>NC_057851.1:143797848-144456182 GCF_015237465.2 Chelonia mydas | reverse complement strand
CTCAGGGGACAGAGCCTGGCTCACAAAGCCCTATCCCTCCAAGCCAGGGGCATCACGAGCCTCTCTCTCACGCATTTGCACGCAGGCACACACCCAGCCCCGCCCCCTAAATGTCTCTCCACGCATGCATGCACGCCCGCCCAGCCCTCCTCTTGCTCCCCTTCCCCACGTGGTGATTTAGGTCTGCCGGCTCCTTCGGGCAGATGCACCTGGGCTGCTGGATAAGGGGCACGGGTTCCCCACAGATTTCTTTGCTCCCCCATTTTTCTGCGGGGTAGCAAAGAAATCTGTGGACAGTATGGATTCTGTGCCCTCGAAATGGTGCAGAATTCCCCCAGGAGTAGAAAGTTTTTCTGCAAAAGCCAGGGCTGGCGTTAGGGGGTAGTGAGCAGGAAAACTGCCCGAGGCCCCATACCACAGGGGACCCTACAAAGCTAAGTTGCTCAGGCTTTGGCTTCAGCCCCAGACGGCAGGGCTTGGGGCCCTGGGCTTATGCCCCACGTGGCAGGGTTTCCACTTTTCACCCTGATCCCAGTGAATCTAATGACAGCCCTGCTTGACGGACCCCTTGAAACCTGCTTGCATCCCCCCAGGGGCCCTGGACCCCTGGCTGAGAACTGCTGATCTATCTGATCAGGCATTGGCCCCTACCCGTAGCCAGCTGCAATAAACCCCCAGGATGGTGAACCCAGCCTAGAACAAAGCAGAGCAGAAAAGGGACGTGACACGGTGAATAGTTAGTTACCTCTGGCTCGTCTCGCCAGTCAATGTTCAGATCCCCATCGAACCCTTTCAGGGTCAGTCCCAAGCCTCTTCTTCCCTTCTGATTGGAGGCCTCAACGATATCCTTCCTTCCCTGGTTGTATTTCCCCAGACCTTCTCCTTCTCGGAAGCCCATCTTGGCCTGGAAGACAAAGCAAATGGAGCATATTGGAAGCATCCAGACGCAAATGTATGCACTCCTGTGAGCTGTGGGCCAGCAGGATAAATGATACCAAGTTGCACTGCTGTGATTAAAAAGTATGGAGTGTGCTTAATGAATCTCAATTGAGGCTTTCAGGATTCTCCTTCCGGCTCATTCCCATGATGAAGTGGGAACCTGATCTAGAGAATTAAATTTGTAAAGACAACATCATTAGAAACGGTTTAGCTTTACAAGAACAACCTGCTTCATTGAAAATTCAGTGGGGAAGCCAGCAGCCATTTGTCACCACAGAGGGTGGATGGTACAAGCTCTGCAAAATGCTGGTGCAGAAAGTTTCACACTGGGATGAATCTGGCTGCAAACAAACAGATGCCCACAACTACCAGCTAAAATGCACCTGTAAGAACCTGGAGCAATGCAAGACTCTCTCCCCCTTAAGCGCAGCTTTTATGACTTAGCCTAAGAGAAGAATTGTCATTAACTTGCACTTCTTATGGCTTTTCTCCTTGTAGGTCTCAGCCACTAGACCGTGAAAAGAACCTACATGGTCACGTTTCATTCTATTTAGTAGAGGGGATGCACACGCACGCACGCACACTTAAACATGGGCTTAGGAGGAGTCAATTTTAATCGCTAAATTGTCTATTTCTCCCTTCATTTGAAAACCATTGTTAACTACCAGCCTTTCCGAGAGGGGAAGTTAAACACATCAGATGGGCAGCAGGTATCTCCATGGGCAGCTGTTCTACTGTCTATTCTATCTGGCAATGAATTCCTAACACACACACTGGTCAAATCTGACAACTACTGAATCAGTTACATATTGACTTCTACGGCCATTGAATTTTGAACAAAGATTTAGTACCGAAGGGTTTTTGGTTTTTAATTTCCTGCTAGTACAAAATTGTTAGTCTCTCTCTGGCAAACACTTTGACGGATACCATCAAATCTTTATACCCAACAGTGTAAAAATAATTAAACTTCCCAAATGCACATATCTGTGATAGGTGCTTGAGAGACTCTCAAGGCAGCAGAAAAGACAGTTCGTAGTTACAGCACTGGACTGGGATGCAGGAGAGCTGGATTTGATTCCTGGCTCAGCCACGGACTTCCTATGACACCTTTGGTAAGTCACATGCCTCAGTTTCCCAGGTGTAAAATGGAAACAGCACTTCCCTACCTCACAAGGGTGTTGGGAGGATAAAATCCTTTAATGATCGTGGCGCTCAGATACTATGGTGAAGAGGGTCAGATATTTATTATTTGTATTAACAAAGCACTTACGAGCCCTAGAGATAAAGGCCTGTACAGAACTGGATGCACAGAGAAAGACTCTCACCCTGCTGTCTGTCTACTCTAAGCACAGGGATGCTGTAGTCCATTTAGGGCCTATTACAAAGAGAAATCCTATTATTTTATTAGAACAGACAAAAGTGGTGTAATCCATGGGAGGGGGTTGGTGATCATCTTTAAAGCTCAGCTGGCAGCCTTTCTATGAAGATTCTGGCTCTAAATGCGATGGACCTAGCTTTAATAAAACAAAGTCACAGGTGCTTTCTTTGCAGAGGGTTAAATATAAATTTTATTTCACCTTTCCCCAAACTGCGAAAGGACGTGCCAAAGCATCAGAAACAAGCCAAAAGAAATTCTGATTTTACAGCCAGGGTTTTCAGTATGCCAATCTTCCTCGGTGCTGCCCCAGCTCATGAGGTTGAACCATCCCAGCATCCAGATTCGGCCTGCCTGTAGCTTTCAGCCTTCAAACTGACTGCATAACAGTTTCAGCACTCTGCTCTCAACTTCCTGGTCTGAGCATCCGGGTTTTCGTCCTGAAGGCAGCAGTCTCAGTTCACAGGCTTCAGCCTTACCTGCACACATAAGGCTTGCAATCTTTCAGAACTACTCCCCATTCACATACTCAGGAAAGCTGCTCTTACCTGACCCTACCCCTGCCTTGACTGGCCCAGACTCTACCTTCCTCACCAAGCCTCACTGGATCTTTTCATAGTTGGATTAGTTCCTGTTTTCCTGGCTAACTGTTGTCATGACAGCCTCAACTTATTTCCAGGTGCCTGCACTCAAACTCTGGAATTTATTTAATTCCCAAAGAAAGTGAAAAAGGAACTAGAACAGGACAATGCTGCACCATAAATAGACAAAACAGGTGGGGGGGAGGAAAGGGAAACATTCATACTCCATTCATATAACTTTTACTCAATCATATCTCATGCAACACAATTAGTTTTATAAGCCACAGAAACTTCTTAAAAGAGGAAAAAGGCTTCCCTAATTCATACAGCTCCACAAAGCCTCAGACAACCCTGTCACATGCCCTTCCCCTTGAGAGGGAACTACTGTTTCCATCTGCATCTCTCTATATCTCAACAGGTGGTCAGCATTTTTGTGTTGACTTCCTGCTCCCAAGTGTTCTCTCCAATTAATACAGTTGTAGGGCTAAATACCACCTAGTAAAGCATGTGTTCTTATCCTTCATTGTATTTAACCAGGTGAGCAGATGGTGATGAGTTACTAGGATGAGAATGGAGCCTAACAAGTAATATCTTTGCATTTCTACATCTCATTTTATTGCAAGACATTCTTCTTCTAGCGCATTGACCCATTGCTCCCTTAGGAATAGTTTCCTACTAATATAGGAGATTAGGTATTTTTCTCCTTTCTTCTCTTGGATTAATACAACCCCCAATCCTACTTCAGATGCTTCTGGTTAAACTATAAAGGGTTTCTTAAGACAGGATTTACAGGAGGAGTTCTGTGCTACAGGCCTTTTTTAATGCATCAAAAGCAATTTGACATTCTTCAGTCTTGTTTAGCCCTTTTCTTTTTGGCTTTTTTACTAAATCCATCAGAGGAACAGTAATCTGTGATAACTGGAGAATAAACCTATGATAATAGCCAGCTAATCCCAGGAAAGATCTCCCCTCTTTCTTTGTGAGGGGGATTGCAGCCTCCATAACTGCTTTAACCTTGGACACTTCTGGCTTAATTTTTCCATTGCTAACAATATATCCTCATTATCTGGTCTCAGAACTGCCCAGCAACACATTTGAAGATTAACAGTCAAATGGCTTTAGCTATCGCACCTGTCACCAACTCCATGTGCTTCAGGGGACTTTCCCCATCAGGACTGTAAATGATGTTATCCAGGTACACCATAGCATAGCCTACATAAGGCCGTAATAGCCAGTGCACAAGGCACTGGAACGTTGCTAAGGTCCCAAACAAGCAAAACAGCATTATCTTAAACTGATACAGTCCCTGAGACAAGGTAAAGGCAGTTTTACATTTGGACTCCTTCTCAAGGGGAATTTGCCAATAACCTGAGGCTAAATCCAAGGTACTGTATGTAGCACTGCCTAATAAATCCAACAAATCATCTATCTGTGGCATAGGAGAATTATCAAATTTTGAAATGGCATTCAGTTTTCTTAAATCTATACAGAAGTGGCTTTCCCCAGGTTTGTTTGTTTTTTAGCTATCACTATTGGAGAGCACCCAAGGGCTGTTTGATGGCTCAGTTATTCACAGAGCTAACATTTGCTTTATTTCCTCCTCCACTTTTAAGTTTCAAGATGTCCTGGAATCTGACATGATCTTCTGGGGAGAGGAGCATGCCCTTCCCTGTCAATAACATACTGAATCACATCATTTGTTCCTGGCACAGCAGAAACTATGTGCTGGAATTTATTGATACACCAGTTCTACTCTGCATGTTCAGCAATTAATCCACTGCTTTGTGGGATGATCTCCTGTCTCCTGTACTTTTTAATCTGTCATAATTACATTATTATGTACTTCAGGGAGAACTGATGTTAAATTCCTAGTTTTCCTTTAAATCCAGAGTTTAACACATTTAACAAATGTATCTCTCTCTTTTCTGAGAGTCTGATGTCATAATCCACCAGTTTTACTGGTCTTAATATTATAAATGGGCCTTGCCATTTACCTAGCAGCTTATTTTCGGTAACAACAGAACTTTACTCCCCATCCTAAACTGTTGTTCCCGGGCCTGTTTATTGTACCACCTAGCTTGTCTAGCTTGGACATTCTCTAAATGTTCTTTAGCTAGTGGAAGTGTTCTGCAAGTATGTTCCTCATGTTTATAACATAATAAGTAACACTGGAGGAATCAACCGTTTGTCTCTCCCAACTTTCTTCAATCACGTCTAATGGACCACGAGGGCTGGTGGCCACACAACAAATTGAACTGAGCTTGTGGGACTTCTCAATATGAAAATAAGAGACAAAGCAACACTGTATCCCTTCATCTAAGTTCTGACTACATAGCTTTTCAACTTCTTTTTAAGGGATTGAACAAGCCTTTCCACTAGGCTACATGGGAATAATAAGGGGTCATCTGCAGGGGTTTAATGCTCAGGAGTTAGTATAATTCTTATCAGGGATGCCTGGAAATTAGCTCCCTGATCCATCTGAATTTCTCTTGGGATTTCCACCTGTGACCCTAAGAACCACTCATTGCCAGCTGACAAAGGGTTCACTACTTAGGCTATGTCTACACTAGCACTTTTGTCAGTAAAACTGTCGCTCAGAGGTGCAGAAAAAAAAAACACACCCAAAGGCTGGTCGAATTTAACCACATTAGGTCAATTTTATAAGCAATGCGGCTACACAACCAACCCCGTTTCGTGGACCTAAAGAGCTCTTAAAATTGGCTGCTGTACTCCTCCCCGACGAGGGCAGTGGCGCTAAAATCGACCTTCTTGGATCGAATTTGGGGTAGTGCAGACGCAGCTTTGTGCAATTCGACAGTATTGGCCTCCGGGAGCTATCCCAGAGTGCTCCATGTGACCGCTCTGGACAGCGCTTTCGACTCCAATGCACTAACCAGGTACACAGGAAAAGCCCAGGGAACTTTTGAATTTCATTTCCTGTTTGGTCAGCGTGGCGAGCTCAGCAGCACAGGTGACCATGCAGTCCCAGAATCACAAACGAGCTCTAGCATGGAGCAAACAGGAGACACTGGATCTGACTGCTGTATGGGGAGAAGAATCTGTGCAGGCACAACTCTGATCAAAAGGAAGAAATGCTAATATATATGCCAAAATCGCACAGGGCATGGTGGAGAGAGGCTACACCAGGAACACACAACAGTGCTGCGTGAAAGTTAAGGAGCTCAGGCAAGCCTACTACAAGACAAAGAAGGCAAACGGTCGCTCTAGGTCAGAGTTCCATACATGCCGCTTCTATGATCAGCTGCATGCCATTCTCGGGGGGGACCCTATCAGTACCCCACCACTGACCACGGACACCTGCAAGGGGGGAGTCTCACACAACACGGAGGAGGATTTTGTGGGTGAGGAAGAGGAGGAGGAGAATGCGCAGCAGGTAAGTGGAGAATCCGTTCTCCCGGACAGCCAGGACCTTTTCATCACCCTAGAGCCAAAACCCTCCCAGGGTGAGTTCCTGGACCCTGAAGGCAGAGAAGGCACCTCTGGTGAGTGCACATTTGTAACTACACTACACTGCTTGGGTTTAAAAGCAATTGTGTTTAATGTTTGATTTGCCCTGAAGAATTGGGATGCATTCACAACCAATACAGCTACTGGAAAAGTCTGTTAACGTGTCTGGGGATGGAACTGGAATCCTCCAGGGACATCTCCATGAACCTCTCCTGGAGGTACTCTGAAAGGCTTTGCAGAAGGTTTCTTGAGAGAGCTGCCTTATTTCGTCCTCCACGGTAGGACACTTTACCACGCCAAGCCAGTAGCAAGTATTCTGGAATCATTGCAGCACAAAGCATGGCAGCAAATGGTCCTGGGTTTTGGTCACACTCATGCAACATTCAGTCTTTATCTTTCTGTGTCAGCCTCAGGAGAGTGATATCATTCACGGTCACCTAGTTGAAATAGGGGAATTTTTGTAAGGGAACAGTAAAAGGACCCTGTTCGTGCTGGACTATCTGTGCTTGTCTAAAAGGGATCGTCCTGGAGAATAGCCATGTGGTGGCGGGGAGGCGTGTGCTGCACATCCACCCTAAAACCGCAACCCCTCCTTTTAAACGGCAAACCCCACCGGCATTGCTTGCTATGGGAAAGGAGGGCGCTGCAGTTTGAAACCATTCCCACATGTTACAAAGGCGGAAGAAGCCAACCCCGCGTAGCCTTTGGCTTATCATGGCTGCCTGGAAATCGAATTCTGTTGCCCAGCTGTGTGTGATGTGTCACCATACCAGCAGGCGCTCAATATAAAAGGCAAAATGCGACCTTGTACCTAAAGCACAGGTGCTGTCTGCTGTGAATTGCTTGATTCACTGTGAAAGTGTCTCCCTTTTGTTCTCAGAAATGTATCCTCTTAAATTTTATTCTCCCTTTTTATCCCCCCTGCAGCTGCAAATATTTCTATGCTCCCCATATCAACTCCGTCTCTGAGATTATCACAGATTAGAAGGTGGAAAAAAAAAAAAAAAAAAAAAAAAAGCACTTGCGATGACATGTTTTCCGAGCTCATGCAGTCCTCCCACGCTGATAGGGCACAGCTGAATGCATGGACCTTTCCTGACCATTCGGTGGCAGAGGCCAGGAAAGCATTCAGTGAGCGTGATCAGAATACGCAGGAGGAGATGCTGCGGCTGACAGGGGAGCAAACGGACATGATCAGGCATCTGGTGGAGCTGCAGGAAAGGTAACAAGAGCACAGACCGCCACTGCATCCATTGTATAACCGCCTGCCCTCCTCTCCAAGTTCCATATCCTCCTAACCCAGACGCCCAAGAAAGCTGGGGGGGTGGGAAGGCTCCGGGCACACAGCCACTCCACTCCAGAGAATGGCCCAAGCAACAGAAGGCTGTCATTCAAACAGCTTTGATTTGTAGTGTGACTACAATAAGCAATATGGCCTTGTCCTTCCCTCCACCCCATCCGGGCAACCTTGTCAGTGATTGCACTTTTTTTTTTTTTTTTTTAAATAAAGACAGACTACATGGATTCAAAACAATAGGGACTTTATTTCCTTTGTCAGCCGTGGTCAAATCGGGGGACGGGGATTGGCTTACAGAGAAGTAAATTCAACAAAAGGGGGCGGTTTTGCATCAAGGAGAAGCACACACAACTGTCACACCGTAGCCTGGCCAGTCATGAAACTGTTTTTCAAAGCCTCTCTGATGCGCAGCACACCTAGCTGTGCTCTAATCGCTCTGGTGTCTCGCTGTTCAAAATTGGCCGCCAGGCGATTTGCCTCAACCTCCCACTTCGCCACAAACGTCTCCCCCTTATTCTCAGCTATTATGGAGCACACAGCAAGCAGCAATAACAATGGGAATATTGGTTGCATTGAGGTCTAAACTAGTCAGCAAACTGCGCCAGTAGGCTTTTAAACATCCAAAGGCACATTCTACCACCGTTCTGCACTTGTTCAGCCTATAGTTGACCTGCTCCTTACCCCTGTCCAGGATGCTTGTGTATGGCTTCATGAGCCCTGGGAGCAAGGGGTAGGCTGGGTCCCCAAGGATAACTATTGGCATTTCAACATCCCCAACGGTAGTTTTCTGGTCTGGGAAGAAAGTCTCTTCCTGCAGCTTTTCGAACAGCCCGGAGTTCCTAAAGATGCACCTTTCCTGACCATCCCTCACTGATGTCGGTGAAATGTCCCTTGTGATCCACCAGTACTTGCAGCACCATTGAAAAGTACCCCTTGTGATTTACATACTGGTTGGCAAGGTGGTCCAGTGCCAAGACAGGGATATGCGTTCCATCTATCGCCCTACCACAGTTAGGGAACCCCATTGCAGTAAAGCCATCCATTATGACCTGCACATTTCCCAGAGTCACTACCCTTGCTAGCAGGTGGTCACTGATTGCCTTGGATATTTGGATCACAGCAGCCCCCACTGTAGATTTGCCCACTGCGAATTGATTTCTGACTGACTGGTAACGGTCAGGCTTTGCAAGCTTCCACAGGGCTATTGCCACTCGCTTCTCAACTGTCAGGGCAGGTGTTATCTTGGTATTCCTGCGCTTCAGGGCTGGGGAAAGCAACTCACAAAGTTCCAGGAAAGTAGCCTTATGCATACGAAAGTTTTGCAGCCACTGGGAATCATCCCATACCTGCAACACTATGCGGTCCCACGAGCCTGTGCTTGTTTGCCGGGCCCAGAATCAGCGTTCTACTGTATCAACTTGCCCCACTGCCACCATGACGTCCCAATTGCCATATTCCGTGCTTTCAGGAACATCTCTGTTCATGTCCTCCTCACAATTGTCCTTGTGCTGGCGGCTCCTAGCCACATTCTGCACATACTGCAGGATAATGCACGAGGTGTTTACAATGCTCACAACAGCAGCGCTGAGCTGAGCGGGTTCCATGCTTGCCATGCTATGGCGTCTGCATGGGTAACCCAGGAAAAAAGGCGCAAAACAATTGCTTGCCGTTGCTTTCAAGGAGGGAGGAAGGGGAGACTGACGACATGTACCCAAAACCACCCGCGACCATGTTTTTTGCCCCATCAGGCACTGGGAGCTTAACCCAGAATTCCAATGGGCAGTGGGGACTGTAGGATAGCTACCCACAGTGCACCACTCCATGAGTCGATGCTAGCCACGGTATTGAGGACGCACTCCGCCGACCGACTGTGCTTAGTGGGGACGTACACGATTGACTGTATAAAATCGCTTTCTAAAGATCGACTTCTATAAAATCAACCTAATTTTGTAGCGTAGACATACCCTCAGTGACATAAGTTACACCCACAGAAGCACCAGCGTGGACAGCACTATGTCCGTTCGCTGGGGGTGGTTTAATTATGCCAACAAGAGTGCTCTCTTCCGTTGGCACTGAGACCTTACAGTGGCAGAGCTGTTGTAGCACAGCTGTGCCGCTGTAAGGGCTCTAGTGTAGACATGGCCTTAATGTCAACAATTCCTAACAGATCTGAAACTCACTATACCTAATACTACTTATGGATAAATACCATGAAAGAACTGTGCCTTGACCAATGTCAAACAAAAGCTGGTATCACACTGGTCATTAATATCGCTATGATACGTACGTCCAGATGATATTTAAAGAGGTATGTGCTCCTACTGAAAACATGTTTTAAACTATGTAACAAGGCAGAGTTGACCAACAGATTTTCTACCAGGCAAAGCATGTCTATTCACCTATCCCTGTCCTCTGATGTGAATTAAACACTATAATCTAGACACAATGGGAGCTACATTTACATGTCAAGTCAACATAAGGATGCGAAGTTGACATGGGGTCAGCACACTAGAGAACAAACAAACAACGAGGGCATTTCAAATGTTTACGGGACTCTACCTGGAGAAAAGAAAGCCGTTTGAGGTGTCCATTTACTGAAGAAATCACTTTAAGGGGATGGGGTATTCATGAAAACTTGGATCCTGGTTTTGACTGAAAACCAGCAGCACTGTCAAAGACTGAATCCTTGGGAGAAAAATCTTCATTAAATAGGAATCTATTTTATTAAATAGGAAAAAGATTTTATTAAATAGGAAAGGTAACCATTAGTATGTATGGACGTAGGATTGCATTTTATGTTATACGTGTCACCCTTTCTGTTTCCACTTATCTTCGCTCGCTACCTTTTAAAACTTAACCTTTGATTCACAATAAATATATTTCAGTGCTGTGATGTTATAAAGGACTTGATTTTTTTTACCAGTGAGTTTGACTGGTGAGTTTTACCAGTCAAGCAGTGTGTGTACACCATTGCTTTTGGGAACAACATACTTGATAATTTCTGTGAGCGTCCAGTGGTTAAGGACTGGATACTACAGGGGGATGCTTTCAGAGGGGCTTAGGGATTGGAATGCACCTATTGCTAACCTGCAAGGGGCAGTGAGGGCTTGCAAGGCTCTGAGGAGTCTGCTTGGGTGGCTAAGACTGGCGGATCAGGTCAACCAGTTTAACACCAGCCAGACTCTCTCTTGGTGAGGCAGGAGGGAAACAATGGTGACTCTCAGTCCTGGGCACCACAAGAAACTGTCACACCACCCTAGTAAACGTGGTCACCAGCTCCTCTGCAATTCTCCTGGCAGTAGCACTGTGTAAATGGAATGCCTCAGGATATCGGGTTATACAGTCAAATAACTAAAATGTATCTGTTCCCCTGGGTACTCCATTCTAATGGGTCCACAATATCCATTACAATCCTTTCAAATTGTATGTGTACAGTAGGACTCAATCAATGGATGTCTTAATTGCTTCTGGTGCCATCAACTGACATTCAGGGCAGAACTGACACCATTAAGCTATTTCTTCAGGAACACTGGGCCAGAAAAATGTTTGTAAAATCTCTTGTCCCTCCCCGTAGACCCACTTAAGGAACCTGATGAGCCATCTTCATGAGCCCCTGCCTAAAACCCTGGTGACTACCAGCTCTTTCACTCACTTTTCAGTCTTAGGGTGCTCACATATCCATACAATATACCATTCTGGACTATACGGTAAGGGAATTTAGTTTGACCGACATTCTTCTCACCTAGTCCTTTAGAGAAAGGTTTGAGGGCATAATCCCTCTTGCTGATATTTAGCAATATCCATGTTGTATATATGGATACTTGCAAGCCCTTAGCCCTTTTCCTTTCTCCCCTGGTAGGGTGAGTCTTTCCCCTCTCCTTCAAAAATATCTGAAAAAAGGGAAGATAGATCCTCATCCTCTTCTTCCTTAAAACCTCTTCCCAACTGATTATGACTGTTACTACTTGAAGTCAGGCTATCAGTCTCCTTTATTAAAGTTAGTGAAATTAGGAAGATCTTTCCCCAATACTACGGGGAAAAGGAAGCTTTTCAGCCATGCCCGTTCTCATAGGAATCTCTTGTCCACCTACTTGGAGCTTAACTACCACCAGGGAACATGCTTTAGTGTCTCCATGGACACACCTAACTGTTATTGAGTTTATTGGCTGTGTATGTTTCAACATGTTCTTGAACCAGGGTCTGGTAACTCTCAAATCCACCAAGGCTTTTACTAGCCTTCCTTTTAGTACTACTAGTTTTGAAGCGAAGGTCTCCCCCACCCAACATGGAAAAATTACCAAATTTTCCCCAGGAGCGGGTCTTAGTCCTGGAACAAAACCTCCGCAGGTGGCACAGTTTGTCACATTGGTAGCGATCTTCTTTTTGGGTCTCCCATCCCACAACGTTCACCTCACAAGTAATGATGGGATTTGTTCTTAACCAGATTCAACATTGTTCCTGCTTCTGCCTTACAGAGAGAAAATCCTGACATTAGAAGAAAGAGTTCCCCAGTCTATGCTCCTGAACCCAGATCTGAAGATCACCTAGCAGGTTGGATAGAAACAATTCCAGGACAAGTATCTTAGTCATTTGAGCAAAGGTGCAACATTTCTGAACTTAATCCATTTTTTAAATAAATTCCTTCAGATGTTTACTATCTTCAAGGGTCTTCAGAATTTCTATATCAGAAGGACTAGGACCTTTGTTGCTAGATCTCTGGATTATACTACCACCTCTACAGGGTTTCCATAACCCTTCTGTAGCCCTAGGCTTCTTGGCTCTCCAGTCCACTAGGCTTGTAGAGCCTTTTCAGTGAGATATGGGGTAAGCCAGAGGATCTTGTGGCCATCTGCAGGGCTGAGTTACCCTTCTGAATGTCAAGAGACTTGCCTCCATATCATCTTCTGTTTCTGGATTCTCCCATTCTGCGGTCAGGCAGAGTCATCTCAGCCCACTGCTGATCCTCCTATTTGCGTTGCTCTTCTTGGCATTTTCTGAACTCTGCTGTTAGTCACTGTTCAGTCTCCATCTGCTATCCATCTTAACATCCCCGTCTCTTCGGGTGAGTCCCCTTGCAGTCCTTTCAATGTTTTAATGTCTGCAACTGGGGACTTTAAAGACCACCCACCCTCCACTTGGGGCCTGCCATCCAGGCTCTGGTCCATGCCTGGTGTAAGGCCCTACCTCCAGTATAGCATCTCCAGTGGCTCCAGCTAGCTCTTCCTCTGACCATCTTTCTTTCCTGGGCAGTCAGTAGCCAAGCAAAAGTCTTACCACTGGGTCTTTTGGGCTTTGGTCCAACTTCCAGGGCCTCAGACCACCCTGTCACAATGCTACAGAGCAGCAAAGGCTGGAAGAAATATGCATCATGTAGGCAACTATAGGAGACGGGAGGATCAAAAAAAAGAATTGGTCACCTGAAATTACAAGTTAGGCAGGCATCTGGGGGACAAGGCTTGAAAAGTGTAGTGCAGCGTCAAGATAAGTGGTTAATATTGTATGGCATGAGCACTTCACTGACAAATGCCACACCCTAGAAGGTCAAGCTAGCAGTCTTTTCTCCAACACACACAGGGCTAGTTAGTGAAGTATACTCAGAAAGCCAGGCGTTGGATTTGCCACTGTTGGTGTCCAAAGTGGACTTAATTTGCAAAATCCCTTATTTGGTGACCAAACTCACTCTGTCCATGCGCACACCACTGTAGTCAGAACTCACACTAAATCCATTGTGCTCTACCAGGTGAAGTCACCAGGCACCAGCTCTCCAGCTGGCTGTGCCAGTAGTACCTGTGCTATTCCCATGTCACAAAGGGGTCTCACTACTTTCACGTCCCCTTTTTCTGATATTTGTTAGCTCTAGAAGTTGCTGCCCACTCTCAGGCCGACGTCTCAGAAGCCCACAGGGGATCTGGTGCTACTTGAAGGAAAAATTATTTTTAGTAATATTTGGAAGGCCCGCTCTGAAGTTATAGCAAAGTAAAGCCTGCATGACACTTTAATAAAAGCTTCTCCAGTTGCCTCAGTGGAAAGGTCCCCAGTTTGGAAATGGTGATATAACGCTGATCTTCATCAAGTTTTACAAATGATGCAGGACTCCAGCGCCTCAAGCTCACAAATGCATTTACATTTAAATGTATTTCAAAGATTTGCTGAGCCACAAACTTCCTTGAAATTCTGCTGCCTGGGGCTAATAGGAATAAGTTTCTGTACAGAATGTGTGTGCAGCAAGGCTGACTTGGATTTGAATGGAACATGTAGTTAGTTGGACTGAGTCTCCCGTGCTACTAAGAAAGATGAAATTCACCATGGTTCTAGCCTTCTAATTAGCATCTGATCTGCCCGCCGTCAGTCATCACTGACTGCAATTAGTGCAAACAGAACAGCGCTCTGCATAAATCCTGAGCTTGAAAGATACAATGGTGAATGCCAGGCGCATCTCTCACAGCTGAACGTACTCAATTTTGCTCTCAGCTGCTCATCCGGTTTTAGCAGCATGCTCGAAAGTGACTTTGACCTACCATGAGCTTTTGGGAGACGCTGTTATACATGGAGTAGCGGGAGGAGGTGCCCTCCACAAGAGAGTCTGCTTTGAACTCATTGCTCCCAGAGCCGAAGACTGGACGCCTCTCATCGCTCTCACTGTCAGACCCACTGCCGCTACTGGAAGACTCTGAAAATGAAACAGAGGGGAGAAATTAACAAGCGTTTGTTTCGCTAATCAGAGGGGAAGCTGTACATGGGAATTCCAAATTCACATCCCAGAAGGCTAGGGGATAGTAAAGAGTCCGCTTCAATAGCTCAGACTGGCTGTGGGGAGCATGCAGACTTCAGATACAACTCTCAAGACAAAATACCAGCTGTCTTGCTACCTCATTCCACCATAAAGAAGGTGAAAGACAACCCACCCCCCTGCCCTCAGGGCTGCCACTTGACTTCTCCCTTGAGAACAAGCTGACATTTACATTTGTGATAAACACCAATTCACACTCTTTTCTGACTAGTAGAAAATGTTTTAGATATGTGGATTTACTGTACCTGATAATACCAATGGGGAAAGTGGGGGTCATTCTTGACCACAAGGATAATCCACTTATGCCCTGAACTAGGATATTTAATTATCCTTATCTTGCTGCATATAGGTAGGACCGAATTCTTTACCTTGCATATGTAAGGTGCAGATGTACCATAGCCTTGTATTGAACACATCTTCTCCCTAGCCCTCTATAATTGAGCAGTACACTGAAATGCTGTCAGAACATGATCCGAATTTCAGCAATCCTGAGGAGACCCCCATATGGCAGAATCTTCCACAACAACGAAGAGTGGGCAGCTGCCAAACCTCCTAGAGGTAGTGTTATCAGGGCAGTGGGACTGTTACTGAATGAGATTATGTGGGAAAGTTGGTGGACAATACTCCCTCCTTGAGCAGATGCACAGCTCAGTGAGGCATGCTGGAGACCTAGAGTGGAATACCAGCCCAGCACACTGGATTCCAGGAAGGCAGATGCCAGGATTTATCAATAAAAAAACCAAGAATAAAATAAAGCTTTTTACATGAAACCTCTGTTACACTGGAAACCAAACTCTACCCACTTGCTGGGAGTAGGTCAGTGTAAAAGGCTCCAGCTCTCTCTCAAATACCTGCTCACCAAGTCTCTCTGGACCCGTCAGCATTAAGGACTTTACACTGTTGTAATTAGACTGATGGAGCTACACCAGTGCAAACCTCCACAGACATGCAAACCCTTCATATAGACATCATTTATTGCAGCCCTTGCTACCTCCACAAAATAAAACTTAAATGCTGGACTGTAGTGTGTGTGTGTGTGTGAGAGAGATTCCCCAGCCACCCCACATATAAGATCCTTGGATAAGGTGGCAGGGACTGAGTTTTCCCTCCTCCTGAACCAGACCCCATCTCACCCAAAAACAGGGAGCAGTGGCTCCCGACGACCTTCCTACCACAGGGTTCTGTGGGATATCATCCAACTTATATAATCCTACCAAGCAGAGAGCTCTGTGGGAACCCCACAATGCAACCCTCTGCTTGGGTTCAATGGTCCAAATGCTGACACCCATCAGTATCCCCTGCTGCAGGGAGTGGTAGAGGCCCTGCCCAGGGTCATTTACTCTTTGAAGCAGTGGCTGGGGTTCCAGCAGCAATGACCGGGTTCCCTGTGCTCCTAATAGCAGCCGTCAAGTCCTTTCCACCTCCCCATAACACCACAAGTGACACAAAAGCAGCCATGGCTGCACCAGGTACACTTGGGTCACGTTTGGAAGGTTTCCTTCACAACCATAAGGACTAACACAACCTCTCTTAAAAGAAAAGCTGACTCAAGAGATTGAAGGCACTTGCCCAGGAAAGATTCCTGATCATCCCGATCGCATGAGTTTTTCAAGCCTTGCTCTAGCTATCAGAAGTTCCACAGATTGATTGTGCGTTGTGTGGAGAAGTACTTCCTTATGTTGGTTTTAAACCTGCTGCCTATTCATTTCAGTGGGTGACCCTTGTTTTTGTGTTAGGTGAAGAGAAACAACACTTCCTTATTCACTTTGTCCACACCAGTCATGATTTATAGACCTCTGTCACATCCCCCATTACTCCCATTATTTTCCAAGCTCAACAGACCCAGTCTTTAATCTCTCCTCATATGGAAACTGTTCCATACCCCCCCCCCGATCATTTTTGTTGTCCTTCTCTGTACCTTTTCCAATTCTAATATATCTATTTTGAGATGGGGTGACCGGAACCACACACAGTATTCAAGCTGTGGGTGTACCACGAATTTATATAGGGGTTTTATGATATTTTCTAGTTTATTATCCATCCCTTTCTTAATAGTTCCTAACACTGTTAGCTTTTTGTTTGTTTTTTTACCACACACAGCCGCTGCACACCGAGTGGATATTTTCAGAGAATTATCCATGACGACACCAAGATCTTTTTAGAGTGGTAACAACTACATTAGACTCCATCATTTTGTATGTCTATTTGAGACTATGTTTTTCAGCGTGCATTACTTTGCACTTATCAACACTAAATTTCCATCTGCTATTTTGCTGCCCAGTCACACAGTTTTGAGAGATCCCTTTGTAACTCTTCACAGTTAGCTTTGGACTTAACTATCTTGAGTAATTTTGTATCGTCTGCAAATTTGCCACTTCAGAGTTTACCCCCTTTTCCAGATCCTTGGGGGACCCTACTGTTTACCTCTCTCCACTATGAACACTGACCATTTATTCCTACCCTTTTTGTTTCTTATCTTTTAACCAGCTACTGGCTCATGAATGGACCTTCCTTCTTATCCCATGACTGCTTACTTTGCTTAAGACTCTTAGGTGAGGGACCTTGTCAAATGCTTTCTGGAAGTCCAAGTACACTGTTGGATAACGCTTGTCGACAAGCTTGTTGACACCCTCAAAGAATTCTAACAGACTGGGAAGGCATAATTTCCTTTTTCAAAAGCTGTGTTGACTCTTCCCCAATATACCATGTTCATCTGTCTCTCTGATCATTCTGTTCTTTACTATAGTGTCAACCAGTTTTCCTGGTACTGAAGTTAGGTTTACCAGCCTGTAATTGCCAGGATCACCTCTGGTGCCTTTTTCAAAAATCAGTGTTACATTAGTTATCCTCCAGTCATCTGCTACAGAGGCTGATTTATGCAATAGGTTACATACCATAGTTCGGAGTTCCGCAATTTCATATTTGAGTTCCTTCAGAACTCTTGGGTAAATAGCATCTGATCCTGGTGAATTATTCTTAAATTTATACATTTGATCCAAAACCTCCTCTATCAACACCTCAATCTGGGGCAGATCCTCTGATTTGTAATCTAAAAAGAATGCTTCAGGTGTGGGAATCTTCCTCACATCCTCTGCAGTGAAGACTGAGGCAAAGAATTAATTTAGTTTCTCTGCACCTCAATTATCCATTGGCCCACTGGTTATTTGGCAGGCTTCTGATGTACTACTTTTTTTTTTTAAATTGCTATTTGTGTGTCTTTTGCTAGTTGGTCTTCAAATTCTTTTTTGGTCTGTCTTATAATACTTTTACACTTGCCTTGCCAGAGTTTATGCTCCTTTCTATTTTCCTCAGTAGGACTGACTTCCAATTTTTAAAAGGATATCTTTTTGTTTCTAACTGCGTCTTTTACTCTGTTTAGCCATGGTGGCTTTTTTGGGTCCTCTTACTGTTTGTTTTTTATTATTTGAGGTATAAATACAGGCTCAAATTAAATTTTAGTGTTTTTAAATAGTTTCCATGCAGTTTGCAGGCATTTCACTCTTCTGTTTGTTTTAATTTCTATTTAACTAGATTCCTCATTTTGTGTAGTTTTTTGAACTCCCTTTTTGAAGTTAAATGCTACTGTGATGGGGTTCTTTGGTATTTCCCTCTTACAAAGATGTTAAATTTAATTATATTATGGTCACTATGCCAAGTGGTTAGTTATATTCACCTCTTGAACAAGATCCTCTGCTCCTTTCAGGAGCTTGCCTCTCCCCTTGTGGGTTCCCGGAACAGCTACTCCAAGAAGCAGACATTAACAGTGCCTAGATATTTTCTCTCTGCATTTTGTCTTGAGGTGACATGTACTCAGTCAATATGGGGGATAGTTGAAATCTCCCATTATTAGTGGGTTTTCTGTTTCTGTAGCCTCTCTGATCTCCCTGAGCGTTTCACAATCACTATCATCATTCTGGTCAGGTTGTTGGTAGTATATTCCTACTGCTATTATTCAAGTCTGGAATTCAGTGGTACAGTTTGAATCATTTAAGATATTTACTATATTTGACTATGCTTTCTTTCACATATAGTGCTATTCCCCCACCAGCATGACCTACTATGTCATTCCTATATATGTCTAATTATTTTGCAGCTTGGCACAAATCAGAAGCAAAACTAAAGTAGTAAAGAAGCAATATCACTCACAATTTTCTAAACATACTAAAAATATACAATAAAAATCTAAATATTAAGCTATATAATTGCTTAAATAAATGTATATAGTTATACTGTACCCTTCTACGTAGCAAAAAGATGTACGAAATCTAGCATAAAGGCTCTATGTAGTTGTAAATCAACATGTTTTAATGGCTATATCAACCTGTAAAAATGCACCTTTCTTTAGAAAATAACTGAAGCACAAATAGAAAAGTTGATTAAAACTGGTTATTTAAATTGTGGCTTTCCACGTGGTGATTTAAATTGGTGACTGAAATCAATCCACCCTGGCCCCAAGGGTCCTTGGCACGGACATGTCGTTCCCAGTGAGGATGGAACAGCTCTTTCAGAGACATCAGGTTGCCAAGGTTTTGTAGAATATTTTTAGTGACCGCTCAATAACTCTCTTTATTGGCTGGGAACATTTAGCAAGAATAGAGACCAGAGACTATCTGGCAAGTGTCACCACAGCCACATCCTAGTTAAAGAGACCCAGTTCCAGCCTGGAGCACCCACGGAGTCAGCACCTATAGGACTGACTGGGAGCTAGGAAGGTTTCTGCACTGCAGGGCACAAAGCTGCCTTCTCCCATATTGAGCTGGAATACTGCCTGAGGCCTAATATTTTCAAAGTAGTCTGAGTGGGAGAAGACATTAGCCACAACTCCCATCTTAGTCAATGGAAGTCACTCAGTTAACACTTTTGCACAGCTTCGCAATCAGCCATTCAGCATAAGCAAAGCTGCTGGGCACCACTGTGGTTCCATGGCTAATGCTATCCAGTTAGAACTCAAGAGTGGGCACAGCTATTACATTTAAAAAAAAAGTCTAAATGTGAACATAAGAAATCAGGATTTTACAGGTATATGGAAAAAAAGCAAAATGAGTTTAAAGCAGAAAAAACATACTTAAGAAAGTTCCATTAAGGCCTTAATGGGCAATATTGTAATGACAATATAATTAACCTGAGTAATATGACCATCCTCCTTTAAAAAAAAAAAAAAAAATCACAAATTTTTAGGCAAAGAATTACTCTGCCAAAGCAAGTGACAGGCATAACTGCCTCTACAAGGACCTTGTCAGATAATCTGTAAAACATTATTGAGAATCCAAGACATTATTTAGGATTGTCATTTAAGACTTTTTCATCTGAACTAATGCAGCAGTTACTTTTATGGCTCTAGGAGAAAGGAAACAGATCAGGAGTAAGAGATAGCACATTCTTCAATACATCAGTGATTCACAGATACTAAGGTCAGAAGGGACCATTATGATCATCTAGTCTGACCTCCTGCGCAACGCAGGCCACAGAATTTCACCTACCCACTCCTGCGAAAAACCTCTCACTTATGTCTGAGCTATTGAAGTCCTCAAATTGTGGTTTAAGGACTTCAAGGAGCAGAGAATCCTCCAGCAAATGACCCGTGCCCCATGCTACAGAGGAAGGCGAAAAACCTCCAGGGCCTCTTCCAATCTGCCCTGGAGGAAAATTCCTTCCCGACCCCAAATATGGCGATCAGCTAAACCCTGAACATATAGGCAAGATTCACCAGCCAGATACTACAGAAAATTCTTTCCTGGGTAACTCAGATCCCACCCCATCTAATATCCCAACACAGGCCATTGGGCCTATTTACCATGAATATTTAATCATCAAAACCATGTTAACGCATCATACCATCTCCTCCATAAACTTATCGAGTTTAATCTTAAAGCCAGATAGATCTTTTGCCCCCACTGCTTCCCTTGGAAGGCTATTCCAAAACTTCACTCCTCTGATGATTAGAAACCTTCATCTAATTTCAAGTCTAAACTTCCCGGTGGCCAGTTTATATCCATTTGTTCTTGTGTCCACACTGGTACTGAGCTTAACTAATTCCTCTCCCTCTCCGGTATTTATCCCTCTGATATATTTAGAGAGAGCAATCATATCTCCCCTCAACCTTCTTTTAGTTAGGCTAAACAAGCCAAGCTCCTTGAGTCTCCTTTCATAAGACAAGTTTTCCATTCCTCTGATCATCCTAGTAGCCCTTCTCTGTACCTGTTCCAGTTTGAATTTATCCTTCTTAAACATGGGAGACCAGAACTTCACACAGTATTCCAGGTGAGGTCTCATCAGTGCCATGTATAACTGTACTAACACCTCCTTATCCCTTCTGGAAATACCTCTCCTAATGCACCCCAAGACCGCATTAGCTTTTTTCACAGCCATATCACATTGGCAGCTCATAGTCATCCTATGATCAACCAATACTCCAAGGTCCTTCTCCTCCTCCGTTACAGTTGAAAAGGGCAGCAATATTTCTGGTATTGAAAAACAGAGTAACATCTCACAGGGCATGCTCCCTGATGCTATGTATATCTAAAGTGAGTTCAAAGGAAAAAAAAAGACGTGTGATGAATTTTACAGAACACAATCGCACCAATTAATAAAGTACTAAATTTCATCTGAGTTACAGCCAAATGGTGAATCATTAAACCAGCTTTAATAGCAATCTTATTTTTAAGAAACCATTTGACCAAGATGAAGGTTAGGTTTTAAAACAAATAAATTGGTTTGGGAGAAGGAGTTAATCAATCCAGTGGTCAAACACCGTTTTACATTTACAAAATAAATTTATCAGAGTTCACGCTAAATTCAATCACAGCCATCTGCAACCAATGTGGCAGAGCCTACTGTGTGCACACAGAGATGCCTGAGGCGTGCCAAACTGAAGGCTATACTGGCAGATTCCCAAGAGCCTGAATGTGACACCGATACCTTTTCTGCTTCTTCCTAATGGACAGATAGATATGGGGGTAATGAGGAGGTTTGTGTGTGTGTTTTGATATTTCAGGCCTGTTTTTTAATGTTAGAAATCCAGGTAGTGACTGAAGAACAAGTGAAATGAGGTCAGCAGAAGAACCAAGAAGTGTGAAAATTACAGCAGTGGAGAGAAGAAGGGAAATGTAATGACTTTTAAAAACCTCTGTTAAGGTTATTCAACTTCAGTGACTAATTAACACTACATAGAATGGATGCATTTGGATTCAGCACACTGCCCCTTCAATTAAGGTGCATGAGCTCACAATATGCATCTTTTGAGAAATTCAGAAGATCGTCCAGGTAAGTCCATCCATGACATTCTCAATATTTCTAATGTACAAAAGAGTAGATACAAGGGACAAAGCAAACAAAGGTTATATGATTCATTGTTATTTTCAGATGGCAGTAAAGAGAGTGTCCAGATAAGATTATGGAGGGGAAAAAATTAATTCCCCCCCACCCCCAGTTTGGGGACAGAAACTGTATAGTCCTTCCTTCTAGAGAGGAAGGATGGTCCTGCGGTTAAGGCACTGAATTGGGATCCAGAATACCTGCATTCAATTCCAGCTGATTAATTAAATCCCTGAAAAGAAAAGCAACCTTTCCTACAAGGCTATCTCCTTGCAGCTCTGGTGCCCATACTACTTCTGATCTTACCTTGAGTTGCATGATTACTACATGGAGGTTCATCATCGGAAGTGGAACTGAGGTTCAGTCCCAGATCTTCTGCCCTCTTTTTCTGCTTCTGGTTGCTGTTAAATTCGGGCTCTGCTCGTCTCTTCATTTTTACTGCAAGGAGAGAACAAACAGTAAGCATCCAGCAAGTTCATTGCCTCCTATACTGGGGCACGGTCTGTGTTGTTGCTGCGATCCAGCAGAGTGCATGGTTTTTCATGCTATTTGGGCACTATGCTTTGCCTCCAAAACCTGCCACAGATAAACGTGGTTGCTTTTCCCTGGCTGCCATCCAAAACTGTTAGTCCAAAAACAGGGACCCAGGACACACAGCAGCTTTCCCTACTGTTGACCAATTTAAACCACAACTGTATGTGAAACCCCGCAACCAGGAGAAGAAAGAGTAACTGGTGAGAGGTCTCCCCACACTTGGGAACTCAGACATTTGATTTGGCTCCAAAAGGGCTTTTTAACAGTGCATATTAGAGATTCGTTCTGCACTAGCAGTACATAATTGAGGAAATGTAAGATCAGTTCAGTGGGTGTTTTCAGTTTCCTCTGAAAAGCTGCATAAAGGAGCCAACTTCTTCTGAAGGAGGCAGAACATTCCGAAACCTGATCCTGCAAATGCGGATTTTTAAAAATAGTTTTCCCACCCTTTTTATAGCAAAGCTGTAAATAAGGATGCATACGGAAGTCTCTTTCCCATTACACTACATTAGTTGGGACCTGTCTTTCCTATTAAATTACATTAGTTGGGACCCTCCTTCCAGATGACATTATGGTATCCTCTCGCACTGAGGATCTCTCTCCGGGGGAGGGAACTCCAGTTATTAGGAAGAGACAGGTAAGTTGTGGGGGATTTGATCATTAGAAACACAGACAGCTGGGTTTGCGATGACCAGGAAACCGCATGGTGCCTTGCCTGGCTGGTGCAAAGGTTGCGGATCTCCTGAGACATCTAGATAGACCTATGTGTAGTGCTGGGGAGGAGCCGGTGGTCGTGGTACATGTAGGTACCAGTGACATAGGGAAGGATAAGAGAGAGATCCTGGAGGCCAAGTTTAGGCTGCTAGGTAAAAGATTGAAGTCCAGGACCTCCATATTAGCATTCTCTGAAACACTTCCAGTTCCATGCACAGGGCCAGTTAGACAGGCAGAACTGCAGGCTCTCAATGCATGGATGAGATGATGGTAGAGGGAGGAGGGGTTTAGATTTATTAGGAACTGTGGAAACTTTTTGGAAAGGGGGAGCCTATACAGGAAGGATGGGCTCCATCTAAACCAAAATGGAACCAGATTGCTGGCACTTAAAATGAGAAAGGTCATAGAGCAGTTTTTAAACTAAGGGCTGGGGGAAAGTTGACAGGTGCGGAGGAGCATGTGGTTCGGACAGAGACTCTCCTTAGGGGAGGCTCTATTACTGGAGATTCTCTATGTCCTAAGAAGGAGGAGAGGATGGAAGATGATAAAATACAGGTAGGATCTGATGAGAAACAGTCAAATGAAAAAAAGTCCAATTCAATTACATCATGTACTGGCAGACAGCTAGAAGTGACAAGTTTTTAAAGTGCTTATATACCAATGCTAGAAGTCTAAATAATTAGATTGGTGAACTAGAGTGCCTCGTATTAAAGGAGGATATTGATATAATAGGCATCACAGAAATTTGGTGGAATGAGGATAATCAATGGGACATGGTAATACCAGGGTACAAAATATATCGGAAGGACAGAACAGGTCGTGCTGGAAGAGGAGTGGCACTATACGTAAAAGAAAGCGTAGAATCAAATGAAGTAAAAATCTTAAATGAACCAAACTGTACCATGGAATCTCTATGGATAGTAATTCCATGCTCTAATAAGAAGAATATAGCAGTAGGAATATATTACCAGCCACCTGACCAGGACGGTGATAGTGACTGTGAAATGCTCAGGTAGATTAGAGATACTATGAAAATAAAAAACCTCAATAATAATGGGGGATTTCAAGTATCCCCATATTGACTGGGTACGTCATCTCAGGATGGGATGTAGATAAAGTTTCTTGACACTTTGACTGCTTCTTGGAGCAGCTAGTCCTGAAACCCACAAGAGGAGAGGCATTTCTTGATTCAGTCCTAAGTGAAGCACAGGATCTTGTCCAAGAGGTGAATATAGCTGGACCGCCTGGCAATAGTGACGATAATATAATTAAATTTAACATCCCTGCAGCCCAAATTGTAGCATTTCATTTTAGAAAGGAGGGCTACACAAAAATGAGAAAGTTAAACAGAAATTAAAAGGTACAGCGCAAAAAGTGAAATCCCTGCAAGCTGCATGGAAACTTTTTAAAGACACCATAATAGAGGTTCAATGTAAATGTATACCCCAAATTAAAAAACACAGTAAGAGAACCAAAAAAGTGCCACTGTGGCTAAACAAGGTAAAAAGCAGAGAGAGGCAAAAAGGCATCCTTTAAAAAACTGGCAGCTAAATCCTAGTGAGGAAAATAGAAAGAAGCATATAAAACCTGGCAAATTAAGTATAAAAATATAATTAGGAAAGCGAAAAAAGAATTTTAACAGCTAGCCAAAGACTCAAAAAGTAATAGCAAAAAAAAATTTAAGTACATCAGAAGCAGGAAGCCTGCTAAACAACTAGTGGAGCCACTGGACGATCAATTTGCTAAAGGAGCACACAAGGATGATAAGGCCATTGCGGAGAAACTAAGCGATTCCTTTGCATCGGTCTTCACAGCTGAGGACGTGAGGGAGTTTCCCAAACCTGAGCCATTCTTTTTAGGTGACAAATCTGAGGAACTGTCCCAGACTGAGGTGTCATTAGAGCAGGTTTTGTAGCAAATTGACAAACTAAACAGTAATAAGTCACCAAGATCAGATGGTATTCACCCAAGAGTTCTGAAAAACTCAAACGTGAAATTGCAGAACTACTAACTGTAGTCTGTAACCCATCATTTAAATTGGCTTCTGTACCAAATGACTGGAGGATAGCTAATGACACTCCAATTTTTTAAAAGGTTTCCAGAGGTGATCCTGGCAATTACAGGCTGGTAAGCCTGACTTCAGTACCAGGCAACCTGGTTGAAACTATAGTAAAGAACAAAATTATCAGACACATAGACGAACATAATTTGTTGGGGAAAAGACAACATAGTTTTTGTAAAGGGAAATCATGCCTCATCAATCTACTAAAATTCTTTGAGGGGGTCAACAAGCATGTGGACAAGGAGGATTCACTGGATACAGTGTACCTAGCTTCTCAGAAAGCCTTTGACAAGGTCCCTCACCAAAGGCTCTTAAGCAAAGTAAACTATCATGGGATAAGAGGGAAGGTCCTCTAATGGATTGGTAACTGGTTAAAAGATAGGAAACAAAGGTTGGGAATAAATGGTCAGTTATCAGAATGGAGAGCGGCAAATAGTGGTATCCCCCAGGGGTCTATACTGGAACCAGTCCTATTCAACACAGTTATACAAGGGAAAAAGGGTTACACGGTGAGGTGACAAAATTTGCAGATGATACAAAACTACTCAAGATAGTTAAGTCCCAAGCAGGCTGCGAAGAGCTACAAAAGGATCTCTCAAAACTAGGTGACCAGGCAACAAAATGGCAGATGAAATTCAGTGTTGAGAAATGTAAAGTAAATGCACATTGGAAAACATAATCCCAACTATACATATAACATGATGGGGTCTAAATTAGCTGTTACCACTCAAGAAAGAGACCTTGGAGTCATCGTGGATAGTTCTCTGAAAACATCCACTCAATGTGCAGCAGCAGTCAAAAAAGTTAACAGAATATTGGGCATCATTAAGAAATGGATAGATAATAAGGCAGAAAATATCATGTTGCCTCTATATAAATCCATGGTACGCCCACATCTTGAATACTGCACGCAGATGTGGTTGCCCCATCTTAAAAAAAAAATTGGAATTGGAAAAGGTTCAGAAAAGGGTAACAAAAATTATTAAGGGTATGGAACAGCTTCTGTATGAGGAGAGATTAATAAAAGACTGGGACTTTTCAGCTTGGAGAAGAGACTACTAAGGGGGATATGCTTAAGGTCTATAAAACCATGACTGGTGTGCAGAAAGTAAATAAGGAAGTGTTAACACAAGAACTAAGGGTAATCAAATGAAATTAATATGCAGCAAGTTTAAAACAAACAAAAAGAAATATTTCTTCACACAGTGCACAGTCAACCTGTGGAACTCCTTGCCAAAGGATGTTGTAAAGGCTAAGACTATAATAGGGTTCAAAAAAAGAACTAGATAAATTCATGAAGGATAGCTCCATCAATGGCTATTAGCCAGGGTGGGCAGGGATGGCGTCCCTAACCTCTGTTTGCCAGAAGCTGGGAATGGGCGACAGGAATGGATCACTTGAAGATTACCTGTTCTGTTTATTGCCTCTGGGGAACCTGGCATTGGCCACTGCCAGAAGACAGGATACTGGGCTAGATGGACCTTTGGTCTGACCTAATATGTCCATTCTTATGTTACTGAAGAGTTTGCTGACAGATAAATAACCATTGCATAACCCCGGGGAGCAGCAACAAATGAGAGTCAATTACCCTCCATTGAACTCAACCAAGCCTGAGGAGTTTGCTGGGAAAAATGCCAGGGAACGGAATGGGACATAGGGATAAAAATACATACACTACTTAAGAGCAAAAGCTAGGTTCTGTTGAGGTAGGTGAAGTGCTGCAGGAATCTCAGTTAAATATTTAACACGAAGAACAAACCATATCAGTGTTTGTAGTCTAACAGGATTAAAATCCAAGGAAATAAAGAACTGAACGGTAACGGTCTGACAGGACCACAGAACCATCCAGACTAAAAATCCACCCAGGTGGAGCCACGGGGCCTTGAAGCTACTCTTACAGTAGCGTCAGCAGGAAGGAACTGAGCACAGTTCTGCCAAGAGAGATACATTCGCGACATCCCTCGACGTGTAAGTGGGTGTTGCAGGATTGTAACCAATTGCAAAATTAGACCTACAGGTGCCAGCGATTCTCTCCTACTCGGAATTAGGAGGTACGTACAAAGCCCCTCACAAAAGACCGCAGCACCAGACAGATTCATTAGCCCAACGGGGCCCACTTCATTGGGGGCCCGCGGTCTGCTCTCAGGGCGGCGTCCCCAGAGGGCAGCGCAGAGCGGGTCCCGTTCGCAGGGATTCGTGTTTCTCCAGCCTCTTTCCACCGCAGGCCCCCGGGAGCGCTCCGCGGGCCGGGAGCACGGGCGCGCCCGCGATGTGGGGAGGGGAGGAGGGGCAGGGCACCAGGGAAGAGGCACAGCACAGCCGCCGCGCAAGAGCCAGGCCCTGGGGACTGGGGCAAACGCCGACCCCCGGCAGCTCCCCGCGGGGAGCAGGAAGGCCCCTGGGCGGCGGGCGCGGCAGGGCCGAGGGTCACGGGCGGCACTCACTGGGGCGGGGTCTCAGGCCGGCACCATGGCCCGCAGGCGGCGGCGGCGGCGAGAGAACCAGGCCGACTCCGCTCCGCTCACTTTCGTTTCTCCAGCTCCCCGTCGCGCTCAGGGTCCTCCCTCTCTCCTGGCGCGTGCCAGTGACGTATGTGCCGGCTCCGCGCCTGCGCCCAGAGCCGCTGGGGCCGGGGGGCGACCCGAGAGCGGGTTGAAAACAGGGCGGGAGGGAAATGAGGAGGAAGGAGAAGGGGGCGGGACCATTGGTCGGGGCCCGCCGCTGCAGGGCGGGGCATCCTTGGGCCACGCCCCGCCACTAGGCGGGGCTAGAGCCGGACGCGCAGAGCGGCGCTCTGCAGTACCCGGATTTCCCCGGTCCCCACTCCCTGCGCCGCCCTAAGGGGCTGGCCCTGGCAGTCTCTCTGCATGGACGCAGAAACCCTAAGGCCACATGGGCTAGTGCCTAGGGCTGGATGGAGAGGTGGAGCTAGGCCCCGCTTCCATAGGAGGAGAGATTAAAAAGACTGGGACTTTTCATCTTGGAAAAGAGACGACGGAGGGGAGATAGGACAGAGGTTTATAAAATCATGAGTGGTGTGGCGAAAGTGAACAGGGCAGCGTTAATTACCCCTTCACCTAAGGCGAGAACCAGGGGTCACCTAAGGAAATAAATAAGCAGCAGGTTTAAAACAAACATGAGGAAGTATTTCTTTACACAGTGCACAGTCAACCTGTGGCGCTCGTTGTCAGGGGATGTTGTGAAGGCCAAAAGTATAACTATGTTCATAAAAAGAATTAGATAAACTCATGGAGGACAGGTCCAACCCTGGATATTTGCCAAGATGGTCAGGGATGCAACCCCATGCTCTGGGTATCCCTAAACCTCTGACTGCCAGCACCTGAGACTGGATGACAGAGACTGATCACTCCAAATTGCCATGTTCCGCTCATTCCCTCTGAAGCTTCTGGCACCAGCTACTATCGGAAGACAGGTTACAGGGCTAAATGAACGATTGCTCTGACCCACTATGGCCGTTCTTATGTTCTTGCATCAGGAACAAGGTCGATGACTAAGACTTACCAAGGACCTTAAAACTGGGAAAGGGTTAAATGCAAGATGCCAGGTTTTAGCCTTACTCTTGTTTTCCAGTAGACATTCACTTACCAGACCATGTATTCTGTCACCACCATAAGGTAAATCTTATTTTACATGCTTTACTAATATCTATTGGACGAAGAACTCTATTTGTGCCTTAGAACCCAAAATACATGAAGCTACCAACTATTGCTCCATTTGAAATATTGCTGTCACAATGTGGTGCCCGTTAAGGTAACCCTACTTAGCAGAACTCACTTTTCACATGGTTGTTCCTTGGATAGCCTGTCCTCAGTGTGTTTCTGCTATTCTGCTCCTTGCAAAGAGCACATTTAATTTTAAAGGGGGGAAATTTACAGTTGTGAAGGGCTATTTTGTTGATAAAGGGTACATGCAGGTGAGCAATGCCTCCCTGGGCCTGGTCTATCACATCATCTCATCTACACCCAATGCACCTACTACTGACAGTATTGGAAGGTGAGCAGATTTCATTAATCCTAGTCCGCCTTGCATTGTGGTTTTAACTAGCTTTAGGGAAGAACAGAAACCACCCACAGACACCCTGAGAAATTAATTTCTTTGACTTAAGTTTTGGAACAGGTATAATTAGACAATGACAGAAATAGCAAAGAAGCAAAATAAATATATTTAGTAAAAATAAAACAGGCAGAAAGAATAATACAGCAACATGGCAAAATACATCAGATAGAAGAAATCTGTAATCCTTGGGCTCCCGATAGTTTATCCCATGTTAGATGGAAACAGATCCCCTTCTTCCACAGAGAGACCTGGGTTAGTGTCAACCATTCCCAATCCTCTATCGACACTCCTCCCCCGCAAGTGACTAGCACTTCTAAAGAGAATATGCATGTAGGAACTGAATGTCAAGAGCACAGGAGAGCAGAAAACCTCAAGGTAGTGTTGGCTCCTCCACAGCAGGAGAGAAACCTTATACTGAAGTTTAAGGAAGGTGACAGTTACCTGCACCTTGGTTCCCAGATCAGACATTTTGTCCCTATTACAATCCTGATCACACAAATCATGTCAGGAGGACACACTTGCCTCATGGAATGGCAGCACCCTTCACACATTCCTGGAGTAGTCCTTTCTTTAGCACAGGATAGTTTAAATTAAGAAATACTACATCCCCAAGGTTAGGGTGCTGTGTGTTTTAACTATATTAAATTGTTGGCTTATCTGCCCCAACAAATGCAGGGCACAATGGTCTGTGTGATTTATCATACAACTCCCTGAATGAACGAGTCTTTTGGAATAACTTCATAACAACAGTAAAATGCTAAGGCTGCTATGACTATCAGAAGGGAAAATGTTTTTAACGTTAAGCAACCAGATCTATAAAAATGAGATCAGGACCCATTTTTATCATTAAAGTCAAAAGTAATTAGCAGAATGAAGTTTGTGTCTCTGGGTGTGGCAGGCAGAACAGCAGAAGTGGGTTCACATTTCTCTTCTTTGAAGCAGGAGAAATACAGAAACGGGTATATACGTACACATGGATAGAGAAATACTACTAAGATAAATGTGTTTTTTTTTCTCTCACACACTCAAACAGTACCTTTCAGCTAACAAAACTAACTCAAGTATATAGGCCAATGAAAACAGAACTTCACAGTCAGGTGCTTGCAAAAACGAGGCAAGATTTGTTCACCAGCTCTTCAGTGAGGATTTTCTTTGCTGCAAGGCTAGTGTTATGTCTCAGCTAAACAGCAACATTTTGTAAACAGTAAAAATATGTAGATACAGTACTTTCCCCCTTCTTGCCTTGTGTTTTGCCACAGATGCTACCTCCCCACCAGGACCACCGGACATTCCATTAACTCAAATAGCAGCAGCACTTCTGAAGAGATAAAAGTTCTCTCTGCTTCTGACAGGGACTGACTAGGTTTTTTAAGTTATTGTTCCTAGATGTGCTCATTTCCCGCCTCCTTTAAGCAGGAAAAGGCCTGGAAAGAGAATGACTAAGATGCTTTGTGAGCAAGAGTACAGCACTGGTTAAGGCTGACACTTGGGTAATTCAGTCTTCTCCATCTCTACCTAACAGAAAATAAGTGACATCGGTAGAGTAGCCAGAGACCCAGCACTCCAACCTACAATGAACTGAGCATTCTAGGATCCAAGGACGGTACAGGTACAGTCAGCCAAGTGTTACCGCTTAACGACACAAAGACAAGCATGAGTCAAGCTGTCATGTAAAATCACACAGGAAAAACCCATATTAAACTGGCACTGTACTGGTGTATTAGGTGTACCTCTGCTATCTGCTGGATGGAATGGCAGGCCTGCTCAAATATCTATCCATTCTCTCCACTAGCTGAAATAAAGGAAACAGACAAACATCTGAATAGGTGTAATTCAACCCAGCAGACAAGCAGTGGAGCATGCAGGGAAACCAGGACGTTATTCTACTGATCAGGTCACAAGTGATCATGGAAATCAAAGTTTGTATGTAAACATACTTAGCATGACACGCATTAGTTTACCCCCACAATTCCAGTTTGTATGCTTTAGAGGGCAAGAAATTATACATTCATTTAAAAACAAAAACAGTGCTCTGATAAGCACTCTTCGTCTGCAGTTCGAATTCCAGGCTGTTCAACGCCTATCTTTCCAAACATCCAGTCCATTCACCTCTGACAGCAGTAGATCCAAGCACACTTGGGTTGATTCTGCATGGCTCACAGGCAATCCAGTCTGTGATATGGGAGTTCAGATACCATAGATATCATAGATATCATCGTAGTCAGAGTCCTCCTCAAAGTCATCACTGTCATAACTGCTCATCGACAAGATGGAATAGATAGAAGAAATGATACTGCTCTCACTGTCCGTGGCTGGGTTCACTAAGACATCCTGTTTCTCTGCATTCAAAACATACACAGATACTGTAGTTAGCTGGTGGCTAGATTACAGTCAGTGCTAATTGCTAGAATTCTCTTTGAAACTTTAGTACCTCCTCTTACTGCCACACCGTACGCTTTACAGCAAGTTTTTCAAGCTGTAGGTCTGGAGACCATCTGGGTGGGGCTTGTCTTTTCTATTTATAATCTTGAAAAAACAACATGAATGGGATTTTCTTTGATTTCTTGTATGCGTATTCCAGTTCCAACAGGGCTGCAGGAATAGCACTGAGGGCAAGGAGACATTCTCTTCACCTCTTGTTAATGCTCTCCCTGTTGGTACCCAACCAAATGCTCCCTTGTTGGTACCAATCAATGTGAAGTCACCAGAGGAGATTGCAGCAGCTGGCTACCTCAGGGCCTTATGAGTAAGGAGGGTGAAAAGGAACAAAGTCAGAGAGGGGCATCAAGGAGCAAAAGACTTTGGAGGACAACAAGGACTCCATTCAAGCCTCTGGAAACTATGGGCCTGCTGAGGCAGGGATTGTCTGCTGTTACTTGTTTGCAGAGGCCCTAATCTTTGACTGGAGTTCCTAGGTACTACTGAAATATAACTAATCATTCCCTGTTGAGCCTGTCTCCCAGCCAGTTCCCTTCTGGAATCCATGTATAACTGGAGCTCATTCCAGTTTCAGCCAATCTTTCCACCACTGCATAGAAACAAGCTCATCCATCTCACTGAAATGTGTCAAAATAAAGGCTATTATAACGCTTTCTTTTCCGTAGTATTCAATTAATAGTTAAACACTGTATTGGGCTCACATGAAGGTGGGGCCTGAGGAAAGGATAAAATGTTTGAGAACCACTGATTTCCTGTACGTGAGAATGAAGTGGATTCCCATAAAGACACCATTTCATCTGGTCACCGTTAACTCCACGACAAGACACTTCAATGCTGCTTTGGTGTACTCTACAGATGTGCATATTAGGCTATTACACCTGAGCAGAGTCAGTTCTGCAGAGATGAAAGCAATCCATGAAGCAGTGCTGGAAAGCCTCTGAGCAGTGCAGCATTTTCTGAGGGAATCAGACTGATTTGGCTAAAGGTGGTTTTTTTCAGGTTAGCATTGACAATGTTTAGTGATGTCATTCTGTTTCACCAAGGAGGATCTGAAATATTTCAAAAGCACCTTTCGTTAGGATGGATCCCAAAGAGCTGTACACATTATACATAAAAGGGATCATGCACCCACCTCTAAAGGGGAACCAAGTAGTGATTTAACAGCACACAGCAACAACCATTTTTAGGAAGAGCAGTGGAGAATAAATTCTGTATTTCAGCACCTAGATAGTAGTGATGGGTGCTCTAGAAACAGATTTGGAACAGGGATGTAGAATGGTGTTACCCACATTGGAATTTTGGCAGGATATCAAGCTTCACACCCTTACTACTCTTGTTTTAACGACAAGTGGACAGGACCATGATTTTGTGCCTCAATCATGCTGAGGCACTAAATTCAATATTGACTCAGAGGGAAGAGTGAGATCTGCTGAATCAGCAACACTACATGCAGCACTCCAGTTATCTTCAGCGGTCTCCCATCCAATGCCAACTATAAATTACTCCTCTAAAAAAGCAGATTAGAAAACAATATTCAGTAACTGTGTGCTGGTGCCACGCTTCTCCCTGGCATGTTGCCCGTGGAACTTGCCAACCAGCCCTCCCACCACTCAGCTTTCATATTGACCTATAGCCAGTAGGTTTAACCCACTGTCTAGAAGTCACTTGGTAGATTTTTCAAGACCTGCTCTGAGCAATGATAGTTTACTAAAAATATCACCAAATAAACTAATACTGCTTAGCCTCTAGTAGTGAAATCTTCCCACTTCCCTGATTAGTACAGTTCATACGATATAGTCTCTAGAAAGTTCCTCAAACTATTTTACAATGCAACAATCTGGCTATGTAACATATTCTGAAATGATTTCCCATCCTAACCTCTGAAAAATCTACTGGAAATATTGACACAGCCGTAACCTCATACAGGAATAAAGGTTCATTCCCAGGACGCTGTGCATTCCTAGTGCATTCCTGTGGTATACAGGTGCCAAAGGAAGTTCTGTTAAAGACACGGAGACAGAGACAGCATTTGTCACACCTCATCCACCCACCTCTCACCTTTGCGCTCTCGGATGAGAGCCAGGCGGTGCTCCTTCATCTCCAAGTTCAAGTTTTCTACCATCCTGTCAATGCAGTTGTCCAGAACCAGGGAACGCGTCTTGGATTGTATCTCCCGCCTGCAGATGGGACACTCCACTTTACGTTTCATCCATTCATTGATGCAGTAGGAGCAGAAGCTGTGTGCACAGTTCAGAGTGACAGCCTGCGGAGGTCAGGAGGAAGAACACCATCAGAGCACTGAGACTGGGATAAAAAAAAAATCCTGTGAAACTAGCAAAACATCATATGGGCATTTCCTCTTAGAGAAAATATTAGTGCCCTTCTTTAGTACCTGCTGTCTAAGGATCACACAGTACTTATGAAACCACCAATCCTTACAAGACAAGGTACATAGAGATTATCCCTATTTTTCAGATGGAAAAACTGGTAAATGAAGTAACTCACCCAAGATTACAGCAAATCTGTGGCGCACTCGGAAGAGAACCAAGAACTTCAAAATTCCAGTCCTGAGCCTTAAACACTAGACCATGCTTTCAATTTAAAGCATATTTCCTGAGGCACCACTCCATAGTGAAACTAGATGGAGTTTAATTTTCTGATTCTCAGACACTAGAACAAGGTCATTGTGTTCAGGTTTCCACTGCTAAGAAGGAATTTCTAAATGACCCACTGAAATGAAAATAAACATTTCTATTCATGCTTTAATAGCCTACATTTCAGGCCTAATCTGAGTTGAGTGTCCCTTCTAGGATTACTGAAGGGGAGTCAAATTCTACCCTTAGTTATAGCCATGCAACCCCAGTTAATTCAATGTAATTGGGTAGGTATAACTGACAATAGAAAGTGACAATACTCAGCAAGGGGAGCAAAACACAAAAATCTGGGTCAGTGTGAATAACTTCCTAGATCTAAAGAGAAGAAACTTAAAAACAACAACAACAAAAACTTTGCTTTGACTTTTGAAAATAAAAGCTTCTTAAATCCTTTCCCTTCTGAACAAAGCCATGTCAGTTACTGTACCTCAATAAAGTGTTCAGAACAGATTGTACACTGCAGCTCATTCTCCAGTACATCATTCATCTGACTCAAAACCTCCTCCTTTTGCGCTCTCGCCTTCTCCTTCTCCTCCTGTAAGGAAGACACACATGGTCACCTGCTGAGGAGCAAAGGGTTTACTAAATAAGGGCAGGAGATGGGGTGCAGGAGCAGTGGAGGAAAGAGACAGATACAGCACACAATCCCAGGGTTTTCTTGTTTCAGGTCTGCATTCTTTCTTTATGGAGAGGAGAAGAAAGGGGTTTCAAATCAGCAACCACAGCAGTACAGAGAACAATCCCAGACACTGCAGAGATAGTTGTTACAATACATAGTTTCAACAATTACTGACGTCCTACTTTTGTGAAGAAGGTACAAGCTGAGTCAGGCTTTCCAGAATATCTTCCAGATCTTTCCTAACTACTTAAAGGATATTTCCTTGAAGCAAAAATTCACCGCAGGATGAACTCGGCATAAAAGGTCTAAGGCCAGAAGAACTATTGTAGCAGCAGGAATAGAAAGTATCTGTTCAGCCAAAATGGTTCAAATGGAGGAGTGCAAAAAAACAAGTAGATGCTTGGGAATTTAAGATGCTTCCTTGGTCTCATATAGTGATGTAAAGTGAAATGTAACAGGTTGCTAGTCACCAAGGTATACTAGGCATCTGGTCTACTTCCTAAGTAAAATGGAGAAAGTCACAACCAAAGCTACATTTAAAACAATTTTAAGGTTCTGAAGGAACCGAAAGTCAAAGGAAATGCAGCCAAAGATGGGAGATGCCATGTCCTCCTAGAGTAGGCACAGTAGAGAGCTGTCTCGATTGCTTTCCATCATGCCCTAGTGCAGGAGGAGACATGCCTTAATTCAGTCAATTCCTTTGCTGTTTTCAGTCCCAGATAGAAGCTTGATGCAGTTTTAGTTGTATGAACTTTAACAGAAAGTGAAACACTAGTTTTCAAACTCACTCAGTTTGGTAGGGCTTTTTTTGAGGGAGGGAAGATTGGGCCACTGCTCCTGCACATTGTGCCACGTTTCTCTGCTCTGCACTCTCTCTTTGAGTTTGAGCTTCCTCCACTAATGCCTATTCACAGTGCCACTCCATGTAGGGGACTGTCAAAACAAGGCATCTTTTCCCTGTCATCCGGAAAGCAAGCCAGTCACCTCCTCAATATACAAGATTTCCACTGCTCCAGGCAATCGGAAGCTCTAAGGAAAGTACTGAACAACCTGTTTCCTCCATGGCAGCAAATTGTGCTGCTCTAATGAACATAACAGAAAAATCAATTTCAGTTCAGTACCTTAGTCGCTTCCAACTCTTTATTCTTAGCTTGAATGATCTCTTCAAAATCCTTCTTGCTACGGCTCAGCTCATCCATCAGGGCACGATGCTGTGAAAATATAAATCCAGAGAGATTCTCATAACTTGCCCCAATGAAACATACATGCTCCCTACCATCCTGATCACTCACTGATTTTTGCCAATTTTTTACTGAATCAATGCAACATGAGCCCAACTCCTAGGGGCTTAAGGACTCCAATTACTTCTTTAGATGAGGAATCAAAAGGATCAGTCTTCTATAAGCAAGTAAAATGTAGTCCACACGGTAATGCACAACTGGAAAAAACTCAAGCACTAAGCAAACAGACTCTCAGTTAAAAAGGGTAATACCCTTATGTAATACATCAATAGATGGGTTAGTCACTGGATTCAGTGTAGGTCAGAAAATACAAACCCAGTTTATCAGAAGTACATTTCTGGAGAGATATAAATCATACCCCAGTTGTGCCTCACTACACCAGGATGTGCAGGAATGGTGTCCCTAGCCTCTGTTTGCCAGAAGCTGGGAATGCGTGACAGGGGATGGATCACTTGATTATTACCTATTCTGTTCATTCCCTCTGGGGCACCTGTCATTGGCCACTGTTGGAAGACAGGATACTGGGCTAGATGGACCTTTGGTCTGACCCAGTATGGCCGTTCTTATCTTATCAGGTAGTGACATAAGAATTTGGGGGTTAAATCCCAAGAGGTTCCAGGGTTTTCCAACTCCCAGTGGGAGTGTCTCCTTGGGCTGAGGGTAATCAGGATAGCCCTAGTTAGCTTCTTATCCATACCTCAGGCCTTGTCTACACTAACACTTACTTCTGTATAACTTATGTTGCTCAGGGATGTGAATAAACCACATCCAAGAGCTGGTGTGGACAGCGCTATGCTGGCCGGAGAGCTTCTCCCACCAATATAGCTACCGCCTGTCACAGAGGTGGAGTTGTTATGCTGACAGGAGAGTTCTCCCATCGGCAAAGAGCATCTTCACCAGACGCACTGCAGAGGCGCCTAAGTAGCGCTTCTAATGTAGACTAGGCCTTAACCTAATTAGGCTCTGAGCCTAACAAAAAATCTGGGCTCCTTTCAGGGAGGAGCAGATGGTGCTGCCTGCTTAGATCCCAGGACAAGGAGCAATGGAGACACAAGAGCTGTCCCATTCACATTAATTTACTTTGGTATTTAAACACAAAAACAGATGAACAAAGTTCTTTTATTTTGGTCATTCTAGAAAAAATATAAATATAAGTATAAATATAAATAAACCTAAAACCCTTAATAAAGACACTGGACTGATGGTTTATTACAACAATCTGTAACCCACTAATCTCACTTTTTGTCCTATGACTAAAGGGGTGTTAATGGGCCACTTCACCTTGAATGGTCCCATCAAATATGTGCTAACTATTTATGCTAAACTATCTGTTCATCTTGTATTTAGCTGTGACACTCTCAGGGCACGTCTACACTACAATCTTAAATCAAGGTATGTTAGGTCAACTTACAGCCACCACAGTAATTACTGCGGTGGCTGATGTCCACACTACCCTCCCTGTGTCGGTGGTGCGCATCCTCACCCGGAGCTTTTCCGGCGACTGAAGGTGAGAATGAGGGGGGGGGCACAAAAACTTGCCAGTGAAGACATAGCCTGACATAGTTAGGTCGACATAAGGTAGCTTATGTCGGCCTAACTCTGTAGTATAGACCAAGCCTTAATACCTTTCCCAGACCTGAAGAACTCTGTGTAGCACAAAACCTTGTCTCTCACCAACAGAAGTTGGTCCAATAAAAGATATTACCTCAGCCAATTTGCCTGTCTAATATCCTACAACAACACTGCATGGAAATACCATGACATGTGCCCATAAAAGCTGATTTAGAAAAAAGAAAGCAGCAGCTAGAGATGTGACAGCTAGCTTATAAAAAGCCAGTTAGCAAAGGTTCAGCCAACTGAGAAGTTAAATATTCATTGCAGCTACCTAAAGCTTTTAGATTGTATTTAGTGTATTTTTGCTCTTTTTCCACAGTATTTCTGTTTGCCAATTATCATGGAGTGTGGAACTTGTCACCGATATCACAGAGATGAAAAGCAGTTGCAATCTGTTCCTGAGGGACAGTCCTAGGGCTCCTGGCCAGTTGCCGGAATAACAGGCAAAGTTTAGGCATTCCCCACATTACACAGCTGGACCACGCCTAGCTTTGTAGTAAATTACCTCCTGCAGAACCTGGGCCAGTTGCTCCTTCAGATTTTCTTCCCCTTGCTGCTTCTTCACTCCCTGAAAAAATAAGACACAAAAGGAGAGTTTTGCTGGGGGGAAGAAAAACAATTATGGAACCAAACTAAGCAATATAAAGAGGTCAGGAACAGCTAGTTAATTATTTTTGTCAAGATATGGTCAAGGTCCAGACTCCAGAGAAAATAATAATAAAAAAAAAAAGATAAGTAAATAAAAAGATTTTGGGGTCCATTCAAAAGTGTCTGGCAGTCCAGCTTTGGCCCACAGTCTGCCAATTGACTACCTTTGGGCTAGAGCAGGGATCTCAAACTCAAATCACCACAAGGGCCACATGAGGACTAGTACATTGGCCCAAGGGCCACATCACTGACACTTTTTCATACAAAGATATAAAAGCCTACCCCTCTGCCCCCGGCCCCACCCGCACTCCACCCCTTCCATGAGGCCCTGCCTCTTGCCACCTCTTCCCTGCCTCCATTCCAACCCCTTCCCCAAAGTCCCCACCCCAACTCCACCCCTCCCTGCCCCTATTCCAACCCCTTTCCCAATCCCTGCCCCTGCCCCGCCTCTTCTCCGCCTCCTCCCCTGAGCATGCAGCTCCCGGCTCCTCCCCCTCCCTCGTGGAAAGCGCTAAGTGCCTGGAGGTAGGTGGAGGAGCAGGGACCCGAAGCGCTGGGGGCGGGGGATGAGGGGAGCTTGGCGGCCGCAGGAAAGAACACCGGGGGGATGGGGTGGGGAGCTTGGTGGACCGCAGCAAATAACTCCACGGGCCGCCATGTGTTTGAGACCCCTGGGCTATAGGGACAGGGAGAAAGAGAAACTCCTGTTTTCTCTCATGTTCGAAACAGATTAATTAAGGAAGTGTCGCCAGTGTAAAGCAAACCTAAGAAATATCTCACATTCAGTGCTTCCCAGGCTCTTGAATGATCAGAGCCATTTAAACTCACACATTATAACTCTTTGTAGACAATATCCTTCGGTATTAAATATCTGAAACATCTCCAAGTTATTTTAGCTTTAATGGGACTAGAATGTTCATAAGGCAGAGAAAGGGAAGTAATAGGCTGTGAGTGGGGAAATGGAAATGTTTTAACTCCATTTGGGAACATCTAAAGAGATTAATTACTATAGACAACTCCCACCGCTGCTTTGGATCCCTCCTCCAGCATGGGCAGAGAGAGAGAGAATCATCTGTCTTCCTGTATCCAAGGTTTCTACAATGAAGTGTTCAATTATCTGGACCAATAGGTTTTCCTGGGTGTTCCCAATTACTAGGCAGAATGACCAATCCACTTTCAGTTGGATTCTCTCTTGCTTTCAAACATACTTGTTAACAAACTCAAGTACAGAGAGACAGAGACCAAAACTTTTTTTTTTTTTTTTAAATCTGACAGCTAGTTACTTATCTGCATGAATGTATACAGGCCTGTAAAACTTCCAGATTGAGCACTTTGTGAAGGAAATTTACAGGTAAGGAAATTGTCTAATGAATAAAATGCAGGCAGGGCAATCTGGATCAATGAAGTAGCAGTGCCCACCGATTCTCCTGCTTGAATGGAAAAGGGCTTCCAATGCAACTCAGTCTTGACCTGGTAACCTATGTCTAGAGGTAGAAGAGGAGTTCAGTCTCAACGACCCATTCAGTCCTTGTCCTCTCTACAACCACAAGGGAGAACACAGAAACAATATTCATTTCACACAGACTATTCAGCTTTCAAATGGCAATAATGCTTTTTACTATCAATTTGTGCTGAACCTGCCTTTGAGGTTAAACCCCATTACTAATCTCTTGCCTAGTCAAGCCCCTCTTGTTTCTACCCATTCTCTAGGTCTGTATGTTTGGAAGTGGCATACTTTGGAATGGATGATAATTTCCATACAAATGTGCATACCTCCAGAAGCTGCTGCTGCTGCTCCTCATAGAATATCTTCTCCAGTTGTTGCACCCTCTGCTGCTGATGTTCCTGTTCAGTGCACAACTGGTCCTGCAATTCCTGCAGCTCCTGCTCCATCACCCTGATCTCTTTTTGGCCGGACTTCCTGCTCTTCTTCACACTCAAAACAGCTGTCTGCTTCTCGTCCACCTTGACTTTCAGCCTCATTATATTTCCCAGGGTTTTCCTCAGCATTTCCAAACCAGTCCAAGACTGTGCCAGGCTAGAGGCTTTCTGGTCCTTATGGCTAAGAGATATAGCTTTCTCAGCGATCATAGGATTACAATACACTGTAGCTTTATCCTCCTCCATGCTTGGTCCAGGAGAAGGTAGCTTGACATCCATGTTTTCTGTTGGCTGTTTGGCCAGTTCTGCCCTCCCCCATGATATACCCAAAGGTTCACTATCGCTGGACACTCTGTCCCTTTTAGATCTTGAATTCGAAGGGCCTTCTACTCCAGATGCCTCTGATTCCTCCAAACTAAGTTTACGTTTAGTTCTTGCACCCTTAGGTTTCCCCATCAGTTGGTCATTCCTCGGGGCTAAAAATGGACTAACTTTCTCCCATTCTTCCTTAATCACTTCATATTCATATTCAGCAGTTTCTTTGTTATCCAAAGGCACTCCTAGTTGAATATGATCTCCTTCACCTATTGGATAGGCCTTTGATGGATCAAGACGTTCCTTATTCAACCAAACACCATTTAAACTCTGAAAACAATCAGAAATCAGCAAAACTTATCAGGAGTACTTGAGACACCTTAGAGACTAACAAATTTATTAGAGTATAAGCTTTCATGAGCTACAGCTCACTTCATCGGATGCACAGAATGGAACATATAGTAAGACAGATAGACAGATAAGTTGGAAGTTACCATGCAAACTGTGAGAGGCTAATTAGTTAAGATGAGCTATTATCAGCAGGAGAAAAAAAACGTTTGTAGTGATAATCAAGATGGCCCATTTAGACAGTTGACAAGAAGGTGTGAGGATACTTAACTTAAGGAAATAGATTCAATATGTGTAATGACCAGCTCACGAAAGCTTATGCTCTAAATTTGTTAGTCTCTACAGTGCCACAAGTTCTCCTGTTCTTTTTGCGGATACAGACTAACACGGCTGCTACTCTGAAACAAAACTTATCAATGTACATTTAAGTTAACTCCTCTACAAGGTATATTTGGTTGCTGAAACAAAGCCTACCTTTTCAGAAAGAATATTTCAAAGACAATTCAACAAATTGTCTAACTAGCTTTTGCACTACCCAAACAACTGAGTCAGTGTCCCTTTTTCGTGTGTATGTGTGAGAGAGAGAAATTTAGTTATACCACTAGTAAGGGTTTCCTTCTACAACTCTTAAGAATAAAATTGATTTAGGCAACCACATGGAAGAAAAGGAAGGAACTATCTATGGTGGTTTAAAGAAGAAACCATGGTCTGAAGCTTAATGGGAAATGCTTGAGCTAGCCCCTAGGAAAGACTCTGCAACAGAGATCAATGACACACTGGAATGATTTGTCAAGAACACTTATTTGGGCATGTCACCAAAGAGTTCAAGAACAGCCTACAAAGAAAGAAGGTTAAAGGGACTAAATTCATACAGAAAGAAAGCAGAGGAGAAAACGTAAACCAGCTCTGTACAAAAGTAGAGAAACACAAAAGGAAAGAGAAGACATACCAGAAGATGTATAACATAGCAATGGTTTTATACTAAAGAGAGGGTTATGTTAGATTAGACACCAAGAGAGGAAAAACTTCCTAACAATAAGAACAAGTTGAGAATTGAATTGTGCTCAGTACAGACTGTAGTGTCATCAGCAATGGAAGTATCCCAAAGAAATATGATAACAAGCTTGAGGGAACAGTAGAGATGATAACATGCAGCAGGTGCAGCATGGGGTTACATTCAGTGGTGAGCTGGAGCCGGTTTGCACCGGTTCGCTGGAATCGGTTGTTAAATTTAGAAGCCCTTTTAGGACTGGTTGTCCAGTGAGGGACAATCGGTTCTAAAAGGGCTTCTAAATTTAACAACCAGCCACTCCCCCCACTGATCACATCAAAAGTGGCACCTTAGGTGCCGACTCCGTGGGTGCTCCGGGCCTGGAGCACCCACGGGGAAAATTTGGTTGGTGCAGAGCACCCACTGGCAGCTCCCCTCCCCACCACCAGCCCCAGCTCATCTCCGCTCCGCCTCCGCCCCCGAGTTACGCTCCACCCCACTCTGCTTCTCCGCCCTTCCCCCCCCGCCCCGCCCCCGGCTTCCCGCGAATCAGCTGTTCGTGCGGGAAGCCTGGGAGGGCTGAGAAGAAGGTGGCGGCTTCGCACTCAGGCCCAAGGAGGAACAGTGGAGGTGAGCTGGGGCGGGGGGGTGCGAGGAGGGCTGCCTGCACAGCAGCAGGTAACTGGGGGGCGGGGGGGAGGAGCGCAGGGGAACCGCTCCCTGCCCCAGCTCACCTCCACCTCCCTGGGCCTGAGTGCAAAGCCGCCGCTTGCTTCTCAGCCCTCCCAGGCTTCCCGTGCGAACAGCTGATTCACGGGAAGCCGGGGGTGGGGGTGGGCAGAGTGTAACTCAGGGGCAGAGGCGGAGCGGAGGTGTCCTAGGGCCGGGTGTGGGGCAGGGAGCTGCTGGTGGGTGCTCTGCACCCACCAAATTTTCCCCGTGGGTTCTCCAGCCCCGGAGCACCCACAGAGTTGGCACCTAAGGCGCCACTTTTGATGTGATCAGTGGGGGGAGCGGCCGCTCCCGCTGTTCCCCCCCCTCGCTACGCTACCCTGCTCCTAGGAGCCAGAGGGACCTGCCAGATGCTTCCCGGGAGCCGCCCCTGCCAGATGCTTCCCAGGACCTGCCCCAGGTAAGCACCGCCGGAACTCCCCACCTCGCCCCCCGGCAGGTCCCTCTGGTTCTTAGGGGCGGGGTGGGATGGGCACCCACTTCAGTGGCCCACGAGACCCTCCTGCCCGGTTCCAGGGGCAGTCAGAGGACAGGGGAGGGGGCTGGATGGGGCAGGGGTCCCGGGGAGGGGGGGGTGTCAAGGAACACGGGGGTTGGATGGGGCAGGAGTCCCGGGGGCGGAAGCGGGCCACGACCCCCTCGTGGGGTGAGGAGGCCACCCCTTGTTAAGATTTTGGCAGCTCATCACTGGTAACATTTGATGACTTAGCACAATGGTTTCCAACCACTGCTACATACTTCAGGACTAGAACTTCAGATTTACGTGACTGGTATGGTAGACACCTCTACCTAGCTTAACAAGGAACCTCTGTTGCCCCAATGAAAGAGAGGTTGGTATAGCCAATGGTATTGCTGTGGATGACTGGTACCCCCCAGAAAGATTGGACACCACAGATTTAGAAGGTCTCTTCCAGCCCTAACTTGTAGGAAAGTTTGGAGATCAGTAGTGCAGTATTGTACAAATATTTCAAGGCAACTGACTGCAGGACTCAGCAAGGCCTTTTCTACTCTGATCTACTACAAGCCAGCTAAGGGGTGCATTTCAACACTCTCAGAAATAGAATGAGCATAGTTAAAGAATGCCCTCTGACTGAGAAACTATTGAGAGAGAACAAAGTGAAGCATCACAATGCAGTTAGATATACAACCTCAACATCCAGATCATCTAGAAGCTCTCAGTTACCCTAGCCCCAGAACAAGAACTGGAGCTTTGATCCTTCACCGTGTATTTTCTTGCCTTTGTGGACAAAAAGAACAGAGGTGGAGCTGCCATCACAGACCACACATTGTTCACCCGGAAGAATTTTAAACAGCAAATGTAAAAACAGAAGGTCTCAAGTATAGGAAAGAAAAAGAAAAAGTATAGGAAAGAAAAAGAAAAAGTATAGGAAAGAAAAACTTTTATTTTTAGTTTACTTTTATAGGGATCTAGCCTATTTCTCGTCTCTATTTTTCCTTCCAAGAAAAGTGTGAAATTTACTTCTGTGGAAGGAGAACTACAGCTAAAATGGTGAGAAGGTGCATATGAACAGATGATTGGGGTCAGCACATCTCCTCTCCCTTACTGTCTCCAGTGGGTGCACACAAGTCACTCTGCAATGACTATAGTAACTAATCTTCTATTCAAAGTACAACACCGCTGCTACTTGGGGCTGTGTGCAGGAGACAGAGGGCTGCTGATAGGGCATGAGGGATCTTTCCATTTAAAATTTACTCCTCTCACCGCATTTCACCTCCAAAATAACTGGAATCTGTTGACTATTAGGGCATGCTGTAGAGCCCACCTCTTTTCCTGGCTCTCAGGGAGGGAGGGATTCTTGGAGCTAGTATTTGTAGATGGGAGATTGGTTATTTTCTGGGTTTTTTTTCATATTAAAAATACAAAGCATTTAGAGTCTTGGCTATGCACTTTGTATTGTGTGCATCAAAACAAACAAGGTTGAGATTTTAATAACGCTCATTGTACGTCTTCTAGTCCCTCCACCTATTCTTGGCCTTACAACTGAATCCTTTATAAGTCAACTTGTATTATAGAACATTCCAAATGTTACATCTAACTGGTTTTCACTCAGCTTCCTGACTTTAATAATTTTCCAGCCTGAAGGAAAGTGTGGGGAAAGGGACTTGAATTAAAGGGGCAAGCAACTTGCCATTGTCAGCAAATGAGATAGTAGGCATTTTAGAACTTGAATCTCAATTTTTTACTCTAGCCAAATGATGAAGATGTGTTTCATGTCAACCAATGGAATCAAAAGCCAGTTTCATGATCAGAAAACCATCTCCAACTTCAGTTTATTAAAACTAAATTATAGTTGTGCCACTACAATAACTGGCACCAGTTTGTCATTTAATTAACATTGCAAGAGCAATATCCTTTTTAAGAATGTCAGCCTTCATAGTTATTCTTTGCACAGCAATACAAAGTTCACAGACAGGCTCTTAGGACCAATACTCCCCACAGCATTTCACTATCTGATAGCATTAAAGTGCTCTATTAAAGAGAAGAAGCTAAAAGCAGGAAGTATCCCTTGTAGTCAAACATGAGTAAGCCTCACACTGCATTCTGGGTCTCAGCTAGGATGAAGTTCCAGATTCGGGGTGCACAACTAGAAGCAAATGTTCCCATAGGTCTTTTACCCAAGTTAGACTATATTACAGCATGACTCAAGGTTACCTGTACTTCATAACTATGACCCCGCAGCTACTCAGACACAGCTCCCAAATGGGAAGTCATCTTCAATATCTCTCAGTGCAATTAAAACTCCTTCAATCTCAGTACCTTGTTGTCTGTAACTGTCCACTGGCCTTGTGCATTCTGCTTGAAAACACAGTGGTAACGAGAGATCATCAGTGGGCAGGTTTTTGAGACCAGCTGGTAGGTGAGACCAAATCCTCGGCCTATAGTTACCTAAAAACAGTTTAACAGTCACCATCAGCAACAATAAAGAAAGAGTGATCTGCTTTGATTCTAAATACAGTAAAATAAACACATGGTATGAATTAGCTTTGTACAGTAGTTTCTACTGGGGTTCAAAGTAGTAAGTTTAACACCAACCACACAAGTGGTTACTACTTATAACTTTTACTGAATGTGACATAACTTCATGTTTAAATCCAAGAGTCAAAAGCTAGGGGGAAGCCTTGAAAAAGCCTGACGCACACTGGTGTTTTAGGAGTGGGGAACATTTGTGTCCATTTAACCAGGGTGGATGTGATTTAAATCATGATTTAAATCACTAGTTAGGAAGACTTGATTTAATCATGGATTTCTACATAAAAGTGCATTCCTGTTGGGTGAAGATCCTGCATGTTCAGACATGTTCCTTTCATCATCTTCAACGCAGCTTCCTCCTGAGAAGGAACACTCCGCATGATGTTGTTTCCTTCGGGAAACCAGGCCTTGCATTTCTTTGTTGCACTGTTTGAATTTTGCATGCATGCCTGTCTTACCCACAGGTAGGGGAACTTAATTAAAATATTCCCAAACTGGGTCTCTTTTATGGACTGCCATTATAGGTTTGCCCTTCTAGTGAGAGACTGGTCTGGTAGATCTCAAATCAATGAAGGCTACACTCAGAAAGACCTCAAGACTTCTGGAATATGCTGCTCAAACAGTTTCACTTTTCTTTCTACTGCCTGTCCCTCCCTTCTCACATTTATCTCCAGACTTCTTCTCCTTATCCAGATCTATTCCGCCCCAACAATCTTCTATTCACTGAACTTTTTGAAACTTTGCACTCTTAGAGAGAGGTAAGGGATTGTCTCTGTGTATACAAACTGAGGGGGACAATAGGGTTGAGGTCTGTTATTTTGCACCTCTCTATATATTTTATTTAAAAACATTTTTGCTGTTAACAAGCATGTTATCTCTGGAGACACAAATCCACAGTCTGAGAACCGCAAAACTAAGCATCTATGATGGTATCTTCTAGACTGAGCACTGAGTCTCATTGGGTAGATAGAAAGATTAACCTAAATAATCTATACAGAAGCCTGTAGAACCCCATAAGATTGGGTCCCTAATCCATGAACTATTGGAACTCATTTACAAAACTTTTCTTAAACATTACATGAATATATTATCTCATACTATAGAGTTAGAATTTATAATCCCTATTCCATGATGAGATATCTTTGAGCTATAATCTTTAGATAGGTTTTTTCGTCAAAAAGCATTTTATCAAAAAATCCGAATTTAAAAAAATCTGATTTTTTTTTTTTTTTAAACATTGATTTTTATCCACCCTGCATTTAACCGATAACAAATCTCCTTTAACTGAGTACTCCAACAACCAACCCTCTTCTGCCTTCTGGCTAGAATACTTGGAGCACATCTTCACTGCCAACGAGGCTTGTGTAGTCACAGCAGAGTGCTGGGAGAGAGCTCTCCCAGGCTCTGGGAAAAAAAAAAAAAAAAAACACCTTCACAAGGGGCATGACTCCCAGCGCTGGTGCTCTGTCTATAGTGGCAGGTTACAGCACTGAAACTTGCAGTGCTCAGGGGGGTGTTTTTTCACACCCCTGAGTGAGAAAGTTGCAGTGCTGTAAAGTGCTAGTGTAGACAAGCGCTTAGTAAAAAGTCTCTGATAAAAGCTTCAGAGAACGTGAGGCTAGCATCCTCACATTTTCTTTGTTCAGAACTGAGGTGAGCAATCTTAGAAGCTTTAGCTGCATGAAGTCCTTCAGGTTGGTCAAGAATCTACAGAGACATTGATGTATAGCAGTATGACTCTCCAATCTTACTTGAGACAGCTAGAATCTCTTACTGAGCTGGAGTTCAGACACTGAAGGCTCACTTGGAGGGGAGAATTTTCCTGGTGAATAATGAGAGCAGGAGTTGTGGTTCCTCTAACTTGGGAGAGGCTGAAGTTTTTCATTGTTCAATCTCTAAGTCAATTTAACAAAGCATCTGAACAGTTTAGTTATTTCCTCCAATCCCTGTGACTCTCACAGGAGTCATCATTTACCTGAAGAGTATGGCACAGCTGAAAGACAGTCATCAATGCAACTTGAAAGTTCATGCTGAGAAATGAAAAATACCATTGTGGTCCAACAATTAATAGCAAAGGCAGCAAGATAAAGGTAACATCATTGATGTACTGTACTTAGATTTGATAACAGATGACATTTTGATTAAAAAAACTAGAACAATGTAAAATAAATATGGCACACATTAAAGGGATTAAAAGTTGGCAGATAGGTCTCAAAATGTAATTGTAAATGGAGAATCACCATTGAAAGGGTGTTTCTAGTGGGGTCCAACAGGGATTGGTTCTTGGCCCTATGCTATTTAACATTTTTATCAGTGACCTGGAAGAAACACAAAATCACCACTGATAAAGTGATGACACTAAAAATGGGGGAGCGGACAGGCCATTGATTCAGAGCAATCTGGATTGCTTGGTAAACTGCACACAAGCAAACAATATGTCTTTTAATACAGCTAAACGTAAAGGTATACATCTAGAAACAAACAATGTAGGTCATACTAACAGCATGGGGGACCTCATCCTGGGAAGCAGTGATTCTCAAAAAGATTTGCAGGTCAAAGTGGATAGTCAGCTGAACATGTGCTCTCAATGCAATGCTGTGGCCAAAAGGGTTAAAGTGACCTTTTGTGGCATAAACGGGAATCTCAGGAAGTAGTAGAGGTTATTTTACCTCTATATTTGATACTGGTACGACTGCTGCTGGAATACGTGTCCACAGTTCAAGAAGGATGTTGATAAATTGGAAAGGATTCAGAAGAAACACAAGAATGATTAAAGGATTCCTTATAGTGATAGACTCAAGGAGCTCAATCTATTTAGTTTAACAAAGAGAAGGTAAATGGGTGACTTGATTACAGTCTGTAAGTACCTACATGGAAAACAAATATTTAATAATAGGCTCTTCAGTCTACCACAGAGGTTCTCAAACAGGGGAGGGGGAGAATTATTTGGGGGAAGTTCTATGACCTGTGTTATAAAGGAGATCAGACTATATTACAATGGTCCCTTCTGGTCTTGGAAACTATGAAAGAACACAACCCGGCATTTCACATGTTTACCAAACAATCCAGAATTGTGCAGAAAGACACATGATCCTCAAGGAAGTGAAAACTTACACATGCATACATCAGTATGGGTCATGTCTTTTTCAAGGCCCTGAGTACTACTCCACACATAAATTACTTAACCGGTATCTACTTTATATTAGTCATTTCTGATTATTGTACCCTTTTTAGCTTCTGTAAGGCACAGATCAGAAAGACTCATTTTTACAGAGGATTCTCACCTGTTTCTTACATTAGGAATTCATGTCTTGTTAATCCTGATTTTCTAGTATTGAGAGGGGAAATTAACTCACTGCTTAAAGCCTTATTTTGGTTTTTTTGTTCCATTCTGTTTAATATATATCTGGTGAACAACAGGGTGGAAGGAATCTGTCAGAATTTCAGCATCTCATTCCTTCAATTAAAGATTGAGAAAGCCCCCACTCCAGTTCCCTGAACCTCTGAAGAAAAAAAAATTCTGCTTCCCCTCCATCACCACCCGCAAACATTTTAGGTCTTTTCGATGTCCAAGAGGAAACAAAAGGTCACAAACTCTCTGCTAGGACTCTAACACCTAGCAGGACCTGTAACACCTCTGGAGAAGACTTTCACTCATTCAGAGGACCATTAAAAAGCAACTCTGAGGAAGCTGCCACCACTCTGTCAAGATTTCCACACTTCTGCCCTAGTCAGCAAAGAGACCCTCCGCCTGTAAAGCAGAGGTGGCTTCCCCCAGTGAGTGGGAGGAGCTTGCACTCACCACTACCCACTGGACCTCGCCCCCCACCACCGAAGAGACAAGGGCTGGAATGGAAACCAACCAACCCTCACCCCATACCCCAAGAGCTGCTGCCTCTACAGCAGTCAACCAGGGATACGCACACCCCTGGGGCTACATCAACTCGTCTAGATATTCGTCTAGTTTTACAACAGGCTATACAAAAAGCATTAGCGAAGTTAGTACAACATAAAATTTCACACAATGACTTGTTTACATTGCTCTATATACACTATACGCTGAAACGTAAGTACAATATTTAAATTCCAGTCTATTTATTTCATAATTATATGGTAAAAATGAGAAAGTAAGCCATGTTTCAGTAATCGTGTGCTGGGACACTTTTGTATTTTTATGTCTGATTCTGTAAGCGAATAGCTTTTAAGTGAGATGAAACTTGGGGGAACGCAAGACAAATCAGACTCCGGCAAGGGGTACAGGAGTCCGGAAAGGTTGAGAATCACTGGCCTGCAGGGCTCAGGGCCCCATTTCAACAGTGGCTTTGGGGCACAAGGGGAACACCAGGGAGCCCTCAGCCCCACCACACCTCACTGCCCCCTCCCCCCGCCACCAGCCCACAGACCCCTTCCCCCTGCTCATCACCTCCCCGCCCACCACATCCCGCCCCTCCCCCGCCACCAGCCGCCTCCCCCCGCTCATCAGCCCCCCGCCTCACCTCGCCGCCGCTCTCCAGCAGGAGCCACTGGCCGCTCATCCCCACTCGCCTGAGGCACCAGGTCCGGCCGGAGCCCCCCGCGGGCGAGGAGCCGCCGCGCTCCGCCATCCCGCCTGCACCGTCCGGCCTCGGCAGCAGACAGGAGCAATCGCTAAAGGGGACGGTGGCACCATCCAACTCCGGGCGGCAGGACGCTCGCTTGCCTCCGGTACCCACAACAAAGATGGCACCAAACTCACGGCGCCTGCGCGGGCGCAGCAGCCCAGTCAATCGATGCCAGAGCCGTAACTCTAAAGGGGCAGGCTCTGTTCTGCGCGTGCTCAGAACTCACCCTGGCGGCCAGCGTCTTTAGCGGCAAATCCAGCCCGTCCAGCTGCTGCTCTGCGCTTCACTCCGCCAGCCCCGCGACTGTTGTTACAGGCTGCTGCGTGGACTCAAGTTAGGGCCATAGGTTGCAGGCAGGGGTCAGTGATGCTCAAACCGTAGCTACCCCGGCCTGGCTGCTGACATGTCCTGCTCCCCAGGGTACAGGATGTGGATCCCAACCCTACAGGGCTCACCCTCTGGGCCATGATGCCCACGAACTGAGCGGGAGGAAACCAGCAGATCTCCAGCCCCCATTGCATGTTTATGAGAGGAAGCTACACGGCTCTCTCCCCCCGGGGCCACCACGGCTCTGTCGTGTGTACGCAGCGTGCTGACCCAAGCCCAGCAGAATAGGCCCACGGACTGTACCGGCAGTACGGTAAACTCAGGTGGGAGCTTCACATGTGAAAGCTCTATCACCCCTTGCACAGAGGATTGTCAGTATACAAACAACCTGAAGAACGATACAGAGGTCAAACATGTCCTCGGGTCTTTTCACTTTATGGGACTTAGAGGTATTACCTGTAACATGGTAGGTATACAATTTTGACACAGAAACATGATTTTTTCCAGGTTGTAATCTTCATTTGCTGTTGCCAACTCTCGTGATTTTATCACAACTCCCACAAAATTTTGATGTCTTTCTGAAAATGTCAGCTCTTGGAAGCAAGGAATTAAGGCGGAATCTCACCTTTCATTTAAAAAAATAAGTTTCTGTCCTAATAGGGAAAAAAAGTTTGAAAACAAGACATGAAGGTATCGTGAAGTCACCAAGGACAAAGGCAAAGAAAAAGACCCCAACATTTTTTTTAAAAAAATCATTATTTTTTGGGGTCTGATTCATGACTCGGGGTTAGCAATGCTGATTATTATTGAACATTGGAGATGTGGAAAGTGTTGTCCACAACAAAAGAAACCTGGGCCCCAGCATGCAAAAGTTAATAAATATATGATGCGTAGGGCCCCAAATTGGTGGAACTGAACAACAGGCTAAAGGAAAAGTAAGACCCACCAGCTGCCAGGCCAGTCAGAGAGGAGCCAGGTGGACAATGCTCAAGGGTCCAGGTTCATCAGAGAGGGGAACTAGGGTTGCCAACCCTCCCGGTTTCACTGAGAATCTCCCAGAATCAGGCCCTATCTCCCAGAGGCTACTGACACCAAAATGGGAGATTTTATTCCGCTAAAAGTCTGGCAGCGTAGCGGGGCTAAGGCAGGCTCCCTGCCTGCATTGGGCCCACACTGCTTCCGGAAGCAGCCGGCACATACCTGTGGCCCCTGGTGGGAGACAGGCGGTCTCTGTACGCTGCCCACGCAGGCGCCAACTTTTGTTGGTGTCACTGGGTGCTCGTGACCCGGCCCCAACTCCGCCCCCTCCCTGCCCTTATTGGACCCCTCCCCAAATACCCACCCCAGCCCCGCCTCTTCCCTGAGCATGCCGCATTCCTCCTCCTCCCCCCTCCCAGCGTGGCAAACTCTGGGAGCCAGGGGGAGAAGCAGGACGCGGCGGCACGCTCAGGGGAGGCGGAGGCGAGCTGCTGATGGGTGCAGAGCACCCACCAATTTTTCCCCGTGGGTGCTCCCGCCTGGAGCACCCATGGAGTTGGCGCCTATGGCTGCCCGTGCCCCGAGTGCCAACCCCACAGCTCCTATTGGCCAGGAAGCGCCCTCTGTTCCCCATCTCCCCCAGGAGCTGCAGGCTGCTTCCAGGAGCAGTGCAGGGCCAGGGCAGGCAGGGAGCCAATCTTAGCCCCACTATGCTGCCAATTGGGAGCCACCCCAGGAAAGCACCTCCCAGCCGGAGCCTGCACCCTGAACCTCCTTCTGCACCCCTACCCCAGCCTGAAGCCCCCTCCTGCACCCCTCACCCCCTCCCACACCCCAACCCCCTGCCTCAGTACTGAGCACCCTCTCACACCCAAACTCCCACAGCTTGCACCCTGCTCCAGCCCTGAGCCCCCTCCAGTACACCTTGCACCCACACCCCTCCTGCACCCCAACCCCCTGCCCTAGGCTCAGCCAAGAGCCCCCTCCCACACTCCATACCCTTGGGCCCCAGCCCAGAGCTAGGACATCCCAACCCCCTGTCCCAGCCCAGTGAAAGAGACGTGGGGGGGGGGAGAGAGCGAACGAGTGACTGAGGGAGGGGGATGGAGTGAGTGGGCGGGGCCTCAGGAAAGGGGCGGGGCAAAGGTGTTTGGGTTTGTGTGATTACACAGTTGGCAAACCTAAGGGGAACTATCACTGAAGACAAAAAGGAAATGGACAAGTAAGTAGGGTTTACCAGTAAGACTCCGCCCCTGCCACCAAGCTCCACCCTGCTACTTGGCCAGCAGCTGGTGCAGGGGACCGGAGCACCGAGGTCTGCAGAGGGTGGACCAGGCCGAGCTCCGCTCACCTCCACCCCACTGAGCAGCCGGGTGCCTCGGTGCCAGTGCCACGTGCTCGGAGGCAGCTTCAGGCGAACCTGTGAGGGGCGCAGAGCATGCTGGGAGGTTGAGCTCTGCACAATCCCGTGCGACTTCCCGATCCCACCAGCCCCTGCGGCAGGGATTTCTCTCTTGCTACCGCCTCTCTCGTTGAGTGGTTTCCCTCTGACGAAGCGAAGCCGGGTCCGGCTTTCAGGAGTTCCGCCCACAGTTAAGATGGCCGCGGGAGGCAATGTGCGGAGGCTGCTCCGGGTCCCCCCGGGTTGGCGCTGCGGCCCGCGCCGGGCTCGCTCCGCCGCCGCCTGCCCCCCGGCCGGGCAGGTCCGCCAGGCCTTTCTCCACTTTTTCCAGGAGCAGCACAGACACCGGCTGGTGCCCTCGGCCCCGGTGCGGCCCCGTGGGGACCCCGGGCTCCTCTTCGTCAACGCGGGCATGAACCAGGTGGGGGCGAGCCCCGCGGCGGCGCTGCCTGAGCCTGCAGACAGGCGGCTCCCGGGGCCGACGCAGCCCCCGCCCTGGGCCCCCCGCTGTAGCGGCTGGGCCGTGCCCAAGCTCCTGGCAGCCGAGCCCCGGGGCTGCCTGGCAGTGGCCAGAGCCGCGGTCACCTCGCAACCGCATCGTCGCTGCCAGGGGAGCTCTCAGCAGCCCCGGAGCTGTAGCCCCTGGTGCCCTCCCCAGCACCTGGCTGTTGAGTTCTGGGGCCAGCCAGTGTCTGGTAAATCTTTCAGACGCTGGTGTAGTTACCCATCCTTCGCTATCAGAGGGGTAGCTGTGTTAGTCTGTATCCACAAAAACAAGGAGGAGGCCGGTGGCACTTTAAAGACTAACAGATTTATTTGGGCATAAGCTTTCGTGGGTAAAAAACCCACTTCTTTAGATCCATCCTTAGCTGTGAGGGTGGCATACTGCATCAGGGCAAAGGGCTGCAGCAGGTCCTCTGGGCAGCACCCATGGATCCATTGTGCATGTAGCTCACCCCATTGCATCTCTCTGTAATAAAAAAAATAGCAATTTGTCTGGCCCTTAGCAGCATAGCATCTAGGTGTCTCACTGTCATTGCTGGGAACATCCCTGTGAGGCAGGAAAGTGCTGTCTGTGCTTGACAGATTAAGTGATTTGCTCAGGGTCTCACACGAAGTCTGTGTCTGAGCTGAGAACTGAATCCAGGTTTCTTGGGTCCCAGATCAGTGTCCTGATCACTAGGCCATCCTTCCAACCCTTATGTTTGTCTGTCATGGGGACCGATGCAATATGCAGTGCTTAGACTCCCATTAGAGCTGACAATTGTCCTTCACAACTCCTTTTGAAGTTGGACTGAAAATGAAACCTTTGGAATGTTTTCCACAAACATGGAATTGTGTTGGGCAGGAGAAGGTGGGGGTCCTGTGGGAGACTCAGGTTCAAGTTCCGGTCTGCCTTGATTTGGGATGAAAAACTCTGCTGTCTGAATCAGGGACTTGATCCTGGGTTTCCTACCTTCTAGGCTAGTGCACTAACCACACGGCCAAAGAGCGTCTCTCAAGCCTATCTGACATATTTCATGGAAACAGATACGTCTTTGTGAAATGTTTTGGTTTTGTCAAAACGGCATATTGCCTGAATTTGTTCCAACCAGCTCTAACTGCCATGCCCTAAATGCTTCAAGGCAGTAAATCCTGTGACAAGCTTTTCTTTTTACTGTTATTAAATAATTATAACATAGTAGTCTCAGAGGCCCCAGTCAGGGGCCCATTCTGCTGGGCAGTGTATGAAAATGGCGTGATTTTCTTTGTGTTCCCTTTTAGTTCAAGCCCATTTTCCTGGGCACAGCACATCCCCGAAGTGAGCTGGCACAGTACCAGCGTGTGGTGAACAGCCAGAAATGTGTGCGCGCTGGCGGGAAGCACAATGATTTGGATGATGTCGGCCGAGATGTTTACCACCACACCTTCTTTGAGATGCTGGGGAACTGGTCCTTTGGGGATTACTTCAAAGTGAGATGCTAGTGCATGAGCTCCTTAGGGCAGGGATCAGTTCTTGCTGTAAAGTGTCAAGTGCACCCTGTGGCACTGTAAAAATAATTGTACCAGGCATGTTCTCTCAGCTGCTCTGATGAGCTTGGAATTTTTTTGCTGCAAGTTCCATGATTTAAACCAGAGGGTTCTAACCATAGTCAGCAGATCACATGCTGGCATTCTGTGGAGAATTTGCTGGTCTGGAGGGGCTGGCTGCTTTTACAGCTGCAAAATCACACTAAAACAGGGCTCTCAAACACGCTGCCCACGGAGCTATTTGCTGCGGTCCGCCAAGCTCCCCACACCCGCCCCCCCAGTTATTTCCTGAGGCTGCCAAGTCCCCTCCCCCGCCCCCCGCGCGCCTCGTCCCTGCTCCTCTACCTACCTCCAGGCGCTTCCCGCCACCAAACAGCTGTTTGGTGGCACTTAGCTGTTTCCAGGAGGAAGCAGGGAGCCACATGCTCAGGGGAGACGGCGGGGCAGCGGCGGGGATTTGGGGATGGGGTTGAGGTCGGGGGACTTTGGGGAAGGGGTTGGAATGGGGGTGGGGCCTCAGAAGGGGTGGTGTGGGGGCAGGGCCAGGGGCAGTGGCAGGGAGCAGTGTCAATGATGTGGCCCTTGGGCCAATGTGTTAGTCTTGATGCGGCCCTCCTGGTAACTTGAGTTTGAGATCCCTGCACTAAAATAAACTACCAATCCGTTAAATGTTTAGCTAATTCATGAAAGTGGCAGTTTGTGTAGTTGTCATAAAAATAGTATGTGATGGCAAATGAGGTGGCGAGGATAGGGATGGGTGACACCAAATGGGAGAGAAGGTTTCCATGAAGTAATCTCTGGTTTAAAGTATGATCCATATTAGGAAAAGGTTTGCTGACCCCCCTGGTTGTTTATGCATCTCCGAAGGGAACCCTGAATTGGATGCTTACCTCTAGAACAGGGGTTCTCAAACTGTGTCTCGGGACTCCATTTGAATGGGGTCACCAGGGCTGGTGTTGGTCATGGGCCTCAGCAAGTCTGAAGCCCAAGCCCCACTGCCTAGGGCAGAAGCCTTTGGGCTTCAGCTTTGGCCTCCCCCACCGCCCAGGGCGGCGGGGCTCGGTCTTCGGTCCCCCTTCCTGGGGTTGTGTAGTAATTTTTGTAGGAATCACGGTGCAATGAAGTTTGAGAATCACTGCTCTAGGAATTACCCAAAGAAAATGGTGCCAGCTTCAGATGACTTGAGCTAAGAACTGCATGGTTCATGAGGGTGGTCTATGGAGTATGTGACCCAAATTGGGGTAGAGGTTACAGCCTCATTCCTGGGGAACAGACATCCACACTTCATACATCACCGTGACAGTTAGTGCTAATGTTCCCCTTGTTGACTTACTCATCAAGACTTACCCATTGCAAGAGGATACCACTCATAGTGCTCCGCCTATTGGACAGGCCATCCTGGGATACTCAGTTCACCAGTAGGAAGGTCAAAACTTGCCTTACTTAGATAACTGAAAACCTGCCTTGGTGTCATAGCCCCTTAACACTCTGTGATACACTATAGAATGGCAAAGGGAGAGTGCAGCTAAGATTAGCTTCTTGAGTATATGATTCCCTTTCTTTCTACCCCTAATGCTCAAGTTGGAGTCTCTCACCTGGGTGCTGCTGAATAGCTATGCTCTCCTTTGTTTTCCCTCACTCCATTCAGGAGGAAGCATGTGGCATGGCATGGGAGCTCCTAACACAGATCTATGAGATCCCAAAAGACCATCTGTACATCACCTATTTCGGAGGAGACGCCTCACTGGGTCTGAGCCCAGATGAGGAGAGCAGGGACATATGGCTTAGCCTAGGGTAAGTGTGTGAGAGAAGGGGGACAGGAGTGTCATGGGCAGAGATGGGAGATGCAAGTTCACTCACCTGCTCTTTAGCTGTTAGGATACAGGTGTGGAAGCAAAAAGGATACATCAGTTCTTTGACTCTGTCTTATTTGAGTCTAGTTCAGTTGGATTGTTATGAATTCAGTAGTGGCCCGACAGCCCTGAAATGTTTTATCCCTAGATTGCCACTTCAAATGCAGCTCTGGGTTAGTTAAAATGGTTACTGTCTGGCCTGTGTGAAATGAGACCAGTGGTCTCAGTCCTGTCCTTAGTAAAGATGTCCATGCAATTCCACCACCACAGTTGATGTTACAGTAGAACCTCAAAGATATGAACACCAGAGTTACAGACTTACTGGTCAACAGGACACCATCTGGAACTGGAAGTAATCAGGCAGCAGTGGAGACATGCACACAAAAGCAAATATTTTACTGCCATGTGCAGGGGCTGCTTCGGGTCCCCCCGGGTTGGCACAGCAGGGCAAGGGGAGGTCAGGGCTCCGGGCAAGGAGTGGGGCTCGGGGCTTCAGCCCTGCAGGGAGCACCGGGGCTCAGGGCTTCAGCCCTGTGGCTCCTTTCCTGGCTTCAGGCCCGTGGGGGGCGCCAGAGCTCGGGGCTTTAGCTATGAGGGGAGCACCAGTCTCATCCCCAGCTCTCCCCCTGTAGCTAAAGCCCTGAGCTCCGGCACACCCCGCGGGGCTGAAGCCCCAGTGTTCCCCTCAGATCTAAAGCCCTGAGCCCTAGTGCGCCCGAGGGTCAGAAGCCTCCCCCCTCCGCACGGCTACAGTGCCAAACTCTCCTTCCCACCCCCACCCCCCATGGCTGAAGTCCGTAACGTTTGACAGCAGTAGCCTCTTCTGCAAGTGCAGAGAAAATATTTTCTTCATTTCAGTTTATTCAAGTAGTTCAGTTCAATTACTAATACATTGATTTCTTAACTTTCAGCTGGGAGTTGAAAAAGCAGGAAAGCTTGTTTTTCTCTTCCAGTATATGACTTAAAACTAGGTATGAGAGGATGAGATCTACTAGTTCTAAAATTCTGAAGGACATAGTGACCTAAAACAATCAGTTCAATTCACTAACTACAGATAATATTCCCTTTGTTTAGTAAATCAGTTAGTTTTAAATGAAAAACCTGTTTTGATATCCTTTTTGATACATAAGGAAAAAAGTATCCAGCACATTTGTTTTTTAATTAAAAAAAAAATAAAATGCTGTTTTTGTGCATTAATAATTTAATTTGAATTTCCATCCAAATTGAGCTTGACACAAATAAAAAAAATAATTTTCATATTGTATATACAAAAATGCAACAGGCATCATCTTCTACAATAATAAAGAAATTTTTAAATTAAGAATCTGAATATACATACATTAAGATATATAATTGGTTAAATATCTGTGCATAAGTATAATCCTCCAGGTTATCCAAAAGAAGCACTGAATTTAGCGTAAAGGCCATATTAAGTTGCAGATTAACATGTTTTAAAGGTTACCAACAATGAGAATCAGCCTTTCTTTAGGAAAATACCTTTAAAAGTACAAATGCAAAACAAAATTAAAATCGATGATTTAAGTTGAAATCAAGGCTTTCTACTTGCTGATGAAAATTGATGATTTAAATCATTTTGACTTAAATCAATCCACCCTACTCCAGGGCAGAGAGGAAGCTTGTTGGTTGAAAGGGCTGGAGTGTGCGGTAGCTTGTACAAGGCAGCAGCACATGTTCTTGGTCCAATACCTCTCTCTCGCCCTGTTGAGTACCCTTTCAGATCTTGACTCTATTGGAGTTTGCTCCAGTGAAGGAAACTGGTCGATTGACCCAGTGGAAGAGGAAACACCTCCCACGTCAGCTTGCGCCAAACTGAGTCTGTTGGCCAAGTTCAGCAGTGAGCAGGGTGCCACGTGCTGTGACTCAGTTTGTTCCTGCTCAGTGGCCATTGTTGGAATAGAATGTAATTAATTTAGGAGAAAATGGTGGGGAGGCTAATTCAGCCCCCTCTGAGCAGAAGCAAGTTAACCCTATAGAGTTTGGAAGGTGAGGTGGCAATACAGAGAGGGAGTTCCCCAGACTCCCTGACCCATGGTAGCCTGTGGCTCATCTACTCTGAAGGGAACAATCTGCTACCCCAGCCCAGTCAACTCTGCTGCTTTCCTTTTCAGGGTGCCTCCCAGTCACGTGCTTCCTTTCCCACTGAGGGAAAACTTCTGGGAGATGGGTGAGACGGGCCCTTGCGGCCCCTGCACCGAGATCCACTACGACCACGTGGGTGGCGGCAGGCACGCGGCAGCACTGGTGAACCAGGACAGCCCTGATGTGGTGGAGATCTGGAACCTGGTCTTCATGCAGTACAGCAGGTACTGGGCTGCTGGGAGCTGCCTGAGAGGCTCATTTCAATAGTATGAGACTTGCACCTCACTAAAGACATTTACGTTTGAGGACTCCCTGCTCTTCACTAGCAGATGGCAGCACACAGGGCAAGGAGGAGCCTTTCTCTAGCTCCCCACTGCTCTCATCTGTCCTGACTGGTGTCCCCTTTTCCCCTGCTCTGCCTTGCCTCACAGACCTCCCTGCCCTGCTGCTGCTCCTGTCAGTCATGTCCCTGGGGTTGCCCCCTTTTGCTGTGTAGCTGCGCCTGTTGAGTCACCTCTGTGCCCCTTCCTGCACGCTGCCCTGCTGCTTCCATCCCCAGTCTGTATCCCCTCCCCACCCCACCAAGATGGATCAGCACTTGGCCTCAGACTAACTTCTGCTTCTCTGGCTTGTGTTTTGGGTGGGGGCTGGTGTGTTGCCAGAGAGGCTGATGGGAGTCTGCGTCCATTGCCCCAGCACCACGTGGACACGGGGATGGGCCTAGAAAGGCTGGTGACAGTTCTGCAGAAGAAGCGCTCCAACTACGACACAGACCTCTTCACCCCCATCCTGGATGCCATCCACAAGGTGATGATCAGCCGCCAGGGGGTCACAGCTGAGCCTAAAGTACTTCCCACTCTGGGTCTGTAGAGGTTACTTGCTGAGCATTGAAATGCAGCCCCCTCTGGGGTGGGCCGTAGCAGCTGTCAAACAATACACAGCAATGCTGCACAACAGCTTAAGACAGGATGTGTGTCCAGTTCGAAGAAGAGTGGGATTTTAGGGAGACGGGAGAGAATTTCCCAGGTTGGAATTTAACCAGGACACCAGAGTTGATAACCCATGTTACAAGTGGCCTGAGATTTTAATTGCCCCAAGTGGCCAGAGCCTGGGTTTGATGATGACTCTGACATACATGAGCCCTGGTCTCTCATGTGCCAGATGGGTGTTAATGTGGTGCACTTGGCATGCAGGGCAGACTGGCATGAGTGTGGGGAGGGGATTAGACACATGCCTGGCATTAGGAGAGAGAACCTCCCGGGGGTCAGATTCAGCCCTGAGAACACCCACCCAGAGCAACATTACACAGAATTTATGGCCAAATGCCTTTTGGAGTAGCTGTGCCGTTCAGAGCTGGGTGCCTCGACTAAAACGTCTCCATTTCTGTCCCCACCCCTCCACAGGGCTGCGGGGGGCCTGGGTACCAGGGCCTGGTGGGGGAGGCCGATGTCGGGTCTGTGAACATGGCCTACCGCGTGGTGGCAGATCATGTGCGCACCCTGTCCGTGTGCATTGCTGACGGCGTGTACCCCGGCATGTCCGGGGCTGAGTAAGGATGTGTGATAATGAGGGGAGGGGCTGCTTGGCTGTGAAGAGGGGGAGAGTACAAGCAACAGTAGGGTGGATGCCCTGGCTGGAGGGGGAATGGGTGAGTTGAGTGTAGTTGAGTGGAGGTGAGAGAGAATATAGGGTATACAGGACAGGAGGGGCATGGAGAAACCGGTATGGTTATGCAGGGTTGGCCCTTTGGGGATCAGATGGGATAAGTGTGAGGTGGGGGAAGCTGGTGTGGGCAGGGTGAGGGGAGCTGGCTTTTGGGTCTGTGTGTGGGAATATGGGTGGAGAAGGCAGAGCTGGTTTGTCCGTGTGGGGAGACGTGGACAGGGTGGGGAGTTGGTTTGTGTGTGCAGGGATCTGGGCAGAAAGGGCGAGCTGATTTGTGTAAGGGAATGGGTAGAGAGGAGGGAGCTGGCTTGTGAGTGGGTCATGGGGGGGGCTGGGCTGGGAATGGGGAGCTAGTTGGGAATCCTCAAATGGCTGTCTTAGGAATCCTCCCCTGTCCGCAGGCTGGTGCTGCGCCGCATCCTGCGCAGGGCTGTCCGGTTTTGCTCTGAAGTTCTCCACACTCCGCCAGGGTTCCTGGCCAGCTTGGTTCCTGCCGTGGTGGAAGTTCTGGTAAGTATGAAGGGCTCTTCTTGTGGGGAGGGAGATTTGCTTATCAGCCAGGGTCTCATACAGCCAGATGTTTCTCAGCTGAGCGCGGGAGCAGTTTCTCTTGCCAGTGCTTGCTCCAGAAGACTATATCCAGTGCAGATCTCTGACTCTGTGAGCTGTTTATCCCAATGACACTCGGCCTTCTTATTTCTATAGGCTCAGGGCTCGTTGTGATAAACAATACATTCAGCACAAGCATGGTACGTGAATGTGAAAGAAGAGAGATGGGCTGCCAGCATAGACACTAGTGTGGTGGTTCCCAAAGTGGTCTCTGGAGAGCTGGCGGGTCATATGGTGCTGGCTTTCCTCCCTTTTGTTTCTTCCTGCTAAATCCTACAAAAAGAAACTAAAAATACATTAAATATTTTCCTAACGTTACATTTGCACATAAGCGTTTGCTAGAGTTGCCACAGAGACATCATGCAACAGCTGTTACGAATTACACCTGGTAGGACACGCACACAAGTGCTACGAATTACACCTGGTAGGACACGCACACCAGTGCTGCGAATTATACCTGGTAGGACACGCACAGTTCGAATCTAGGCTGAGGCACAGAAACAAAGTCCACAACTGCAGAGTTCCCAAAAGACACTAAGTTTATTACGCTCGAGCGTGGTGCCCCCCTGCTAGCCAGGAGGGGACCCTGAATACAGATTATACAAAGGTTATATACTTTTTAGCAAAGCATGTTGCCCTCGTGCATCGGAAACCTTAGCCAATAAACAAACCCTTGTCTTATCTACCACCTATCCCTGCTTGGTGCATTCCTCGTGCTATACCAGTATGTTAATTACACAGCATGGTCCTAAAGCCATGCATCAGTAACTGTTATTATCAGGATGGGAGGCCTCACATCAAGGCCAAGGGACAGGGAGTTAGAGACTAACAAAAACCAGATACTGGGAGTCAAGGCAGGCTGGAGACAAGGAGGAGGATTTTCACAGGGATTCAGTATCTAAGGATCACTCCTCCTGGTGTGTGATGTGCTGGCATTTAAACAATGGTGGGCCCCAAACCAAAATGGAGTCACATGTGCTAACTTTTCCTTAACACAGCGAATGGGAGGAGAGGTGGAATCGGGTGAAAGTAAGTCGAGTGACTTACCGGTACGTTGGGGCCAGCTCTGGCCCCCAGAATGGGCTGGGCCTAGGGCGGAAGGGGCAGGGCTGAGGGGGGTCAGAGCCAGCCCCAGCCAACCCTGTAAGGTAAGTGCCCCCCCTTCTCCTCCTCCTTCTGTCTGGGATGCAAAGTGTGAAGTGGTTAGATAAGGGGATTTGGAGGTGGAACACGTGGTTCTATTCCTGGCTCTGCTATTGACAGTGTCTGCACTTGAGCAGGTCACTGCCTCACTCCGTGCCTCAGTTTCCCCATCTCTAAGATGGGGGGATAGCACTTACCTTACAGGGAGGAGAGAAGCTTCTTTAATACTTGCAGAGTGCTCTGAGAGTCTCAGATGAAGGTGCAATAGACATGCAGAGGCATCTGGCTAGCTGAGACCCATCCCTGAGATGGGGCCCTCTGGGGCAAGACCTGTGCAAAGGCATTATTGGGGCTCAGACTGGCCCGTGTCCCCAGGTAGGGAGGGGTGGTTGTTGTACTGACACTGCACACAGCTATTTCCTGATGCTCAGTGAAATTTGCTCTGCAGGGAGACGCCTATCCGGAGCTGAGGAAGAATACAGACCAGGTGAGCAGCATGGAATCTGCTGGAGAGCAGCAGTAACCTGTCATGGGAATCATTACCAGCCTGCATCTGGGGGCTCCCGTAAGCCCCCTCTTTAATTATCCCTGAGTTCTTGGAAGTGCTGCACAGCAGCCCCTAGCATGCTATCAAAGTGGAGTGGGGGTGGGGGATTCACCTCTTTGGGATATGGACGGATGAGTTTGCCCTACCCCCAGCATAGCCACGTTCTCGGAGGGAGGGGACAGGGCACAGATATACAGAGAATGGACAAAGGTACTGCATGCAGAGTTGGGAACTAGCAGGGGCATGTTGTGGACTCCCCTATGGACGCTGACTGTGGATCTTGAAGGGATCTCTCCTGTGCCAAGATTGGCTGGTTGGTGCCCAATGAAGCAGGGCAGCCCCTGTGACTACAGAACTAAGGTAAAGCCCAGGCCTTAGTTGGGCCATGAGCCTGGTTCCCCTCCCAGCACAGGTACCCTTTGCTCCTCCTGTGGTCATTATTTATGTAGCTAAAGAGGGAACTAGACGCTTGGGAATCCTGAGGGCAGCTGTTTTACAAGCTTCCTCCCTGCCCAGCTCTGCTGATGCCCCTCAATCCTGACCAGCAGCGTGACCTGCTGTTCTAGCCCTGGGCACCTCATGCAGAATTTTCATTGGGTTGCAAATGTGGATGACCTACCTAGAGTACCTTGTTAGCCTGATCTCTGGTTTCTCTCAACAGGCAGCTGCCCCAGGTAACTATTTCCTTGTAGCAAGTCATGAGCCCACAGCTGAGGTATAGGAGGCGCACAGTGATAGCAAATGCAGGGGCCCTCCTTTGGCACCCACTCTTCCCGTCCCCAGCCATGTGGAGGGCTGAGTTCTGGTGGCTGGGCTGAGCTGAGTGGTGGCGCTCGCCCACAGGGAAGGTGGCTGAATCTGCTCCTCCTCTTCCTGCAGATTATGAATGTTATCCATGATAACGAGGCTGCATTTCTCTCCTCCCTCCTGCGGGGGCGGCGTATCATTGACAGGACTCTGCAGCAGATGGGTCCCTCCAAGCTCTTCCCAGGTGAGTCCCTTCTTGATTCCACTGGGAAGGGGAGGGCATCCTGGGGGAGGAGCAGCAGCTGGCGTCTGCCAGTGGTTAAGGGTGGCTTGGACCCTTGTTGCCAGGGTGTCTCAGGAGAGGGCTGGCTGTGTTGGGCCCTTTGGGCTAAGGGGGAGAGAGCCTTGGAAGCAGGCACCCTCCCCACAGCTGGTGGCCTGGTGTTCCTGTCTTTGTGTTGAACGCTAGGCAGTATTAGGCTACAAGTGCACACTGAATGACCCCTCCTTCCCTTCTGCCCCAGACAAAGAATCAGAGTTCCTCCCAACTTCCAAATCAAAGCTACGATGAATGCCTGCCTACCTGCTGCCCTGCCATGGGGTAATACAGCACCAGCCCCATGCTCTGAGCCGGTACTGCCGACCAGGTGCTGCTGCTCCATCACTGGCACTCCCCATCTCCCAAACACTTCTGAGATGACTACCTCAATGCTTTGCTCACCAGAGCAAACAGGCACTTGTCACTGCTAAAGGGGCTCCTTTGGTTCGAAGGTGCTGCAGTGACTGGCTCTGAACAAATACAAAGGTAGAACAGCTAGCACAGTACCTGCATGGAGGAGCATGTTTGGGTGTGATAGGGAAAGTGTGGCTTAACCCTTTCCTGCATGAGCAGATTTGAACCAACTTCTCCCCACCTGCTCACTAATCTGTGATTCAGTACCTGGTAGCATAAGGCAATGGGAGAGTTCCAGCTGACACCCTTGTATTACTCAGGAGCTTGCAGGACTGTGTGCTGATACGGTTCACTCTACCTGTGTTTGGAACACCCTGCCACTGTGCTGAGACCTTCCTACGTGCGCGTGCTCTGTTGAGCTCTTGAGTGTACCTAATGAGACAGAGGCAAGATGCACCACGTTGTCCTGCTCATGGGAGCAAACGCTTTCAAACCTATATGGAAACATCTGTGCTCACAGTCCCAAGGGAGCTGAGTGCTGGAATCCCTGTGATTTTAGAGCACTGCTGATGGGATGTAATGGGCAGCCAGTCCTTGTTGGCTGCACAGGTTGGGGGGGATCCTGAGGATCTCATTAGGGATGTGAAGACACCCCCACACCCTACCCCCAGAAAAAGCAAGAGATTCCCTCCATGACTCTGCTGTATGTTCTCTCTGTGGCCACCTAAAGTTTGTGTTCTCATTCTTGTCTCTCTGCAGGGGAGGTGGCCTGGTCTCTCTATGGAAACTTGGGATTCCCCCTAGATTTGATTGGCTTGATGATTGAAGAAAAGGGGATCCAAATGGATTGGGCAGCTTTGGACCAGCTAGCCCAGGAAGATGCTAAGGTAGGATACAAAACCCTGCCTCCAATGCAAGCCTCCATCACTGTGGCTAATGTCCTATTCTTTCTGGTCAGGGTTGCCATGTGTACTTTAAAGGCACTGCAGGTGCTCCCCATCACCTCTGTATTCCATCAAAATCATGGAATGCCTTTCTCCTCTAGCTCAGGGGTTTGGAGCAGTGTCCCCCAGGGACCTTCACTTGGACTAGTGCTGTTAAACATACTCATAAATAATCTGGAAACGGGTAAACAGCAAGGTGGCAAAGCTTGCAGATCATATGAAATTACTCAAGATAGTTAAGTCGAAAGCAGACTGTGAAGAATTACAAAGGGATCTCTAACTGGGTGACTGGGCAACAAAATGGCGACGAAATTTAATGTTGATAAGTGCCAAGTAATGCACATTGGAAAACATAAGCCCAACTATACGTACAAAATGATGGGGTCTAAATTAGCTGTTAGCACTCAAGAAAGAGATCTTGGAGTCATTGTGGATAGTTCTCTGAAAACATCCACTCAATGTGCAGCATCAGTCAAAAAAGCTAACAATGTTGGGAATCATTAGGAAAGGGATAGATAATAAGACAGGAAATATCATATTGCCTTTATATAAATCCACGGTACGCCCACATCTTGAATACTGCGTGCAGTTCTGGTCGCCCCATCTCAAAAAGGATACATTAGAAATAAAAAGGGTAGAGAGAAGGACAACGAAAAATGATTAAGGGGGTGGAAAAGCTTCCATATGAGGAGAGATTAAAAAGACTAGGACGATTCATCTTAGAAAAGAGATGACTAAGGACAGACATGATAGAGGTCTATAAAATCATGACTGGTGTGGAGAAAGTGAATAGGGAAGTGTTAATTACCCCTTCACATAACACAAGAAGCAGGGGTCATCCAATGAAATTAATAGGCAGCAGTTTTAAAACAAGCAAAAGGAAGTACTTCACACAAACCACAGTCAACCTGTGGAACTCATTGCCAGGGGGTGTTTTGGATTCCAAAACTAACTGGATTCAAAAGGGAATTGGATAAGTCCATGCAGGAGAGGTCCATCAATGGCTCTTAGCCAAGATGGTCAGGCACACAACTCCATGCTCTGGGTGTCCCTAGGCCTCTGACGGCCAGATTCTGGGACTGGACAATGGGGGATGGATCATTTGATTGTCCTGTTCTATTCATTCCTTTTGAAGCATGTGGCAGTGGCCTCTTTCGGAAGACAAGATACTGGCCTAGATGGACCATTGGTCTGGGACAGTATGGCCGTTCTTATGAATCCAGCATGGGTCAGTAGTGACTGAACACTGTAGACCCTCTGACAGCTTTTGGCTGGTGACTTTTTCAGGCCAGTTTCTAGTGGACACATTACAAAAGCCATCATCACAGCTGCACTGAGGTCAGCAGAGAGGGCAAGCATTGAATGGGTAGTGAAGAATTAACACCCCTCAGTACCAGAGGTGGAGTTCATCCAGGGCAGGAAAGTGGCCCACTGATGGGGCAGCATGGAGGGATTGGGGTGCGGTTTGTATTGCGACCCCAATCTCCCATGCTGTGGATAAATCAAGGCTTTCAGCCTCAGGAGTGTGTATGCAGCACTACGGTATGCAGGGAAAGCATACATTAGCTGCTGCTTGTGACTCCCCTGGGGGATGGTGCAGGGTAGTGCAGCAGTGCTGAGTGTCTGGTGGGGGCCCCAGGTGTAGTAGCAGCCTGGGATTAATTGCTTCCTGAGGCAGCACAGATTTGACTGTGTTACAGGGATGATCTACTGCCACAAAGTCAAAGGCCACAGCCACTAACCTTATGGAAAAAGAAAAGGAGGACTTGTGGCACCTTAGAGACTAACAAATTTATTTGAGCATAAGCTTTCGTGAGCTACAGCTCATTTCATCCAATGAAGTGAGCTGTAGCTCACGAAAGCTTATGCGCAAATAAATTTGTTAGTCTCTAAGGTGCCACAAGTCCTCCTTTTCTTTTTGCGAATACAGACTAACACGGCTGCTACTCTGAAACCTAACCTTATGGAGCAGGTGCTCCTAGGGTGCCCCCAAATGAAACTTTGTCTTCACTCTTGTATAGCGGAAGGCTCAGACCCAGCAGGCAGAACAACTGGAGGGCTCCGGTGTGCGATTGGATGTGCATTCGCTGGCTCAGCTGCAGAGGGACGGTGTGCCTACTACTGATGACTCGCCGAAATACGCCTACACACTCGGGCAAGACGGGAGATATGGTATGAGCTGAGGCATGGCCCAAAGAGCCTGCGGGGGGTGGGGGGAGGTAGTGTCCAATTCATAGCCTGGGAACCTCTTAGGGATGGATCTAACCAGCTAACCACCACACCTACAAGGGGAATTATGATCTCAGGCATATTGGAGAGTGCTCTGTACAGAATGTAAACTCGTGTATTATCTCCCTCTTCAGCCTATGGCCAAGAGCAGGAAGCAGGTCATATGCGTGTCCACTGAACACATGCTCGCAATAAGGTTCTGTGATGGTTGCTGAGCTGGGAGTTAAAGACTGCTGTTACCCGGTGGTGTAGATGAATTGTATTAGATGTGGTGTCCGTTGGAGATGGGGGTTCAGTGTGCTGGCAGTTAGCCTGTCTGCAGGAGTGAGGACTGGGATGTGTGGGTGCTAGGCATGGTAAACATACCGTAGCTAGGGAGGTCCATGCTGTTAAGGGTTCAGATGGGTAGGTTCTTTCCTTAAACCTCTGGTTTTTTTACATTTGTGGCAGAATAGGAGGAATAGTGTTCACCCTAAGAACCTCAGTACCTGCCATTACAGCAGCTGGCCACTAGATGCCCCTGCTACTTTACACATAGTTTAATACAGTTTTGGAAGCCTTGGCCCTATTGAAGGAATATGAAGCTGAGCAGTTGCTGGTCATAAGTTGGACAGTAGTTCTCAGGCTCCTGCTGAGAATCCCTGGGCAGGAATCTGAGCTGCAGCTCTGTCCCAGTTTGGGGCTTGGTTAATGAGACACATCATCATGAGAGGTTTCAGAGTAGCAGCTGTGTTAGCCTGTATCCGCAAAAAGAAAAGGAGGACTTGTGGCACCTTAGAGACTAACCAATTTATTTGAGCATAAGCTTTCGTGAGCTACAGCTCACTTCATCGGATGCATGTGATCATCATGAGACTGACCCTGCTGTGTTAGGAGTGCACCTCATCCCAACCTGGCCCATTTGCTGAGCCCATGTCTCTGTTAATAAGCGTCCTTTGCCAGTTCAGGTGGTTTGTCAGAGGGTTTTGTCAGAATTAACTCCAGTCCCTCAGTTGTCCCTCGCTTGAGTCCTGTCCCCCCACACACCCCTAACTGGAGCTGTGGTGGTGCTTTCCACTCGAGTTGGCTGGCCCATGAGGGGGTAGAGACTAAAGCTCCAATGAGAACAAATCATCAGCCGCTAACACAACCACCGCATGGCGTGGACGCAGGCTAGCTCCACTCAGGTGCTGCTAGTCCTCCAGTGCCTTCCCACAATTCCCCCTGCGTGCCCAGAAAAGACCAACAAGTTCTCCCACGCTGAGAGAGAATTTACCAAGCAGTTCAGCAGTCTCAGGTTATGTCTACGCTACAATCGCTAGAGGCGCGAAACTGCGGCGCAGCAGCTGTGCTGCTGTAGCACCGGAGCGTAGACCCTTCCTACATCGACAGGAGGGGTCTTCCCATCGATGCAGTTACTCCACTCCTTTGAGAGATGGCAGTTAAGTCGACAGAAGAATTCTTCCACCAACCTAGCTGCGTCTGCACCCAGGGTTAGGTCAGCCTAGCTATGGCACAACGATTTCCCCAACCCTGAGCAACTCCTAGGTCGATCTAATTTTGAAGCACAGACCAGGTCTTCGTGCCAGACGCTAAGCGGCGCTGCGCTCCTCACGCACTCAGTGAGTGCAGCGCCGGTGAGCACACAGCAGCTCCAGTGTTGTGTTGCAGTGTGGCTGCTCTCACTCAAGCTAGGCCAACGCAAGAGAAGTCACTCTCAAGTAGATCACTTGAGTCACCCCGGCGGTGAGATGAGCCTTAATGTCTCTGGTTCGCTGGTGTGAAGAGCTGCCTGTCTATCTCTCAGCCCCTTCCGCTGGCAGACTGGAGCTTTCTCCTAGTGTGGACCCAAATGTGCTCAGCCTGCTGGTGGCCCCTAGAGTGCTTAGCCAGTCACATGGTGCTGGCTCCTTATTTCCAGCTGCTACCTCACTGATAAAGAAGCTAGAAACCTCCCAATGCCCTCTTCCTGTGGCTTTTCGGTGACCGTGATTGCCGTAGATGCCACACAGAGTAGGTGTTCCATACAGCCATGAGTGGGAGAGGTTGCATCTGAGACATTCCCCCTGTTAATATGGGTCCTATACGGTGAAGAAGTTGGAGACTCCCCTCCAGAAACTTTCCCTTCCTTAATATCCGCCCCTGACCCTTTGCCAACATCTCAGCTGCTGAGGAACATTGGGGCCTCGCTCTTCATCCCTGCAAGTCAGCTTGCCCCACTGCGGCAGCTCTTTGTGCGTCTGCGAACATTTCCCCTGTGGTGCTCACTTCTCACTCCCTCGCTCTCACTACCTGAAGCGTGTAATTTTTCTGAGCATAGTTTTTTTTCTGGTACTTCAAAAAGGATGAAGCTGAATCGAGTGTGCACACCTCTTGGAAATGGTTTTGAAGCCTAGTTAGTGTTTGCACTCAGTGGATTGACACTGCCAGAGTCTCACATGAGTAAGGGTTAGTGATGACGGAATTTGTTGCTGCTGCCTAGCAGGGACTCCACATAACCCAGGGTCTATCGTTGGAGACGAAGTAACCTTGGCTAACCTAGCATTGGTGACTGAGTGCTCTATCTCAGCTGGTGCAAGGTGCAGTTTGTCCTGTCCATTTTAATCTTGTCCCTCTGCCCCCTGGCCAGCTACATGCGATTGTTGTTTTGCAGTCACTTCAAACCGCACCCTCTTGTGGGCCATAGACGCTCGGCATCCAGGGAGCATCCTAGACTCGTAATTTGGGGGAGGAGTGCACAGTGTGATCCCATAGCCAAACAGGCCTGTACTACTTAAATAAGATAACCACCCAATGCACGACACTAGATTGAGGGATAGAAAGGAGTTGTCAATGCAGTTGAGATTGCAGATGGACAGGCCAGGAAATTCCGTGGGGGTTCCCACATTACGTATGATGTTAATGGCCTATTAGGTGTATTAACACCATCTGCATAATGCACAGGAAAAATATACGTGTCCTGCAGCTGCAGGAGGGCTAGCTGTGAATTTCTTGCGTTTTGTGCCTGGAGTTTGCATTCAGTACCGAAGCAGCTATCTTAATTAAAGCAGAATGGTGACCAAGCTGGCACTTAATCAAATCATGGTTAGGGCTGGCCCCTTGGGGGCTCATTGCCTATTAACAGATTTGGGCTTTTGGAGCAGGAGATTCCGAGCTCTGTCCCCTCTGTGGCTGTGAAATTCCATGTGGTCTCGGGAGGCAGCAGAGTGAAAGCTGTAAAGTGCTAGGTTTTGTTACAAAATAATCACAAATCTTTCCTTCCTTTTTGTCAGTGTCTCGGCTCCAGCTCTCTTCCCACAGAGTGAAGTGCCTGGTTTTAAAATACCCTGAATGCTGCCAGGGTTCTGAGATTAACTGAGGCTTCCTCCCCTTGCACAGACTCTGCACTCTATGTGGGCTGGAAGGGCTCCGGGGTGACCTGGTGGGCCAGTCAAAACTCCCTGTGCTTCCAAGGGAAGGCAGAGAAGTGGGAGGCTGATGCACGTTGCTGACTTGTGCTTATCCTTTGCAGCATTTAGCCCGTGCCAGGCCACCGTCTTGATGCTGTACAAAGATCAGTCTCTTCAGAAGGAGGTTGGGGCAGGCCAGCGCTGCGGAGTCCTCCTGGACAGGACCAGCTTCTATGCAGAACAGGGAGGGCAGGCACATGATCGGGGCTACCTGGTGCGTCTGGGACAACAGGTGAGCCTGTCTGCTGCCTGCGACTGGAATTACTGTCAGGTCAGGCATGACCTTCCTGAAGCTGTGATCCCTCTCCGCTGTACTAGGCTGCTGGCTGGAGTCCTCAGGCTTGTCATCTTCAGGCTCTTCCTCTTCTCCCAGCTGCATACTGAGCTGGGCACTAGCTCTGGGCAGTGCTTGGGGTCTGGGAAAAGCCCAGTGACTCAGAGCAGAGATCGTTTCGGGGAGCTGACATGCTCATCTGGCTGTCTCTCTAGCCCTTGTCATTCCATTCCCCTGTTTGTAGCACAAAGTGCTGGGGGTGGCTGTAGACCCTTCTTCCTTCACATCACTTTCCTTCCAACACGCTGCCTTCTATCTCAACTGGGCCAGGAACATGGAGAAGTTGATCAGTCATCAAAAGGTCCTTGGACTGAGCAACTTTTGCATGGCCTGCCCTAGAGACCTGTATGTGGTGCCCAGCCTGAGGCTCGCTCTCTCCCGTTTCCCTTCTCTCCCTCCGAAAGGCACTGCGGAGAATTGTCCACCACCACCACCTCCAAAGCATGTTGCTTCAGCCTTATAAAGGAGCTCAAAGGGAAGGAAACTGAAGCCTCTTTGGGGAATTCTAATGCAAAAACAGAATTTACTGTAGTCATATGGAGTTGGGCTGGATACAGTACCTTAGATTCAGCCATGCAGTGGCATAGCTCCTTTTCCTATCCCCTCAGCCTTGAGAATCACCCTCATGTCATAGATGCTGCCCTTCTATCCCAGGAAAACTAGTTGGGATTCCTCTACAGCAGTGGTCCCCAAACTTTTCAGGGTCGCACCTCCCCCTTAGCCCTGTCCAGCCCCCTGGAGCCACGTGCAGATGGGTAAGGGGCCAGCGCCAGGAATGGAGCCGTGGCCAGGGGCCAGGAGCAGGGCTGGAGTAGAACTGGGAGCAGAGTGGGGCTGTGTGGCACTCCATCCCCACCACCCGTGGGGGCTGACCTGGGCCCCGCCACACCCCTCTCCCCCACCCCAAATGTTCCGGGACATGCCCCACAGTGTGGGGATCTCTGCTCTACAGAACTCATCAGTGCTACTCCTTCATAAGCCAAAGGGGGTGCTATTGAGTAACATGAATTACTGTCTGTCCTATCCTTTATCCAGCCCAATGATCTGAAAGCCATCCGCGTGTGTGAAGTGAGCTAGTGGCTTCAGTCCAGTTCCTAAGGGACAAGTGGCCATGTCTCAGAACATCAGGCTCACAGCTGGCATTGTCTCCCCGCTTGCTGGCAGCCTCAGCAGCGACACGTGGAACCACAGGGCCGTAGAGAGGGAACTCCTGGGCAGGGCTGAAGCACGCTGGTGGCGAGGATGGGATGGTGTTTTCAGGACACTTGCCCTACCTCTTCCTATCCTGTACCCATTCTGGGGATAGACGGGGGATTCCAGTCTCCAGGGAAGTCAGGCAGCCACCTTTCACAAGCCATTGAACTCCACTAAAATCCCTGTGCGGCCAAGGAGTTGAGCGTCTGTGCTAACCACTCCTCTCTCTCTCTGCTTGGAGGATGTGCTCTTCCCAGTGGAGTCGGTTCAGCTCTCCGGTGGCTACGTGATCCATGAGGTCACACCCCCCGAGACCCTGCAGGCTGGGGACCGAGTGCAACTCTTTGTGGATGAGGTAAGGACTTACAGCTCTTAACGCTTTCTTGGCCTTGCTGCTAGGGGGCGGTGTGTGGCACTTAGCAACTGAGAGCAAAGAGCTGCCGCTCAAAGGGGCTTTTGTCTGTCTCCCACCCTCCTGAGGTTTTGAGTTAGGACATTTCTTCTCATGTAATGGTGTGTGGAGGGTTGCTCCCTCTGGGTCCTGTCTGCCATCCCCCAAAGGGGGATGGGACCCTGTCCTGCAGAATCTAGCCTAGCACTGGTGTCCGCACAGCACTGATCAGACGAATGGGAGGAGTCAACTGGAGTCAGATCATGAGGAGGGCGCTTGGACTGTCGCGTCTACCTAGTGTGTGTGAAATACCCCATTTGCGCGCACACTAATGCTTCTCTTCCCCCTGTCCTCTCCTAGCCCCTATATGGGTGCAGGGTCCCCACATGGACTCTGTCACACTTAGGATATACTGACACGCTCTCCTCCCCTCTCACTAGTAGAATTGTGAGGTCATCCTGCTTGACCTGCAGCGTGTCTGTGGTTTCAGGTTCAGCGGCTGGCCTGCATGGTGAACCACACCGCCACTCATCTGCTGAGCTTTGCACTCCGCCATGTCCTTGGAGATCAGACAGAACAGCGAGGGTCCCACGTGACTGCTGATCAGCTGCGATTCGACTTCAGTACGCAGGTGATGGGGATCCCAAAGCATCCCACTCTGGAAGGGTCCCTGCTGGTCCCTGAGGATCAGGGGAACATCCCTTGTCTTTATAAACCACCCTCTCGATTCCCCTCTCCTGCCTGTTGACATGAGAACTAAACACTCGAGCCCTTCATCTGTTTCATCCATTGCTGAGTGTCTCGTAGGGCTGTGCTTTAGCTGTGCTTCACGTTCTCTTGTGATGGGATTGTCCCATATGAGTCAAGCCAGGCTTCGGCTGGCTAGAGGAAACTATGCGATCAAACAAATCTCCTGAAGTAACCTGAGCCCTGCTCTGACTAGGGCCCAGGGTGACCTCTGTGGGGGAAAGGGTGGGTGGGTTTGGAGGTACAGAGGATTGGCAGGGGGGTCCTGGGGTGATAGTGATGGGATCTCACAGACTTAGGTTTGCTGACTTGATTATAGTATCTGCTGGGGCATGCTTTAGGGGGTACATGGTGTCAATGCCTTAGTGCTCCGAGGGGGTCCTTTCTCAGGAAAGGGGGAGGTGTACAAATGGGTTACACAGGCTGTCGGGGGCAGATGAAGAAACTCAGTGAGTTTATCCTTAGCATGTGGGTAGTCTCTCACTTGAAGGACTTTACTAACATTGTTGGATTGATCCTGGCCTGTTTCACGGAGTGGGGCAGTGGGGAGGGAAAGGTCATGATGATTGTGACCCCCATTTACACGTGGGGAAAACCGGCACAGAGAGGAAGCATTTTATTCAAGATCTGTCAGGGAACTGGGAATAGAACCCAGGAGTCCTGGCACTGAGCCTTCCTGCTCTAACACCACTTCCTCCTTTGTGACACGTGATACTGTGCCCCTCAGGGGATGTTTCCTGATGGTGGATAATCTCCTCTCCCAGGCCCCTGTGACCACGCAGCAGCTGCGGGAAGTCGAAGGTGTGATTCAGGAAGTGGTTGACCAGAATGAAATTGTCTATATGGCAGAAGCCCCCCTGGCACTGGCAGGTGGCATTCAGGGACTCCGGACCATGGATGAGGTACAGTGGAAGGGCATGTAATAAGCCCAGAAGCCTCAGCAGAGGGCAGCTCCCAACAAGGCTTCTGAGGGTCATAAGAGACATACAATGATGGAGTCCCCAACCGGGGAGTCTCCATCTAGAGGATGGAAAGGGAAGTGTGCGCTAGAGAGGGGTGAATGAAGGTCTGGTCCTGGGGGTGCCCAGGCAGCCTCAGGTCTGGTGATGTGGAGGCTGCATGCCACAGGGAGGTGGGTATGGAGCTGCAGTGTGGTCCCACTAATCTGCTCTCTCAGTTGTTCTTTCTGAGCAGCAAACCCTCTATGTGTCAGCTTGTGGGAGGAGCAGTGCTGCTGTCTGCCGCTGGATCTGCTGTCTCTGGGTGGGGGGTGCAGCGGCTGTGACCTGAGGCACTGACTGGTTCTGTGACACCGCATGAATCCTCTTGTTTGTTTGCAGCTGATCTTTCTCCTCTCAGGTGTATCCAGATCCGGTGAGGGTGGTATCGGTAGGTGTCCCCGTAGAAAGTGTACTGACCCCCAACTCTCAGGCTGCGATGCAGACTTCTGTGGAGCTGTGCTGTGGGACGTAAGTGCTCTTCTCTAGGGTCAGAAGAGAGCTTTGTGGGGGCACGGCACGTACTCCTGGCTTGTCGTCCCATCCAGATCCAAAGGCAGGGCTTGACTGAGGGTCTCTAAACAGTCTGTACCTAGACTGTAGGAGGAGGCTATGTTGATCAAGACAGAGGAAGCTGAAAGCAAAACCTGGCTCCCTGTTGGAAAGCTGAGACTGAATCTAGACAATGGGCACATGCTGATATTTCCCCTCTGCCCACCTCACAGGCACTTACTGCAGACAGGAGCTGTGCAGGATCTGACCATCACCTCTGAGCATCAGCTGGTTAAAGGGATCAGTCGCATCATTGCAGTGACTGGGGAGCAAGCCAAGCAGGTGAGACAAGGGAGGCTGAGATTTCCCTGGTTTGATGGCACTGAAACTGGGGACTGCGGTATGCTCCTCCCAACCCCCCTCCCCAGCTTTGCTGACGCCCCTCGGGCCTGGCCTGCAGCAACCTCTTATCTCCCAGTCTTGTTCCTCCCACCCCCAACATGCACACAGCTCTGCCATTGCACTTCACCAGTGATCTGTAGCCCCCTTTATTTCCAGTCCTGGGCTCCCCACACATGGCTCTGCCCATGCCCCTCACTCCTGATCGGCAATACCACTTCTGAGGTGATAATTCAGCACTGAATAGCAGGAAACCTTTAACCTCTCTTCACAGGTGGGATTTAAACCCAGGTCTCAGATAGGAGTCTAATGAATTGATCCTCTCTGCCCTAGTTGCATTTCATATCACAGTAGCTTTTAGCTGCTGACCTCTTGTGCTTATGGGGCTCTGGTCTCAGTCTAGCAATTTTTACTTCTTAGCTTTGATCTTTGACTCCTGCTCAGCAGTGATCCTCGCCAGTGAGTCCGTGTGCAGAGCAATTGACCTAGTTACTCTGTGCATGGGAAGCCCCGATGTGCTTGAGCACCTGGAAGTTAGGGACTTGGCATCCCTTCCCGTCTCCTCTCATGCAGCAATACAAGGATAGTGCAGCCATCAGGAAATTACGTTTCTCTTTGGTGAAACTGCAACCCTTTACCCACCCCAGCAGATCTGTTGCTGTCTGATTCTCCCCTGTGCATTCTCAACAAGCCTCCTCCTGCCGTGAAGGAGTGAAGGCTGCAAGGCGCGCTTGCCCTGCTTGCTAGGAGCGCTGACCCGAAGCCGCCTCTGCAGCTCCGTGTCAGTGGTTCACATTCACCCGCAGGTTGCTGTTGTGTTTGGTGCCAAGGTGAGCGGCTTGCAATCAGGGCTGTGCATGTTAATCAGCCTGTGGATGCCAAAGAGCAGCACAAAGCCAAGGGAACGTAGCCAGGCTGGGCAAAGCACTGTCCCTGCTCTGTGCCGGCCCTCCCGTTACACCCACTGCTCTCCAGGGTCAAAATCCGTGGCTTCCTCCTCAGCTCAGGATGGGCACAGATCCCTGCGGGAATCTGTTTCATTCCTCCTGAGTGTTAGATGGAGGCATCGCAGGGAGAGGATACTCCAAGCTGGGAGAGTAAAGGATGTCATCAGGGAAAAAAAAAGTCCTGCCAGTAGAGATCTGTGAGCCCTACCACTTGGGATTAACACTAGACGAGGCAATGCAAGTAGAAAATGCACCATGCAATCCTATATTGGCTCCCAGGGGGATGTGCTAGAAGAGTTAACAGGTCTCCAACCCCCACAGTGCACCTTTTAGTGAAAAACAGCCCAAATGATGGGGCTCAGAGCTTCTCCAGCCAGAGCCCCTGATGTCACTGTCAAACGTTTAAACACGCTGTGAAGTGTTTGTTAAAGGGCCTGTCCTGTGAGTGGCTTGGTCCCCTACAACTGGCCTGTTTATCAATGGCTATAAATCTATGGCAAGGATCGTCTTCCAGACCCTCGATATTTCAGACACTCACCTATTTATCACTAATAAAACCCCAAACAAGAGCCACTTGGTGACAGAGCACAAACCTTTACAGCACCCACTTTCTAGCTGTCTTCCTCTTGGAAGTTTGAAGGGTTAACGCCTGCGATTTCACGCATGCCCGACCCTGCTCCTTCCCGTCCCTGCTGAGTGTGTCTCTCCTGAAGGGCTGTTTCTGTTGCTCTCCTAGGCCCGGGAAGTAGGCCAGTCCTTGGCTAAAGAAGTGGACTCGCTCTCTGCGCGGGTGAAACAGGGAAGCTCTTCCCTTCCCGAGGTGCAGAGCCTCTCCAAGGAGGTGGGCCGCCTGACTGAAGTGAGTACTGCGTTCCTTACGCAGAAGCATCCCACCAGGCGTTTGAAATGCCGGGTCATATCTCTCTCCACCACTGGGTTCCAATCTCACCCAGGTCAGCAGCAGCAGAAAGCTGCTGCCACCTGATGATCTGTTTGGTGGCTGACATGAAAGGAGTTAGAGAGGTCTCAGCCCACTTCCAAGTGTGTGTATGGCAGGAAATCCTGTTGTCACAGGGAACGTGGGAGGAGGTGGCAGCAGTGGGAAAGCTGGTCTAGCTTTGGAGATGATGCCCAGATCATTAAATCACTTTCCTCCTTGGCACCCACTTAGGTTTTCCCCTTGGCACACAGTTGGGTGGGTGAGTGGATGTTTTTAAGCAGCTGCTTGTTTTTCAGGAGGTGGGCAGCACTGCGATGCCCCAGTGGCAGAGAAGGGAACTGCAGGCCATTCTCAAAGCCCTGCAGAGAGCAGCAAACACAGCGATTAGAAAATTGGAAATCAGTCAGGTAAGGGCGCAGCAACAAGATCTCTGGCAGCTTTGCAGCCTGCTGAAGGCCACCAGATTGTTCTCCACTGAATGGGCAGATTCTCTCAGCTTGATCTTCCCTTACACAAGAACCACAGCTGTTCTGTTCATCAGAGTGACCACTCCCAGAAATCAGATCCCTGGGAATGCGGGGGAAGGGGAGGCCATTTCCAGCTGTGTAGGAGAAGTTCATGTTGCACTTTTGGTTGCTGATTCACCTAACCTACACAGCAAGTCGTCCATTTTGGTTTAAATGTTGAAACTAACCTTTCACCAGGGGCAAGCTCCCTGCACTGCAAAGATGGGGAAACAACATGTAAGTGCTTTCTCACAACCCCCGCCCCACTGAGAGGCAGGTAAACATTATCCCCAGTGTTACAGGCGGCGACACTGAGAGACAGAACTACGAAATGACTTCCCCAGGCTACAGTGGCAGAGCACGGACTAGACACTGGAACTTCCTCCCAGCCCCGTGCTTATTGCTCTTGCTCATGCAGCATTCAGCAGCAGTCTGTGTTTTGTTCGCTAATCTGATTGTATTTGACACTCCAGGAATGGTGGTTGGTCAATGAGTCTTCTCTGCAAATAGTTCTGGGAACTGGAGTCTTTTCAGAACACTAGTGCTAACCACTTGGTTGCTGCAAAACATACCTGGGACGTCAGACTGAACTTCCCTCTCCCCTGGGGGGCCCCCCCAGGGCACGGCTGAGGCGTGTGGGCAGGGGTGGATTGCATAGTCTGTTCAGTGGGTAAATAGGGGATTTCAGTATGCAAATCTCAGTCTGGCCCCTGCATGGCATTCGACGGCTCCCCACCCCATGACCACATTCCCTTCCCCTGTGACAGAGCTGGGTGTCCACTCCATCCTCCCATGTCATCGGTGGTCTCCCACAGTGCTGTGTGTTTCCTCCTCCAGGCTGCAGAGAAGGCGCAAGGCCTGCTGGAGAGGCATTCCAAGCAGCCAGTCATCATCGATACCATCCCAGCCGACTCGCTCTCAGTGAGTGTGTGTGTGTGATCTCTCCGTGCAGTTGCCTTCTCCCCTAGCGCAGGGGAAGTCAGTAGGGTTAGGCTCTGGAGCCCGATGGAGCTGACACAGCTGGCTAGGGCTGGGGCAGGTGAATTGAGGCACAGGGGAGCTGTCGCAGAGGTTGGAGCAGTTTGGGGGTGAGGCGGCAGAACTGCCAGAGAGCAGAGTAAGCTGAGCTGCTCTGCCACCCAGCACGCTGGCGGTGCGGTAACCTCCTACTCTAGTATTTCATCGGCTTAGTCATCTGCTCAGGAATCTTCCCCTCCCTTCCTGACACTGCCCCTCCATGCCTCTCCTAGATCCTGATGAAGGTGGTGAACCGGCTTTGTGACAAGTCTCCTGGGGCTTCAGTGTTGCTGCTCAGCCCCCAGGCATCCGGCGAGGTGCTCTGTGCCTGTCAGGTGTCCAAGGTACGCAGGCTCGTGCTGCAGCTGGGAATCTCTACCTGCAAAGGGTTAATGGTCTGTCTGTGTTCTGTTGTGGGGGGAGCTCGTAGCCCAGAGTGTGGGCAGTAACCGCCTCTGCCCCGTTTGGGAGACAGGCCCTCGGCTGCAGCACGCAGCGTCCAGCAAGAACTATATGGGATTGCCCCTTGCGGCCGGTCAGTGCTGCTGCTTAGTCATCCGGAGGAGTCAATGATGAGACACAACGCGCCCAGGCTGAGTCTGGTGTGGCCCTGGAGCTTCCAGACTCTGCTGGCCTGGAGAGGGAGGAGTCAGGAAAGAGGCCCACGTCTGCCATGGGGCAGGGCAGAGCACAAACTGCTGGGCCGTTGGGCTCAGCTTCCACAGTACCGCCAGTCCCTACCAGCTCAGGGAGCAAGGACCCCAGGCTGCCTGCGTGCTGCGAAAGGGCCCTATGTGCCCTCTTGGACCCTTCTTTCCCCATCCAGGCTGGGGTGCCTCCTGGCCCACAGACAGGCTAACCTCTCTCCTCATGTCTCTCCCCAGAGTGCCCTGCCCACATTTTCTGCTGCGGACTGGGCCCTGGCTGTCTGTACTCACATGGGAGGCAATGCAGGGGGCTCTGGCATTGTAGCCAAGGGTACTGGGAACACCAAGGACCTTCAGGGAGCCCTGACTGCTGCAATGGAGTTTGCCCGGACTAGACTCTGAAGTAAGGAAGATTCCTTGTTTTGTGGGGTCAGTTGGAGCCAGCAGAGCTCCCAGCCTCCCGTCTCAGGGATGCTGCCACAGAGCTGTCCCTTTGCTGCACCATGTTTCAGCCTCCGACGAGCCCTGCGTCTTGAGTGGCTTAGCAGCTCCCATTGCTGGACGCTGCTGCCAAGCACTGTGAATCATGGATATCTGGCTTCCTGCCACCGGGGGTCAACATAGGAATAGGGGGCAGAGTCCTGCCCCAAAGGACTGTCTGGAGGAGGCAGCTGACTCTCTGCTTCTGGCCATCTAGTCTGGATTCATGGGGATTGTCACAGAAGGAGCCAGTTTTCCTCCGGCCCTCCAGCTTGTGGGGAGGTTATGGCTGCTAGAGGGGTGATCCTGTGCCATGGCTGGGAGAGATTTACTGCCATGTGAGCCACACGCACAAGGAAGCTCTGTGCGGGAGAAGGGGAACTATCCAATGATATCCTGAAACTAATAAAGAACTGAAATTGGCTGAGCTGCAGTTTCCTTTCTGGTTCAGTGCAGCAAGGCCTCATGGGAGTTCTGTCCCTGCAAACTCTACCCTCAGCAGCTGCTTTAACTCTTCTCCTAGCAGTGCTGTTCACCTTCAACGTGCGGGTCAAGGATACACTCCACCAGGGCCGGTAGTGTAATAGCATGGTCCCCATCTCACAGAGAGGGGAGCCATGCAGTACAGAAACCAAACTGGGAAAGTCCTCTAGCTTACTGTCTGCCCAGCCAGTGCTGCGTAGCTTGGGCTGTCTCTAGGTGGTGAGGTTTGCAGCCCTTCCCCAGGGGAGCTCATCCTGCAGCCTTGGAGATATCTGTGTTAGGAATGTGTTCTGGCTATTCAGCCAGTTTGCTCTGTGTGCATTCCATTACACCTACTCCTCCTCCCTCCACCTCTCTCCTAACACTTCCCTTCTCAGGGCTCTGCTTTGTCACGTTCAGCCCTGGCCCTTATTTGCATAATACAGCCAACTCAGCCATGGGGGGGCGGGGGGGTGTCTATAGAGAGTCAGGAACATGTTTCCCAGAACACCCTGGGCAGCAAACACTGTTGCACTGGTGCTAATGTCATAGCTGTACCAACATAGAAACAACCTGTGGAACTCCCTGTAGCAGGAGATAGCAAGGCCCAGGCTGCACTGGGCTTTTAAAGGATTGGTTGATTTTTATGGGCACTAATAGCATATATAACTCCACAAATTCACACAACCTGGGTAATGTAAACCTCATTATTACGTGTATTACAGCAGTGCCTAGAGCCCCTGTCCCAGGCTATGTCAATCTAAAGCAAAGACACTCCCTGCCCCAAAGGCCTTGCAAAACTTGGTTTATGCCAAGATGCAAAAGGTGTGGGGAGGGAAGGACTGATGGGGTAAACAGTGAAATTGCTGTAAGCAGTAGAGGTAGCTCACCCCTGGCCTGGTCTTATCAGCTGCTAGGGTTTGGGAAGCATCATAGAAGGAGCTAGAAGGATGAGGTAGTAGCGGCATGGATTTTAGGGGGAATTTCCCCATGCATAAAGGGTGGGATGAGGGAAAGCTTGGATGCACAACGGTACTTTGGTGTTGCAACACTGAGTGTCACAGCGCCTACCTGTTAGGGCCTAGAAAATCACAGAACCATGCTGCAAGTCACAAAGCCTGAGTTCAGCACCTACCCTCCCTACACAGCGCCTGGGGCGAGACCGGCGCTTTAGACCGCATTTCCCAAAAGCCAGCATGGTAGGCAGGGAGCTGCCGACCAGCAGGGGATGTGCTGAGCCCTGCTCCTCTCACAGAGACAGGCGCCTAGGTCCAGGCAGGGAGGTGTGTATCTCTGCCAGCATTCTTAGCCAGGAACCCTCTTTGGAATTAGGCACCTATGCCACTTCTGCAAGAGGCTGGGCGGGGAGGAGGGCCTCTTTCATAACTTTTAGCCCAGTGGTTCGGGTTCTCACCTGGGAGACCCCCAGTTAAAGTCCCCCCGAGGATTTGAACTGGGATCTGCCCCATCTTAGGTGAGTGCCCTAATTGTTGGACATGTGTGTGCTCTCTGTCTCCCTGGCTCAAATGACTAATTATTTATCCACAGTGAAACAGCCTCAACGGGAGAGATTCAGGGAGCCTCACATAGGACTATCCCATAGCGCGGTGGTTAGAGTACGTCCCAAGAGGTGACAAGAGTCCAGTTCAAATCCCTTCTCCCCCTCAAGTGGAGGGAGGGACTTGAAACGGGTGCTCTCCCGCAGCCCAGGTGAGCACCCTAACCACTGGGCTAAAAGAGCGATGTAGGAGGGCCACCCCCCCAGCTGACTTGTGTGTGCCTGAGCGGCCCAACTGGTAGGCAGCCTCTGAGCATGCCTATGGCCCAGGCCCCATACATTTGGCCAAACTCCTACTTCCTCCCCCCAACCCCACCCCATGGGGCATAGGCAGGAGCCAGGCATCCAGACCCCTAGAGCGACGCAGCAGTGCACATGCCCAGAGCCTCAAACACTGTCAACACAGGAACTTTTACATCAGAAACGTGGCACTGAGAGGATTTGCCAGTTCTGTGAATCGCCTAAAACTGGGGCTTGGGGCCTCAACCCAGACTTAGGTGCCTAAGTCCCTTTGTGAATCGAGGCCAAAGTGACTGGGCAGTGCAGTCAGGGAATGCTGGCAGAGCAAAAGCAGCATCTCGGCAGCAGGAGGAATTACTAGAGCAGCTGGGGCTAAGTTGTGAAGAGACAGAAAGGTAAGTAGCTCGTGTTCGATGCCGTGGAGCAGGGGGAGCCCGAGGTGGGCGATGAGCTGGGAAGCTGATGTTAGCAGCATTTTGAATGCACACAAGGGGGCAAGAGTTCAGTGGTTAAGGCTAGCCAGGAGGTCATGAGGCTGCAGCAGGCACAGTGTGAGTGAATGTCCCATGTCAGGATCTGAGCTGACCGCCGTGCAGGCAGGGGTGGAATCCCTCAGCCCCACAGCCAGCGCTGCCCAGCTGCCAGCATTGTCGCACCATCCTCTGGCACTGGCCGCTACCCCACTTTGGCCCAAGAGCCTTGAGTTTGTAGAGCGGCTCTTATGGGCCTGGAACTCAGTCCCTCACCTGATGATCAACTCAGTCATTTTTAAGAGGGACACAGGCTAGTGCCATAAAATGAGAGCCAAATGCATAGCTGTAGCGTGAGCTGTGACACCACATCCTTTGAACTCCACCCGTGGGTAACAAACCCTCCAGCCCCGCCCTGCTGCACCTGGCGCATGACCCTGCTCTGGGCAAAGGGCTGCCTTTCCTTCTCTTTAGCGTCACGTGTGCTGTAAGAGCGTGGGTGGGCTGTTCAGTCTGGGAGGCAGGAAGAGCAAGCACCTTGTTCTGCCCAGCTGCCTCCAGACTGGAGGCAGAGAGGGGAGGGTCTGAATGAGAATACAGAATCGACCTGTTATGTCAGATAAGCAGCCCACCCATGTCTGTCTCAAAGCTTAGGCTGGAATTGCCCCGGTGGCTGCAGCTCTCAGACCTGGAAACTCCATGTGAGGCTTAACCCTTAACATCACACAGATAGCCCACTGTGATCTCGGCTCCCAGCCACTCTACAAGGACTCTTCCTACGAGGGCTTTTCACTGTCATGTGATTGATGTTAACCTGGTCCTTTGAGCAGGAGATGGAAATGCTGGCGAGGGGGGCGTTGGCCTTTTTGTGGAGGGAGAGAGCAGATCTGGTGCCTGTCGTGCTCCCCAGTGCACTGATTCAGCTACTTCAGCAGCACTGAGAATGCAGGCAGCTGCCTCCGCTCTTCTGGGTTCAGCAAGAGCTTGTGTCCAGTCTGGGTAATTGAAACCCTCCTTAATGAGAGAGGGACTTAGGCCAAGACTCCCAGGTTTTCTCTCGGTGCCAAGGGACCTTGAACTTCCAGCAGGGTGCCCGAGCCTTGCTTTACCCATGCCATCATACAGCATAGGGTCACTGTTCCCAGATGTGTCTCCCAGCTGTTGTCCGTTTGCCTTCCCTGTGTTTAAAAACAGCTCAGAGCTTGATTTTGCAGCACACCGGCCACCTCTAGCTGCCACTCGTGTTGCCAGCGTTATGACTCTGCATTGGGTGCTGTAGGCTAGAGCGCTTTCTGTCCTGGTCAGAGCAGCACCGGCACCTCGGGAAGGGGAGGAAGCTGAACTCGTGCTGACCTCTTGCCATTTCCAAACACAGAAGTGCGGTTGCCCGTATCTTCTCTGCTGGAGGCCTGAGTAAAGAGAGGGAGTTGTATCATCCAACTCTGTGTGGTTACAGGAGCAGAAAGGCCCTGTAACAAGCTGGAGGAGAGGGGGGACGTTGGGTTTGTGTAGGTCACTTCCTGCCCTAGGCTGTAGTGTGTTGTTACTGTCTGCTGTTCAACAGCTGCTGGGTTCCAACCCAGAAGTGGCTGTGTTGGACAGCGGGGAGGGATGTTAGTATAAGGACAAAAGAGGCTCCAGCCATTCAAGGGGCTGTTTGTTGTGGGTGTTGCTATATGAATAGCTGCTGCAAACACCACCTCCTTCCTGTACTGGCGTGTGGGTGGGAGGAGTAGCTTGGGTGCTACCAGCAGGAACACCAGGCTGAGCCCCTTTGTGTCTTACCGAAGTCGCCAGGCTGCTGGTAGGAGCATTTCATAGATTAAACACCTCAGGGCTGAGTTCTGAGTCTACAGCCAGCTGAGACCCTTTGCTGGCTGCCCCTGCTCCCTTTAGGGGTGGGTATGCAGACCTGCACACTGACCTTCAGGGCAATGCCCCTGCTGATGGAGAAGGTGTAAGTGAAGCCGCCCTGCTGCTTGCTCCCCTTCACGTTTGCACGCTGCTGCAGAGGAGACAGCTGGAATGTTTGTGGTGGGCCCTGGGACCGCTCAAACAGGGCCCGCCTCTGCTGTAGGAGCTGCTGGGCTCTCAGCACTGCAGAGGGAGAGACAGTCACGAGAAAGGGTCTGATTTCTCATTTTTCTCTCCACACCCATCCCAGGACTCCATTCCCTTCCCTCCACCCCCCCAGCCACCTGTGATTCTGCAGCCCAAGCTAAAGATTCCATGTGGTTAATATTTGGATTGGATTCTCCCAAAGGGAAGTTCAGGATGATTCAAGGGGACGGGGAGAATGCTCCCTAAAAGCCTGTACTGAGCCAATGCCCTAGCACGGTGCTAGATGTAACGCTAAGGTCTTGATTTCTTGTCTTGAGAGAGCCCCTTGCACTTTTCCCCACAGGCAGGAGGCTCCCCCGGTGTTGTGGTCAAATCAACTCTGGTAATTTATGTTCTGCTGCTCTTTAGTCCCTGTGGTTTCCTCTGGACGCGTGATACTTCACTTCCCCTTGTGCAGTGACTGGGGCAGCATGACTGCTGTGGCCCACCCCGTGTTGGCCACACTTAAGTAGCGCTGATTCTTGTCTCTACATTGTCTGTAAAGCTTTTTGGATGAAAAGGGCTCTGGGAAGAGTAATGGATCTGACACTGAGCCCTTGGAGGGACAGTTCTCTCTGCCCCAGCTCAAGGAAACAGCTTAAGTGCTGCCAAGGGACTTCTGTGGCTCAGCGTTTTGAAAGGGCAGTTTTGCGCCTGGAGCAGCTGGCCAGTGTGGAGGAGAAATCTCTCAGCACAGCATTGTCCCTGCAGATGTTTACTGGTGTTGGTAGAGCAGGCACTTAGCCTGCACGAGACAGGAACTGGTGGCAAAAGTCTGGCGGGGCAAGAAATACTCCATTCTACAAGGCAGTCCCATGGGGAATTTATCCCTGAGGGCAGGACCACTCTTCTGCAATTGCTAGGGGTGAAAGGCCCTACTAGCCTCAGCATTTTATCGGTCCACACAGGGGACAAGAGAGACACGAAGATGAGCCCTGGGGGTGCCCTTTCCTGGGGCCAGAGCTGCACCATGGGCTTGGACTCTACAGTCCGACAGGGACTCAGGGTGATTAACGTACCCGGGGCTCTCTGGATACTCTCAAGCGACCGCTTCAGCCAGGCCTTTCGGAACCCAGCCCAATACGGCAGTAGGGTGCTGAAGATTGAGTCCCTCAGCTCATCGAACAGGCTGGGAGGCGGTGCTGGGACATCCTGCTGGAGGGCCTGCTCAGCTGCCCGGACAGCTCTCCCCAGCTTCTCAGCGTCCACCACCACCTAGGGAGCAAGCCACAAACACGCTCAGGGGCGTGGGGCAGGGGAGCAAGTCTCCATGTTACCAGCTGCAAAAACCTTTCCCCCTCCCTCGCTTCAACAGCGTAAGGCCACGGGGGGTGGGGGCAGGGATCTGCTAGATATCCCAGCTGCTTCTCCGCGAGTTTGGCCTCTCATTCTGCACAGGCTGATGCTGGGCTCTCTCAGCCCCAGTGCTACCAGGTGCTGCTGTGGAGGGCATTTCCCAGACCAGGTGAGCTGAGGACAGGCTTCGGGTGTGGAGGGGCTGAGCTGGGGACGGGGTGGGAGCTAGCCTGGGCTGAAGTTGGCTTGGGGATTACGTTGGGGTTGAGCACTGTATTTCATCATCTTGGAATTTTTTGGGTGGGGGAGGAAATTGGGAACTAGCCTGTCCCCTCTTACAGCATTAAATATGGCCATTGACGCCCAGTCCTGCTGTCCCTGATTTCAGTGGGAGCCCACAGAGGTTACACACCCACCACTCTGTTTTGCAGAACTCCTGTGTTAAATATCAATGCACAGCTAATACTTCAGACCCAGCTCCTCCTCTCTTGCCCTAGGCCTGCCTGACAGTCTCTTTGCCCCGTCTCTACTCTTGTGTCAGAGCATGAGGCCTACCTGCAGCCGAGGCTCCAGCTGGGAGACGAGGAAGCAGTTGCGGATCACCTGCACCTTCTTCCTCAGGAGAGCCCTGTCCGGCATGGCATGATGGGCGTTCTTGAACTTCTGCACCTCCAACTGGAAGTGCAGGCCGTGCTCCAGCACAGGGGGACCATGGACCTGCAGGTGATGGAGGAAGTGCAGCCTCTCCAGGGTGGGCCAGCCTTCAGCAGCAGCCCTGAGGAATTGGCAGAAGGAGGCCTTGTCTTCCTGGCTGGGCTGGGCTGTAGCTGCTAACCCCCCGGCGGCTTTCCTGGTCCTTAGACGCTTGAGGGCCACCTTGGCAGCCAGCAAATGCAGGAGCGGCTGAAGCTTGGGCCAGCCCTCATCTTGGATCCAGGAAGGCTGTACTCCGTGCCTGTCCAGCCCCTTGCTCACCTCAGCCCAGAAGCTCTCGAAGGTCGGAGCAATGTGTGCATACAAAGCAGCTTGGATTTCTTCCACGCTTGAGTCGCTTACTGCTCCCTGGCCCACCTCTGTCCTCAGTCTCTTCCTCAGCTCCCTGGGGAGATGAGGGCTCAGCGGCCCAGCCCCTTCAAAGAGGTCCAGGAGCTTCAGCACACAGCTCAGCCGCTTCCTGCCCTCTGGGGCTGCCCGGCACCGCTCCAGCTTCTCCAACAGCCCTAGCACCCTCTGGAGCCCTGCATCTTGCATTTCCTGAGCCGCCTTTCTATAGGTTTTGAAAACCACCTTGTTATTGAGCAGTTCCAGGGCACGCTGGGGTGTCACTGACCCTTCCCCACTTGCCAGGCCAGTGTGGCCTGAGCCCTGCGGCTTGGCTGCTGCTTTCTTCCTCCGCCTCCTCTGCTGTTCTCTGCCTTTCTGGGCATGAAAGCCAGTATTTTCCTTCCTCTTCCTGGCCCTGCAAGGATGCAAACAGGTTCTCAATATAGCCATAGCACATCAGGCTATGATCTTGTTGGATCTCATAAGCTGAGCAGCATCATGCCTGCTCTGTACTTAGATGGGAGACCCTTCCTTCCCCCCTCCACACCCAGTGAAACCAAAAAGCAGTGATGGTGGTTTTGAGGGAGTACCTACACCAAGTCTGTGCTTTCCCTATGTCCTCACATGATGCTGGTGGTTGCTGTGCTGTTGGAGATGTTTTTCAGGGTCTGACCACTTATGGTCAGTGTAGATCCCATGAGACAGAGGGATTGTCTTAACCCTCTTCCAGGGCAGGAAATTGTATCCTGCCTCCTAACTTCCCTCTGCAGTGGGAAGCTGTGTTCTTCATGTCCTCTGCAGTATTTGTGTGGTGGGGAAATAGCTGCCTTAATCCACCCCAGATACAGCTGCATGCCAGTGGAGGGCACAGTGATTCTCAGCATGAGTTCTGTGAAGTGATTTGGGTCCTTTCGCAAAAGAGGGATAAGATCTAAATGTAAGATCATTATCAATATAGCAGCCTGCATTCTCCTCTGGGCATCAGGGCTCTATAGTGCAAATATCATCCCCAGAGTACATGTTCTTAACTAGGCACATGCAGTAGAGGCTACATAAACATAGTGGGGACAGAGGGCAGCAGGGACTTGATTAAAGAGGCTGGAATTTTAGCTGTGAAAATGATTCATCAGCTTGGTAACACCTCTGGGAATCCAAATGTCCAACTGGACACCTGACTTCCTTTTGAAGCGCTCACAAAGCGGCGTTTGCCAGCCTGAATCCCAAGCAACTGTGTCCCCTTTGCTGAGTTCAGACAAAGAAGTACCTGTCTCTTCTCTGCTTTATTCTACTGTCTTTGCTCCTGACATCCTGCACTTCCAAGTAAGAGGCTGGGACGCAGTACCTGCAAGAAAGAGGGTGGCACAGAGCAAATGAGCCAAGTGGGCAGCTGTCTCGCCTAGAAGCAGAGTTTAAAAGATTTTTGCGATGCACACTCGCCGGTTGGAAAGAATTCTCTCAAGCTGCAGCCCAAAGCTAGAAGTGAATGAAATACCCTGGCCAATCCTTCATTTAGCTGCTCCACTCTCAAGTGGAGGTGCTGTCAGGAGTGGAGCAGGAGCGCTGGCTAGCGAGCAGTTCCCAGCTGCTCCAGTCCTGGCCTCCCACAGAAGAAGGGGCTGTAGGGAGAGGAGCAGGAGCACTGACTCTGAGGAGAGCTCACAGGTACTTTCAGCAGGCCAAGTGCGAAAAGGTAGTGGGTGAGCACTGGCTTTGGGGCAAGGGGGAGCTCCTAGATTACTCCAGTCTGAGCTTCTCCCAGCAGGACGTGCTCCAGAAGATGGTGCAGGAGCACCTGTAGTAAGATGAGGCCCTGAAACGTAAACACTTGGTATCAGAGGCCCGATATGAGGCCTAAGGCCTGAACTAAAGTAATTTAGTCAAGACTTTGCTAGCAAAGCAAAGTGAAGCTGTGAGCCAGAGGCAGGCCCTGGCAGAAGCTGGCAAGGAAAGGACTGATGCTGCAAGAAGATACATACCTAAAAGGTACTGGACACTAGCTATCAGAACGCTCCGATACTTGCACATTCCACACACATAACAAGCAACAGGCTGACCCATCCCAAAGACAGGGGCAAAAGGCTAATATGATGGATAGAGTTGTTTTGTTCAAACCAACATGTACAAGGAGAGAGGCGGCACCTGGCTACGTAAAGGGGTTGTACCTTGTTACGTAGAGGGGTTGCACCTCAATACGTCAGGAGTGATGTGTAACTTGTTTGTACCTGTGTATAAGAATGCATCCCCGGGGCAGTGTCTTTGTCTGGCCTAGGGGGCAGTGGCGTGTCCCGCCACTGACTGAGCCAGTCCATTGTCAGGGAGCACATATTCATAGTATGTCCTGTAGGGTCTGCGGGGAACTATTACTGTGCTTCATTTGACTATAAATCTGGCCGGGTGCCTTCGTACCTTATAGGAGTCTGTGGTCATTGGGGGTTCTCTCGGGATCTGCTGTGTCAGCTATCTGCGCAGAGCCAGGGCAGCGCACAGAGGGAACACACGCACGCAGTCGACCGTTATCAACATTGGATAGAGCAGAGCACTACACCGGTGGCGTCTGACAACAGCACCTACTGTAGAAGGCCTGAATCCAGGACTGCCAGCATTTTGTTTGAGGCTGCAAGGAGCCAAACTGTCTGGAGAGGAGGAGTAAAGCCCTTCACTGGGTGCAGTTAGGGAACTGTCTCAGCTATGTGTCCATGGATAAAGCAAGAACTGAATTCCCCTATAAACCACTTCTCTCCCCCTTGCCTGCCAGTGCTTTACACCCGTGTCTGGAAACCAAAGAAGAGGACCCTGGGGTTCTTTGGACTCACTCCAGGAAGGTGGCTATCTCATGGCGGAGGTAGTGGAGCCAGGCCTCACAGAGAACAATGAGCACATGCTGAGCCACCGGCTCCAAGGCCAAAGGCTCCAGAGGTTGGTTGCTGGAGCTGAGCATCTCCTGGAGCTGCTGGATGTAATGTGGCAGATCGGAGCTGAGCCCTGCCGGGAGAAGAAAAGCAGAGCGGAGTGTTGGCCTTGGACTCCATCTTCAAAGGCAAGTTCGCTGGGGCAGGGAAGTAAGTAACATGCTGCCACTCGACACGAACCCTCCTCCAGTGCACCCCTTTGCACTGGTTCTCCAGAGGAGTCCAAGGAAATCTCCCCACGAGGCAGTGTGTTGGTCCCCAGCTGCCATTTACGGAAGAAAGTGGTGCAGTAAGTCTACTTGAGCAGGAAACTAGATACTCTCCCTGGCCCCTATACGCCAGCCAGTGCCTCCCATGTGTCCCTACAACTGAGATGGGCTGTGGTGGCGACTCCTCTCCCAGAGGATGGGCTGCTTCTCTGGCTTTGGGAATTCACTGGGCTATTGCTCCCATTCTAGACCTTCTGTCACCGGGACCATGGAAAATGGGTTATTTAGCAGCTGGAGGAGGGGGGCAACTTGCTTTCCAACCTCAAATCCATTTTGAGTGACTGCAGGTTCAGACTCAGACTGTCCCTCTAGACCCCTGAATGTTTTCTGGTATTACACTCCCACTCACTTATGTTCTCTAGCACCAATAATTTTGCTCATTAGTCCCTGTGGTCCCCCTGGTGCAGGTCTCTGGATTCAGCCCGGGATCCTCACGCACACCCAGCCACGGTTGAACCCAGCGCCAAGTGGATTTGGCCACTGAATGCATATGGTGTGGAGCTCACCGACATCATATGGCGCACCGTGCACCAAATACTTTTGGAAGATCTGCCAGGCTGAGCGGTGGGGCTGGAGCCGGTCTGCCTGCCACTCCCAAGCAGCCTGGTGCTTCTCCAGCGCTTGCCACAGCTGGAAGTTATGGACCTTCTGAGAATCCTCAAACCTGGAGGGTAAACAGGGAAAGAATGTGCATCAGCCTGGGGGAGTGTGAACAGTGAATTAGTCCCATCTCCTCTGAAGCAGCCAGCAAGGATAGAGCCCAGCTGGCTTGTACAAGGCTGTATGGTGGCCTCTGGAGAAAACTACCCTAAGCCAACATTTGTCTCTGATGCATCAACTCTCTGTCACAGCTGGAGGTAACACAGCAGCAAAGTCTACGTTCCCAGGGATTCCCCAGCTCAGTCAGGTGGCTGAAAAGGATAGGGACAGGAGAGAGAGACTAACCTGGTCAGGTAGTGAAGAAAGCTCCCCCCAGCCCCAGGATCACACATTAGTGCTTGGAGGAGGTGGGAGGTCAGCGGTGTGTCAGGGAGATTCCATGGGAGGTCTGGCTGCCGAGCTGATGCAATCCTCCCTCGCCAGCTTGCACTGGAGCGCGGAAGCTGCATCGGATGGACAGCAAGAAGAGGTTTTCAATGCTATATTCATTCTGACCCTCACTGCTGGCTCTCCAAAGGTGACAGAGAGCTGCCTCAGGCCCTGGCCAGAGACAGATCCCCAATTAGAGAAGAGGAACCACACAGAATAACCCTTAGCTGCATTACCAGTCGCAACCCTGCACGGCTGGCTGCTACTAACAGTGCAGAAGGACATCTCAAGTGCTCGAGGAAAAACTTGAGCTGGAGCAGAATTGGTCTGTCTTTTTTTATGGCCCTTCTCACCCAGGCTCTATTCATTCACCCCCGTGTTGAGGGGGCCTGTGATTCTGCTGGTACCACCTCTTCCTCCTATACCATTTTGGTGGTGTCCCTGCCACCAGCTTGGTGACTGTCTGCCCCACCTCCCACGAGGCAATTACAGAGCCACCCTTATTTTGGATGGCAGGGTGTTGTGTCCACGTGCTGTTAACCTGCCTCAGTGTTGGATTGTGTCACGTTGGGAAGATGCCCGCAGGGAGACACACACAATATCCAAACTATGCTCCCTGGAGGCGTTACGTACGCTGAACCAGTCTGCGCTTCTGTTCGTGCAGCTCATGCATCCGTCACCCACAACAGGAAGCGACGCAAACACCTTGAGCGAAGGCAGGAAGTCAGTTGCCACGGGCGGCCTAGGCTTGGTCTGGGAGCCTGAGGTGGGGACAGCCCTACCATGGAGTCAAAATAAATATGTAACAATACCCTGCTTTCCAAGCAGTTCCGTCTCCTCATTTTAAGAGGGGAGAGACTGAGCCAGAGGGAGAGGTCAGGCAGGAAGGCAGTGGGAAGAGAACCCAGCTCCCCAGTAGGAAACTATGCCCCATCTCAGTCCTCTAACCACTGGATTTCACTCTCCTATTAGGTCCAGGAATAGAAAGGAGGAGTCCTGATTCTCAGCCCTGCTGTAACCACTGGATCCTCCCTCCTCAAGGCCTCTGCAGTTGGTGAGGCCAACAGGGGCTGTGGAGTCTGGGAAGAGCTCCAGCAAGCTTCCCAGTTCTCTTGTGGCTTGTCCAATACAGCAGCAGGCCCTGCCTCCTGACAGCTACAAAAAGAGGAGCTTTCCCTTCCCGCTACCACATCATCCCATTGCACGAACCTGAGGTGTCTGGTTCTCTGGTGGTGGAGGAGAAACCTGGGAACCCAGTAGGCGCGCAGGCGTCTCAGAGCATCATACTGGCTCCTGCTGAAGGCAGTGAAAGTTGCCTCAACGCTGCCCTGAGCCTCACACTTCGGCTCCTGCCAGCAGAGAGGGGAGAACAGCACGTGTCAGCCACACCACCACTCACCATCGCCCGGGCCAGCCACCCTCGCCAGGCCTCACTGAGCCACATTGTGCTCTGGGGTCAGAATATCCCACCATGTCCCTGCTTGAGCATGGCTCAGTCTTGGTTTCCTCCATTCTCTGCCTAGGCTTGGCTCCAGCAATGTTCTTTAATACCACGGTCCTCAGCCTAGTGCCTTTGTGACACCAGGGAAGAGATCTCGACGCCCGGCTCCATGGGGATCCCAATGTGACACTGATGCCCCTCGGTGGGTTGTCAGCAGTGGGGATCAAACCTGGGACCTCTTGAACTTAATGTATGAGTCTCTAAGGCCCGCTGTAAAAGACACAGCCAAGGCTGTAGTAGGCCCATTAATCTTTAGCTGGCCTGGCCACTGCTGGAGAGGGACAGAGCACCACACCAAGCAGGCACAACTTACACCAAGCTGGGGCAGAGGAGAACAATCAGAGGGGGAAGTCACCCAACCCCCATCTGCCATTAACCCTTTGTGGGACTTGTGGTTAACAATATCTACCAGCCGAGAGGAAGCACAGACCCTAGAAGCCAGGACCTTAGGGGCTGTTGGTTTCACATTCTCTCTCTCTCTCAGCATCAGAAGATAAATGTATCCAGTGAGCGCAAAATACTCTGCTGAGCCTGCCTCGTAGCTGACAGAGGCTCATTGCGTACCTGGGGAGGGACTTGGGCACAGAGCATTCACTTCAACATACAGTGTCCCACCCATGCCACCAAACCACGGCTCAGTTTGGTACAGATAGGGCCATACTGGCAACCTCTGCGCAGGGTGTGCCTCAGGCTGTCAGTCAGGGGCAGGCTTGTGAGATGGGTGGGGGAGCTCCCTGTGTCTGGCTCCAGCCGGCGCTGTTCCTCCCTCGTTCCTTCTGTCCCTCCCGAGCCCTGCCCGGCTCGCTGCCCTCATACGCTATTGTGTGGCTGGACCCTTTGTCCGCTCCAGCCTGGGCAATCAGTCATGACCCTGCGTTAACAATGATCATTGGCCACCAGCTCCTGGATGCTCTTGAGAGGCAAGCGATGCAGCAGGCAGAGCCGGGATGTTGGGCTCAGCACCTAGATCACGGGCTGCATTAAGGCCAGAGTCAACCCCCACGGATGGCCGGGCAGTCGCCCTGGGAAACGGGCAGCAGCAGGACCCCAGTGTCACTGGAAGGCAGGAGAGAGCAGCTGATGGGGGAGGCAGTTCACACAAGGAGCGTTCCCCAGGGCTCTGCTGTCTCACCTCTGCTAGCAGCTGAGGTGTGAGATTCACAGACCTGCCAAGCACAAACGTATGTGTCTGCTAAGGCTGCAAGGGGCGGGGGGACGGGGGGGAGAGGGTTGGCACCTGCACCCCAGCAGCTTCACTCACCTGGGAAGCCAGAGACAGGCTCAGCTTGTACGTGTCTTGAATGTTCCTGCAAAGAGAAGAACAATGGCTTCACCCCAGTAAAGGCTGAAGCAGCTCAGGCCCTGGGCTTCAGACAGCCATGGTCTCAATGCTAGAGTAGCCAGGACGTGCAGGGTACTTCCTAAGCACACTGATTGCCGCAGCTGAGAACCGGACAAGCCAGCTATCCCCAAGCACCTCTGCCCAGAGGGGATCACAACCTGGACAGTGTCCGGTCCTCTGTGCTTCTCCTCTCGCCCTGTCTTACTGGGTGCATGGTGAGCGGCTACAAGGCCACAAGCATCCAGAGACGTCTGCCAGGCGGAACAGACCCATACAGGCTGCTCTTCTCTCATACCTCAGGCCTCCCAGAACCCTAAAGAGCCCAAGGGGTCCTGAAAGTAGGTCTGGTTATTCTGCATGGGGCTGACCCCTGCTGGGCCCAAGGACGATGCTGTCTTTGCAGTCCCTGGTATGAGTCTGTCTGACTGGGGTTCCCTAGAGCCTTCGCCTGCTCCTTACACGGACGCAGGTGGGAGATTTGGGGGCTCATCAGAGGGATTTGGAGCTGGGATTCTCCAATCTCTCTACACTACGGTCTGAGTGACACCGCCTGGCTGCTAGAAACACAGTACCACCTGCCCCTACTGGAGCGGGAGCAGATCCAGACCTGTGGGCAGCAAGGGTGTGAAGCCACCACCTGGTATGGGCTCAACAGCAGAGCCATGCCCCCTAGTGTGCAAACAAGGGGATGGGCACAGGAGCAAAGCCACTCCCTCTTGCCCCTCCCCCAGTGTGTGAACGAGAGGGGTTCATTGGGACACCCATCCCTACCGGCAGAGGCTGACACAGAGGAGCTGGGCCTCCCGCTGGGCAGCACTGGCCTCTAAGCACTTGGTGCGCTCCATGACATCCTCACAGTCCATCCAGAAGTGAAGTAGGTGGATCCCCAGGGTGCCATGGAGAAACTCCTTGAAGCCATCCATACCAGCCCTCTGCAACACAAGGGGGTGGGGGGCACAGTGGGAGGCTGGGTTCTGCACGTGCGGGGAGGAGGCTGGAGTTCAGCCCCAGAACAGAGCAGGGAGGGTCCCCACCTCCCCCTTTAACGGAGTCTGACCCCTCCGGGAATTGCTCTACCAGTCAGACTTATAACGCGGGGCACCCAGGGCCCCTTTCCTGACCATCAGTGCTTGGCCCAGATGCTGCTGCAGCTGTGAGGCCCTCCCATCTCCCACAGGGCTGGCACCCAGGGGAATGAAGACAGTTCCTCAGGGTAATGGCTGCAACCCTGCTTAGGCTTCCCTCTCCTGGTGGACAAGCCAGGAATCTGATGGCTTAACTGCCAGGCATTCCCTCACCACTGGGATAAACAAGGGTACCTCACTGGCTGCTGTGGTGAGGCCCAGCCCAATTCTCCCCATGATCTCCTGCCTAGAGGGGGCTGGGAGGTCTCAACGCTGGGATCAGCACACAGTTGTCTCCGGCTCGCCATGTTACCCTGGGTCCCTATGACCGTTCCTACGAGTGCAGAGCAGGGACACCAATGCTGCAGGACTAGGGACAGACCGGTGGAGGGAAAGTGGCCAGCCCTAGCAGAGGCTGCAGCCAAGGTTTATTCCTAGAACCCCATAAATCCCCCAGTTCTACATACTAGGGGAGCTGCAACGAACAGGTTTCCTGCCCCAAGGTCCAGAGCGGAGCAGAACTGGAGAGGCAGCTGCTTGTTCCTGACTGGAGGGGGATGGATAGGGACAGGAGGGAGGTGGCAGAGGGAGGAAGGGAGATACAAGGAGCTGTTAGGAGGGAGGCTTGGGGAGATGGAAGTGAGGGGGGCCGGGAATCACTCGTGGGCCTGCAGGCCGGCACCTGGCCCAGGGGAAGGGGAGACAGCATGGCAGCTGGCTAATATCTCCATCAACGTGCACCTCAGCCCCATCCTTCAGCAGGGTCCAACGAGACTCACCGTCCCCAGCACGTCCTCCTTCAGCTGCTGAAGAGTGGAACGGCCAAAGCCAGGGAGCAGCCAGGATTCCTCCCCTCCCTCAGACGTGCTTGATTCGTCCAGGTCAAACTGCAGCACCTTCCTGGTGCCTGAGGCCGGCTCCCCTTGGCGCCTGCTGTGAGAGAAGGGAGAGGGGCTGCTCTGGCACTGGGCACAGGGTGTGTCAGAGCACAGAGCCTGGGCAACTCACAGGGACACCTGTGTGCAGGGCTACAGTGGAATTACCCTGCACATCCCATCCTGCCCCCGCACCAGCACCCAACCCCACATCCACCCTACTTCCCCTGCCCCTGATTCATCGCACCCACTGAGCCCCCAACCCCTGCCAGAGAGGGAAACGCCCTTTGGGTGCTAGCTGGGTGGCTGGTGGGTCAGCACTCTGGGAACAATGGGGCCTTCTAAAGGCATAAGGGGTCAGTGATAGGGAGGTTCCCGCCACAGGACACAACACCCCAGCGCAGCCCTGTACCCCGCACACCCCCAGCACACACCCTACGCATCCCCAGGGCACCCCAGGGCAGCCGCACACCTCAACATGTACAACTCCCCCAGCAGACACACCACGGTGCTTCTCCCAGGGACACACACAGCTCCGGGGCGTTTGGAAACAGAGCTAAGAAAAAGGCAGCTCAAGTGCAGTCTCGAACCTGGCCCAGGGAGGTGCATGGAAAGAAAGCCACCGAGAAAGCCTGGCATTGGGGTTATCCCCCCTACCCCCCCCAGCCCTGAGAGCAAAACAACGTAACACCCAGACCCCCCCAGGCAGAATGTGGCAGAGGGCTCCCAAGTGACAGTCCCCACTAACGCTATGGCAGGCCAGAGACGGCCCCATGCTCCAAACTGGGCCCCGGGATCAGACTCGGAGCAGCTGCATCCCTGTCCTACGGCCCTTCCTTTCCCGCTGCCGGTCTGGAATCCACACTCGGCCACATGCTGAGGGAGAGAATCCCTTCCCGCGCTGTGTCCCCCAAGCCAGCCTCCCCACACCAGGCCCCCTCTCTGAGGGCTTCACAAGATCACACAGGATGCTGCACCGAGCCTCTCTCAACCCCCCTCCCCTCCCATCAGATATAAATCACTCAGCAAGGGGAGCCTGCCACCCCCACAACGCAGCGCTAGGCCACAGCCCGCCTCCGCATGCCCCTCACGCTGCCTCTCTGCCTGGCCGAGTGGTGATGACACAGCACCCCCTCCCCCACCGGGGCATTAACGGGCAGAGGGCGCCCAGGCACGAGAAGCTGGCTAATAAGGCAGCCTGTGAAATGTTAAAGCATAACACTGGGAACCAGAGTGCCAGGCCAGGCTCTGCCCCAAGACACGCTGTGCCACTTTGGGGGAATTACAACCTCCCCGTGCCTTGGTTTCCCCATTTGCAAAGGGAGGCTGAAATCTGCAATGCACTTTGAGGTTCTGGGATAAAAGGGGCTAGGTAAGTGCAAGATATTGTCATGCTCCTCACAGCCCCCCTGAGGAGCTGTCTCTTCTTCTCAGCCTTCGGAAGGGGCAGTCAGTGCTGAGCCAGACCACCACGTACTCTCACTTCAGCCCATTCCCAAGCCCCCAGCTTGATCTGACTGGGCACTTGGCAGGGCTGCTACTTCAGCCTAGTTACTGCACATTGCCTGCTCCTCCTCCCCAGCACCGGGAGGTGCATTAACGCCTTCGTAGCCTTACCTGCCCGGGTGGTACTTGATGTGCCCTGCCGTGGGTGAAGAGCTAGAGGCAGCTCTGGTCAGGCCAGCAAGGGATCTCTCAGACCCACCAGCATTGGTCCAGCCATCCACAGATCCTTCTGTAAGCATGACACAAGTGACATGTCATAAATTAGTCCACGTGTCTAGACTCCGCAGCAGCCCCGTGGTGGCTGGGCCAAAATGCCTCCATGGCTAGCTCCTGTCCAGTGCCCGCAGTGGCCCTAGGTAGCAGCCTGTGGGCTGTACCTGTCTGGGATCCCGGCTCCCACTCTGGGATTTGACAGGAAACCAGGAGCCGTGGAATCCACTCTGCACCCTAGGGAGCAGGGGAACCCAGCTGTTATTTGCTCTAAAAAGCTGCACGGGTTGCCAGCTTTACCTGCCACAGAAATGCAAACACATCTGGGATGGAGCAGCCAATCAACAGCCGCATAACACAGCAGCTTAGGACCAGAAGAAGCGATACAGAAGATTGTCCCCAAGTTAAATGGCAAGGGGCACTCACAGAGATAGAACTTAGTTGTCCCTATTGCAACGTGGTCGGACACCAGAGCTAATACCCCGACACCCGCAAAAATTGCCTGGGATCTTTAATGACTACGAGCGTGTAGTCCTTGTGTGCCTCCCATCTAGGGTGACCAGACAGCAAGTGTGAAAAATCAGGACTGGAGTGGGGGGCAATAGGGGCCTATATAAGACAAAACCCCAAATATCGTGACTGTCCCTATAAAATCAGGGCATCTGGTCACCCTACTCCCATCCAAGTACTGAGAAGCTCAGAGTCTGGGGAGGGAGGAGATGATAGCAGGTTGAATACAGACTTATCCTCTGACAGGCATTGCGTGGATGTATCTAAGAGTAATGAGCAGGTGCCTTCCCACCCATGACTGGGCAAAGCACTTGGTGTGGGGCACTCCAAACTGGAGTACAAGGCAAACCAGGGGCCCATCACTCAAAGGGGTTTTCAGGCAAAAGCAAGAGGATGCATCTGGGTGCGACTGGCAGAGCCTCCGTCCACCCCTCTCCAAGCTACAGCAATCTCACCGTTGGCCACTCCTGTGCCAGAGTCAGGCAGGAGGCTTCGGAGGTGCAGCCTGCTCAGCCCCTCTGCAAAGGGAGATTGTCCCAGACTCACAGCAGCTGGGAACTCCACAGGGCTCCCCCAGGGCAGCTGGTCAGGGACACTGGAGAAGCAGCCTGCAGGGGGGCAGAGAGTCAAAAGGGAAATGCCCAAGGACAAACGGCTACTGGTGGTGGGAGTCTCCATGTTGGTGCATGGAGGAGTCTGGGGGGCTATGGGCAAGCACAATGGGGTGGTCAGACAGTGAGTGGCCTGGATTCCTAACCCTGCAGGAGAGATGGGGGTGGGATCTAGATAGACTGTGGGGAGGGCCCAGTCTCCTTGGTTCTTTCAACAGTGGGGTGTCACTGATGCTCTCTGAGACCCTGCCTGACGTAGTGAGATCATCAGCTTCCCAGGAGCCCTTCCTAGTTGGCCAGCAACCCAGGAGAGTGATAACAGAACGGGGCAGCTGAAAGACACTTTCGGAGGAGATGAAGAGCCGATGGGGCAGCCAGCGCTGCAGAGGAGGAGGCTCTCGCACCGAGAATGGCCAGGCTGTGCTGAAGAACAGAGAGGAGGCAGGTGCTAGATAACCAGAGGGAGCTGGGGGAGGAAGAGAGAAAGGCAGACAAGTTCTGCGAGATCACCTGGGACCAAGGAGGGTGATTGTGCAGAGCATAGAGTTGGTGGGGTCAGGGCATACTTTCCCTTCTGTGTCACATAGAAGGCCCTGCTCGCTGTTCTGTGGGGTAGGCCTGCTCTAGGCTGGGCTTTAAACTATACCTGAGCAATGTTTGAAAAAGGGTCCCTGGGTAGGAGTGTGGTTTTTAACCACGGTCCCTTAGTTCTGTTTGAGTCTCAGCCCTGCCCTGGGTCTTGGCCAGCCTGGGGAGAGCAGCAGGCAGATGGAGCCCTTCCGGGTTGATGAGGGCAGACAACATGCTGGGTGGCTTTTAGGGTATGTCTATGCTGCTATACAACACCTGCAGCACCAAGTCTCAGAGCCCAGCTCAACTGTCTTGGGCTCGTGGGGCTAAAAATAGACCCTCCCCACTCATGGGGGTCTCAGAGCCCAGGATCCAGCCTGACCCTAAACATCCACGCCAATTTTATAGCCCTGCAGCCTGAGCCAGCTGACCCAGCAGCCTGCCCATGGGTCTTTTATGGCAGGGTAGACGTACTCTTCCTTATTCCCTTCCTAGCACAGGGAGGAAGGTCACTGTAGGGAGCCTCTCTCCTTGCCTTGGGGACAGGAGGATGCTCCTGGAGTGTCTGTGGGGGACTCACCTAGGTGGGCTGGGGTGCTGTGGGTCTGACTAGGAGGCCTCCACAGCCCAAGGCTGGGGACCCTGGTGGGCAGCCCAGCTGTTGATGGGTGACTGGGGATTCTGGAAACGGTGGCACTGTCAGACTGACGGCTGTACCCACGAATCTCATGCCGGCTCACTGGGTAGCCTTCATCCAGGGGACGAATCAGCAGCTTTGCCAGCTTGTACTCCAGGTAAAGGGCCGTCCTAGCACCAAACAGTCAGTCAATGACACTGCCATCAAAGATGGCCAGTAAACAGGGGCTGAGCAATGGCCCCATGGCATACACAGGACCCACAATCATCAAACGCACCACTGTACATCAACAAAACAAATCCAGAGATTCTGCTGGGGCAGCGAGCCCAGGGCTGGGATACCGGAGGGGCGGGGGGCTGCAGGTCAGGGGTGAGGAGCACTGGCAGAGCTGTGTGTGGAGAGCACAGGGCTGGGATAGTGGTGGTGGGGGGCTGCAGGTCAGGGTGAGGGTTACAGGCAGAGCTGTGTGTGGGGAGCCCAGGGCTGGGATAGCAGGGGGGCTGCAGGTCAGGGGTGAGGCTCTCGTCAGGACATCACCATCTGCCCTTCACCAGCTTGATCAAAAGTGGGTTAAGTAAAAATTTCATAGCAGATTCCCTCCCAAGTTCGTACTTTCCTGCCCCAGCCTCCCCAAGCAGGGACTGCTGCACTCGCTTTGGCCCTCACCACAGAGTGCTGTGGTTCCCATTTCATTTGCTGCTCTCTCAGTGTGTGTAGCCCTCTTACTTCTCCCTGCCCCAGAGGTTGCACTGTCACCCCTGCCCCAGACCCCAGACTGCTAGACAATCTCCCAGAGTTCACACCATCCTCCCTTGCTGCACTGGCAAGTGTTCCAAGCCAAGGGACTACCACACACCCAGTCGCACAGGGCTTCTGAGCAGCAGCAGGGATGGAACCCAGCTCCCCCTGCTCCCAAAGCATGAGCCCCTGCCTATAGCTAAAGGAAAGTCTCTGTTACCTCTCAGCACTACGGAGCCCATGACACACAGTGAAATAGTTCTTATCCCATCCTGCAGAGAGCAGCAGTGGGCACACACATCCACACTCACCTCTGAAAAGGGGGTAAGCGCTCCCTCCTCAGCCAGCCCAGGATCCTTTCCCTCTCTGCATCAGTGGCTCCATAGTGAAGAGAGCTTGGCTTCATCCCCGTCTGGCTGGGAGACTCCGAGAGGAAGCCGTCCAGTTCCTGCAGTTGGCCCCTGAGCCGGTCGTAGCGCAGTCTCAAAGGAAAGGCCTAGACCAAAGGCAAAGCCTCCCATCAGCCTGGAGACAGACACAGTGCTGGGGACTGACAGGTCGCAGAAGGCTCCCTCTCTATGGATCAGCTGTTTGCTTTTAATTCTGTTACACTGAATGAATCAAACTGAGGGCAGGGGCAGCAGGTTCAGTGCCGAGAAGAAGCACCCTCTCCCCCGCTCACTGCTGACTTGCACCCACCGCTGTCCCAGTCCTGGGCTCCCCTCACACAGCTCTGCCAGTGCCCCTCACTCCCAACCTGCAGCCCCCCTGCTATCCCAGCCCTGGGCTCCCCACACACAGCTCTGCCAGTGCCCTGCACTCCTGAACTGCACCCCCCACCCCCGCTATCCCAGCCCTGGGCTCCCCTCACACAGCTCTGCCAGTGCCCCTCGCTCCCAACCTGAAGCCCCCCTGCTATCCCAGCCCTGGACTCCCCACACACAGCTCTGCCAGTGACCCGCACCCCTGACCTGCTTCCTGACCCTCATTCTAAGCTATGCCACCGTTGTATCCCATTCCCTGGATTCTGAAGGCAGCTAGGGATTAACCCAGTTCCCGGCATAAGTAAGAGCTGCCTCAGGGGCTGCTTTAATGTACAGTGCCTGCCATGGCCCCTTATGGGTGCTGCAGCAGTACAGAATAGCTGGACTGCAGGTGCTCTGGCCACATACCCTGCCTCCCACAGCCATGCCCCCGGTAAATCCCTGCTTGGGGTGGGGTGGTGATGGGCCATGTCACGGCCCTATGCTGGGGGAATTCCTTGGGGACTGGTTCCATCAGCTCGGCAGTCCCTTTGCACTTGCAGGGTCTAAGGGAAGGGGCTGCCTCGGAGCCCAGCTCAGCAGCGACTGTAATAGGCTCTGTGTGACATTAAAGGTGTAGCTCAGTTTCCAGCGGTCACATGTCCACATCAGACCCTCCCCATGAAGATGAGCACTAATTGGGTGCTGAGGAAGATCTCCTGCCAAGGACTGGGGAGGCTCCCAGGTCAGGGCTCACTCCTGTCCACAGCCCGGCCTCCCAACCACTGGCCATCCCCTGAAGGTGCCATGCTAGTGCCGCTTACCTCTCCCCCATCAGGCCCCTGCCCCCTCCAAACACCCATTCGCTAGGAGTTACTGAGAAGGGTTCCTTCGAAGTAAATCTGCCCGTGCACTTCTCAGACTAGTGGCCAGGCTCTTCCCTCACAGACACTGATGTAAATCAGGAAAACCCCCAACGTAATGGCTGCAGTCACACAGGGATAAGTGAGGGGAGAATCCATCCCTTGAGGTGAGTGGAGGCAGAGCCAGGCAATGAGAGCAGGTGGAAGGAGGAGCTGGACTCACAGGCAGAGCCAGGAAGGCATTGAAATACTCTAGGAAAAGGTCATCATAGGTCAGCAGCTCCTCCAGCACCCCCGGACCTGAAAGGAGAGAGAGACCAGCAGGGATCCCAGGGCAGCAGCTGGAGAGCCCAGTCCTGCCCATGGCTGCAGCAGCAAAGGGCGCCCACATCATCCGTCTCCCCGTAGGGAGCTCCCTGGGGTGCTCCAGGGCAGGCAGATGCATGAAGATCAGATGGTGTTACTAGAGGCTTGGTCAGCATCCAGTGCAGAATGAGGAGGGGAAGAGCCCTGCTCTGGATTTCCATCTCCCCACTCCTCTGGACTGGACCCTGGGTGCAAGTCCCAGCCAGGGAGGAGAGAGACACTGGAACTGGATTCCTGCCCCTGCTGGAATGATTCTGGTGTGCCTCTGGCTGGGGTGCTTTCTGCAGTGAGCTGCCCAAGGAGTTAGTCCAGGGATATTTGGAGGCACCCTAGGATCACAATGCCCCCAATAGCACTGGACTTATTCCCCATTCCCCACTCAGTGACCCCTCCTCTTCTATCCACACACACGCTTGGGGGACTTGAATAGAAGACCCTTGTGGGATGGTGTATTTTGCCGAACGATGGATCCACAGGGCAGCTTCCCTGTATGGGTCACATAACTCAGCAATCATTGTACCCCACGCTCTGATTAAACAACCAGTGTCTCTAGGGGGTGTCTAGCTGGGGTTCTGGGAGTGGGGGTCTATGTTTAAATACATTCCCTCGCTCCGGTATTTTTGTGATGGGAGTGCATTTAGAGCTTAGGAAAGTGAGAGACTGACAGCAACAACCAGAGTCAGACAGAGACAACTTTACTCATGCAGTCCTGCCCATGCCCCTCGCTCCTGACCTGCAGCCCCCCTCCTATCCCAGCCCTGGGTTCCCCCCACACAGCTCTGCCCGGGCCCCTCACCTCCAGATACTCTAGTTCTGGATATCAATCACACCAAACTGTGCTGTGATTTTGTGTTGGGCACTAACACAGACTAGAAAGAGAGAGACACCAAAGTCCATTCCGCTTATCCTATGCTAAGATTCAAACCCAGAGCTCCTGTGTCCCCTAGGAGTTCCCTCCCCCCATCCTTCCTGTGACACCAGTCCCGTCACATGAGCTCACTACGCCTTTGACTCTCTCCTTGTATCAATATTAAGATTCAGGCTCCTCCAAACAAACCCAGGCCGTTCTGGGCCCGACGTGTCCAAGCAACACTGTGTAATCGCCTCCGTGAGCCAGGGAGGCAAGTGCGGGCAGTTCGCAGTGCGGAGGCTGGGTCTGCTCAGGGAAAGTGACAAAGGCTGCACTCCCCTAGGCCACGCTCTGCTCCCTGCCTGCACACTCCACTCTGGGCAGGGAAAGAGACCAGACAAACTGTGTATCTGCGAGGGGGGCAGAGCTGCCCGCCCGGCTGACCCCACTGGCGTGAGGCCCCAGGAAGGGGTGAAAGTGCGTGACTGTAGCACCAGTGCCCCCAGGAGCAGGACAGGCCATACCGGCCGCAAAGAGTTTCCTTGTGCCCCTGTCACTGCTGGGAAGATCCCCCCCTCCACACTTGCTCCCCTAACCCCTGGTGTATCAGGATGGCAGAATCTCACTGGGGTCAGGAAGAAAGTGCTCCCTGTGGGACAGTATCACACAGTTCAATGTCCTGGGAGAGGCTGCTCTTCTTGCTGAAGCATCCAACAATGGCCGCTTCTAGAGATGAATACTGGACTGGAGGGGTCACAGTCTGATCTGCTACTTGGGGGGCTAGCGTGAAACCAACTGAGAGTAACTGGAGAGGGGCTGTCTCAGATCAATGGTGACCAATAGTTGTCTGTGTCTGACAGCTGTTTGGTGGCCCCATATGCAATGAGTTTGGTGGGCCTCAGTACAGTTCCCCAATGGCCAATTGTCTGCATCACATTCCTTACCCCCATAACAGGCCCCCTCAGTATTCTAAGCAGAGTGGCCACAAAGTAATTGGGACTTGGAGCCTGAGTAACCCTCCCTCCCTTAGAAGGGACTCCTTTGGGGCAGGGCTGAGGCAGATTTGGGGGGCAGTGTGTATGGAGGTGGGCGGGGGAAGCTGGCCTTGGCTGCACCTGTTCTGTAGCTAAACAGAGGCTCCGAGTTGAGGGCTGTTAGACTGGAATCTTTCACGAGCCTGAAATTCACTCCAAAAATCATTCCCCACCCAGCTGCTTTCCTGTGACAAAACTCTGCCCCTACTGACCTGCCCCGGGAGACCTTGCTCTGGTTGCTCCGTCTGCTTGCATGGTGAACCAAGCTGCTCTGGGGGGACTCAGCGTCCCTCTCCTCTCCCCGCTCTGTGTTTACACACTGCTCTGTTTGCCTGGGACATATTTACAGTTGGTGGCAACTGAGTCACTGGGTGGGGCAAGGCCAGTCACTTACTCTGTTCTATGCACCCTGCTCTCTTTGGGCTCGGCAGGGCTTCAGTCACAGATGAAATAAGCAGGATGGTTCTCAGCAATTTGTGCCTGGCTGGAGGCTCCTCCCTCTTGCTGGGATCCAAGCAATCTCAGGCCTAAAATTAACAGATGCTAAGCTATCAGCTGCACCAGACATTCTGCTGTCCTCACTGGAAGGCACAGCTAGCCTTGGGTCTCTCCAACATAGACCAGAGCTGTGCTGCCCTCTGCTAGCTCCAGCATCAGCAACTGTAGATTTAACCTTCACAGAGCCCCTGTACCCCACAGGATTCCAAAGCACCACACAATCACTGCTTGCACTGTCACAGCTGAGCTGCCTCTAGAGGAGAGCACCCAGCTTCACTGCACAGCCTATGGGGGAGAGATCCTTGGGAAAACCTCTCTTCTTACCACAAGGTCCTCTGATGAGGGGTACAAACCCCACACTGGCTAAGAACGGGTTAACAGGAGCCGCTGGGCTCAGTCAGCCCTCCCCTGCTACCCCACTAGGGATGTCAGGCTTGGAGAGCGGTGACAAGAGGAGAGCCCAGCTCAGCTAGGTGCTGGTTAGGAGGAAGAGCAAATCTTATAGACTCATCGAATCACAGAAGATTAGGGTTGGAAGAGACCTCAGGAGGCCATCTAGTCCAACCCCCTGCTCAAAGCAGGACCAACCCCAACTAAATCATCCCAGCCAGGGCTTTGTCAAGCCGGGCTTTAAAAACCTCTAAGGATGGAGCTCCCACCACCTCCCTAGGTAACCCATTCCAGTGCTTCATCACCCTCCTAATATCAAACCTAGACTGCCCCCACTGCAACTTGAGACCATTGCTCCTTGTTCTGTCATCTGCTACCACTGAGAACAGCCTAGCTCCATCCTCTTTGGAACTCCCGTTCAGGTAGTTGAAGGCTGCTATCAAATCACCCCTAATTCTTCTCTTCTGCAGCCTAAATAAGCCCAGTTCCCTCAGCCTGTCCTCAGAAGTCATGTGCCCCAGCCCCCTAATCCTTTTCCCTGCCCTCCGCTGGACTCCCTCCAATATGTCCACATCCTTTCTGTATTGGGGGGGCCCAAAACTGGACACAGTACTCCAGATGTGGCCTCACCAGTGCTGAATAGAGGAGAATAATCACTTCTCTAGATCTGCTGGCAATGCTCCTACTAATGCAGCCCAATATGCCATTAGTCTTTTTGACAACAAGAACACACTGCTGACTCATATACAGCTTCTTGTTCACTGTAATCCCCAGGTCCTTTTCTGCAGAACTGCCATTTAGGCAGTCGGTCCCCAGCCTGTAGGGGTGCATGGGATTCTTCTGTCCTAAGTGCAGGACTCTGCACTTGTCCTTGTTGAACCTCATCAGATTTTTTTGGGCCCAATCCTCAATTTGTCTAGCTCACTCTGGACCCTATCCCAACCCTCCAGCGTACCTTCCTCTCCCTCTAGCTTAGTGTCAACATGAACTTGCTGAGGGTGCAATCCATCCTATCATCCAGATCACTAATGAAGATGTTGAACAAAACCGGCCCCAGGACCGACCTCTGGGGCACTCCACTTGATACCAGCTGCCAACTGGACATCAAGCCATTGATCACTATGTGTTGAGCCCGAGAATCTAGCCAGCTTTCTATCCACCTTATAGTCCATTCATCCAATCAATCCATACGTCTTTAACTTGCTGGCAAGAATACCGTGGGAGACAGTATCAAAAGCTTTGCTAAAGTGAATGTATATCACGTCCACCGCTTTCCCCACATTCACAGAGCTAGTTATCTCATCATAGAAGGCAATCAGGTTGGTCAGGCATGACTTGCCCTTGGTCAATCCATGTTGACTGCTCCTGATCACCTTCCTCTCCTCCAAGTGCTTCAAAATGGAGTCCTTGAGGACCTGCTCCATGATTTTTCTGGGGACTGAGGTGAGGCTAACCAATCTGTAGTTCCTCGGATTCTCCTTCTTCCTTTCTTTAAAGATGGGAACTATATTTGCCTTTTTCCAATCGTCCCGGACCTCCCCTGATCGCCATGAGTTTTCAAAGATAATGGCCAATGGCTCTGCAATCACATCCACCAACTCCCTCAGCACCCTTGGATGCATTGCATCCGGCCCCATGGACTTGTGCATGTCCAGCTTTTCTAAATAATCCTTAACCTGTTCTTTCACCACTGAGAGCTGCTCACCTCCTCCCTATACCGTGCTGCCCAGTGCAGCAGTATGGGAGCTGACTTTGTCTGTGAAGACCAAGGCAAAAAAAGCATTGAGTACTTTGTTTTTTTACACATCATCTGTCCTTAGGTTGCCTCCCCTATTCAGTAAGGGTCCCACACTTTCCCTGACCTTCTTGTTGCTAACATACCTGTAGAAACCCTTCTTGTTACCCTTCACATCCTTTGCTTGCTGCAACTCCAATTGTGCTTTGGCCTTCCTGATTACACCCCTGCATGCTCAAGCAATATTTTTGTACTCCTCCCTAGTCAGCTGTCCAAGTTTCCACTTCTTGTAAGCTTCCTTTTTGTGTTTAAGCTCACCAAAGATTTCTCTGTTAAGCCAAGCTGGTCGCCTGCCATATTTGCTATTCTTTCTGCACATCGGGATGGTTTGTTCATGTGTCCCCAATAAGTCTTCTTTAAAATACAGCCAGACTCTTAGACTTTAAGGTCAGAAGGGCCCAGCACGATCATCTAGTCTGACCTCCTGCACATTGCACTCCTGAAATAGACCCCTAACCTCTGGCTGAGTTATTGAAGTCCTCAAATCATGGTTTAAAGACTTCAAGTTACAGAGGATTCACCAATTACACTATTTTAAACCTGCAAGTGACCCATGCCCCATGCTGCAGAGGAAAGCAAAAACCCCCATGGTCTCTGCCAATCTGAGCCTGGGGAAAATTCCTTCCCGACCCCAAATATGGCGATCAGTTAGACCCTGAGCATGTGGGCAAGACCCACCAGGCAGACACCTGGGAAAGAATTCTCTGTAGTAACACAGAGCCCTCCCCAGCTAATGTGCCATGTCCAGCAGCAGCAGATCTCTAGCTTTTGCTCTGGCAGAGAAGCCTGGTGGGGGGCCAGGAACTGAGGAAAGACTGCTGGCTGCCATAGCCTCACTGAGGGAAGGGGGGCCTGATGCAGAGAGCCCAGGTGAGCGTTAACCAGCAAAGACAGACCCTGCGTAGAAGGGCTGGGCCCAGCCATGGACTGGGACATGTGACCTGTCTTTTGAATGTTTTATATTGGTTTTGGAACCCTGATACCCCAGAGGAGGTGGAATTTTGGCGTGACTTAGATGAGGGCTAAGTCCCCACAGCCCCGAGCCCTGTTGGAGGTGACTGCCAGCCGTTGATGATCTGGAGGGAAACTGAGGTAGGGTGAGTAGTGCCATGATAGGCCACAAGGGGCTGCTGCAGAACCAACCCTGCCACAGGCCCATTGGCTCTTTAACCTCCATGCGGGGCAGACAGGAGTTGCTCCTTGAAGTCTTGTCCATGAGGTAAGTCTGATTCACCGGTAAATGATGGACACGCCAGCGGTGGGTCAGCAGTGCTCTTCCTCTCTCTTTCACCACCCCCTCCCTGAATAACTCATGCAGCCCCCAGTTTAAGTACTACAACAGGGGTGAGGAGACTTGGTGCTGAAAGCCCTGAGCCATCCCCTGAGCTCTCCCCATCCTTCCCCTGTGCAACCCTGCTGGCTGGCAGGCACTTAGAGGAAGCAGGTGTGATGGGCAAGGATGGCCCCTCATCTCTGTCTCACTCACTTGCTCACACCCAGCAGGTGCTGCAGCATTTCCAAGACTGTGCTGTGTGCAGGGTTCGGGGAGAACAGGGCTGAGCACGGTCCATGTTCCCCAGATGTTGTCGGGGCACTGCAGAGCGCTCCCCAGTCCGCACTGTGCTGATGCTAAACCAACAGAAGGGCCTGCAGCTCCAGTCACCAGGGTCTGTCTTTTCTTTCCTCCATCACAAAGGCCTTTCATTCCTCTAATCCCTACTGTGCTGAGAGTTACTTTGAGAGAGCTCACAGTCCAGCTCCTAGGCGCCTCTCAGCTCGCTGCTGGTTTCTGTGGAGCACTGCTGTGTGATGGGCTCATCATCTGGCACACACCACTTCTCTCCTGGTTCTTCTGCACTGTCATAGACACTGAGACTCAGCAGCAGGTGGCAGCCTTGAGTCTCTGCTTTGCTCCCAGCTCACTGCAACATGCCCAGGGAAGTGATGATGAGGGAAAGGGAGACTCTACAAACTCAAGGAGCCAGGCTGCCAGCCAGCACTGAGTCTGGGGGCTGCAGCAAGTCCCCTAGTAGCAGCAACCACTAACCCTGTGATCTGTACTCTGGGCCTTCAATGTTAATACTAAGACCTAATATAGTGCTTCTCATCAGTAGATCTCAAAGCGCTTTGCAAAGGAGGCCAGTATCATTAACTCCCATTTCACCGATGGGTAAACTGAGGCCACCTAGCAAATTGGTGGCAGAGTAGGGACTAGAATCCAGGTCTCCTGAGTCCCAGTCCCGTTCTTTAGGCACAAGGCCACTCTGCATGCCTTCAAGGGCTGTGGGATTGGGCTCCTCCAGATTAGCTCTTGCCCGGCCCATATGGGTGATAGGGAGGGACACTTCATCATGTGACTTGGACTCGCAGTGCTGGCTTGGCCATGAGTCAAGTGCCAGTGCTGGTTTTGGAGAGTGGGAGGCACCAGGAAGGGGATGGTCTGGGGTCAGGTAACTTCTAGTAAGCGGTGAATTAGGTGAGCCCAGAAACAATCAGGGTACGTGCAACAGCAGAAGTAGAGGCATTGAACCCCACCAGTGTCTCTTGCTGACTAGTTGCTCCCATTCACTCTGCACACACCTGCTCCTCTCAGTTCATTGGTGTGACAAGCCAGGCAAGTGCCAGTGAGGTGTAAGGAAGGGCAGGTCTCTGCACAGGGTTACACACCGAGCTTGGGACTGAGCCCTAGTGTCCACGCACTACCTAGTGGGCACGGTGGCACATTGCCAGGTGGTGTGATATCACAGTATCTCACAGGTGAATTGGCCCTGCCCCTGTTTCTCTCTGCCCGCCTGAGTCAGGGGACCGGGTTAGAGCACAGTTCCAGTGTGTGGTGTAGGCAGGGCTTTGATCAGATACCTCAGACAGGCTTCATACAAGCCCTAGAGAGAGATGTGGGCAGGTCATGCCTTAGGTTTGAGCCTAGCTACATAACACATCTAAGGACCTGTGTACACCCCACACTGCAGCGGGGCTGGAGCCTGCTCCCCTGACTCAACTGCACATGTTGTGTAGCTGAGCAGAGACAGAGAGACCTGAGGGGGAGGGGCGCGTGCTCCTGCTTAACCCCACCACTGAGAGCATGTTCCCACGAGATCCCCCTCCTCCCGGCGCCAACCAGTCCCTATCACACTGACAAAGGCCAGTCATGTGACCCACGCTGCTTAGCAACCGCGCTGTATGGGAGCCATGGACACGGACTGTCTCTGTTTCACAAATCTCGGGGGAGGGGGTGGGGGGATGGGAGAAGGCCTGTGAGACACTGGGGAGTGTCCAAATTCTTCGTACCTCACACACAGTAATTCCTGGGCCTCCCCATCCCTTCCCTGTGCCCTCATAGAGAATCCTCATGGACTCTACCACCAATACCACTGCCCAGATTGTGGGCACAGAGCCATTGGGACCTCCTCCCGGGCCACAATCCCACCAAGCTGCCCCTCTGGGACTGGCTACTGATGCCAGGGCCAGAGGAGGCACCTGCCGAGTTCCTGGCCAGCAAGAAACCAGGTCCTAGTGATGCTCTGGGACGTAACCTTCATCCCATTCCCCAGTCCTGTCCCCGCCCCTTCTCCAGCCAGACGGAGTTCTGCTGGTGACCCAGAGCATGAGTGAAATGCCAGGCTGCAATGGCCAAGCTAATCCAACTCCGGTATTCCTCATTGTGACAACCCCTCACATCTGCAGGGCACAGCTGATTCGTGTGTGGAGCAGCTGGGTTTCCCTGGTACCAGGCTGAAGATAGGCACATGGCTCAGAGGGGCTGGAGAGTTCAGATGAGCCTCCTCCACCCCAAGGGGCTGCCTGGGGTGAAATGTCCTGCTCCCAGCTCACAGTTTCCCTTGCAAACAAGCAGCTGGGAGGAGGCCCAGCTAATGTAATCCTGTCCCAGCTGTCAGACAGGGGGTTATAGATTCCTCCTTCCTGCCAGTGCCAAACAGCAATGTGTATGGATGAGATGCCTTCTGCCCCGCCCCCGCCATCCACCTCTAGCCAAGACACAGAGAGGACAGACAGGCAGCCGGATGGAGGAAGGACTGTGCAAAGAGTGCAGGGGGTAGGAGACTTCGGTTGCCCTGCTGATGCACTTAGTGAATGATCAGAGGGAAAGGGGAGGCAGCTCCCAGGGCAACAGAGGAAGAGTAGGAGTGATTTCACAGTGGGAGGTGCAGGGGGGACTCCCAGAAAGGAGGCAACAACTCTCTCCAGGGACAGTCAGAGGCAGCATCCTACTGTGCCCCTTTGCTCCTGAGGGAAAGTCCTTGGCTTGTCTTATGGGATGACTTTCAATAGTGGGAACCCTCCAGGAACCCTGTGAGGCAAAGTCCTCCCGGCATGTCTTCAAGGCTGCATCTGACCGGCAGCATCTGGAAACCCACCGCCATGCAGAAGAGGTTCTCAGCGTGGCCTCTGGGCTGAACCTCAGGCAGCTGTGAGGTGTGAACCCCAGACATACCCGTGGCGGCAGTTTCCAGCAATCCCCTCCCAAGGCCAGGCATTAGGCCGAGTCTCCTGGAAACCTCTCCACCAAATGTCCATCCCTGTGGACTAATCCATAAAGCAGTGCCCAGGACTTCCTCCAAGGGCAGGATCTGAGTGGTGTTCTCCAGGTCTGAGCCCTGATCCTGGGCAGAGGTGAGAGTCTGAGAGTACAGGAGAACCCCGAGAAATCAGAACAAAGAGCCTCAACACAAGCAGGAACCAGGGTAAAGTGCTGGCAGCTGAACTGTCCAGTGGGTCATGCTCACTCCGCGTCAGAGCCCAGACCCTGACTGGAACAGAGGCAGCAAGACTAAGTGTCTGGATCTGACATCTCTAGGGCAAATCTGGGGAATCCGATACCCCTGCTGTGCTGCCAGGACATCACAAGGGCCACTGAGCCAGACTGCAATAGCCCAGCCAAACTGGCAAGCTTTGGGGAGGGAGACCTGCCAACAGCTGGGCAGATCCTGCAAGCAGCTAGGAGAGAGGTTCTTAAGGCACTCCAGAGAGAGAACCCCCCAGCCATGAGCGTGATCTCAGACAGAGGCTCCAGGTGTCAGAGTGGGTGGGTGGGTGAAAGGTGGGGTCTGCAGCTCTGGGTGCCCTTCCCAGTGGAGACACTGCCGCCACATCTGGAAAAGCACATTGCGGGGTATGACCAGGGGCTGATACTTAACCAGGGGGACAGAGCTTCTCCACACGGCCAAAGGGGTCTCTCCACAGGGAGGCATTTCCCCTCTGGTGCACTGGGTTACTCTGGCAGGGTTGCTTGCTTTTCCTTCTGGAACTTCATGCAGGGATCAAGAGAGGAGTGTGTATGCCCTGGATTCCCACTGAAGGGTGAGGAGGGGGTGAGTGTCACTACAGCTCAGCCCCTCCCCAGCCCTCCTTCTCTGAGAGCCACCCTGGCCCCCCATCCCTAGAAGGCTGATGGCACCCTTGCTGTGTGGGTGCCAATGTGCATTTTCTGGGCTCTCAGCCAAGTGTGGCAGCTGGGGGTCCCCTCCTCCCCAGGCCTGGGCCCCATCTGGCTTTGCAGCAAGCTGTTCAGGGCTGGCTGGCATGGCATACTCAGCAGTTCCTGAGCAGGGTGGGAGGGAGAGCCCGGTGGAGCAGCTCGATCTAACATGGAGGACCTTTGTCATGAATTCTAGGCAAGCACTGCAGCTCGAGAAGGGCTGAGGGAGACCAGCACACAGAGCAGGATTCCCCTATGCATGGGCATTTGCACACACTTGGGCAGATGGGCTTGCACGCGTGCTTTGACACGTCGACTCACATGACCAGGTATATCATGCAGGCACTCGCATACCACAGCGCTGAGAGGAAGAGAACTGTCTGGAGAGAGACTGGCTAGACACAAGTCTGTGAACGCCTACACGCTTGGACAGGCAGCTCCACATATTGCCACTCATGGAGCAGTCTGTCTGTGTACTGGGCTTTAAGGCAGCCGTGGCTGTGCTATCTAACCCACCACGGGGCTTCACACATATGCACCTGCACACTTGGACTTTCACACTCAGACAGCTGAACATTTGCACGGACTCTTGCACACATATACACTCTCCTTCAGTCTTTTGCACGCCCATGCACTTTCATACACACTCCTAGCACACTCTCACATTGACTCACGCCTGTACATACACATGGAGTCGCCCACTCATGCACACACAGGTACTCTCTCCTATGCTTGGACACATGCACGTGGGCTCACATGACAGTCTTACACACGTACACCGGGGAGCCCTGGCTCCCTCTCTTATACCTCTGGCATTGTAACGATGCCAGGATGGTTTCCACACGGTGTATTGATTTAACAGTGTTGGGTTGGGGACTTACTTCCATTTAAAAGCACCTCCTGTCAATTTAGCTGTGGTGGGGTGTTTACCCATTTAGGCTAAATTGAACTAAGGTGCCTGTATCCACCCAAGGTGGCTGCACCAGTTGAACTAAGCAGCTTCCCCTGGTGTAGGTGTACCAGGTCACCTTACTATCCCCCAACCCCCAGTGCTCTCTTGATTTCGCTCCTCTCTCTCCTGCTTTTCAGCAGAGACTTCCAACTCTGGGCCCCAGACACTGGCCAGGAAGAGGGGGGCAAATCAGAAATGACATGGACCTTATTTTCACATGGAGAGGAATTATTTCCACTTGGCTTGGAATTTGCTGCTCCACTAATTTTGTTGTTTCCTCGTTTGCTCATTTGTCCCACATTTCGGTGACTGCTCCCTCCCTCCCTCCCTCCCTCCTGCGCCGTTCCCCCCTCCACCACTATCCCTTCTGGGACTCGGGCAGGTGCAGACGGAGGCTGCACATGGAAGATAATCCATTAACTCAAATATCACTGAGTTTTATGAAGACGAGGGGAAAGAGATGCAAAACCAATTGACCTTTAAAGCACCGGAGTTCTCGGTTTCCCTCCCTTGTCTGGAAGCAGCTCTCTCCTCTCTGTCTCCGCATTTATTTCTAAGCGGTATCAATAATTAAGAGGCTGCCTGCTTGCCTGTGCACCCGCGCTGCAGCACTGACTGAGGCATCGCTGACATTTCCCACTTCCTGGCCACTTTATTTCCACTTTTTGTTTTCTCTCTTCCTTGTTAGAAACTTAGGAATGGCCAGCCTGGAATGGTCCAGAGATCCATCTGGTTCCCTTCACGTGGAAAGCCCAGAGGTCCCTCTAGCCAGGTAACCCACCCCTGGTTGTTCCTGGACTGAACAGGCCCAGGAGTTATTTAATCCAGTGCCCCTGCAATGATGAAACAGATCCAGTCCTTCTAGTTTGGTTTTCCAGTGCCTACTGCACTAGAGCACACGTATATTCCATACAGTCTGCGCTTCACAGTGCCTGCTTCTTGCTGTGTGTTTGTACAGCACCTGGCTCAATGGGACCCTGACTTTGGTCCAGGTGCCTCTTGAGGAATAATAATAATAATAATAAAATAATAATTAATAATCCATTTCCTGCTGCACCAGAGCAAATGTGTGGGTGTCCTAGCACAGTATCCTGTCTCTGGCAGTAGCTGATACCTAATAGTTCAGAGAACCGTGTATCCCCCCCCAGAAGACACTTATTTGTGACTTTTCAGTTATAGGGGGATTACTTCCATAAGCCCGCAGCTGGTGGTAAGTGTGTGTCCGGAAGCTGAGAGCCCCAGTGATTTTATTTGGGTATAACTGCAGCTACTAGAGGGCTGGGTGCACTAACTAGACGGAGACACTATTCTCATTCATAGCAAGGCCTAATCCTTTGAATTGTGCTGAGCTCTTTGCCTTGACTGTATCCAACAGCAGTGAGTTCCACAGGCTGAGTGCACGTCGCTAGAAGAGCCATTCCTGTTGTCTGTTGAAATGAGCTGCCTGTTCGTTCTGCTGAGTGGGTCCTCGTTGCTTTGACATTGGCTCTCCTGGGAGGACAGCTCTGAACCCAGCCCTGAGACCTGTTTTCAGAAGCCCCCACCTTAGCAGGCCGCCCCTACACATCACCGCAACCTGCTGTGCATGAATCCAGCCGGAGGCACATGTTGGGGCTGGGGGGCTGGATAGGAACAGGGTGGGAACGGGGGGGGTGGGGAGGAGAGGGACACGATGGGCTCCCCCCACCTACCTTCCCTGGGAATCAGGTGCCCTTCCCTAGCAGCGTGACCCAGGAGGCTGGGGAATCATCTTCTCGGGAAGGGGATGGGAGCCCCAGCACTGGAGTTATTTCAAATTGGACTGGACAAGGAGCAGTCCTGCCCTGCGCCCCAGGAGATAGGCCCCAGCTAGGCTAATGGGGCTTCCCCCTCTCTAGTGTCTAGGACTGAGTGTGGAACTCAGACCCCACTCCAAGGCCACTGGTGCCAGCTGCCTCCTCGGGACAATTCACGCTCCCAGCTGAAATGGGCAGGACTGGGGAGCTGCTCAGAGTTCCAGGCAGAGTCCAAGGGGACACACCACTGACTGGTCTGGGCTTGGCCTGCTTGGGCCCAATGGCCATTATCCGGACACAGTCAGAGCTGTGGGATGTTGCTGGAGCCACCCTTGAGAAGACTGGCAAGCATCCCATCTACTGCCAGTTCTGCTCTGGAGTGGGGTGCAGCCCCTGCTGAATCCTAGGAGAGGGATCCTGCCGTGCATATGCTGGGAGTCTGGGTCCCAGGGCTGGTGTATTGGGGTGGGGGGGAATCCTGGTGCTTCCAGGAGTTGGCTTGGTTCCTGGCATGTTAACGGGCACATTAGAAATGCCCAGACAAGCCCTGGCATGCTGAAGTGGCTGGGCTAGTCCATCTGGTGCCTGTCACAGTGGGCAGCTTGCACATGTGCTTCTGTTCTGGGCTTAGGCTTTTCCATCCCTGCTGCCTTCTGGAGGGAGGCTGGGAGTGGCTGGGAGCTCTTCCCTGTCCCAGCACCTGGGTGCAGTGCCGGTTGGGCCAGCAGAGGACCACGGAGCAGGGAGCTGGTTAAAGAAGCAGTGGGAGGCAGATCTATCATGGGAAGTCTCTCTGACAGGACATTGATGCATTGCTGGCAGGCTCCCTGGGCCTTTCAGTGCTGGTCTCTTCCGCTGCCAGGAGGGCCGAGGTGCGCAGGGAACAGGGCACAAAAAGACAGTGTCAATTCAGCAGGCATTGTAGCACCAGCTCCAGGGCTGTCATATCCCATCAGTGTCCAGCTCTCGCCACGCTGACCTCACTGTCGTTGTCCTTACTGGGATGGACAAAGTTGCCTCCCTGCTTCATCTGATCACCCTGGGCTAGACTCTCCTCCTGGCTGAGCTCTCTCCACCAAGTGCATATGCTGCACAGGGACACTGATGGTGCCAGGGGCCTGCTAATGGGGGGCACCATCTCCTCTGCCCCAGATCCCACACCTCTACCACTGTCTCATCAGCCATGTCAGCACACCTCCAAGGGCTGCCAGCCCAGCCCCCTCTGGGGAAGGGGACAGAGAGGGGCTATGAGAAGGGGGAGCAAAGGATCACCTTCCCCTCCACTCTCTGTTCTCTCGTATGCCTTCTCTTTCTTCCTGTTCTGTTGGTCCAGCTCCCTTTGGACCCCAGCCAGAGGGGTCATAGCAAAGCAGGGCTCAGAGATGGAGAAGGCGAGGGAGGGACAGCCCCAGCTGGAGCATGAAGAGGCCTATGAATCTCTGCAGCGGGGGAGAGAGCCTTCCTCCCGCTCTCAGGAAGGGCTCAGCCTCTGTTCCTGACAGCAGGAATTCCCAGGTGGCCAGGTGAGGTGCCCCCCCAGGGAAGGAGAGTGCCATAGAATGAATCCACCAGTCTGGGCATTTCTAACACAGAGATGGTTCTTCCTCGCCCCTCCCCACACGGAAAAGGAGCATGGTGCCAGTGTGTTGCACAGTCCCCTGGCATCGCCTCCCATGTATCACAGGGATGCAGATGCCCTCAGGAATCCAGCTGGGGATTCCCTTAGTCACATGGCAGAACAAGGGTCCCCCCAACACCACCCCGCCCCACCCCAAGAGAAAGGAGTGCAGGTACCATGATGTGCTGGCCCAGAGCCTGAAAGGGAAGGAGATGCCTTGAGATGCCCAGCAGAGATCCGGGGAAAAAGATAGGGAGAGGCCCCAACTCTGCGCTGGCAGAAGGGGAGGGGAATAGCTGAAGGCAGAAATCCTTCTGCAATGTTGCCCAACTCCTGGAGTCAGTAGATTCTCACAGAAAGGCCAGGATCTCAGCTGTCAGGAAAACAGCCAGTGTATAGCCCTGATGGTTGCAGAGAACTTGAAAGTAGACTTGAGGGGGTCCCAAAGACTCAGAAACCAGGTAGCTAAGAAAAAAGACAACTTTTACTATTTTTTTTAAATCCCATGATTTCAGAGCCAATCCCATGATTTTGGGGGCCTGACTTGCAGTGTTTCAGTGCTTAGGGTTAGTGATGCTGCCTCTGTAGTGCTCCAGATGGAAGGCCTGCACAGGAGGAGTGGGGTGCATGGGGTCATCCTCCCGAGGAGACACTGGGAGAGGGGCAGGGTATCTGAGATGTGTGGTAGGGGTTCCCCTGAGGAGACATGGGGAGAGGGGCGGAGTATCTGAGGTATGTGGTGGGGTTAACCTGAGGAGATATCGAGAGAGGGGCAGGGTATCTGAGGTGTGTGGTGGGGGTTCTCCTGAGGAGACATGGGGAGAGGGTCAGAGTATCTGAGATGTGTGGTGGGGGTTCCCCTGAGGAGACATGGGGAGTGGGACAGGGTATCTGAGGTATGTGGTGGGGGTTCCCCTGAGGAGACATGGGGAGCGGGACAGGGTATCTGAGATGTGTGGTGGGGGTTCCCCTGAGGAGACATGGGGAGTGGGATAGGGTATCTGAGGTGTGTGTTGGGGGTTCCCCTGAGGAGACCTGGGGAGCGGGACAGGGTATCTGAGATGTGTGTTGGGGGTTCCCCTGAGGAGACATAGGGAGAGGGCAAGATAGCTGATATGTGTGTTGGGAGTTCCCCTGAGGAGACATACGGAGAGGGGCGGGGTATCTGAGATGTGTCTTGCGGGTTCCCCTGAGGAGACATGGGGAGAGGTTCAGAGTATGTGAGCTGTATGGTGGGGGTTCCCCTGAGGAGACTTGGGGAGTGGGACAGAGTATCTGAGGTGTGTGATGGGGGTTCCCCTGAGGAGTCATGGGGAGCGGGACAGGGTATCTGAGGTGTGTGGTGGGGGTTCCCCTGAGGAGACATGGGGAGTGGGACAGGGTATCTGAGATGTGAGTTGGGGGTTCCCCTGAGGAGACATGGGGACGGGGTAGAGTATCTGAGATGAGTGTTGGGGGTTCCCCTGAGGAGACATGGGGAGAGGGCAAGATAGCTGATATGTGTGTTGGGAGTTCCCCTGAGGAGACATACGGAGAGGGGCGGGGTATCTGAGATGTGTCTTGGGGGTTCCCCTGAGGAGACATGGTGAGAGGGTCAGAGTATGTGAGCTGTATGGTGGGGGTTCCCCTGAGGAGACTTGGGGAGTGGGACAGGGTATCTGAGGTGTGTGATGGGGGTTCCCCTGAGGAGTCATGGGGAGCGGGACAGGGTATCTGAGGTGTGTGATGGGGGTTCCCCTGAGGAGACATGGGGAGTGGGACAGGGTATCTGAGGTGTGTGGTGGGGGTTCTCCTGAGGAGACATGGGGAGAGGAGTAAGGTATCTGAGATGTGTGTTGGGGTTCCCCCGAGGAGACATGGGGAGAGGGTCAGAGTATGTGAGCTGTATGGTGGGGGTTCCCCTGAGGAGACTTGGGGAGTGGGACAGGGTATCTGAGGTGTGTGGTGGGCATTTCCCTGAGGAGATCTGGGGAGCGGGACAGGGTATCTGAGATGTGTGTTGGGGGTTCCCCTGAGGAGACATAGGGATGGGGCAGAGTATCTGAGATGAGTGTTGGGGGTTCCCCTGAGGAGACATGGGGAGAGGGCAGGATAGCTGATATGTGTGTTGGGAGTTCCCCTGAGGAGACATACGGAGAGGGGTGGGGTATCTGAGATGTGTCTTGGGGGTTTCCCTGACGAGACACGGGGACAGGGCAGAGGTATATGAGATGTGAGTTGGGGGTTCCCCTGAGGAGACATGGGGAGAGGGGCAGGGTATCTGAGATGTGTTTTGGGGGTTCCCCTGACGAGACATGGGGAGCGGGACAGGGTATCTGAGGTGTGTGGTGGGGGTTCCCCTGAGGATACAGTGCAATTCACCTAGCACAACCCACAGGATGCAATGGCTTCCACTATACTGGGCAGTTTAAACAGCTAACATGTGAGGTGCAGTTTGCTTTGTAATCCCAGCTCTCCTCCAGAGTGGCCTTGGGCAAGTCCTGGCTCCTCTGTTCCTCAGGCTCCCACTGGGGTGCTGTGTTACTCCAGATTTGCACTGGCAGCAAGAAGATCACAATCTCTCTCTCACACTTGATGGATTAACTTTGTTGCCCCTTGTATAATGCCTCATGCTAATGGGGTTATTGCAACAGAGCTGAAGAGCATGAGAGAAGGAGAAACAGCATGTTGTTAGAATAGTGGGAGTGTGAGCTGCTTAAATGCTCCCCACAGACACTGCTGTCTGAAACAGACATGCCCAGGACACTCAGCAGCCGGATCCAACTCCATCCAGATGATGCTTTCCTGGATAGCGCAGGGGAGCAGCCATTCCTACCCTTGGAGGCATCTGTCAGGAGGGAACTCTCCCCCCTACAAGAGCCAGATTCTCACGTTTGGCAGTAAATCTGTCCAAGCCAGCAGTTGCCCAAAGGTCTGACTGTCTAAATGAACCCGAAATACTCCATAGAGGAAAGCCCAGTTTAAAACAGGTGAGGCTCAAGAGCGCTTAAAGGCCTGGGGACAGCCTTATGCAGCTAGGTCCCCACTCCAGATCCAGCCCAGGTCACTCCTGAGCCCCTCAATAGCCTGTGGCAGAATCCAGTGGATAGGTGTGCATGGCACTCCCAAAAGCCCACATCACAGTGGATGGTAACTGTCCCCCTGGCTGAAAGCCTCAGTAGGGAGGCCCAGGCCGAGATGGGGACACAGAAATCGTACTCCCCTCTCTGCATTGAGGCGCATCCCCAGCACAAAGCTGAGACTCCTGAGCAAGGTCTCAGTACATGGAAAGCTTGCCCAGCTGCAGCCTGTGCTTGCTACTCTGAGACACAAACAGCAGAGGAGCACAAAGCCAGGTAGCAGCATGGGGGCAGAGGGACCTGGGGATAGAGGACAATGGCAGCAGAGGAGAAGAGAGAGGAAGAAGCCTATCAGATGCCAAGAGGCCAAGTGACAGGGCTCTCAGGGCTGGCGTTGTCTGATCAATGGCCTGGGAAAAGTTTTTTGTCTCTCCCTTCCCCGGACGGCCCGATCTCTGGGCAGTTTCCCCATGCTGACAGTTACTGTTCCACTCTCCCATTCTCTCTCCTGGAGGCATGTTTTCACCATCTCACTTCACAGAGCTGGAAGAGCAGTGAGGAGGCAGCCAGGCCCCAGGCACCATAGGCCAGGCAATGGAAGGTGCCAGAGCTTGTCGAGGATGTGGAGAAACCATGGGAGGATTCCAAAGCGCAGCGCCCACGGTTCTCACTCGGAGGTGCACAGGCTCCTGCCAGCAATCTGGAAACAGACTGCTCACCCTCTCCTGCGCTGGAAAAGCAGGGAGCAGCATGGTCTAGTTAGTAGATCCTGGGAGTCAAGACTCGTACAATTTTTTCCCAACATCAGGAAGGAACAGGGTGTAGTGACTACAGCTGCAGACGGGTAATCAGGACTATTCCTTAGTGTGACCTTGGGTAAGTTACTTCATTTTGCCATGGCTCTGTTTTTTCATCTGTAAAATGCAGCCCATCGTACCATCCTCTCTTGTAAAGAAAGGTGCTGTTGCTATGTAACTGCAAAGCAGGATTGTTAATTTTGTGGGTTACATGGGTGGGGACATAAGAGCCTGCCAGGGTGATTGAAGAAGGGATTGTTTAGAGTGGTCCAAGGGGCCCTCTAGAAATAAGGAGATGAGATAAATTCAGAGAAAATAGAAGCTGTATAGCAGGAAAAATGCCTCTACAGTGCAATCTATTTCTTTCATTTTTGTCTTTATTAATATGATTTTATTATCATAGTAGCACTTACAGGCCCCAATCGAGATCAGGCCCCCACTGTGCGAGGTGCTGTACATTGTATATGGAGCAGGAGACGGTCCCTATCCTGAACAGCTCACTATGTAGACAAGACAGATACAGGAAGTATTATTATCCCTGTTTTATAAATGGGAAACTGGGGCGCAGAACGATCACATGACTTGAGCACTTGAAGGGCTGTGGCAATGCTGGGGATTCAGTGCAGGGCTCCTAAGGCCCAGTTCAGTGGCTTGACCCCAAAACTACCCTCCTCCTAGGGATCTGAGACCTGACAAACCTCCTTGCTGGAAGTGGGTGGAGCTCAGAAGCTCTGACTCTCAGGCTCATTGGTTCGTTTTTTGAATGCTTTATTCTTCTCATTTCTAATTTAAAGAAATGGGATTGGGGTCTCCCACCTGGAAGAAGCTCGTTAAGCATGAAGCATAGTGCCATGTGGTGGCGAAGCCAGCAAAAGGTTGTATGTGACTGTATCTGAGCAAGTTTTGTAACTAGATAGGAAAGGGCGGAGGGTGAGGATGGGAGTTGATGTGGGGTGAGATGGGATGAGAGAAGACGCGGGGGGCTGCAGTCATATTGTATGTGCTGCACAATTATTAATTATAATATAGCCCAAGGGTCTGCTTCTGTCTAGGCCCTTTCCTACCTGGCAGCCATTTGTCTTGTCTTCTGCCAGCCTCCACTGTTTGATTTCCATTGCCCCCAGGTCAAGAGACTGGGGAAGTCTCCACATCCCTAAATTAGCAACCAAATCAGCCAAAAGCTGTTTCTTCATCCTCTTTCCTGGGGGTTCAGAAGAAGGGAGGTGGGAGCCCAGCCCAGCACATGTTGGAGTCTAGTTCATTTCATTTTTAATTGGTGTTCTGGTAGAAGGGAACATAGTCTCCTACTCAGACAGGCTGGTGACAGGGAGGAGAGGGGCCTGACCTTTCTGCCCTGGCAGTAATGAGAGCCCTGAGAACCCAGAAAGGAGGGCAGAGAAAGAGGGAGAGGCCTGCCAGCAGGGAGAGAAATTGAGAGAGAGCAAAGACTGAGAGGAGATCCCCAGGAGCAGGGAGAGAAATGGAGAGGGAGAGCCCTGACATCAGATCTCTGAGAGTGATCAGAAAGCAGATCAGTGAGAGCAGGACCAGAGAGATCCCTGGGCATGGATCGTCCCAGCCCGGCTGCTTTTATCTTTTATATAGAAAAAGAAATCCTTATGAAATTAACAAAAATCTGACAAATTACCTTTAAAAATAAAGTGACAGTTAAACTGTCTAACCCATGGGTTCTCCGCCTGGGGACCTTGTAATGAAGGAGACAGTGCCATGAAACCAGCCATTAGGGGCATGGGACCTGCCCTTCCCATCTTGCTACATGGGATGAGGGTCCTGGCTTGATCCAAACTAGATGGGAAGGGGATTTGAGGGTTGTCAGTGTGGAAAGGGGGTCCTGATATGGAAAAGCTTGAGAACCACTGAACTGAGCCATGCTGGGAGACTGTCTAATTCATGTGAATGAGAGACAGTTTGGCTCATGAATGAGACAGGGTTCTCTCCATTGCTGTCTCCTTGTTCTTTATTACCAGGGCCCTTGGCATGAAAGCAGGTACTTTGCCTCTTTGAAGCCTCTCCAGCTGGGCTCAGTACCCTCTTCTGTGTGATATCAGGCTGATTTCAGTGCAGATGATTCCAGAGTGACTGACAGAACATGCTGGCCTCAGCTCGGGAAGCAGCAGGGGAGATTGTGAAGGGGCAAAGAGCTTGTGTTCATGTTAAGGACCCTGGAAATGCAACTTCGGGGGGGGGGACCCCTCTGTGATGAAGTGGGAATTTTTCATAATTTTTGCATGAATACTGTGTGCGCCTCAGTTTCCCCTATGTGCTGCATGATTAACTAAGTCGGGGGAAAGGTTGTTTACCCTTTGCAGAGATCCAGGTGTGACTGACATCTGGCTGTCTGGGGCCTGGGTGCATGCCTAAGGAGAGTCCCAGAAGACAAGTGCCTGGACATTTGGCACCTTGCAACTAATGACCATGGATGGCCCACCCTCTGCAGGAAGCCAGCTGGTCTTGACCAGATGGAGAACAAAGAGGGCTAAGGAGGATGTCCAGGTGACAAGGTTTCCCAGGAACAAGAACAAAGGACTCAGGAGGGGCCAGGTAGGTTGGTAAGTGTGGGGCTGCTGGAAGCAGGGAAGCTTCTGGACCAGGACTACAGAGGGGTCAGTGGGCTCTGGACCGACCCAGATGGACTTTGCTATAACTTTCCATTCTCTATGTTAATGAAGGACTTTCTATGTTGTGTTCCAGACAGCTAATAAACCATCCTGCTTTTACAACACTGGCTGCGAGTCACTCCAGATTAAGAAAACTAGGGGTACATTGCTCCCTTTGGGTGTGTAAGTCTCCCTCTGGTGTCCAGGCCAGGTGGACTCGCTGCAGGGAGCTCACGGCATGAAGCAGGGATGCTGACGGCTCTGAGGTTGGGTCCCAGGAGGCGGTGAAGCAAAAGAGCTTACCCCAGTGAGAGAGTGTGACACACTGCAGGGGTTCTCCTAGGGACTGTTCCAGAGCTGTGCGGGGATCCGTGACACCCCCCAAACCAGAGGAAGTGGAATACTGAAAGGACCAGGTGCATCAGCAGTTTTTCTCTAAACAGGGGGGCTTATTAATAGTAACTCTACAGTGCCATTGAGGTGCTTGGTGCCTGACAGTCCGATAGATGCTGGTCACTGATTTTCAGTGGGACCCAGCCTCCGCCATCAATGGCTGAAAACGTTGCTCAGGGTCCCTGCCCCAAGGAGTTTCCAACTGAAATGAGCGGAGAGGACACTGAGCCAGGGGGCTGGTCAGAGAAGGCCAACGTTCACCCCAAATAAGCTCACTGGGTCACTCATGTCTCTAGCTCTCACATCAGGTTACAGCCGCTTTGTTGGGTGACTGAAAAATCAGTGTGGTTGTCAGTCATTATTCCCACGTATTTGGCACAGTGGTGTGGGGGAAAGGATGGGAGGAGGGTTGGGGAGAGAGTCTCAAAGAGGGGTTGGAGGGAGGGGAGGGGAGGCCATTCTTGTGGTGGAAGACAGATTCACCAGTGTGGTGTGAAGAGAAGTGGAACAGATGGAGTGCAGGACAGTGGCTGGGGACGAAAGACACTGAGGCAGGGGCAGAGCGGAGTGCACCCTTGAAGGATTAGACATCCAGAGCTTTACAACCAGGTGGAAATGGGCAGCAAACACCTAGATGAGAATTCCCCCAGTGCAGATGGCATAGGACATAAAGGCCCTATATCTCCCCTGCTTTTTATAGCCTCTTTAGTAGAGGTGTGCCAAGGTCACGGCTGGGGTCCCACGGGGGCATGTCAGTGGCTGGAACACTCTGGCTGTTCTGGGCTGGCAGAGTGGCCCACAGAAGGCTGTTCAAATCTGCATAAATTAAGAGCAGACCAGGATATGAGGAGGCCTCAGTTGGGACCAGAATCTGGGAGGTGCAAAGGTGGCTTGAAGCTATCTGTTCCTGGGCTGAGCCTCCTGGAAGGTGTGGCTCAGAGTTTTAACCCTAGATGGATAATGAGACTATCCAGAGTTAGGATAAAATATAATACTGCTATAAACCCTCCTGCTTCAGGGTATGCACTAACCTCTAACAGATGGAAGTAGGAAGAAACTTCCCCTATGGACAGGTAACTTTTAACTGCCCACTACAAGGATTCGTGCACCTTCCCCTAAAGCAGCTGGTGCCAGCCGCTCTCAGAGACAGGCTACTGGGCTAAATGAACTGTGGGGCCGACCTTTCCCAGCAGTGAGGCAGGGATACTGAACTAGATGTACCTCTGCTCTGATGTGGTGTGGTAGGGACACCAGGCTCCAGGGACCACTGGGCAGATCTGGTGGGCAATTCCTATTTTTTGTGTCTTTCCAATTTTCTAGAGCTCTTAAAGGAAAAAGGTCTTTGAGTCCTCAGCTCCTTGTGGTCTTATTTGCTTTTACCCCCGACTGCTCCTGTGTCACATTTTAAAGGCCAGGGTGACAACATTTGCAGCCTTCCAGCAGGCAAGCACTACCTCCCTCAGTGCATTGAGCAGCCGTGGGCAGGTGCTGTAAGATGTCCCAGTGAGATAAGCCCCTGCTAGGGCTGCTGAGCGTGACTCCCACAGAGCAATCACAGGCAGCAGATGGGCTGATTTCAGTGTTAGCGTCTCTCTCCATTGGCAGGGGAGGGGGGTGGAACCAAATCCAATCTAATTAAGGGTAATTACCATTCATCCCAGCAAACTGCAGGAGACAGAACTCACTTTCTCCCAGTCTATTAATAGCTGTCAGCAGACACAGGGATCCTGCTGGGAGCCAGGGGGAGTGGAAATCATTGGGAGGAGATGAACTCAGAGATATGTCGCTCTCTGATGTTCCTTTCAGCATCATCTTTGCACAGGGAATTATTGCCCCCTTCCAGGATGCAGGAGTTTCTTTAACAACCCTTTTGAGAGAGGGGATTCCACTGCCCCAGGGGTGCAGAAGACAGGTAGCTTTTAACTCACTCTTTCAAAATGAAATCTTGTGTGCTAGAAGCTAGGGGTTGAGTCAAAGCCTGACCCAAGTCACCGGCTGAATTTTCTGGTTCATTGTCATGGCTGACTGCTCCACTCCTCAGGACCCAGGGAACTTTTTACTACAAGGGGAAGCTCATCTGTACAGGAGACAGAGCTCTCCTGGGGGTTGGTCCTAGACAGTGGAACAAACTCCCCCAGAAGCTCAGGGCCATCACAAACCTCTGTACCTTCCGCTCCAAGTGCAAGGGGCACTGCTTCGACCTGCCTTTTCCAGCACAAACACAGAGCAATGTGTACATGCAGAGAACCCAGCACCCAGAACAAATCTCTCCATGGCACATCCAATTCTGCCCCGGGGGAGAGGATAAACGAGAGAATGAGTCACCCATGATGAATGTTGGTCACGTCACTTAATGCACTGCTGAAAGGCGCTCAGATATCACGGTGGTGAGCTGGGGGTAAGATTTTGTAGACTAGACTAGAACCACATCCTCATCCAACGGGTGATTTATAGTCATCACAGAAATGACACGTTCAGTGTGCCCTGGGCTAGAACACCAAGGGGGGACTGAGGAGCAGTAGCAGAGCAGATTGGAGAATGTTTTGCACAGACTCTACGCTCTGTCTGTCTCTGGCCACTACGATCAGTCTCCTGCTTTTGTGGGCATAAGACCCACCCAATGTATTAATGTATTTCCAAGGTCAAATGTGCCCTGCTGGATCATTATATCTGTGCAAACCCCACAGGGGGGTCATCGAAATCAATTCAAGGGTAACTGCGTTGGAGTGGGATGTTGCTTTTGCTGAGCAAAGCAGCCTGTATAGGAGACCCACAGAGGCAGCTGAGCCACCTCCTCTGCCTGAGCATTCCTTTGTCCTAATTTGTTACTAATTGATGCCTGCCACTAGTGAGTCACAGGGAAAGCCCATCTGGGAGTTTTCTGCCTGTGTTAAATGGATTTCAGCTACTCCTGTGTTCTGTGCTGCAAGGGGTGAGGAGTCTGCTGTGTTAATGGGGGGATCTCCAGACTCAGCAACCAAAACTCTGGGACATCAAAGGCTGTTTTGGCATCTTGTCAGGACTCTAGCCCTGTACGTGCATCTTCCTTGATAGGTGAGCAGGAACTCAGCTATAGAAGCATGCAGCTGAAGAGCTTTGTGCTTTCCCTGAACTAAGAGGAGAGGGTGGATGGAGAGTGCAGGAGGGTGCTTCAGGCAGAGTTTGGCCCATGGGTTGTGTTTAAGGCACCACTAACCCAATGGATCAAAGATGGTACTTCCTGTTCCTAGAGCTATACAGTGTCACACTGGCCCTACCACCACCACCACCACCTCACCCACAGCTCTGCTGGACAGACAGTATCAGCCATACTCCCACACCTGGACAGAGAGCCACATCCAGGGCACATCGGGCCAAGGAGGGGCTAGTGGGGACAGTAGCAAACAGGGGAAACATACAAAGAGCTGGGAAACTCCACTTGAACAATAAAAGAGAATTCAAGGGGCCAGGGAATGATCAGAGCACCTTTAGCTGGCCTGCAGCCCCTGCTGTTTCCTGTGCAGGTTTCCATAGGAGGTGGAGGTTCAGAAGCTGGATTGATGCTGTGCACCTCTGAGTTATCTGGATATCTCTCAGCAGTCTGTAACAGTAATGTGCACAGATGTAGGGCATTTCAAAAGATCATACAGGGCCAGGGAAGAGGCTTGTGGCTCTCTGAAGCAGCTAGGGCTAATAATACTGCCTCAGTATAAGTCAAGAGCAATCAGAAGTTCAAGCTTCATCCAGCCAGATATAGTCCTTCACCCCCTCTCAGGACTTCATAGTGCTGTGTCCCTCATTACAAGGCTCTTTTATCCCCTATCTAAAGCTGTTACCACTCCTGTCCTCACCAGAAATCCTTCCTTGTAGCAAAAAATACTTTGACCCCTAAACAATCCTTAGAGATACACAGAGAAATTTGAGATGGAGAAGCCCTGTTAGGTCCCATCTTGTTCAGCCAGGAGCCAGGCTAGGATCATTCTCTACAGTTGTGGTCCATAGTGTCTATGCAGGATACTCAACCTGTATTACAGCAGGGACCCTGGAATTTTGGAGCACTACCCCTCCCCCTAAGATACAATAGAATCAGGACAATCTCATTTATTTTGATGTTAAGTTCAACTGATTTTATGCTGCCCCCAAACCGCAGTGTGACCCAACAATTTTTGGACTGATAATGCATAACTGCACCAAAGAAGCTGGCTGGGGTGAGTTTGAGATTTGACCCCTGGATGGAGGACAACTGGGGTTTTTTAACCCAGGAAGGAGTGAGAGGCAGGACTCAGGAAGAGGATGAGGCTCTTGGTACTGAATAGGGAATGAATCTCCTTTTCCCACCTCCCCATTTTTGGCAAGGGCAGAGGAGACTTTAAATCTGGGTTAATGGGGTTGGATTTTCCACCCAACTGACTGCCCCACGGTGCTGTGCCATATCTGCCACTACATCCAGCACTGATGGAAGCAAACATTAGCTGGATAATCACCAATTAAATAGCTAACAATGATATTTCATTCATTCATTCATTAGGTTTCAGGGTCAACACTTAATTGAGATGAATGAGCCAGTTCACCTCTCTCTGCAAACTCAGTCAGACATCACTGCATCCTTTACATTAGTTTCAAATTTTAGAAGTTATTTCAGCAGCCATAAGGGATAGAGGCCTTTTTTAAAAAAATGAAAATTCAGATACTGTAGCACAATTATGCAGCCCACTCAGAAAGAAGGGCAATTAAATGCCAATTTATGCAGCTGCATAATCTCATTCTATAAGGAGCGCTGCCTATAGTCTATTCCCTAGGATTTTGTCCAATCTAGTTTAAAATGTCCTGGGTGATGGGGCTTCCAATCCTTCTCTTGAGAGACTATTCTAGCATTTAACCGAGCTCAACTGTTTTCCAGATGTTTAGTCTAACCATCTCTATTCCTAATTTCATCCCATTACTCCAAGTTATAGGTGTTGGGCCCCTGACATTCTTGGGGTTTATACCCTTCAGATATTTAGTCTTCTGCAATGTTTGGAATTTTCAGAGAATCAATACACTTCATCCCATATCTAGTTCATATCTTCCAGATGCCAGTCGACAGACACATGGCTTGTTGCCATAGCAGACCTATATCTAGTTCAGTGCTTCTCAACTTTTCCCACCCCACAACCCCATGTTACAACAAAACAAATATGGGAAGCCCACTCCCATCTAGTCATACAGAAAGGGAGGATGGTTACAACCCCCAGCTGGAGAACCCATGTCAGTTTCATTCTTGTATTCCTTCTAGAGAAATCAGTCCTTCCAATGCCCAAAATGAGGAAGGTATATTGCGTTATTATGCATTGCCTCCTTTTTCTACAGTCTTATTTCTGACTGCTACTTATGCTGCTTTTTTGCTTAAAGGGGAGGCTGTCAAAGAAATTAAGCCCAAAATGTGACCTTCTGTATCTTCCAATTGCTCCGCTTTGGTGGGCAATGTCTTGTGGCATCTGCAGATCCACCTCGCTTTTTAAATCCATCACTGTGTCAGGCAGCAATTAAACAAAAACAAGTCCAGTTGCTAATTGTTGTCTAACCAAGGAATCATCAGTGTCACCTGATGATGAGATTTATTCCCAGTGATGTTGTGAAGATTAATTGGTTGGTGGACCCAATCCTGATGTTTTTCTAAAAGATAGGCACTAGTTCAAACAGGAATTAATTCAGGGAAGTCTTATGGGTGCGTTATACAGGAGATCAGGCTAGTTTATTACAGTGATTCTTTCTGGCCCTCTAATCTATAAACCCTTACTTACATGAGTAGTCCCACTGAACTCTATGCATCTGATTCTCACATTGGTGTAAATCAGAAGCAACTCCACTGAAGTCATGTAAATTAGAGGAGAATCTATCCAAGTTTATATGCTGCCCTCTTCTCTGTAGTATCTGAGCTATTAATGGCCCCGTGGAAGTGTTCACATGCATAAGGGTAGTAGGACTGGGACCACTGTAAAGTGCTCTGAGGATAGAAATCAGTAGAGGCCAGATTCTGGAACTCCTACTCAAATTGAGCAGTAACTTGTTTCCCAGGTAACTCCCTTGTTTTCAGTAGAAATATGTGTGGTGAGAAAGTGTGGCAGAATCTGGCCATATATAAACATTGTATAAATTATTATTCTAAAACTCATGAGTCAGGCCTCAAAACAATGAAATTAGCTTAAAATCATGAGATTTAAAGAGAATACATTTAGGGGGGTCTTTTTCTTTGCCTCATGGTTCCTGAGCCTTTAGGGTACACTAAGGTCACCTTTTTAGGCTTTTCTCCACAACCATGAGGGACAGAAACATCTTTGGTTGTTGTTTTTTAATGAAAGGAGCTCAGGCTTTTAGAAAAACATCAGCTATCCCTAGACTCGCAATCAAATCACAGGAGTTGGCAACGCTTATCATTATTCATAGTTTCACTGAGTCCAAGGCCAGAAGTGACCATTGTGATCATCTCTGTCCTCCGGACAGGGACTGTCCATATGTTTGTGTGTTGCTCAGCACTGAGCACATCATTAGCATTTAAAAAGACACCGTCAATCCATCTGCAAATCTTGTTCCTACTGTTTGTATCAGGAAATGCTAAAATGATTAGAATTGAAAGTGATCAGAGAAAGACATTAATTTCTCTGTCAGTACCTTGTGTGTAGTCAGTTTCACTGTTTTGTTAAGGGTTCATGCCCTTCCACGGTCCCTGAAATAGGGTGTTAACTAGTAACAGCAGCAGTATGAAACCAAACAGACCAATTCCTCTGAGCCAGAGTTGAACCACTGCCCTAAGGGCTTCTAGGGGAATTAAGCCTATAGTCCTCCACTCTACCAGCTCAGCAGATAGGTATGTCCGCAGAGAGAACGGGCTGGGGGAGTGGATCTGGGCCTGTTTGGCAGTGTCCTCTGACCTGCCTAAAAGACCTTCCTAAACATCAGCAACAGAGCAAATAATTAGTTTGTTTCTTAGGAATATTTTTTTGGGACACACCATTTAAAGGGGACTCTATCAGAAAAGATGACTGTTTGGAATTAGCCAATTCCAGAAAATTCAAGTTGACAGTGTACCTCTAACAAATGATAAGTAGCTGCAATAACCGAAAGGGTTACAAACCAAACAGTGAAGCCAGAACAAAATCTCTCAGCACAGCAAAGAATTCATCCTTCTGAGTATAGTGTTTGTTAAGCTCTCCAGGGAAAGATCTTTCTGGAATGTCTGGAAAACTGCAGCAGTTACCACAGCTAGCTTTTCGGTTGTCTCAGGTGGGTTCTAGGCCAACATCCTGAGGGGGCTACTGTAGGCCAGTGCCTTGCTGGGGTGAAGGCTCCTTGTTGCACATAAGAACTTAGATCAACATCCCAGGATCCAGATTCTTTCCAGAGACAATTTTCAGAGTAAACTGTCTGGGCTTCACTGGGACCCGAGAGGTGATGGGGGAGGGATTCTTCCAGATCCCACTCCCTCCCACTCCACTTCCCGCCCCTCCCATCTCCCTCAAGCTCTTAAGGCCTGATTCTCCATTGCCCTGCACCTTGCATAGTCATTTACACCAGTGCAAAGTGCATATCAAACATTACCAAATCCGAACAGCAATGTGTTACACCCACTTTGCCAGATGTAATGAATATGCGAGGGCCAGGCCAATGGACAATCAGACCTCCAGCATCTAAACATTACCCACAACAGCTCAGAGCAGGATGCAGTTCCCTCTGGAGCCCGGCAGTAGTGCTCTGAGTGTCATCTGTGCATGGGGTTGAAGGGGTCTCTAGCGACTCGGGGCTTGTCTGCACTTACAGCACTGCAGCTGCACCCATGCAGTTGCGCTCCTGTAATGCTTAGTGAAGACACTACCTACACCAATGGGAGAGCTTCTCCCGCCAGTGTAGGTACTCCCCATCCCTCCCCGAGAGGCAGAAGCTAGGCTGACAGAAGCCCTCCTGCCAACATAGCGCTGTTTACACTGGGAGTTAAGTCAGTATAACTGTGTCACTCTGGGTGTGGTTTTCCACCCGTCTGAGCAACATAGTTATACTGACATAAGTTTGTCCTGTAGACCAGGGCTAAGGCCTGGTCTACACACAGCTTTTACACAGGTATAGCTCTGTTGGTTTGGGATGCAATTTGTTTTACTGCTATTGTTGTACCAATATACCCCTAGTGTGAACACTTATATTAATATAAAGCTACCTTATACTAGTGTAGTTTATTCCCCTTCCTGAATGGGCATAGCTATACTGGTTAGGGTTGCCACCTGCCCAGGTTTTCCCAGGATCCTCCCTTTTTTGAGGAAGTTGTCCCAGGAAATCTGCCAGGGAGCTCTGCAGGCACTGCCAGCTGGCCAGTGCATGGGGTCAGGATCAGCGCAGATATCTCAGTTTTTTGTACCTCTGACAACCCCATTACCACCGTGAGCACCTTTACACCGGCCACACTCGGGGTCTGCATTGCTCTGGCTGTCTCGGGACAGCGTAACCTGCCTAAGCCTTGCAGCTTGTGCGTGTAGCCGAGGCTTGAGCCACGGCTTGTGCCGCCGGGGCGGCTGACTGCTGCAAATGTTGGGGCGCGGGGGGGGGGGTGACCCCTCCGCCTGTGGGGCCGCTGACCAGACCCATGCGTGGCTCTGGGGCGCCTCTGCACTGGGGGCAGGGGGTCCCCCCCGGCGGGGGCCAGGGCACGCGAGCCCCCAAACTCTGGGACTGCCCCCGCCCGCGGCACTGCGGGGCCGCCTCGCTTCCGGCCTCGGAATCCTCCCCCCCCGCCGGCCCCGCCCTCGCCCTCGCCCTCGCCCTTGACAACGGGCCGCTTCCCCAGCAACCGCGGCCGGGGCCGGCCTGCCAGGCCAGAGCAGCCCGAGGCGGCGCCCACCGGGAGGCGGTGAGAGGCTAGGGTCAGAGGGGAGAGCTCCCCCTCCCCGGCACACACGGGGGCGGGGGGGGCTGGCTGGGGCGGAAGCGGGGAGCCTCCAGACTCGGGGCGGGGGGGGAGGAGCAGCAGGTGTACTAGCTTACTCAGACCCGCCTCGCCCCCGGGCTGGGGTTTCCCGCCCCAGCCCAGAGGTTTCCCGCGGTCGGGGTGACGTCCCTGCCCAGGAGCTCCAGTTGGTCAGGGAATGGGCCCTAGAGCTGGTGGCAGAGGGCTCCACCCTGCCGTGAATGCCTAGAAATCCATGTGGGTCTGGAGGGGAGCCAGGGCTGGTTGCGGCTGCCCGCCCCCACGGCTCTCCCCCTCAGCCAGCTGAACAATTCCTTACAGAGGAAATTTAGGGAGTTTCTTCCCTACCCGGGTTATACCCACTTAGGGAAATACAGGGGCTTTGTGCTGTCAACTCCTTGGACAGGGACTGCCTGTAGTTGACTGGAGCACGCTGCCAAATGCCTATACGTAATAACCTCACAGAGTCTGCTAATTCACAAACTCGATACTTGTCATTTAAAAAACCCTCATCCCAATTTTCAGTGGGTGTTTAACAGAAGAGGTCATGCTGTAGTGAGGTCTATTACTGAGACTTCATTTCTTTTACAAAATATACCACAGTCAGTATGCTACTATGCTCTGGCATATTACTCTTATTAATCAGTACTAAATTATGCTTGTCAAAAGACATGATAAAGCATATTATGTGATGCTTTAAGTATGATTTCTTTAAATTGTGTTTGGTTGCCTACTCTTTAATTTGCAACATTTGGTAATCACACATGGGCCTGTCATTAGTACAAATTAGTGAGGTTCTGTTGCAAATTGGGACTCCAATACCATGGAGAAGGCTCAGTGTAAGAACTTAGGGAGAATACTTTTTAAAATACTTGATTTGAAAATCATTTCTGCCTTTGCTTACTTCCCAAAATCTGCATTGAGGCCCTCAGTTTCTTTTTTCCTCTGCTGGAGCTGATCACATCACTAACTCCTAAAATAGCATTTTTCAGCTTCTGGTGCTAGTAATGCTATCTGCAGTTATAGGAGAAACAGAACTGTGAGGGCTTGAAGTCAGATCTTGGCAGATAGAAAGCCCTTCAGTTCACCTTTAAGGACCCTGACATTTACAATATAGAAAGGAATGCCAGCAAGTCATTAGTGAGGAGAAGGGATCATGTTCTGGTTGTTAAAGCAAAGGCCTGGGAATTTAGAAATAAGTTCTATTCGTAGTATTGTCATGGGCTTCCTGTATGAGCCAGGCAAGTCACTTCCCCTCGCTGTACCCCATTACCCCCAACTGTAAAATCTGGAAATTATTTTGCCTACCTCAATGGGGGATTAAATTAACTGATTGTTAAGTACGTTGAGATCCTTGGATGGAAGGAGCTAAAGAAGGGCAAAGTATTGTTTTAATTAATTATTAAAATTAAGTGACCAATTAACTTTTATTGGGAGTCTAGAGAACAGCTTGATGGAGAGGAAAGAGGATAAAGTCATTGCTAGTTCAGGACGTTGCTAGAGCTAGATTTGACTTGGTTGAGCAAGCACTGACGTTTTTGGAAGTGGCTGGATATTCTCCTTGCCTCTCTGTTGACTCCATATATATGTGTATTCCCATCTTGGATGTCACCTTTCTCACAATTACTGCCACATAAAGTGCCCCTTCAAGGGTTGACAAGACAGTGCCTGCTACTGCTGACTAGCAAGTGTTGTCACAGGTGGTGGTGAATTCCCGAGCAGCTACCTTTCTTGTGGTGTTACTTCTTAAACACAATGACTTCCATCACTGAGGTGTGTCTGATATGTTGCTGATGACTCAGGGCACCTTAAGTAAAGGGAGATATAGAAGATAATTTTGTCTCTGGCATAGTTTGTTGTACTGTTCGTGTAAATAACCATGTTAGCAAATGGATGGCAAAGCTAATTCTGCCAGATCTGAACTTGACAGCTGTTTTCCAACATGACTGTAGCTAGCACACTTTCCTTGTGCAGTATATATGGGCGTGCATGTGAGTGTATAAAAAATTGAGAGCCATGCTATACACATTACATCTTAGAAGTCAACAGCATGGTTGCTTAATACAAATATAACATACATTGGCAAAAATGGCTCCCATAATTCACCACTGGTGGAGTTTCACCGGTGGTAGCAGTGGTGAGAATGCTAGACAGAGCTCAGGTGTATTTACTACTGTCATCCAGTCCTGCTCAGAGCAGATCTAGATATTGTGATAGTAAAAACACCTGCAGCTTAGCCAGTGTTTCCACAGTGCTAGAGCAATGGTGAGCAAACTCCCTAAAATTCTGGGTAGACAGGACCTAGATGTGGGTGCAAACTCTGTTGGGCTGTAATTGCTTGAAATAGTTTCAGATACATTTATGAGCTCTAGTGCTGACAGGGGCTTTATGTTTAGTCCATTTCTTGGACTGACTTATTGCTGTCAGGGGGCCCTGTGAAGTCAATGGGATTCTTTACGTTGACTTCAGTGGCACTGGATCAGGCACAAAAGCCAGAAACCTTTCTCTTTGAGCAGACTTCCTTATTTCTTACTTCATGCCTTGAAGAAGCTAGAATGATAACAGTCTAACCTGGAATCATTGGGTGGAATTATTTACCACCAGAGGAAATAGGTCTTTTTAGTAGTTTTATGCAGAAAGGCAAATTGCCTTAATCTGTGCATAAGTAAAATAGCTTGGGAATTTACTACCTGTCCAATTTAATTGCATATCATTTAATAAAACCTTTGTATTGTAAGTGATTTAAGTGTAGAGTAGGTGGAAAGGAGCATGCATTACTTTTATTGACTATTCTTGGCTTATCGATAATGTTGTGATGGGACCTACCCTCCATTAACTTATCTAATTCTTTTTTGAACGCAGTTATATTTTTGGCTTTCACAACGTCCCCTGGCAATGAGTTCCACAGACTAACTGCGTTGTGTGAAGAAGTACTGCCTATTAATTTTAATTGGGCGACCCCTAGTTCTTATGTTATGTGAAGGGGTAAATGACACTTCCTTATTTACTTTCTCCACACCGTTGATGATTTTATAGACCTCTATCATATCCCCCTTCAGTGATCTCTTTTCTAAGATAAACAGTCCCAGTCTTTTTAATTTCTCCTCCTATGGAAGCTGTTCCATATCCCTAATCATATTTGTTGTCCTTCTTTGAACTTTTTCCAGTTCTAGTATATCTTTTTTAGCATGGGATGACTAGAACTGCATGCAGTATTCAAGCTGTGGGTGTACCATGGATATATACAGTGTCACGATATTTTCTGTCTTATTATCTGTCCCTTTCCTAATGGTTCCAAATGTTCGGTTAGATTTTTGACAGCCATTGTACTTTGAGCAGGTGTTTTCAGAGAACTAACCACAATGACGCCAAGATCTCTTTCTTAAGTGGTAACAGCTAATTTTAGACCCATTCATTTTATGTGCATAGTTGGGATTATGTTTTCCAACGTGCATTACTTTTCACTTTATCAACATTGAATTTCATCTGCTATCCATTTCATCTGGATTTTGTTGACCAATCACCCAGTTTTGAGAGATCCCTTTGTAACTTCTTCACTGTCAGCTTAGGACTTAACTATCTTAATTTTGTATCATCTGCAAACTTTGCCACCTCCCTGTTTACCCCTTTTCCAGATCATTTCTCAATATGTTGAACAGCACTGGTACCAGTACAGATCCTTGGGGAACCCTGCTATTTACCTCTGTCCACTGTGAAAACTGACCATTTATTCCTACTCTTTGTTTCCTGTCTTTTAACCAGTCCATGAGAGGACCTTTCTTCTTATCCCATAACTGCTTACTTTGCTTACGAGACTTTGATGAGGGACATCATCAAAGGCTTTCTGGAGGTCCAAGTACACTATATCGATTGGATCATCCTTGACCACATGTTTGTTGACACCCTCAGAGAATTCTAATAGATTGGTGAGGCATGATTTCCCTTTACAAAAGCCATGTTGACTCTTCCCCAACGTATGTGTTCATCTATATGTCTGATTGTTCTGTTCTTTACTATAGTTTCAACCAATTTGCTTGGTACTGAAGTTATGCTTACTAGCCTGTAGTTGCCAGGATCACCTCTGGAGCCTTTTTTAAAAATCAGCGTTACATTAGTTATCCACCAGTCATCCACTACAGAGGCTGATTTATGCAATAGGTTATATATCGCAGTTCGGAGTTCCGCAATTTCATATTTGAGCTCCTTCAGAATTCTTGGGAGAATAGCATCTGGTCCTGGAGACATATTATTCTTATACATTTGTTCCAAAACCTCCTCTACTGACACCTCAATCTAGGGCAGTTCCTCTGATTTGTCATCTAAAAAGAATGGCTCAGGTGTGGGAATCTCCCTCACATCCTCTGCAGTGAAGAAGTTGTAATTTGCTTTTTAGTATCCATCCATCCATCCATCCAATGTTTAAATATTTGCGACGCAAACTCAGCTGCTGGAATTTGTTTGCCACATCAGTTATAGTTTTCTGTCTCAGATTCCTAAAGCCAAGATATAGGGGTACATGAGCCCAAATCAGTGAAAGAAGCCATTTCACGAAGGGATTTGTGTCTGGACTGGAAGCATCCAGAAAACCATGCCATTGAACAGGAGCAGGGGTATATGATTACCATGCCAAAGGTTGTGTGAATTGATTCAGTGTGATCAATGACTCAGCGTCAGACTTGGCACTCTACAACACCTTGGAGCCTTTGAGTTGATTCAGACACCTTTGTGGAATAATTATCATCCCATAACAACCTCGCTCCTGCTATATTCATGTTCATGCTGAATGCTAAGTAGGAACAATGGAGAACTGGAAACAGAGAGAAACATATTTTGTATCAAACCAATGATAGAAACATAGGGATCCAGTCTAGTGGCTGTATGATTACTACTGTGCAGCATCACATGTGGGATTTGTCTAGATTAGGAAAAGAGACTGAGGTTAGGTTTATTTAGATAACATGTGTTACCTAACCCCGAGCTAACCTTAATCTCTTTTCCTAATGCAGACTGACCCAAGATCTATTTAATTCACATCACCACTCAGATCAAAACAGAACATAGCATCCTGGGACATAGATTCCACAGGCCACAGCTCTGTTAAATCTGAGGGCACTTATGTACTGCATTTGGCCCAGAGGCAGCAGAAGCTACTTTGAATGAGGGGAGAGGGTCGAGGTGCTTCTGCATGGGGAGTGGGAAGAGTCAGAGGCAACAGGGAGAGGTCAGGGTGGCAGCAGGGAATACTTGGGGTGTGAGAGAGAGGATGGGGTGTAGTAGTGACTTGCTCCTCAGCGCCACAGCAGCTACCTCAGCTCCTCTGCCCCACACGCATGCACACAGTTTACAGGGAATGACTCGCAGTGGGGGAAACGTAGATCAGGCCCCACAGTATTTCCACTGTGTGGGCGCTAACCGCCTGCCATTCCACCGCCCCTGATTTGGCCTACAGGCTGCAATTTGGTCACTCTTGGCTGATTATTATTTAGTTACTTACCTTGCTTTACAAAACCAAATAAAGACAGGTTTCAGAGTAGCAGCCGTGTTAGTCTGGAACTGAAAAAAGAAAAGGAGTACTTGTGGCACCTTAGAGACTAACAAATTTATTTGAGCATAAGCTTTTGTGAGCTACAGCGCACTTCATTGGATGCATTCAGTGGAAAACAGTGTTCCTGTCGCAGGGAGTTTGCAGTCTAAGCTAAGGGAGGTGCTGTAGCATTGGGAGGACAAGGGTGAAAACAATTTGGTTATGTGGTCACATGGGAGAATGGTGCTGGTATCTTGGGGATGGTGTAGTTTGTTTTTTAAATATCTGTAAGACTCTAGGTTACAAACTTCACAGATTACAATGATCTATTTATTGATTAGTGCAGGATTCATATTACCTAATGAGGGATTTAGGAATTATACCTTTCCCCAATTTCATTGCCCTGGAAATGGAATATGCAATGTGGCTTTGTTTAGTTGGTCTCTAAAATCATTCCACATAGTCACTGTGCCATTAGTAAATTGACACTCAAACCATTTTCTGGGACATGACCATGAAGTAACTCTAGGCCATCTATGCTGTGCTTCAGTTTCTAAGTGCCAGCCTTTCTGGGACTGCTCCAGGAATGTAAGGAAAGCTGTCAGTAGCCACAGGAAACTGCAACTGGCTTGGGAAGTGTAGAAGTACCTGACACCTTTAAGAAAGCAGTAGGTAGAGAAAGGTCACTTGTCCCAATAGTCTGTCCTCTTCAATAAGATAGCAATGTCACCTGAATTCTTTAGTCCCTAAAGCCAGATTTTCAGGTGGTGTATATCCATTGCAGACAATGGAGCTACACTGATTTATGCCAGCTGAGAATCTGGCCCCTTCTCTTTTTCCCCACAGTTCTGGTTAGCTGTCTCTGAACACCCTTGGAAACTTCCTTTCTGTATTCAGAGCTCGTTGAAGAAATAGTTCTGTTTCACCACTACTTACTCTTCATTTCTGAATATTCTGGTTGCCTCCCCCCATTTCCCCTCACCCCCTTTTGGTGTGGTTTCCCTTCCTCCTGGGTGTACGTTCCTCCTCCTTTCAGCCTTTTCACTGCCACTTCCATAGATATCCCTATGCTAATTCCCCCACCATACCAGGAAACCTGACCTCCCCACCATCTTAGGCTGCCCTCTGTCTTCTCTCCTTCTCTGTAAACTGGCCGTCAACAAGTTTAGGCTTGAAATTAGACAAAGGTTCTACCCATCAGAGGGGTGCAGTTCTGGAACAGCCTTCCGAGGGGAACAACAGTGGCAAAAAACCTATCTGGCTTCAAGACTCAGCTTGATAAGTTTATGGAGGGGATGGTATGATGGGACTGCCTACAATGGCATGTGGTCCATCAGCGACTGCCATTAGCAAAAATCCCCAACAACTGGAGATGGGACACTAGATAGGGAGGGCTCTGAGTTACTACAGAGAATTCTTTCCCAGGTATTCGCCTGGGTCTTGCCCACATGCTCAGGGTCTGACTGCCATTTTGGGGGTGGGGAAGGAATTTTCACCCAGGTCAGATTGGCAGAGACCCTGGGGGTTTTTGCCTTCCTCTGCAGCATGGGGCACATGTCACTTTCAGGTTTAAACGAATGTAAATGGTGAATCTTCTGTAACTTGAAGTCTTTAAACCATGATTGGAGGACTTCAGTAACTCAGAGGTTAGGGGTCTATTTCAGGAGCGCAATGTGCAGAGGTCAGACTAGATGATCACAATGGTCCCTTCTGATCTTCAAGTCTATGAGTCTAAAGCCCAATAACTATCTACCATAACCTTATCCCTCATCGCCGATTCCCCACCAGCATATTAGCAGGTCACTGTCCTGTAGAACCTGCTGTGTGCTGTGAATACATATGAAGAAGCTTTTGCTGACTGTCTCTGCAATACAACACAAATCATTTCTCTTTGCTTCTCTAGTTCTTCTTAGCATTTCATAGAGCTCCTCTCTTCCTTCTTAGCAGGTTGTTTTATAATAATGTCCACAGACAGTTTGGGGGATCAGAGGACTGTCAAAACCTACTACAAAGGTTTCAAAGAAACAGGGACTAGTACTGACTGAGCCAGCACATATCAGTGCTATAAAGGAAGATGGAGCAGTCTCAAAAAGGGGAAAGAAATAATGAGCTTGATCTGTGTAGCACCATCTGCTTCTCTCCCTTTAAGGGAAAATGATGCATGGAATCAAAGCGAGGCTCAGCAGAGAGGTGTGGGGAGGGACATTGGGGCGTACGATTCTACATGGCTGCAGGCTTCTTTGTAGGATATTATTGGAGGGTCTTTTTGGATGAACATCTTGTCATGATCTAGTGCTCATTTCTAGAGTAGCCTTAAGTTCCATGTCAAACTGGGCTCCAAAGTGTAAATAAAGATCTGGACCTACCTCTCAGCTCCTGATTAGAAGGTATGTCACTTGTCTCAGACCCCCACAAATCTAAATCGTCCATTAGTATAAATTACTGCCATTGGCAATGCTGAATCAGGAAAGGGAGACAGGAGTATCTATCTTAGAGAAATGAAGGTACCTTGTTTCCTAGTCTATTCTTTGTCATGTCCCTCACCGGGAGTTTCTGCATTACTCTTTACAAGGCTGAGAGCTATGGGGGGATAGGGAAAAGGAAACTGGCAAATTTTACCCTCAAAAGGAAAAAAAAGAGAGTGTTGGTCTTTAGAGACATAGTGGGTGGAGGAGGGGACTGGCAGTCTATTCTGTTCCAGTTCCATTTGATGGATGGGATAACAGGCCCAGAAAGACTGACATTGGCTGCAGGTGTAGCAGGGTGAGGTCAACTAGGTCCACAGGCTCTCCTTTACCTCCTCGTTGCTAATATGGGGCCTGTCTGCCCCATCACACTGACTCCTCTCACAGGGTGTTGAAGCTCCAGTTAACAAATGTTCGTAAAGAGCACTGAAATCCTCGGATAGAAGGCAATGGGGAAGGGCAGTGAAAAAAATTGCAGATATAAATTAATACAGTTGCAATGAGCTTTAACCTCTAAAGCTCTTTATAGCAATACCATTGTATTATTTATTATGTTTATTACACAATGCCCCCATTGTGCTAGGTGCTGTATAAACATAAGAGCAATAGAAAGTCCCTGCCCTGAAGAGCTTACCATCTAAAATAGACAAGACAGACAAAGGGTAGCAGAAAAGGGTATCCAAAGTGTGCAGAGTGATGTCATGGGAGTGCCAACATTTTGTTGTTGTTGTTTGTATTAGTACCAGTGAGAGGCTCCAATTATTGGCCCTTTCTTAAACTTTTTTTTTTTCCCCCAGGAACCGTGGCTGGAAATGTGCTGGTGATACTGTCCTGATGCAGACTTTCCTTCTGTTTCATCTGCGGGGGTAGGGTTAGATTAGCACGTGAAGATGCAGGAGCCAGTTTCTGGAGACATGAATGTGGCCTCTCCCCCATTGAAAACATCAGTGGTGAACCCTGCAGCCAACCCCCGACGCATGCGACGAATCATTGCTGAGGATCCTGAGTGGTCCCTGGCCATTGTTCCACAACTCAGTGAGCTCTGCCTCCAGCACATCGTCAGCAACTTTGAAAGTAAGCCATGGTCCCTTCCCCACAGCAGTCCTGCGGACTGCATTATTCTACCTTGGGTTGTGGAGCCGGCTCACACTGTGTTCTCCGTCCTGCTGAGTGTCAAAGAAAGGGAAAGAGAGTGGGCAGAGGAAAAAATCTCTCCTGCTGCTCAGTAGCTAGACGTGTCTATGTAACTCCATTGGCTTCCATTGAGTTACATGGGCGATGAATTTGGCCCACTGGGACTACTGTGCAGAGTGGGAAGCTGCCCTGAACTCAGCCCATCATATCTGTCAGGCTGTTCTTCAGTTTCCCTCCATGCCCTGCTTGGACTCACTATATCAGCTTTTACCTTGACCACTGAAGTCAGATTTCTCTGCTCTTTGTCATCTCACACATTACAGTACCATCCAGGGGCCTGGTCAGGATGGGTCCCATTGTGCTGGGTGCTGTACAGACAGGTAGAACTATTCCCTGCCCCAGTTGAAGAATACAAGTAATGTATGAAGGGTGTGGGATATAAACTTATGATTTCACTAACATTTCCACAGCAATCAGCTGTGATGTTACAGCCCAAGAATGGTGACATCCTCAGGTGGAGAGTGTGCATCTGGACCAGATGAATTGCTAAGAAATAGCAAGGCTGCTAGTCTAGCATGCTGCCAGGTTAGGGTTCAGAGTTTGGGTCCTAAGCTGCCTGGATCTGGGAGCCCAGTGAGTCTGGAAAAGGAGTAACTTCCTTGGATCCTCAGTGATTGTGACGGGTTGGGTCACAGAAACCACCTTGGGACTGCCACCTGATGTGCTGAGACTACCTCTGAGCCCATTTTCCCTGGCAACTTGGGACTTCAGTACCCTGTCTTGTTGAGTCAGACACGCCAACCTGCTACAAACACAGACCCAGGTCTGAACCATGTCCCCCACAAGCTGCAGACTTAACTGAAAACAGCTTAAGAAGTGCTCCTGTCTCTAACACCCAGATATCCAGTTCCCAATGGGAGCCAAACCCCAAATAAATTAATTTTACTCTGTATAAAGCTTATACAGGGTAAACTCGTAAATTTTATAACACTGATATAACACCTTTATAACACTGATAGAGAGATATGCACAGCTGTTTGCTCCCCCAGGTATTAATTACTTGCTCTGGGTTAATTAATAAGTAAAAAGTAATTTTATTAAATATAAAAAGTAGAGGATGGTTCCAATAATCAAAGTACAGAACAAAGTAAATTACCAAGCAAAATAAAACAAAAACACGCAAGTCGAAGCCTAATACAGTAGGAAACTAAATGCAAGTAAATCTCACCCTCAGAGATGTTCCAATAAGCTTCTTTCACAGACTAGAGTCCTTCCTAGTCTGGGTCCAGCAATCACTCACACCCCCGTAGTTACTATCCTTTGTTCCAGTTTCTTTCAGGCATCTCTTTGGGGTGGAGAGGCTATCTTTTGAGCCAGCTGAAGACAAACCGGAGGGGTTTCCAGGGCCTTTTATATTCCCTGTCATGGGCGGAAACCCCTTTGTTTACCTGTGCAAAATCACAACAACAAGTTGAAGTCTGTAGCCACCTGGGCAAGTCACATGTCTATGGATGATTCCTCTTTTTGCAGGCTGATGCCTTAGTTTACATGTTAGTTTGAACGTTCCCAAGAAAGCTGAGATGTGGATTGGCATCTCCCAAAGTCCATTGATAGTTAAGTGTTTCTTGATGGGGCACTTACTGAGAATAGTCCTTTCTCAGGAAGCTGACCAAATGCTTCACTGAGGCTACTTAGAATCAAACAAGTACATAGCCAATATTCATAACTTCAGACACAAAAATGATGAACACATACTGTCATAAATATAAAGGGAAGGGTAAACACCTTTAAAATCCCTCCTGGCCAGAGGAAAAACCCTTTCACCTGTAAAGGGTTAAGAAGCTAGGATAACCTCGCTGGCACCTGACCACAATGACCAATGAGGAGACAAGATACTTTCAAAGCTGGAGGGGGGGAGAAACAAAGGGTCTGGGTCTGTCTGTGTGATGCTTTTGCCGGGGACAGAACTGGAATGGAGTCTTAGAACTTAGTAAGTAATCTACCTAGATATGCATTAGATTCTGTTTGTTTAAATGGCTGAGAAAATAAGCTGTGCTGAATGGAATGGATATTCCTGTTTTTGTGTCTTTTTGTAACTTAAGGTTTTGCCTAGAGGGATTCTCTATGTTTTTAATCTAATTACCCTGTAAGGTATTTACCATCCTGATTTTACAGAGGTGATTCTTTTTCACTTTTTCTTCTATTAAAATTCTTCTTTTAAGAAACTGAATGCTTTTTTCATTGTTCTTAAGATCCAAGGGTTTGGGTCTGTGGTCACCTATGCAAATTGGTGAGGATTTTTATCAAACCTTCCCCAGAAAAAAGGGGGTAAGATTTGGGAGGATTTTGGGGGGACAGACATTTCCAAACAAACTCTTTCCTAATAATAATAATAATACCGGTGTTAGATGTTTGGTGGTGGCAGCGAAAGTCCAAGGGCAAAGGGTAAAATAGTTTGTACCTTGGGGAAGTTTTAACCTAAGCTGCTAAAAGTAAGCTTAGGAGGTTTTCATGCAGGTCCCCACATCTGTACCCTAGCGTTCAGAGTGGGGAAGGAACCTTGACACATACAGACAGCATAATCATAACCAGCAAACTACAACCTTTCCATAGACATCCCTCTTGGCCTTCTCTGGACAAGAACTGGTGCAACCATAGGACCCTGGTTGCAACAATGATCTATACTTTCACAGTTTATGTCAATAACTTCAGTGATGCTCTCTGCCCGACTCAGAAAAGTGGCATTGAAGGCCTCAGAAAGGGTTTGACTAAGAGAGGGTCACTGCAATGTGAGGATGTTAGTGTGTGGGAGGAAATGGAGGGAATACTGGAAGAAGTCTCCGAGCAAAGCCACAGCGCTCTTCTTATTTAGATATCTTTAGTAGAGAGAGAAAGTAGGAACTCAGCTTTGCTTCTCAGAATAAGATTTTCCATGTGCAGACAGGTCTCTCTGTTTTTAGTCTCTATGATTCCATCATGGTGATGATAATTAATAAAAATCAGGTATATAGTGCTGTAAGTGTATATGGCACTCTATAGAAATTCCCTGTCCCCAGAGAGCTTCCAGTGTCAGTGAGATGAGATGAGAGATAGGACAGAGGTTCAAGGCAGAGGGTTGAAGAGAGATTACTGGGGGAGAAGGGAACATTTTTCTGAATAAGGTAGGTTTGAAGGAGGAGATAGAGAGTGCTTGGTGGGCAAAAAATGGGTAACTTTTAGTAGAATATACAATGGTGCAAAGCCAAGAGAAGTTTTATAAAGAACGTCTAAAGAACCCAGACCCAAAATTTTCTCCTTTAAAAGGTTATCATCCTATGGGGAAGTTCTCTAAACAATGAGCCAAATTCTGCTGTCACATATACTGGTGTAAATCCAGAGCAACTCCATTCATATTAGTGATGTTATTCTGGATTTACCTTGGTGTACTAGAGGAGAATTTTCCATTAAATATCTATTTAGACAACAAAAAGTCCACCACCTAGAAATAAAAATACAAAATCACTATCCACAGTTTGTGTAGGACCGACAATATTTTTTTGGTGTGGTACTATGGGAGTAGCAGAAGGGAGCACAAATTAACAGATGCTATTCCCAAACAGCATATAAAATCAATGATTGCCAAATGGTAAAAAACTTATGTCAATAGGTCTGGGTTAGAATATTACTCACCATGATATTTCTAGGGGAACTGGATTAGTGAACATACCCGCCCCTCAGATTCAGAATGCTTTTGGGGAGTAACCTCTCCTCTTCATTATTCCCTACAGAGAATCCTGTCGTGGACTATCTCCGGCCAGAGCACCAAAGGAAGGTGCTGGACAGGATTTCCACAGGCCTGCCCCTCACAGTGACCGCCAACCTGATCAGCGACGAAGGCTACTGGAAGAGGTGCTGTACTGAGCGATGGGTGGTGTGTGATGTCTCCCGCTATGGGGGCAGCTGGAAGCGGATGTTCTTTGAACGCCACCTGGAGAACATCCTGAAGTACTTCATCCCTAACACAACCGACCCCAGTCAAGTCCTGGAGGTCATCCCACTTTGCAAGGAGTATGTGAGGAAGCTGGAAATCGATCAGTTCCTCCCACCAGTGAAGCTGGATCAGAATAAGGAAGAGGATGACATGTCCGATTCTGGGAGTGATGTTGGGGTCGATGAATTCTGCATGCATCACTATGATCTAGGAGTGCTCACTGCTGCCCTCTCTCACCTAGAAGAGCTGCATCTGACATATGGTGTGAAAGACTGTGGCATGAACTTCGAGTGGAGCCTCTTTGACTTTACCTATCAGGACTGTTGCTCTCTGGCCAATGCTTTCAAGAAGTGCCACACCTTGAAAGTAACTTGCCCAAAACTGATTTTTTAACATTTATATTTTAAAGGATAAACTAAAACAGGGACAGAGTACCCTTGCAAAGAGCCAAGAGACCAGTTTTACCTGCTGCTCACCATTAGTCTGCCCAGTCCAGTGGATGGCTTCCAAATGTTTGACTCAAATAATTTGACTGTCTTTGGCAAATTTTCTAATTTGGTGCCTAAGTATATTCATAGGATGCAATTCACTGTAACATGTAGGGGCCAAAGCCAAATCACAAAAACTGGTAGAGTATTTGAAATGCATTTGATGCCACACAATGGGAAACATTAAGAGCGGGTTTAAGCAAGTCTGTATTTGTTGAAATTGATAGGGCTGCCTGCACCAGGTTTGAATTTGGCCAAGTGAGTGGAAAGTCAAGATGTGAAGCATCCTTTCCCCCTCAAGCCAGGCTGTCTGCTAGCTAAGGGCAGGGCCTTTCCCCTTTGCAGTGCCTGTCTAACTTCATGTTTGAAATGAGACTAACTTGGTGGCCTGTAATTTAATATCCTGCTAGGTGCTGTTTGTTATCATGTGTTGTGTGAGGTTCAGTAAGGCCTGTGTCTTACTAACGTGAGCAACCCCCTCCCCCCATATAAAATGTGTTCTCTGTAGATCAGGAGGGAAGGAGCAGTCCTGTTGCACCTTCCTGCACAATCCTGGATGGGGATAAGCAAAGGGAGCCAGTTCTCTGTTAGGCCAGTCTCTTAACTTTCATGAGCAAATACATGCAATATGTAACTTAAAGATAAAAATGTGACAGGACGTCACACAGCAGCACAGACACCCCAAAACACCGTGGGGAGATGTTAGAACTCCCAGCACGGAGGATGCTTCTCTCTGGACAATAGTGTAACCCTCAACTCCGTGGTTATTCCAGTACAGAGATTCTGCCCCACAAAATCATAGACAGGTAGGGCTGGGAGGAACCTCAAGAAGTCAAGTCCAGTCCCTTGTGCTGAGGCAGGACCAAGTAAACTTAAGCCGTCCCTGACAGGTGTTTGTCCAACCTCTTCTGAAAACCTCCAATGATGGGGATTCCACAGCCTCCCTGGGAACCCTATTCTAGAGTTAACTAATTCCGGAGTGTAACTAATTGACACATCACAATTCAGAGAAAAGGCAGAATAATCTGACCCCTCGCTCTCTGGATGGATTGACAGGTTCTGCAACTGCCTTCCACCATTAGGTGCAATGAGCTCTTCTATGGCCACAGAGATCCCATTGTGGGGCCCTTTTGTGACTGCCCCCACTAGGGAACCTTGCAAACATGTACCTATTATATTTCAGTTAGAGGTCAAACAGTGGCTGTTAAATTTGAAGTTAAGATGGATTTGGCATTGCTCTCTAGGGAGGTTAGGTGCCCAATTCCCTTTGACTTTCAGTTGAATTTGGGCACCTAACTCATTTAGGCTTCTTCAAAATCCCTCCCAAAATGATGGTAGTTGCTGTGCCAACAAGCGTAACCATATTTTTCTTCCACAGGTCTTCAAGCTGTGCCGGAGCAAAGTGGATGACGAAAAGAGCCGGATGCTGATACGGAATTTGTTAGATCACCCATGTTTGGTGGAGCTGGACTTGTCCCACAATCTAATCAGGGACCGGGGAGCACGAGCCATTGGCAAACTGATCAACCACAGCAAGCTAGAAATTCTCAACCTGTGTAATAACCGGATCCGGGCCCCAGGAGCCCAGGCTATTGCTCATGCCCTAGCCAAGAATTCTACGCTGACCTCTCTGAACCTGCGCATCAACTGCATTGAGGATGAGGGTGGCCAGGCAATAGGCCATGCCCTGCTGACTAATGCCACCTTGACATCTATCCATCTGGGAGGCAACGAGTTGTCAGAACCGACAGCTACGCTTTTCTCCCAGGTCCTTGCTCAGAACACAGCTCTGACTAGCATCAACCTTGCATGCAACCACATAGGGCTGGTAAGCAGCTTTCCTGCTTAAAAGAGAAATTGCTTCCGTCTGCTGCCACTACAGCAGCTAGTGCAGTCCAACTTAAGCATCTGTCTGGATGATTTGACATAAAGCAGATGCAGAGCTTCTTTGGTCTGCAGACTGCTGCCCCTCACCAAGGAGCCAAATTTAGCTCCATCTCACACACTGCCAAGGTGATCTTGCTTTGATTATTATAAATTATTGGCAGCAGAGAAGCTGAGGTTACAGCAAATATCACTTAAAAAAGGAATCCCACATTGTTTCACACTCCCTGCACTCTTTATATATAACGAGACCCTCAAGTTGAACCTTGTATTTTGTGAATTTGGCCTTTAGGAAATTGAGAGTTTTGTTCCCAAGTTAAAGAGAGGCCCAGGAAATTCAGGGAATATTTCTGAAACCGTCATGGCTTCATCATGGTACGAAGGCATCACCCTTATAATCTCCCGCTGGTATTGATAGATCAGCGTTGTTAGAAAACTGGCTCACTTGCTGAATTTATGTAAGTCTCTGCTCTGCTACTGAGTCACCATGTGGCTTTGGCCAAAGTTTTCATATCCGTATGCCTAATATTCAACTCTTAAATCCAAGTGGCCTGATTTTCAAAACTGGTGGGCATTCACAAATCTCATCGAAGTCACTGGTGGTGCTCAGCTTCTCTGAAAATCAGGTCACTTCTATTTAGTTGGCTACATGTGAATAAAGAATCCTAAATCTAGGCATCCATGTTTGAAAATGGCCTCTAAGCTCTTTGCCTCAGTTTCCCCATTGGTAAAATGGAAATAGTAAAACCTACTGTACCTGTCTGCCCAGCTCATGGGGGAGCTGACAATTTATTAGCCAATGTTTTTAAAGAGCTTTGAAGACAGCAAGCATTTTATTGGTTCTAATTCTTATTAGCCTCTAGGAAAGAGCTAGAACATAATAATCGAAGGAGAAAAGGGTGTTCTAAAGGGTTGAGGTTTATCCTTGGAAATAATAACCCTAATGCTTAGCACCTTCCATCCAAGGGTCTCAAAGCACTTTGCAGATGTTCATTAGTGAAGCCCTAGAACACCCTGAGAAGTGGGTCAGTATTATTGTCTCCATTTTACAGAGGAGGAAACAGGGGCACAGGCAGAGAAAGTGACTTGCCTGAGGTGTCACAGTGTTCAGTGGTAGAGCTGGAAATGGAACCAAGGAGTCCTAACTCCCAGCCCCCTGTTGTAACCATTAGATACACTTCCCTCCCAACATGGGACTCCAAGCGAGGAGTTGTGACTCCCAGGCCCCTGGTCGAACCACCAGAGGCACAGCAAACTCAGGCCTTGGTTATGTACCTGCATTCCTGTTGATTTCAAAGGTAGACTCCTTCCCTTCCTTTCCCACTTCCTGCCCTCTCTCAGGCAGGTCAAAGGCAGTGGGAGGCTGGGGGCAGGAGGAGTGGTCACAGAGGGTAGGAGCTAAGGTGACCAGATGTCCTGATTTTATAGGGACAGTCCCAATTTTGTGGGCTTTTTCTTATATAGGCACGTATTACCCCCCACCCCCGTCCTGATTTTTTACACTGGCTATCTGGTCACCCTAGCAGGAGCAGCATGTTCATTTGGTATCTGATAGATATTGATTGACAATACCTAAGATTCAACACCTCCAGGAAACATCTGTTGGTCCAATCCCTGGAGTGTGTTGACAGGTGAGGTAGGTAATGGTACCAAGGTGAGCTGCCTCCCAAAGCTCTAGAACTCCTAAGATCTCTGCCAGATTTTCTATCGCAGCTTGAATGTCCTCAGTGGATTGAACTTCAGTTGTGTGGGAGGCTCTGCCTCGCCACCGATGTCCCCAGGAGATGGTTTCTGAAAAGGAGGCTATCTGAGTGGACCTCTCTTGACATTCGCTGGAGTAGGAATGGTATATCTAATTGTGCTGGTGTTGACATTAACTAGCAGTGAGCTGATGAATGGGTGACCAGATACACCAGCATGGCTCTGTCAGGTTATCATCTCAGTCTTAACCAGCCATGAGCCTGAGAACTGCTGACATGATACCCAGAGGGAGCCATTAGTGTGTGCACTGCATAAGGTTACACTCCCTTTCTGTTTCCCTGCCAGTAATGTTTCAGTCTTGCCGAGAAATAAGATACCCCATGTTTTGCTTATTGTCATGTACTCCTGCTTTGGACATGTGAGATGGAAATGCACATGCTCCTTTCTCCCCTACTCCACTTGCAGGCAGTAGGTGAGTGCCGGTGAAAGGCACTCTGGGGATTGGGGGACATGAAGCAGCAAGCCTGCCCTGGTCTGCACTTCACATCCATCTCCTTTCTGATTCCAGGATGGTGGGAAGCAGCTGCTGGAAGGAATGTCAGATAACAAGACCGTGACTGAATTTGACCTGCGGCTGGCAGAGGTGGGGCAAGAGAGCGAGTACCTCATTAACCAAGCCCTGAAGGCTAACCAGGAAATTGCCCGTCTGAAAACCTTTCACCAGTCAAACTCCTTGAAAGAGAAATCCCCAGATCTGGATTAGCCTGTCACATGCCCTTATTTACCACTGTAGCCTTTGAAATGAAATGTTTTTCCTCATTGGGCAGCTGTGGCCATATGATATTAATTCATGGTTGCGGGAGGGGTAAGAAAATGTAACAGACAGCGTGGTGTCAAGGCCTAGGCCCTACCTGGCAGTTGGATCCCTAAGGAGATTTCTCACTGGCTCCTTCACACAGTATGGTCAAGGGTTTCCATGTAACGTCACTCCTCCATCGCAGCAGTGCTGCTGGATTGTGTGCTGTTGACACCTGTCCATAGGGAACCATGCTGATTACCCCCAGGTGTGGCTGATTACACTCAGATGTGATTTCAGCGTAGTTCCTAGCTCTCACAGACTGGCCTGAAAATTCATCTCCTGGAATTAGTCTCAGAATATGTTTTTCTTTATATAACCTTTTCAGTTATTTTTTCTTACAATAAAATAACTAAAACAGGGAATTATACATATCCCACTGTATTGGCTACTATTCTTACCAATGAAATCAACTGGCAGTCTATGATAGGCACACTACAGTAGCCTGTGGACCACTAGCAGTCTGAGGCGAGTTGTCACATGGTGTTGGGGCCTTCTTTGTTTCCAACTGCTAAATAGCATTAAAAAACTCAAGCCATGTTCACTACTGGTCTAAATGTTTCCTCTCCAGGTGAGCAATGGTAGTTGCAGTTTGGATGTTATGTGACTGTGACGGGAGATACAGAGACTGTGTGTGGGTATTAAAAATGTGGGTTGTGTTATGAACAGAGTTGAGAAACCAGTGTATACAGAACAGTTAAGAAGCAGGAGGGAAGAGTTAATGCATTACATACCAGATGCCATGTTCTAGAGGAAGATTGTACATATTGGGCCAGATTCATGCCTGGTGTACCTCCACTGACTTGAATGAGTTTACAGGTGGGATGGACTTGTCCTCACCCATAGTTAGATTCTGGATTGTCCTGGGTCTGTAGAACAAGTGCTAATCCTCAAAGTTCTGAGTAAGTGAACCCTGTTGCTTATAACTTGTTTTGGTGTCCTGGTAAATAGGTAAAGCTCATTGAGCTCATTTACTAATACCTAATTAGTTCAGGTGTCATCACATGTGAGTTTTCCATTAGACAGTCATGAATTTAGGGCAAACTTTTTCTCTCAGTCCAAACATTGTGATTGCATCAATGTAGCACTCAGTGAGGTGCTTATCTTTGCTGATCCTCAGTGAAAATGGAGCTGGGGAGAGTTTGAGGCACTTGCTATGCCTAGAAATCAGCTTTGACCTGGAACCTAAAGATTATATATAATGGGGCATTCTACAAACAATGTAAACTTGGGCTGCCTTAAGTGAGTATTGTTTTGGACCGTTAGATAACAGCTTTGGCAATATTTTGTTTCCACCTGTAGAGGAAAATCAAATCTTTAGATAACATGAATTTATTGCTTATGGAGTATTTGTGAGTGGTAGTGAGAACTCTAGCTCACCCAGTCACCTGTATTTCTGTCTTGTCTTTGTTCCAAACTTGTTGTGTAGGATATTTTTCAGCCATAATTTTCCAGAGGATTGTGTAAACTTTACTAGTAGAACAAATTCTTCATTAACAACATCCTAAGCGGGTTGATAACCTCTCTAATGTGGAACTGCAAAACACGTGCTTTGCATTGTGATGTCATCCTGGCATGTGGGTTAATGTGGGGTAGTAATTGGATCTGATGTGGCTTCATGGAGGCAACTTGCCTCTGAATTCGGACCCCCAAAGTTCTTGAGACCTGGTTATGATTCCTGTGGTGCCATCCAGGTTTTGGAAAGCATTCCAGTAATAAGTGCAAGCCAAGACCATTGAGGGGGAGTAAGCCCAAGCAACAGCCTTTTGTCCCCACAGTGAAACAGCGCAGCATCTTCCAAGCAAAGTGGCCCGTTCCAGATCTGACCTTCAGGCCATGCTGCTATTTCAGGCTTTTCCTGAATGGTGGGTTAAACAGGGTATGTAGAGGTTGGGGAGGGGAGAATGTTGTTTGTTGCAGGTCCGAAACTTTTCTCTGCTTATTGACCCAGCTGAGGCTTTGAATATATTTTTACAAACACTGTCTAGCATTCTAGACAGACGTGTGATGACGCTAACGAGCTATGTTCCATAAACAATAGATCTCCCCCTCTTAGGAAGGGTTATGTGCTGTTCTGCCTTTGCTCCTCAGTGGCATTGCTGTGGGAACTGGTGAGGCTCGTTTTGAATAGGACACTTGTCTTAGGGAGGGTGGCTGTTTTTAACCAAACTTTTTTTTTTTAATCTTGGGGTAGGAGGAGCTGTAACATCCCAGCCAGAACCCATGCAGCTCTGTGTACCCTGCTCAGGGGAAAGCCAAGCTGTCTTGCTGAAAACAAAGCTGCTTCCCCTGCATTCAGAGGGAGGGCTCCCCACCTATCACAACTGGAAGGAAGGGAAGCGAAGGAGTAGTGGCATAAGAGTAAGAGGAAGCCAGGGCTCTGTCTCCTCGCTCACACGCTTCTTCCCTGGAGGGGAAAATACTTGTTGGGCCCAGTCTATTGGCCACCTGAGGAGGGTGATGGGAAAGGGGCCACTTGATTGACTCCCCAGGTCCTTTGATCCCTCCTGCAAGAATGCTGAGCCATGGCAGGCCTCACAGAATAATGTCCTTTTGCCTCTGTGTACAGGGGGGTCTGGTCTCGTCCTACTTGTCCTATGTTCACTACCAGTGAATAACATTACAGAGTCTCTGACACGAACAAACCCACAGCTGAGGCCGGAGTCAGTGAATCATCTGGAACTTTTATTACACCGATTTGGTTTACAATCTTTGTACTTTGATATTTCCAACAGAAAAGGCAACATTGTGATATACCGTTTGTACAGAGAGAGAGAGACAGACAGAGAGAGCTAGATCATATTGACATATTTAAAAGTAAAAACTGTTCCCAGTGCTCACTAAAGAGTTTGTTAGACAGATCCCCGCCGGTGCTTCACTCCACGCAGCAGATACAAACGCCCGTGGCTCTGCTGCCTGCGGACCCCAGGCCAATGGGACCCTTAGCTGCTTGATGCTCTGGCCTCATTGATCAGAAAGGATACGGGTGAGGTTATCACTGGCAGCAATGGCCACCTTAGAGGTGTGTCAACAGCACTACCCTAAAGCCCTTGCAAATCAACATATGCTATGTACTCCCTTCCAAGCTACACTCTGGTGTTCTGCAGGGGCTATCACCAACAAAAGAAAAGCCAGCCACAGCAGCTATAAAAGATTTTGTCAAGACCTCTCCAGAACGTCAGCTACTCATTACCCACCACGAAGCATTTTTTGTTGAGGTCGGTGTTTTTAAGTTTACAAAATATTTTCTTAAAGAAGTGGGGGAGGGATAGCTCAGTGGTTTGAGCACTGCCCTGCTAAACCCAGGGTTGTGAGTTCAGTCCTTGAGGGGGCCATTTAGGGATCTGGGGCAAAAATTGGGGATTGGCTTTGAGCAGGGGGTTGGACTAGATGACCTCCTGAGGTCCCTTCCAACCCTGAGATTCTATGACACAGCTGAAGTAGATGAGATTTTGTTTAGTAACCTTGCAAAAGCCCAAGGACCATGTTCAGCCACACGGGCAGGCGCCACTCCCAACGATGTGGATGGACCAGTTACGAAAGGGTTAGATTTGTCCCAAGAACAACTCTGTGTAAATTACAAGGGCAGCCCACTTCTTGGAGAGCAGGGTGATGCACTGAAAACCAGTTCAAGGTTGGAAGTGGTTGTGTTCCCAAAATGTACCGTAAACCACACTGCACCAAATACACAAAGAATGGTAGGTTTGTTTGGCAGCATCTGCCCTGAGATGTGGTTAGAACTGGGCAAACATAGTTTTAAAAAAAAAGGGTTGTGAATATTTGTTACAATAAAAATTGTATTAAATTGCCTTCCAGGGCATTCACAACCTTCTTCCTGTAAACAGAGGAAAGTCTGCAAGTAGCTAAACTATAGCAGCTATCTTACAAATGCCTAACCTGTGCCAAGGCTCACGGGAACGTCTGTTCAGGCAGCCATCTTGAAATCTCTTGGACTTCCCTCCTCTGGCACCGAAATGAAACCATGTGACTTGGGTGACCGCCCCCTCCTCCCCCTGCCAAGCATGGACCCACAGAAGTGTCAACTAACACGTTATTCACATCTTTGAACAATTTCAAATTACAAACCATTTAGTAAAACTCCAAGTCTGGCCAGGGACCATCGGCAACAGAAATAAGGGCAAATGAATTGAATGAATAATTCACTAGTAATAGTTCACCTAGTGCTATGGAAGGCCAACAGTCCCATAGGACACTGAAGGTGTAGGTCAACTGTGAGACCTCATTGCAAAGCTGGGGGGAATGACCTTCAGCTCCGAAGTCTGAGAGCAGTTTCTGCTCCACTTGGCTGTATGTTGAGGATCCCCAAATGCTGTTTCTGCCCTATCCAGCAGCATGAAGGGGCAAAATCAGGGCAAGCCAATCAAATGAGACAGCATTTCTTTGTGCGTGCGCGGAGGGAGGGGCGTATAAACAGTGGCTTCGAGAGGTTTGAACTCTTGGGAACGACACTAGAGCTTTTGCTTTAAGTGTGCAAGTAAGCGCCCCCGCCTGAGCTGGATGGGGCGAAAAGCTGGTTCCTTAAAGCAGCAGATGGCAGGCTGGGCTTCTGCTCTTCTGATCTGAATGCATACGGTGGAAGGGACATATCTCTGTGGCTGGCTGCCCAAATCTCACAGCTTCTGCTATGAGCAACAGGGGTGTCATTTCTTGGTGTCGGAGCAGCAATGTCTCATGAAACGGGCTAGTTAATTTCCAGCACTAGCTGGGAAATGGGGGAAGGTGGGTATGCACAGAGCTCCTTACTTCATTCAGCCCCTTCGTTTGGCCTGCATTAGGTTGGCACTGCCCACACTGAGCTTTCTCTATTTGCTGCCAGGGTGGGGAAGTATTTCTACTGCCGCTTAGTCTACCTTTTGTGCGCTCAGCCAGCCAGAGCGGCTGGAGAATGGCAATTTGGAGGCAGCGGAGGAAGACGAGTCCTGGTGGGTTTGTGAGTCACCCTGAGACAGCAGAGTACGGCCAGTCATTTCCATGGCAGCTGAAAAGGTCTGAGGGACTGGGCAGAGCCTTGCATGCCCAGTCGCAGAATAGCCTGAAACCCTGTCTGGGGTTTTTAAAAACGAATTAGTGAATGAATGTGATGCTCATAAAATGAGGGACACAGAGTGCTGGTCTGAACCATGCATAGTGTTGGCAAGATTCCTCCCACTTAGCCCTGCTAATCCGCCTCAGCCAGGTAGCTCCCCTTTCTACTCCATTCCTGGGCTCTCCGCACAGCTCTGCTAATTGTCCTCAGTCTGCACCTGCAACCCCCACTCTCTCACACACTCTCGTTCAGTCCTGGGGCCCACACAGCTCTGCTGGTGTATCTCGCTCTTGATCTGCAATACTTCCGCTTCTACTCTTGGCTCGCTGCAGAGCGGCACTTTTGTCCACAGTGGAGTAAGAACGAAACCCTCTGAACTCATTTCGCTTGTGTCCTATGTGGGGAGGGTTGTAGGGAGCGGGGGAGGTGTGACGTAGTGTAGAGACACTGCCTGCAAATGGTTAAATTAGGCTGAGAGCATAGCTAGAGAATGAAGAGCTTTATTCCCACTAGCAAGGCCTCAGAAAGCAAGTGCTGCCAGATCCCTACCAACACCATCCCCTCTGACCTGGATGGATTAGCTTCTCTAGAGGCGAAAGGCAATTTAGTTGTTAGCCAGCGACAATTATACATCTGGGCCTCTGGCAACGTTATCCCTTGTGGTTAATGCTCATCTGTTCCTTGGAGAATGGGCTGAGAGCACCAGCCTGGGAGGCAATGGTATTGCTCTGATAAATTAAGGCGTCTCAGGCCTTGCAGTTACACCAGGTGTTACTCACACAGCTGTCTCCTTAGCCAAAGAGACTTCTCCTTTCAGAATGTCCATCGCACACCTTTCGCTCTACCTTGACGCTGCCTTTGATTCCGCCTTCCGCTGTTTTCTCCCATGCCATCTTCTGTCCTGTAACAGCCTCCCTAGCCCAGTGCCCCAGGCTCCTTCCCCCTCTCCAGCCAACCCCCACCCCCTGAAAAGCCACCACTTCCCCAAAGCCCACACATGCCAAGCAACTGGGCGATAGCATGCTCACCACTCCCACTTAAAAAGATCTATGCTGAGTTCTCTCTGTGTTGTGGCCCACCTAGTCAGTTTTTATCTGACTCTGTCCAGCCTGGAAGCGCCTCAGGGCAGAGAGCTTCCTCTGTGAGTTGGACACTGCACATTCTGAAGGCAATGGCAAAGCTTCCTTCAACTCAGCAGCAGCAGGACTGGATCCTGTGTTTATAAAGGGCCCTGTAGATAACGGGTCTGTGTACAATATTTGTGATGGTGATCGTGCCTTTCTGTCCCTCGTGCCTATAGCGACGTGGTTGGAGTTCCTCTGCCTCGTTTAGCTGGCCCCTCTGCTCGGGGAAAGCAGGTATCTATCTCTCAGCTGCTGAGTCCTGGAGGTCAGGAAAATCAATATGGCAGGGCTTTTTACGGTCTGGTGTCATGATCTTTTGGGAGCGTTTTTTCTTGAATCTCTGGAAGGCTCTGACATAGCTGCCTATATGCGTTCAAGGAGTGAAGGAAGCAGCGGGGAAGGTTTTTTTGTGAATGTAGCAACCAGCGTGACTGAAGGAATGATGGCTGTGCTGCAGCAATTTAGAGAATAAAGGAGTTCCCTCATGGGTCCAAGTCACGTCACCGAACACAGAAGTGGGTTTGTGGCTGTCCCCAGAGATGACAGATTAATCCAAGGTTTGTGCAGCCCTTGGGGGGGGAAATGTGGCCAATGGAAGTTGACAACATGGCCAGTGGCTGCCGAAACATAGTGCAGAGTGAGGCCACTCCAAATCCCAGCATTCCATCTTGATCCAGGGGATCAAGGGAGCAGGTGGGATGGTCACTCAGGCTTTGGTCATGTCAGTGGGATTATGGGTTGGGAGCTGAATAGGGGAGGGGAGATTGGCTGGAGTTATGCCTGGTATCAGACTGGGGGAAGGATTCAATGGCTCTCCAATTCCAGTCAGACATGGGGCCTAGGATGCTCTAAAACACTTCTCACCACATGCTTATTGGCACCACCTTTCTATCCCTGCCCTTCATGGCTATTACACTCACTGCAGCAAACGTGAAACTCCACAACCACCTCCACACAAACAAGGCCAGAGATCAGCTTCCTTTCCCATGAAACAGGCATCATTTTGTCATTTACTGAACTGCTGCAGGAAATAATGGATTACTCTGAGCAACTTAACAAATTTTGGCGCAGGACTCCATCCCACTAGCTGTGCGTATGCACCAGGCCAGTTTGTTTTGATGGAACACGTCTGTGACCATTTCAGATCCTGGATGACTGCAGAGGAGAATTTCAGACACCTGCATCTATTCTGGATCACCCAGCCCATCTAGAATGCTACCGATATAACAACTTTATCCTTTTCTATTTTCTCCTTCTGTTTTGTTCTCTTTTCCTTGAGGCCTGACTATTTAGTGGAAGTGGTTGAAATTTTTCAAATGGGTGAGGGGTATGAATAAATTTTTCATCAAAAATTCAATTTTCAAGCATAAAAGGAAAAAACCCTTTACCAAAAATTGTTCAGGTTTTTTTCTCTAGCTCTATTTTGAAGGTGGTGGGGGGGAACCGAACAGGAAAAACTTTTGAGAAATTCCTGTAACACATTTTATTGGGATTTTTTTTCCAACCAGCTCTACAGTGTATTGAGTGAAGCTTCACAGAACAGTAGAATCCATTAGTTTGCAGGGCTGTTGTAGCTGTGCTGGTCCCAGGATATCAGAGAGACAAGGAGGGTGAGGTAATATCTTTGATTGGACCAATTTCTGTTGGTGAGAGAGACAAGCTTTTGAGCTCCACAGAGGTGAAAAAAGACAAGCTTTTGAGCTCCACAGAGCTCTTCTTGAAAGTTTGTCTCTTTCCCCACCAGAAGTTGATCCAATAAAAGATGTTATCTCATCATGACTCTCTCAGAGGGCAGGTCTACACTACCAGTTAAGTTGGTCTAACTTATGTTGCTCAGGGGTATGAAAACACGCCCCCCCGGCGCAACGTAAGTTTGGCGCTGTGCACACTGGAGCTGTCGGCGGGAGACACTCTCCTGCTGACACAGCTTATGCTTCTCACTGAGGTGCAGTAATTATGCCGATGGGAGAGCGCTCTCCTGTTGGCACAGTGCATCTACACTGGATGTGCTACGGCAGCGCAGCTGTGCCGACGTCGCGCTGTAGCGTAGACTTGCCCAAAATCTACTACGTCATTCTCCCACCTCCCCTTCCCCACATCCAATGTCGTCACTCAGGGCCATCTGTTCCCCAGAAAAAAAATCTGATCAAAAAAACTCTCTCCCTAACTTGAACAGGAAGAATCCATCTGTTATCACCTGATCTCATGTATCTGCTCCTGCTTCTGGAGACTTGTTTGTATTCTCAGGCCTGTGTTTTGAATCCTTTTCACCCTGATTGCTTCAAGGGCTGCCATCCAAAGTCAGAACTCATTAGATGTCAGCTGACAGTGCAGCTAATGGACACTAGAATCGTGTGACTGATACCAATACTAAATCATCTTGACATATTGTAGCTATGTTGTGTTTCTTTCACTCAGTGAATAGCTAAGATTGCAGAAGTAGCTTGCACTGATGGAGAGTGAGTGATCCTCGTGTGTGTGTGTGTGTGTGTGTGTGTGTGTGTGTTTGCTCTGCAAAGTCCACTAAAGTCTAATCACAGTGGGTGAGCTACAAAATCCCCAAAGTTCCAAGAACTGGCAATATTTCTGGAAGGGCACATGTGTTCCCATAAAGTTTCATTTTCCCCATTAAAAGTCTTAGGTCTTAAAAAAACAAAACACCACTGCCAACAACCCATTGGTTTCCAAGGGCCGTTGTGCTTGTCACTGGTGCCAGAAGGACATACTGCACACTGGTATGGACTCGTGAAGCCTCAGCAGTTTCGGAAAGTGTTGCATAGGTGGGTGATGTACCTGCTGGTAGAGACTGGCTATGGATTGCAGGAAGATGATCTCCTTGGACTTCATAAAGACACTGCCCCCAAGACAGACCAGGCATGGAGAGAATAAGAGGAAGTACATGAGGCTTCTTCCAAGTTTAGTTTAGACCTTGGAACTTGTAGGCAGGAAGGCTGTGGAAAATGCCATGTCCTGGCTGGAAAGAGTTCCTGTTGGGGAGAAGAAGGCTCCTGGCCCTAGGTGGCAGTGGTCAATTTGTTTGTTTCGATGCAGCTCACAAGATCAAATCCTTGGGCATAAGGTTCCCCTTCAAAGTGTAACTCTAGGTTCCATGACGGAGGGAGGAGAGCAGAACCTCCTGACAACAGGTTGGCCACAGGGGTACCTGGATCTCACAAGCTCATTGAAGACCAGGTAGATTCTGGAAGGTGATTTATTCAGCAAAATCCCAATGTTAATTCCAGGCATAAAATAAATATTGCAAGGGATTGATTAGGCTGGATTCAAGGGCAAGTGAAGCCGTGGAGAAGATGGGCCATGTTCACCCTTGCGTAGCTCCACCAGCTTCAACAGAGTTACAACTAAGGATGAACACAGCCAATTAGTTTCTACTTGCACCTTGGCTATGCCCCTTCCCCTTCTTTCCAAAATGCCCATTATATCCACTGAAGTTAGCAGTGCCCACAAGGGGGAGGAGAAAAAACAACAACCCTATGTTCCAAACTGTATAGGACCCAACACATCACACATCCAGGCTATGCGAACTCTATGCCAACATGTGCATTTCAGTTGGAATATACAACTGGCCTGATGTTTAAATCACAGGCCATGTATTGGATAGCATGGAGCCAGGTAGCCATATATTTTATTTTCTTCAACAAAGACTAATTTAATTTAAAAGAAAGCATTCGTTCTGTATGGAGCGCTATGGCTGCCCATGGTTTGGTAATATGAATTCTGGCTGGTGCAGTAATATTTCAGATCTCCACCACACATACTGCACTTCCCACTGTATATTGCAGGACAGTAGCAGCTCCACTGCCTGGTTTTAAACTTGACAGCTGTAAAATATCACTTGTGTGATAATTAAACAGAAATGACCAGGGTTGTAATTGGAACGGCTGGAACAAAAGGCCAAGGATGTTATTTCATCATTGGAGTAATACTTAAATCAGAGGGAGATCTTATACTGTTATTGCCCCTGAAACCAGGTGCTACTTGGCTTATCACCCTTTTTGTCTTCTTAAAGATTAAGGCCCCAATCCTACGGTTGAATCCCCACAGGCAGGCCCCCTAGTGGACTCTGCGTTGGTGCAGAGGACCACTCCTGTAAAGCCAGTTGCAGAACAGGGGCCTGCATGTAAAGGCCACTCACATGCACAGTGTCAGCCATCTTGCTCTTCTTAAAGAGTATCGCCCGCTGAGCATATCCATTCCAGTGCCCTTCCCCCTGCCTGCTTCCCAGGCAGCGAGTAGAGCAAAATCACCCGTGTCCTCACTTGCTACTTCAGCCTAATCGGAACTCGGACAAAAGATGAAAAGTTAACTAATTACTTGGGAAACAAAGGGCAGCAAAGGGCTATTTCTCTGGATTGGGAGTAGTAGGTGCAAAGAGGGGTTTTTAAAAAAGTCAAGCAAACAGTAGCCTCTACGTTTTCCATAGTGAAAACGTCGTCAGCACAGCCCTGGATTGTGGTCGTCAGCACAGCCCTGGATTGTCAAGAATCACGTCTTAAAAGCAGTGTGTGTTTGTTGGTGTTCTTCGTCAAGCTCCAGCTCTTGGGAGTCACGTTATATGGTGAGGGTCTCAGCTTTCATTTAAATAAAAAAGGAAGTTCTAAGTCCTTGTGGCTGGGGAGAAGAGCTTGAAAATGTGACTTGTAAAGGCTCAAAGACCTAAAGGCAGAAGAAAAGAACCCCAAATGTATTTATTTTTTAAAATCCTATCATTTTTAAGCCAGGCTATGCATCTGGGGCGTGGGGGGGGGGGGGGGGGGGGGGCTGATTCATATTTGAATGCTTGCGGTTAGCTATACAGAGAAGTTTCCTCTCCCTGCCTTATCAACAGCACCTGCCATTGTTAAACCTGAATGAACATTCTGAAAATTCACCTGCTGTCCTCATCAGGAGTTTGTTTGAGGCCTGGCATTGCAGGCAATGATACGAGGCTGGTCAGTTTCGCTTCCTTGCACTGCACTAGCAAAACGCTTGGGAACCCAGCACTGTTGGGGAAGGTTCAAAGGCAAAAATGATAATGGCTAAAATGATGGCAATGTGTCTATTCAGATTAGGGTTGACTGAACCCCACTCACTCACACACACACACACACACACCCTTTAATTAGCAAAGCCAAACCTTGGGGCCTACACTACTTGACAGATTCTTGCATGGCAGCAACAGGAAATGCAAAATAGCTCAAGAGTATTATTTAACCTTATCCTCTTTGAATACTGCATTAGCTGCTCCACGTGCTGGGAAAAGAAGGGGCCTGGCTGCTGTCCCGTTCAAGCATCGTGCTCCATGGGTAAAAGCCTGCTGTGTCCAGCATTGTGCTGAGAACAAACCCCAGTATATGGGAGACTGCAATGGTTGGGACAGGGATGGGAAAAGTTTACCCTTCCCCTCCCCCTTGCTTTGCAACCTAGCTCCAGCGTGCTCCTAACCTTCACTAAGAGATATGTTCTGATCTGGGCTGTAGGCGTCGGGCCACTCTGCTCTCCACATGTACAGGGAGAACAGCGCCAGGCACCTAAAACACGGAGAGCAAAATCACTCTGCAGCAATCTGCTGAGCTGTCGGGAGAGGGAGAATCAGCCCTGAGATGAGCCTCAGCTTGCAGGATAACGGCCCCTCCTTGCTTTGCTCCTTTCCCCTCTCCCTGCTTGGGTTTCTTCAGGGCTAGGACACAAGGAAGGAATCTTTGGACAGGAAAAGGTTGCACAGTCCAGCAAGCACATGGTCTGCGTAATAAGACCTTGGAAGAAGTGGGCATTTGGGCTCTAGAGAAGAGCAGGCTGAAGAGAGACAGTACATGTCTGTTCATACAGAAAGGGATGTTCCAGAGAGAAGCAGGGTCAATTACTCTCATTAGTCAATGGAGGAGAAGTAACGGGATTAAGATACAGCAGGGAGAATTCAAGTTAGATATCAGGCAACATGCTATCATGAGATGAGCAGACGGGCAATGAAACGAGCTGCCAAAGGAATCACCATCACCGGCACAGACATAGCTGAGATCAGACACTAGACTGCAGAGAGAATGGATACCTGGCCAGTTCAGACAATGCTGCTAAGCCTACAGCCACATGGGGGTCCCTGGGTCCCATCCCAACCGGGAGGGGGTGAAATGCTAGTGGTGGTTACTGCCACACAGACTGGAGGAATGGTGCTTAGGGTGACCAGATGTCCCGATTTTATAGCACAGTCCCAATATTTGGGTGTTTTTTCTTATATAGGCTCCTATTACCACCACCACCCCAAACCCTCTGCCCCGATTTTTCACACTTAGGTCACCCTATTGGTGCTTTGTGCTGACAGCATAAATAACTTGTGCCCCTTGGAGAATTAAAACATCTCCCCATTCATGTGGGCCTGACTGGACACGTTGTAGGTTCCTCGTTCCTCCTGTTTAATACATGTTTAACACACATGTACTAGCCCCCTCACTCCTTCATAAACCCATGCACTGTTCTGGATGCTGCTGTTCTCTCCCCCTAGCCCCCTGGGAAAGGAATATGGGTGTAAGGGGGGGTGCACTGGACTCTTAGCTGAGGCCCCAGGTGAATGGCTGGACTAAAAGGCCTGTCAGAAGCTGGGGGGGGGCAACCGCTGTGAGTCCCTGGTTCAAGCCCATCCTCTCTAGGTTTCTCATCCTCAGCCCAGGCCATCTCCTGTCTTCATCCCTGCTCCCCTCAGGCCCTTGGCTGTGCTCCGCTCCCATGCCCAGACATGGCACATCCACTATGCTGTTAGAGTCGGCAGCCAGGTCTCCCTACATGACCGTGGCTTGTCCTGCCCCAGGGAGGGAAATGCGTGAGCTGGAAGGGCTTGTCCTAGCCCCTGCTCACACTCTTAAGCCAGGCACATGCCTGGCTCCACTGTAACTCAGAACTGGGGGAGGAGGGAACCAGAGAGCAGATGGAGTTCCTCCCTCCCCCCATCCTTCTCAGTGGGGTCCAGGAAAGTCAGATGAGACACATATAGATGGGGCTGCTCTGATCCATCCCCCTCGGAACCCGAGCTGGGTGACCATTCCCGTCAGGGAACTTTCTAGTGTATACCAGTGCCTTAGCTGGCAGCTGCGCTGCTCCCGTCATCATCCGCTCAGCAGACTCTCAGCCAGCGCAAAGGGACACAGGAAGGATGCAGGGGTGATGGGCAGATACCCCGGAGCGCTGGCCCTGCATGCTACCATCTGCCTTAGAGCAGCGCTTAGAAAAAAGGCAGCGTGTTGGAGAAGCTGCTGGATTTCAAAGGGATTAATTGGCCACTGGCATGTCTGATCTCAGCATTTCCTCCCCCCACCAGCCCAGGGGACTCCTCCACTACCCGGTGAGAATCTCTTATCTGATGGGGGAGGAGAATCTTAACTCAAGTGGACAGCTGGATTTATTAATGGGCTAACAGCAGGAGAGCAGGGAGGAGGCAGCTGGGCTGCAGAGCTGAGCTGGTTAGAGGCTTTGTTGGATGCGGTCACACAGAGACACGCACACACCCAGCCTGCGCCTGCCCTTTCCTCATCAGATTGAGATGCCTAGTGCTTAACCTCCCCTCTATGGCACAAGCTTTCCCCATGTATCCTAGCACCTGGCCCTCCCTGTGCGCTGCCAACACCATCAGGTAAAGGGTGGCTCAGGGCTAGCCCTAAGATTTGCAGGGGAAAGGGGAGATAGGGCTGTTAATTGCCTTCCTCTCAAAGTGGGGATCAGAAATGGGTGAGGAGTTCATGGTGGGAGATCAGACTCCAGGTGGCAGCTTTTCTCCCTGTTGCTGAAGGAGAAGCGGGGCTGGCCTATGAGATGTCAAGTTACTCTTAAAGTAATCAGCAGTGGCTTAGTGGGGCCAGTACAAGTGCTGCTCTGTGGGAGTCCAGGGTTTGATTACTGAACCTGCCTTTTTCTCCCCCTGGGGCTGGCAGGGGCTTGGGACATTGTAGAGGCAACACCTCAGTCCATAGAGGGGTAGGCGGGGTGAGAGCTTGGAGGGGCTTCAAGCAATCTTGGACAACCTTGGCTCAGGCTTTGATGGTGGAGAATTCCAGTGAGAGGGGCCAACCTTCTCCCAGCAGCATTAGCGAGCCTAATGGTGCCACATGGGGACACTGTGTTTGAAACATGAACTTGGTTGTGGGGGGAGTTTGTTCAGTCCCAGGTGCTGGGGCAGTGGGTGGCTCCCATTACTCTGCAGAGACCCTCTGGCCAAGTCAGCAGCAGCAGCATCTAGAGGAAGCCTAGTCTTGCTGGCTGGTAGGACAGTCTCCCCAATGACACTTTGAGGGTGGTGTGGGTGAAAATAGAGCTATCTAAGGACCAAGATGAACCTGAACCCAGGGGAAAAGAATCTTTGTGTGAACAGGGACTGGACAAAGCTCATGGGCAGAGTGTTTGGCAGCAGAGTTTTGCTACTGGCGATAAAGGATGCGGGTAAGTAAACCTTTCTAACCTGCCCTTGCTCTGTGGGCTCCCCCGTCCCTAGGGGAACTGAAAGACTTGCCGACCTCTGTGATAAATGTATGGATCTAAGGCACCTGGCCACAGAAAGATGGCAAGTGTAGCCTAACCTAAGCCATGAGCAGCTTTAAAATGGAACAGCTGGGGAAGGACAAGAGAGCCTGAGTCCCCTCTCACGTACCCCAGTCACAGCCCATTTTAACTCCACTATTTCAGTGGGGATACTCCTCTACCAAGGCATAAGGGCACATTCCATCATCTCCCATTAACGTCACTAGGAGCTATTCCATTGACGTTAAAAGGAGTTGCACTGGGCCCTGAGTGAGAGGCCAATGAGGCACTGGCAGCCAAAGTCAATTGGTATAAGGGGAGCCAGTGGAGCTGTAGCCACTTCTACCAGGTCTGGGTTTGGCAGAAGCATTGCATAGCGTGCAGACAACAATGGAAACAGAAGAACAGGATAGCCTAGGGCCTGGTTATTTATACCTACCAGTTCTTAAAGGGCCACTGACATTTAAGCCCAAAATGTAGGTTCTGTAGTGGGAGGAGGGGAGTTTGACAAGACAAAATCTGAATGGAAGGATGAGGTTTAAAAAAGTTTTAGTTAAACAGTCTTTGTTTTAGTACCTGAGAACAAGTGAAACTGACTAGAAAAAAGTGTGAAACTGACCAGCCTAATTTCATTGTGTAAGGACAGAGAATAAACTTCATCAGCGATGGGGGGAAAGTCAATGAGATGTTTAAAATTCTTTCAGCTCCAACAGTCTCAGGTCCTGTTAGAAACACGGGGAAAGATCTTTATCTTGGAAATGAGGGGAGAAGTTAGTGAAGTATTAATTCTTATTAGAGAAATTCCCTAAAGGTAGGTCAGATTCTGGAAAGCGACCAACACAACAGCATTACTGAGGAGAGGGGCTGGGATACAGGGAGTGCTACAGGCACTGAGATCTCATCAGTGAAACAGTACAGCAGCATTACATGCAGAAATGGACCGGGGGAGGTCTGGCTGAACCAAATGTAACACATGGTTCAGTGTGTGTTACTTGTCTCCTTTCTGTAGCTGATCTGCAGAGGGATAGACATGTCCTGCTGCCAGGGACGGATTAACCTTTTGTGGGGCCGGCACCAAACATATTTGTGGGCCTCCATGAAGGCAATGGAGCATGGCGCAGGGAGGCTGGTCCTGAGAGCGAGGGGCCAGCCAAGGGCAATGGGGCATGGCATGGCAGGGGTGGCCCCCCTCCGCCCAGCCCAGTGCAGGGCACTATTTACAAACCAGCAGTTGCCAGACACACAGTGGCCTGCCTGGCCCTGTGTTGCCAGCGTGCCCCTTCCCCTCAGGGGTGGGACCATGCCACGCCACACAGCCGCCCGCACCCCCCAACACCCCATAGGCCATAGGTGCTTGGAAGCAGAGACTGCCCAGAGCGAGAGGTGCACTGGGGTCTGGCCAGGGGCTGAGAGGAGCAGGGGATGGGGCCATGGAGCGGAGAGGAGCCCTTGGCCAGCCGGCAGGCAGGCCAAGAGGAGCAGGTGGTGGGCGGCGGGGAGCCAGCAGGGTCTTGGGGCACAGTGCAAGCAGAGCAGGCCAGGGACCTTTCTGAGCATGGGCCCGGCTCCATGGCACCTCTGGTGCCATTGTAAACCTGGTACTGCCTACTGCTGCTGCCAGCTACTGGAGTTACTCCTTTAGCTCAAGTAGTGGAGGACCATGCTGCTTCTTGGGTTCAAAGCTTGCTGCTGGCTAATGGTGGGAGTTGCTCCACGCTGTTCTCTGCCATGGTGGATGATGGGAATGCAACAGAGCTGATGGACAGCAGGGACCGTGGGGATCACTGGCCAAGGCCAGAACTTGGCCATTCAACAGGCACAGATCAGCTAGCTGAATGGAAAAGGGGCCTTAGGAAAACCGGTGAGCCTATAATGAGTTCAAGAGGTGCGGTGATGTTCTAATGAAGAAGGCAATACAGACAGAACCAGCCCAGAGCTTGTGGGCCTAAGAGGCACTATCTCATCACCCCTTTCTCACATCCTAGCACAGACTTTGAAAGATCTCTACAAAAAATACAGTTCAGCCTTGACTACTTTTCCTTTTTCCCTCCCACCACCAAATATTTATGGGCCCGATCTTGCAAATCCTTCCTCATGCGAGTAGCCTCATTGATTCCAGTAAGGACTCCTCACATGAGTAAGGGTTTGCAGGACTGGGAGCCTGCTGAGACGCCGATCCCTAGGTATGTGCATGTGAAGTGGTGAAAGGCGGGCAACCGTGGTCAGTCCGTTCCAGGGTTACAAAAACGGTGGCATTCAGACCCCAGTGTGATGTGACCGTGGGACAAAGGCAACGTACTGCAGCCATGTAATGGGCCAGCCTGGGTTTCCTTGAGCACTTTCCAAAATAATCCCCTTATTTTTAACCACCCTCTGTAGTTTAGCATAGAAGAAATGCCTCGTGTGGCCATTGCTGCTGCTCTCTGAGGACCTGATCCTGGCACCCTGACCCATGGCGAGTAGAACCACTGACTTCAAGTGACTGCTCATGTCTATAAGGATCATTTGCAGGAGCACGAGTTTGTAGGATCGGCTCTTGATGGCCTCACCCACAAGCCCAACCTAGCAGGAGATCTCACCCACATGCACTAGTTTCAGGGAGAAATTTAAAGAAAGTGACCCATTTAGGCCTTGATCCTGCTATTGGACTGCATAGGTGGACCCTCATTGACCAATGGGGCTCTATGTTAATGCAGGGGGCCACTCACACGGATCCCATCATAGGATTGGGACCTGAAAGGTGAACTGGTGTGGTTTTTCCTGCTGCAGACACCTGAGTTGAAGGTTCTGTTGCCACCCACAGAGGGGCAGGGAGCTGCATTCATGCCACCACTGCCGGTGTTTAGCTGCTCCCAGGGAACTGGCTCCTGCCCTCAGCGCTTGGTGGGTTCTTTTAGCTCCGATAAACCTGCTCGCAGACTCTGTACGGAACCTGGGAGCATGGCCTTTGTGGAGTATTATCAATGGGATTGTTTCCGTTCACCTTTCAGCCAGCCAGAGGATTCTGCCCATTGGTCTGTGCTACGAGGGAGGCACCCTAAAGAGGTTGTTGGGCAGGTTGCATACAATAGTCCCCTAAGGAGCCAGTGGAAACCCTTCGGAGAGGAGCGTGGAGCGCAGGAGCTGAGGATCATGCTGAGAGGAGCCCTCTTTGTAACCACATGGGCCAAAGGGGTTGCATTGTTTCAGATTGTTAGCAGCCCTTCCCTTCACCAGCATGGACAGCAGAAACTCTGGGCCTCTCTACATCCCCACCCCTCTCCCATCTCCAGCCTCTCTTTGCCCTCAGAACTCTGTGCCAAACCCAGCTTCCCTTCTTATTAGTTACTGGAGCCTGGAGCCAGCTTGACTTCATATAATATTTACTCTCCCCGAGACCCGCCAACCTGCTCTTCTATTATTCATAGGTAAACTGCAGTTGAACCTAACAGAACCTCCCTGGACGCCAGACTCCTTGCTTGGCTGAATTAATTATGACTAGACCTCACCCACTTCAAGACCTTGGGAGCCCCAGCTGCCCAACTCACCCCTTCCCCATAGGGTGTCTTTGGCTTGCAGAAGGCGCCCAGCACACAAAGGTCTCCTTGGTTTGCTTTGCAGGCTGGGCCTTCTCCTGCCAGACCTTCTGGCTTCATGCTGTGACTGCACTCTAATGCCAGGTAGGGCCTTTCCTTGGTATATTCCCTGTTGCTTCCTGCTTTCTGCAACCCCAAATGGAAAAGTACTTGGCTTTAAGCTTTACCTAGGGGATGCCGATTCTTGGCCCTGGAGTGCTGAGGCTTTCTAAGGAGCCGTCTGGCAGCGATGCCCATCCCAGCAGCTGGGGACAGTGTAACAGTCGGAGCACAGTCTCAAAAAAAGGGGGGGAAGAGTTGGCCTTGTGGTTTTAAGCATCTCCTCTAAACTGCCCTTCAGCTCTATGGGCCCGGGTGCCCCAGGATCTTTGGCGCATGAGGAGTTAATCGCTGCTCCAAAGGGAATGTGCTGCCAGACCTTGATCCTCTTGGCTCCATGCAGGACCCCTCTGAGGGAGAGTAAGTCTGCAGCGCTGGGGGAGAGGGGCAGAGGTCACGGGTGCAGCAGGGCGGTGGGTGGTAGTTGTCATTTAGCACTATTCCAGCCAGCCGGGGCCTTTCAAGTCCGAGCTTGAAACTACAGCACCCAGCTCCCTCCTTCAGTCCTTTCCTTTCTACCATTTTTTGCAACTGGTCATCGGTCTGTCATTTTGTGCCATGCCACAGGTGGTGCTGCTGCTCGCCCATCCTGCTGCCACCCCCTCCTCCATGACATCAAAGGGGCCATGTGGCTGGGAGGAAAGGCAGCAGCTCTTGAGCCTATCCTTGGAGACCAAGAAGCAGTGACCTCTCCATCCCACATGCTGAGTGGGGCACTGGTGCCTTGTTTTCCTGGCTATCCCCTCCCTTCCCAAGTCCCTGTGTCTGGAGACACGGTGATCAAGAGGGAGATCCTTGCTGCCCACCGCTCACAGTGAGGTCTCCATGCAGGACCCATTCCGATGGAGGTGACGGTGGTCGTGGTTGAGGCAGCCCTCGTTGCGGTGCACGATAAGGACGGGGAAGTAGAGGGCATCCTGGTAAGCAGGAGGGTCCTCCTCTTCCACGGTGACCTGGCTGGAGAGGCGGGTTTGCTCGGTCGGGCAGCTCTGCTCGTTCAGGCTCCCGCTCCGGCTCTGCCAGAGACAGCTGCGCCGAGAGCCATAGAGGCGGCCCAGCGAGAAGCGGCTGCTGCTGAAGGGGATCCTGGGGCTGCCGTTACAGATGCTCAGGGCGCTGCGGGAGAAAATGGACGAGCTGCTTATAGTCCTGTGGCACCGCTCGCAGTTCTGCCGGTAGCCCCCGTACCTGCAAGCAGAGTAGCTAGTGCAACTGGAGAGCCCCACCAAGTCCATCAGGACGGCTTCTGAGTAGCTGGGCACTAGCTGCTGGTTGGACCGGATGTGCCACTCCAGCTCAGTGCTGTCCACCGTGTTGACACGGGGCATCCTCCTGCAGAAGGAGCGCTCCTCAGCTGGTGTTACGGCCACAAAGTCAAACCCAAAGAGCTTCTCCACGTGGTAATGGACGTAGGAGGTGCGGTACTCATTCAGCACCCGCAGAGGCCAGGACAGGCTCAGCAGGGCAGCCACCCAGAAGACGTAGTGGGACACATACCAGGGCAGGTTGTCTGGGTCTGAAAAGGCCACCATGTATTCCTTAAAGTCCACGTTCTTGAGGTGCATCCCCTCCCTGGCCTCCATGTAGTCGTCCAGCCCCTCGTTCTCGGTGAAGAAGCGGGCGCGCTGGGTCAGGTAGGAGTTCTCGGACTCAACATTGGCAAAGCTGAAGCATTTGGTGAAGCGGAGCCGAGTGGCTGGGTAGCTCTCCAGGTCCATCAGGTCCTTGGAGATGTCCTTGACCCCACAGTTGGAGTAGTCAAACTCGGCCTCCGCCACGTGGGTGTTGACCCTCTCGTGATACACCTGGGTGGTGGTGTAGGCATCCCCATTGCGGTAGCGGGTGACCTGCCGAGTCCTCCGGACATAGTGGTAACTAATGGCTTTCCACCAGATGCATGGGGTGGCCTGTTGCATTCTCTGCACCCGCTCGTGCACGCTGTCTACGTCCACCTTGTACTGCAGCTCGTTGCGGATGTAGCAGTGCCAGCACTCCACCAGGTAGACCACGTAGAGCATCACCAGGAAGGCCAGGGGGATGTAAACATAGCCATTGGAGCAGGGGCTATCATGATACATCATGGACTTGCCCTTGTAGGCGCTGTCAAAGGTCAGCCGGGTGACCTTGGTCACATGGCACCAGGTCATAGCTCCCATGCAGCCGTACATGAGGAGGGAGAGCAGCAGGCATTTCCAGTGGGATTCTCTGCAGAGGGACTTACTGAGGGACTGCTTCACCGGTCGCTGCTGCTCCAGGTGCCCAGGAGAACCGGGGAAGAGGGGGAGAGAGAACAGGAGGAGAAGTTAATAGCCTGCAGCAGAAAGGGGAAAGCCAGCCCGCTGAACAGAGCGTTGATTCGCTCCTGCAATTAACTGGCTAAAGAATTAATTCCAGATTGCTGTCCTCAGAGAGGCAACAGATCCCATTCAGAGGTTACTCCTCAGGGATAATCCTCTCAGCTGGCTGGCAAGACGGGCCAGAGGTCTGTGCTTCATCTCGGGATGATGCTCTGTGTGACTGATGCCCAATTCCCATATTGTGCAGCCTCTGGCTACCGCACTGGGAGTCGGTGCCCACTTCCTGCCATTCCAGGGTTGCCACGTGCCCTCCTCTCCCAATAAATGCGAACAGACCATGCTGTCCCTGCCTGGAAGATATGGACATATGACCCCCACCCTCCAGACTGACTGTGGTCCATTCATGAACTAGCATCAAAGCGCAGAGAAGTCAGGATCCCTCTCTCTCCCCTGTCACTTGAAGCCAATGCCATGTCTTCCAGGACACCTAGGGAAGGGCAATCCCACCTCTGATTGGGAATGGTAATTGCCCAGCTTGCCTGCAAGCCTCTGCCATGATTCACTGTTGCTGTAGGCTCCAGCCCCAGGCTAAGTGGCTGCCTCCCCTAATCCTCGTTGCCTGCCATGAGTATAAATCAGCGAGGTGCTCCCCTGAGCAGCAATTCCACTCCCAGGGCAGCTGTCTGCACGTATGGCAGTCCGGCTGTTAACCTGCCAGCCGCAGGAAAGGCCCTTCTCTGGGAGAGCTACAGCAGGTTGTAAATCCCCCTATGGCTGTTCCTCCAACAATGCCTGACACAAACAGCACTGCAAGCGGAACAGCGCTCTAGAGCAAAGCTACTCAAAGTGGTGGTCCGCGGACCGAGCCATCGGCTGCCGGTCTGCGTGCACATTGGGGAAAAAAATTGCCGGTCCCTCACATCAGATAGCTTGAGAAGCGCTGCTCTAGAGTGCAAGTTTCCAACCCTCTCGTACTGCGACAATGACCTTTACTGTGCAAGCTCCCCTGCACTATGGCAGTGACCTCTAGCGTGCAAATTCCCCCCCAGTGCTGTGACAGTGACCTCACACGTGCAAGTTCCCCCCCGGCACTGTGACAGTGACCTCACACGTGCAAGTTCCCCCCCAGCACTGTGACAGTGACCTGTCATGCAAGTTCCCCAACACCCCTGGAACTGCAAGAGTAACCTCTAATGTGCAAGTTTCCCCCCCATCACTGCAACAGTGGCCTTTAGCATGCAACTCCCCTACCCCCCCTCAAGCACTGAGGAATTTAGCTATGACCCTGGGGTGAAAACCCTTCTCGAGAAAATTGCTCGGGGATCTTTACCGAACAGGCGTGGGCAGGATACCAGTTTTACGCCCCATCTAAAACACAGCACCTGTACTGCAGCACCTCATAACGCCATGCTACTAGGAGTTTGGTAACAACTCAGGAAGAGCACCTCCCAATGAAGAACCTACACCACTTCCTGGAAGATGTCCCATTCAAGCACTGGTCCAGCCTCACCCTACTTAGAGGGGTTGTTCCTAGGGCAAGTTATTGCGCAGCAAGTTGGGGCGTGAATCTATGCACATCAAATAACATAGCAGTGTCCAGGAAGACAAGTGGAGGCAGACTGTGGGACCCCAGCTGTGAGCTGCTAGCAAAGCAGTCATTAAGGGGTGTTGGGATCTTAGATTTGCTCTTCTCCTCTAGCTTATGCAAGCGGAGACGCTTTGATGCATTGTCCATTATTATTACAATGTGTGAATGTCTTTAGTTCTCTTCCTCTTCTCCATGTTTTAGGCCACAAAGGAGTGAACATTTAAAACTTATACCAACATAGCAATATCGGTCAGGGATGTGAAAAAACCACACCCCCTAGTGATGTAGCTATGCTGACAGAAACCCCAGTGTAGATGCAGGTATGCTGCCAGAAAGTGCTTTGGTCAGCATAAAGAAAAGGAGTACTTGTGGCACCTTAGAGACTAACACCACCAGTACTCCTTTTCTTTTCGCAAATACAGACTAACACGGCTGCTACTCTGAAAATTGGTCAGCATAGACAATGTCGTTCAGGGAAGTGGTATTCCTACACTATGCCATCAGAAAAACTTCTGATGGCATCTGTTGTGTCTACACTATGGGGCTATGCTGGTATAGGCTCTGTAATGTAGACATAGCCTCAGGTTTTATACCCAAAGCACAATTAAACCTCTGGAACTCATTGCTACAAGACATAACAATTCAAGTCAAGAGCTTAGCAGAATGAGACATTTATGTGCATAATGAAAACATCCAGGGTTACATTAGAGAGGAGACAAACCGTTCTGTTTTAGGGCATGCATCAGCTTCTAACTGATAGGGATAGGAGGAGACTTCACCTGGGGACAGGTAATTTCATAACAGTCCACTGCAGAGTTTCTTGCACCTTCCTATGAAACAGCCTTTGTTAGCCACTGTCACAGACAGGATACTGGGCTAGGTGGACCACTGGGCTGAACTTGTGCAGCAATTCTATGTTATTATTTTTCCGTGATAGGGAAGCTGAGCTCCCTGCAGTTGACAGTGTATGTAAATAGCTCTATATTTGGATGAGCCCCTAACAGACATGACCCCAAATGATCTTCAGGGATGGTAAAGATCCCACTACACTTTTTCTAAGAATCACGGTTTGCCCTAGTGCCCTTGGCCAAAAATATTCTCTTTCTCTTCTTGTTGTCTCCCTCTCAACATCTCCAATGGTGCCCTAGTCCCTGTACTTTGAGGACTGGATGATATGTGGCCCTGTAAGTGTACAATAGTGTTCTTATTCACTTCCCCTCCTATAAAATATAGTGTTGGTTGAGTATGGCTGTGGCATCCCACCCCAGAGGTGGCTGCATTTCAGCAGAAAGGGGAGCAGTCCCTTCATATGCCCAATCCACGACGTGCTCTGGGATGAAGAATGTGATAGGACTCTAAAACATTATTTACAGCAACACAGTCAAACTAATAATCCCCTATTTGTTTCAATTCCTTCCCTGCATTGCTGACAGTATCTGAGGCTATTGAAATGGACAGAAACTTTAACACCTCATTGATTTGGCTGCACTGATGCTGTCTGTTCACTATGTATGCTTCTCTTCGCTAGTTTCATTTCCTGGTTCTTCTGTATTAACATGAGGCAAGCAGCTGCGTCTAGATAAACCTTCTCCATTAGTATTATTATTTCTTTGTATTACCATAGGACCCAGGAGCCCGAGTCATGGACCAGAACACCATTGTGCTAGGCACTGTACAAACACAGAACAAAATGATGGTCCCTGCCCCAACGAGCTGACCATCTATGTATCAGACAAGAGACAGAAGATGGATACAGACGGATAGATGGGGGAGTACAAGGAAATCATGAGACAGTATTGGTCCACATGATGGACAGTGGTATCCGTGTACTCACCCACTGATGCTGCTGTTATTTGTTTGGGTCTCTGATGAGGGTTATCTAGAATCAGCCATTTGCATTTAAATTCTTTTGTGACTCCTGTCAGGAGGCTTACAAGCCCCACACCGACCTGGAAAGGGTTAACGGGCTACTGGGAGCTCACTCAGCTCCCCCCGCTGTTCCTGTAGTGGATATCAGGCCTGAAGGAAGGGGCTAAAAAGAGCGCTGGCTCAGTTAGGGGCTGCCTGGGTAGGAAACCAGACCAACAGCTCTCACTTGGGGAAAGAAAAGTAGTTGGAGTGAGGCACTGAATGAGACTACTGCTTGTCAGAGCTTCCCTGCAGGGAAGGGAGATCCTGATGCGGGACTATTTGGATATACCTGGGACACACTGATGGTTCTTAAGCCAGGTCATGGCAGGGGGTGCCTCACCTGAAGCGAGGTGAGTTGTGGGATGAACAAATAACACTGTAGGAGGCCCAGCTGGGACAAAGACACCTTTATCTGGTGTTTGTTCTGGACTGTAACTTTGGATTCTGCTACCCCAGAAGGGGGATGGACTTTCGTGGTGACCTGGCCAGAGGGCTGAGCCATGTAAGCCACCAGAGCCGGCTGGAAATTCTGTTGGGGAAACTGAGGCTGGGTGGATGCAGTGCCATGCTGTGCCATGAGGAGGTGCACAGGGGATGGTGCACAGGTAATGACCATCTCCCACCATTTACAAAACCTGAAATGTTGGCCCATGGCCGTCGTTGCTCTTAAACTGTGATCTGCCCATGTGCACCTAGCTAAGCTCACTGTATGTAGAACTTGTGGGTCCAGCCTCACCGACTGGAACCTGTGCCTGTGCTTCTTACACTGGGGTGCTTCCCCTGTCCTGGTGCACCGTGAATGAATGTACTGTCAGCAGTGTGCATGCAAACTCAATGGGCACAGCCTCTGCCCTGCTGTTTCAATAACAACCACCTTCTGGCCCCTTCCATCCAAGGATCCCAAAATGCTTTACAGACACTAATGAATTCAGTCTCATAACCCCCTCACCCTCCCAGGAGCTGGGTCAGTACCAGTGTCACCCCGGAGAGAGTGGAAACTGAGGCACATAATAGGGAGGGAACTGAATCAGGGTCACACAATGAATCATTTGCAGTGCGGGCAATAGAATCTAGAAATCCAGTGCTTTAATCACAACCCCTTTCCCCCAAGCTGGGGCTAGAACGTGAGTCCCAACCTGGTCTCCAAAACGCTGATCCTTCCTCCTAAAACTTGCCAAAATGTGACCTACAAACCAAGTTCTGGTCCTGCTGCTGCCAATGGGAGTTTTGCCTCTGAGTGGCGTGGGACCTGGATTTGGCTCAGAACATAGATTTCTTCACTCTGCTGCAGTGAGATTCCCACCCTAGCAGTGTGCCTTTAATGAGTGGAACACAGAGCGCTGCAGGTAGAACATCAAAGAGAAACGCAGCCTGGATGCATGCAGTGAGGGGAATGGTGGCTGGATAAAACCCTTCACATTTCCATCGAGAACCTGTGTTTCTCTTGCTCCCGGAGTACGAAGAACGCCAGTTACTCCCCGGGTGCGTACGGAGGGGCCGGCTGGGTTCTAGAGCCTGGGGATGGGTCTCTTGGGCAGAACTAGTCTCCAGGCAACAGCCTGAGCACAAAAAGCTGGGGGTTGGCTCTGTGTGTGATGGAGCTGGGAGCTTCAGCTCTGACAGAAGCAAGTCCCAGCCCTTCTCTGAATCACGACACAGAATCGCATCAGTGTTCCATCTGCAGGGCTCAGGAGGCAGGGAGTGAAAGAATGACACAAAAAGGGAGAGGAAGGAGAATGGGAAAGAAGGAAGGGAACACCTAGTGGGAGGGCCTGTTCACAGCTCTGCTGAATCCTCTCTGCTCCTCAGCCCTGTAGTGCAGCCACAACAGCTCCCTGGCTTTCTCTTCTGCCCCCACCCCCATGCCCGTTTTCCCAGCTCAGCCCTGCCCAGCATTACAAGATCTCCCAGATTCCCCCTATGCTCTGCTCCCTAGCTCAGCCTGCCCTGTAGAACTGCAGGAGTTCCCTTTGTCCTCTATTCCCTGGCAGCCCTGCAGCATCCCAGAAACTCCAGGGCCCTCTGCTTCCCTCTTCCAGCTCCCCAGCAGAGCAGTTCCATTGGAGCCTTGCAGCCCGGGAGGTTTCACAGTGCAGAAGGGGGCCACCCAAGAGGTGTTCCCCAGCTCCCCGCTCACAGATTATGGGGCACAGCCTGACCCAGAAGTCCTGAGTCTGCTTTATGATGTAGCAGGACAGCTCCTGTAATGCGGAAGGGCATCAGAGCACAAGGGCCCTGGAGCAGGGTGACCCTCGGCCTCTGGCAGATCCTTAAGGTCCATGCTAATCTCAAGGTATGTGTGGGGTTCAATGGAAAATGATGAGCACATGTGTAGAAATCAGGCCTTTTCTGCAGCTAACTCACAAACAGAGAAAAGGAATCAACCACATAATTCAATGTGCTGTATTGGCAGATTGGGGTGGGGGAGTCAATCCTGGAGAAAGATGGGCCCCAGGCCATGTGGGGCTTTGGGGATAGTAAGCAGCACCTTGAATTTCACCTGGTGGCCAGTGCAGGGTGTTACATGCTCTCAGTGTTCTGCCCTGCTCAGGAGGCAGACACCACTTGCTGAAGCTTCCAGGTAGCTCTGTGGCAAGTCCAAGGCAAAGCCCTTTGCAGTTACCTATCCAGGGCATCAGAAGCACTGCAGGCAAAGCCTTTATCCCAGGAGCTGGGTTCAGAAGAGCTCTAGTCCACGCATCAGCCTACTCCTGGGACTACACAGCATTTAAATACTGCAGTGCTTTACAGGGTCACAGTAACTCTGCTACAAATTGTACAAACACACACGCTCTCCTCACGCTGCAAATTTACTCTCGGTGAAAGACCAACAACTCCAAAGCTATCACCCCAGAGGAAATTCTGCTAGAGCTGCCCATAGGGGCTACCAAGGAAGTGAGGCCCTTCCTCTGGGCCCCGGCTGTAAGGGAGAGAACCGGCGATATGGAAAAGTCCAGAACACCAAAGAAGCCGGCACAGGGGAAATCCTTTTACTGCCAGAACAGCTTCTCTCTCAGGAGTGGAGACTGCACTATGAGTGCAGCCGTGATCTGCCCACTGCAGCCCAATGAAATGAGGCGAGACGTTTGCCCTACTTCATTGTAAACAGGGTTTCCCTCTAGCTGAGTTCACTGTAAGCATCCTCCACTGGCTGCACTACTTAACATCGCGGTGTGCTTAGCAACTCTGTTCTTACACCTGCACCACCTTCTGCTACTAACAGACAGGAGCCAGGCTTCCTGGCTTCCATCCCTGGCTCGGACACTGGCTCGCTGCATGACCGTGATCGAGTCCCTTCATCTCTCTGTGCCTCAGTTTCCCACTCTATATGGGAATAATGATCCTGAACCCAGCGGACTGTGGAGGCTGAGTTCACAGATGTGTGTGAAGTGCTTTGAGATGCTCAGATGGGAAGGGCAAAGGGTGACATTACTATTTTCACCTCCCATGCCCTGACACAACAATAACTACTTCACCCAGGTTCTGCCTCTGACATCATCACGCGCTGAAATCCAACGCAAGCAGTCAATGCTGCTACTGATGCCTGAGGCAGAACGGACCCTGTCTTCCTCTCCTCCACCTGCACAGGCTGCTGCAGGAGCTGACAGAAGCAGAACTTATACCTGGCAGTGAAGTGACTGAAAGAAACATGGAGAGCAGGAGGTGGAGGAACAAAATGACACTGTTAGTCATTGTTTGGACTAAACTCTTTGAAAGGTTCCCTGACCTTGCGATCTGGGGAATCCCCTTCTCCAACATATGGAGCCCTGCAGAATGGGCTCTATGGGACAACCCAGCTCCCAGGAGACCAGCTGGATGGCCTAACCAGCCCTTTTCCATTCCTAACTTCACTGCTGCTCCAACTTTGAATACAGAGCCAATTGAAAGCCCCTTTGAGCTCTGTAGATGACTTGTTGCTCTGATCAGAACTCTTTCCAAACAGTCTATGTCTATGATCCGTCTACTTAACAAGTGACCAAACTGTTCCCTGACACCTGGGCTCCTGCACTTTCCCCTAAATGGACCCAACCCATGCCCAACTCTGCACCAACAGTTCTTCCCTGCTGCTGCCCTCCTCCACACACATCCCCCCCCCCCAATGTGATGGCTACATTAGGAGAAACAGATCAACTGCAAGGGAGCTAGGAAAAGGATTTCCCACCTGTCCTCCATCTCACCAGCAAATAACATCCTCGATCTCTGGACATGCATCTGCCCCCCAGTCCATCTCCATGACCTTATACCACTCAGCTTTCCAGTGTCATCCAAGTATGGACTGGCCAGGGGCTTGAGGGGATTATGTGTCCCAGAGACAGAGCTCCAAAATGCTGAAGTCATGAGCCCCAAGGCACCAGCATGGGGTTCAGGTGGCTCCTGCATGGAGCAAAGGGGCAGTGCTTTGCAGGTTAATCTGCTGGGAGTCATTAGCAGCAGTTTCCATGGCTCTGCCTTGCAGATTTACTTACATCAGATAAGAGAATAATAAGCCTTGTGCCTTCCCTGCAGCAGCAAATCCCCAGAACAAGACTTGGAGGGGCCACACTCTGACCAGGGTCACACCTGGGAAACCCCACTGACTTCAATGGGCTGGCCCCTGGGTTGGCTGTCCCTTGTCTGACTCAGTGTGGGTGTCAGCCCCCATCTGAGCAAACCCTGCAGCTGTGCCTCACATCCCTACACCCTCGCTGTGGTGCTTCCCAGAGGAAACATCTGGCTCACCCAGGGCTGGCAGTGCTGCCAATTGCAGAGGGAAGGGGAAGGCTGTGCATCTCGGACAGAGGGAGACCTGCAGGGAACCTGCTCATGCAGTGATACCGCGGCTTCCAGATTACACAGGGATGTGGGGAGGGTTTGTTCTACCCACAGAAGTTACTTGAGAATGGGTGCAGCTACCCATAGTTTATTCCCAGGCTTCAGTGCTTGCTGGGGTTGAGGACAGGCTGGAATTGCCACAAATGGATGTCTGAGCGAATCCAATCTGACTTATACCTCATCAGCGTGGATAGGATGGCACTGGGTTCTGCAGAACCAGGCCACAGTCTGAGAGCTTGGGTGTTAGTGTGATAGGGAGAGGGGCCAAAGTCATCCCTGGTGGAACTGCATGGCTAAGTGGAGTGGTACTGATTCAGCCCAATTTGCATATGGCAGACAGGAATTTTTTTGATTCCCTCCAGCCCTCAGGCAGCCCTGGGGTTCCACAGAACAGTGGCCAAAATTGTACCAGGTTTCGGGGAAATCAGTGCCCTTGTATGGGATGTGACCATGCAACGCACAATCAAGGAGGGCAGAGCAACTGTAGTTCCCCTCACTTTCATCTCCATGTTGTCCAGTATCCTGTCGTTCTCTCCAGTGTCCCCAACAGGCTCTGCCCACGGGTCACCTACAGCAGGGAGCTGGGCATGTTCCTCAGGGGCTCGGTCTTTGTCAACAGTGAATGCAGCAGCATGTCCTGCCAATCTCAGTGCAAGAATGTTCCATCCCCAGCAGGACCTGAGGCCTCGGACAGGCTCTGCACGGAGGCAGCAATGCTTCCACCTAACCTTTGTGGTGACTGGGCATTTGAGGGGATATGTTGCTTTTCCAGGTCTGGCCTGATGGGTAGGGATCAAAAGTCACCACAGTGTGATGGCTGTCTGGTACCTATGTGAAATGAACACATGGTATCTCTACCTGGTTCCCAGAGGACAGCTTTCTACATTATGAAAAACGCCAGCATGGCTGTGTAACCCACACTAAGAGAGTAAGGGGCTTTGTCCTTCTCTAATGGAGGTTCCAGATAAGGAGATAAGAGCCTACTATAGCTGCTGGCTAAGGGAAATACTCCTTTAGCTCAAGCAGTGGAGTAGCTCATGTGTTTAGCACTATTGGTCCCAGACTCAAACACTCCTGTCAGCCCGAACTGGATTATATTATACTGACATCCTTGTTGGCTGCCTCAGCAGACAGATCAAAAGCTAGACTATCTTCTCACAGTCCCCAAGGCAGGGGACGGCATGTGTGAAGGATGCTAACCCTGGCATGGCTCATGTTAGAACTTGCTCTACACATAAAGGCTGTCATTCTCCAGGGCTCTCATTCCAGCACCATTCACCAGTCCCTATGGTTACATGAAAACAACACTGTTGGTTTAAAAACACACACGCACACACGACTCAGTTCCCTTAGAGGCAGCATCACAGTCAGCCTTCCCTCTGGGGACCTGGCTGTTCAGGTTTAAAGAGGTGAGGAACCTTGTCCCAACCCAGAGTAAGCATCTCCCTACAATACAAAATCACCCCAAAGTTGGCTCTAATTCTCAGTATCTGCTCAACAGAAGCCCTGGACTCGGGAGACTAATGGTCATGGAACGGGAGTGGGGCAAGGTGGTCAGGAGGAGTGTGGATCAGCAGGACAGCTGTGTGCAGGGAACCCAGGGCTGGAATAGCAGGAGGGGTGCAAGTCAGGAGTGAAGGGCAGCAGCAGAGCTGTATATGCAGCACTTGTGTAGCTTCCCTGTCCTTCCCTCTTTTTCCTGCTCCAGATGGTGCTCGAATCTCCCACGAAAGCATTCACAATTAAACGCATTTTTAGAAAAGTGTGTGTGTGTGTGTGTGTGCGTGTGTGCCTCCCAAGTAAATGGAGGGCAGAGAATACTGGGATTATGCAGCTGCCAACAACTGTCACCCCACCCTCCCAGCAGCACCCCTACTCAGCTTGTGGCTGTTAAGAACAGCTGGAGTCACTCTCTCCCACAGTATTGACTAACTGCATTTCTGGCTGTGTGTATTCCAAGAACAGATAGCTCAGGCAAGGACCAACCCCACAGCTAGAAGACCAGAGTATTTAATCCCCAGACAGATGCTCACAATATGGCACTGCCCCACAGATCACTGGTGGGCCATCTTGGTCAGCATCCCTTCATTTCCTGGGGACTCTAATAAGTGAACATGCTTCTCTCTGGTAAACAAAAGGATTCCCCAGCATCCCCCGTGCCTCTGGCTGCCTGTAGCACATACAGCTAGCTCCTTGCTGTTCCGTCTCTGATGCTTGGCCTCTGCAAGAAGGCCCATCCAGATGACTACAGAGCAGCAGCATTCCTGGGGCCAGGGGGCACATGGCTCCTAGCCTACCCTAGTGTGCACTTCATGCCTCCCCAGCATTCAATCTCCGCCCCCGCCCCCTGCCGCCGCAAAAGCCCACGAAGAGCAGCTGCATCTCCCTTGCATCCCAAATCCCTGATGCGCCCCATGGAGCAGCAGCTGGGGAATCCCTCTAGCTTCCCCGCATCAGCAACCCCCCTTTCCCCAGGGCCAGTCCAACTTCCTTCAGGGGGAATCATGCACTTATATGCTGGCCCCCGGCACGCTGCCAAGAGGGTTTCCCATGTTCTTACTGGGCACCACAACTTCCTTCTAATGCGATAAGCCAACACCTTTCAGGTCAGTGCCCAGTGCTTTCCCCTTGGCAGGAACAACAAGCTGGTGCTTTCATCTGTTCCTTCTGCCTCCCAAAACATTCAACCCTTCCATGCTATCCCATGCATGTCCCCCCGCATCCAGATCTCCTGCCTCCCCTCAGAGCTTTTCAGTCCCTGTGTTTGTTTGGTTTTTCCACTTCAGAGCAGTACAGGCTCACCTACCATGGTGATAAGCACAGAATGAAACAAGAGTGAGAATGGAGAGAGGGATGTTTAGATTGTAGGTAGGGAAAGAGCTAGATCGTTCCTATGGATGGTGATTACCTAGATAGATCTTCCCGCACCCACAGGCTGGCTAAACCTGCCCTGTCAGGTATGAGGTAACTGGGTTAAGGGGGACCAGGGGCCAGACAAGGACTTCCCCTAGCTGTGGCAAGTCCGCACTGCTACCCACAGGACTCTGGCACAGTCCCTTACAAAGACCCCCTCAGCCTAAATTTGCAGCTGGTATAAGAAGCAGGACTCCATTACCTACAGTTTATTTGCACATGCTTACGCCAATGGAAAATTTGCTCCATGCCATTGGCCAGTCTTAACTATCTCCTACCCACTGAACCATACAAGTTAGATCAAGGGAAGCCCCGTTAGGTCTCCTCCTGTCCATCCCCGGGGAACCAGAGCAGGAGGGATCCCTATAGGTCTATTTTCTACTGCCTTGTGCCAGGCCCTGGGGCTCCAGCCCTTTGTGGAGGGAGGATTCCCCAGCATCGTCCATCCAGCCTACGTTTCCCTTTGTTCAATTTCATCCCGTCCTTCCTAGTTCTCAGCCATCGCCCCCACCCGGGGGGTCTGCACCCCGCAACGCTCGCAGCTGGTCCCCGTCCCCCAGCGCCCATAAGAGCTTCTCCTCCCCCGGCCAGCGGGAATCCCCCGGCCCGGGCCCGAGTGAGCCAGGACCGGGAAAGGGGCTGCACTGCGGGGTGCCCTTCTCTGCTCCCCTCGGGGCGCCCGAGCCCAGCCCGGCCCCTGGCGCGAGCGGAAGCTGCCCTACCTGGATGCAAAGCCCCGGCCCGCTCAGAGCCGGGGCGGGACCCCGCGGAGCGGAGCCTCAAGCGCTGCCCCGCCCGTGCCATGCAAAGCCGCTCGCATGCAGCCGGTGAGCCCCAAGCCGCCGCCCGGCGGGGCGGGCAGCTCGCTCTGTCCTCACCTCCTCTCGGGCCCCCTCCGCCTCCTCCGGAGGCGCCGAGGTGCTGCTGCCTCTCTCGCCGGCCGCGGCCGCCGAGGCTGGGGGGGACATGGTGGCGGGGCGGCGGGCGGCCCCCCGGCGCGGTGCCTCCCAGCTGGCCAGCGCTGGCGCCCGGCAGGCGCATTATCCCGCCACCAGCCAGGCGCTCGCCGAGCGGCTGGGCGCCGGGGGACGCCGGGGAGCCGCCGCCGCCACCGCGCCCGGCATGGCCCCAAAGCCCCGCGGCGCTGGGCGGGCGGCCGGCAGCTCGCAGCCCAGCCGCCCCACCATGGACAGCGCGCTCGGCCGGGCCGCGGCGGGCGCTCCAGCCGCAGGGCTCGCCAGTTCCCGGGCTGCCGCAGCCCCCGAGGCTGAGCGGGGAAGCCGGGCGAGGAGAGGGGACGAGGGGAGGGAGGGAGGACGGGGGGGGGGGCAGGCGGAGAAGCGGGGAGCACGCGGGGGTGGGAGGAGGGGGCAGGGGCGGGGAGCGCGGCCGCCCTGGCTCCTCTCTCTCCCTCTGCCGGGGAGAAGTGTCACCTTGAGGCTGCGGCCGCCGCGCTGCCTCCCTCCCCTTGCGCCGCGGGAGGGACCCCCGCCCCCGCCCCTTCCCCGCGCGCCGCCCCGCCTGCGCCGTGCGCGAGAGCCGCCGAGCTCGCCGCAGCCCGGCCCCGCCGCGCGGCTGCTGCTGGGGCGAGCGCGGGGGGGGACGACAGGTGGAATCGTGCCCGGGGCCTGGCACGTGGTCTGAGGGACCCTGCGGGGAGGGAGCGGGGCGGCTGGGGAGCCGTGGAGCCCCCCCCCACCGTTGTGTGGGTTGCTGCCGGCCACTCCCGCTGCTGTCGGGGAGCCCAGGGAAGGCGAGGCACACCCCACACCCCCGCCCACGTGCAAGGGAGAAGCAGGGCTGGGGAAGGCTCTGCCGGGAGGGCAGGTGCACTTCAGGGTGGGGGAGGACTTCGGGTGGCTGAAAGGAAAATCTGTGCCCCCCCGCCCCAGGTTGGGCGGGACCAGACAGTCTTTCCCATCCCATCGCCAGGCAGTGAAATGAGCGTGGTGGGTCTCAGCCCCCTTCCTCACGGGCAGGTGTTCAGCTCACAAATCCAGGGAACTGGATCGTTGCTAGCAGCCTCCTAAGAGGCCAGAGTGACTGAGATCCCCTCCTCCTTGGAGATTGGTTCCCCCAGGCAGGACCGGCTCCTGGCACCAGCAAAGCAAGCAGGTGCTTGGGGCGGCACAGTTCCAGGGGTGGCGTTCAGGCCATTCTTTTTTTTTGCTTGGGCAGTTGCCCTCTCTGAGCTTGGGGCAGCAAGAAACCTAGAGCCGGCCCCGCCCTGAGGCAGGGCTGAGATACATTGGTGGGTGAGGCTGTGAAGGAAATTTAACCTGCTGTGCTACCTGTTCTGTGGCTATAGATTTTTAGGCTTAGGCCTGGCACTCTGGAGCCTTTTTTTAGCACTGAATGGTTGTGACTTTCAATAGGTGTGAGAATGCCTGAGATAGGCAGCTGTTTTGAGGGGACACCATTAGGGGTTTAATGAATCTGAGCCACATGAAAATACACTCCATGGCAGGGAGCAAACCCCGGGGCCTTCAATGCCCAAAGCACAAGTCCCATATACGTGAATTAAGGGGGAAACTCTTTATCGAGTGTAAGTTGTGGGCATGTATCCTCATGGGTTTGAGCCACTCAGAGGAGACATGATCCATCTATGTAGGTACTGATAACTCACTGATGCCATGGTATCATGTACATAAGGTTAAACCGATTATTATAAAAAAAATCCCAGGTTTTACAAAAAGTATTATTTGTTTATTTTCTGATTTTCACCCTCCTTTTTCATCATCCAAATATACATAAAAAACCCCTTGTTTTATTAGGAAAATACAGTACATTGCACGGGATATATGTATTACGGTAATATATTTGTCTGGGTGGATATGCAAAGCTGCCTGTTGAAGTAAGGCTGTGTATTAGTCTAGATTGAAGATACACACAATAAACAAACAGGCACGCATGCAAGCTCTGAAGTGCCTGCGCATCTGAACATATTGATGAATATCACGCCCACCACATACACATTTCAAGCTGTTAGCAGATAACGGGTTAAAGACTTGACACACTAAAATGGGAAGAAAATGAAAATCTATATCAGAATAGGTTTCAGAACACAAGGAAGTATTCAAAAGTTTTAAAAATACAAAAAGGAGAAAAGGATGAAATTTGTGCTGCAAATGATGCGGCACAATTATTACATGTAAATATTTATAGGCTAGTAGTTCTAAGTCTACAACAGTAAACTGTTTATTCAAATGAAACATTTTATTTGGGGATTAAAGATATATTGTTTTCTTAAACTCAGAGGTGGCATTGTGTTTTGAGTTCTGTTTTAGTTCTGAAGCAAACCACATTGAATTCCATTAATGAAGCATTAATCTACTGAATACTTTTTCCCCTGTCCTTCCGTCCACCAGAATAAACCCTGATATTTGCCCAGAAAAATTAATATATTTTTCCACCGATTTTTCACCTGTTCTTGTTGTTGTAATAAACACCAACAAATTCCTGGGAAAGATTAAATAAAATAAAAACCAAAAATGATGGGCCCTACATGTACACTAAGCCAACCTATTACAGGGAAGCAGGCTCCCTCAATCCCCCAGTGGGTTCTTCTTTCTGCCCAGCTCAGGAGAATGAACACAAACACCCAGTTCACCATCACATTCATTCTCTCTGAATATCGCTCTCCATGTCTCTGTCTCTCTCTCTTTGTGTCACTCTCTTCCTGTCACTTGTTCTCCCTGTCTCTCTGGAGTTCAGTTCAGAACAGCATCAGAAAGTTAGGACTCTTCCCCCAACCCCAAAGCTGCTCCCAACCTCTTTGTCCTGCAGATCCGTTGAGATCCATTTGTTCCCGGAGGTCTCTGGTTACTGGCTGATTGTAACCAGAACTCTGTCACCACAGGAACTAGTAGGGTCACCAGATGTCCCAATTTCATAGAGACAGTCCTGATATTTGGGGCTTTGTCTTATATAGGCACCTATTATCCCCCCACCCCCGTCCCGATTTTTCATTCTTGCTGTCTGGTCACCGGGCCTAGGAACCAGCTAGATTTCAAGACTTCCTCCTCAGGCTCAAATCATGGAGCTCAGAGGAGTAGGAGCAGTTTGCTTTAAAAAAAGGCCAAACTTTTCTGCACCTCAAGGTGGTCTAGTCTGGAATCTGGGGGAAGCTCAGCCTGGGTCTTGTCTATGTCTATGTCTAACAAAGAGGATTCTCTTTCCAGGATGCCAAACCCCATCTTTTGCTGCAGTCCTTAAAGCTCACAAGCTAAGCAAGGTTGGCTTGGACAGTACCCCAGCAGCCATTAATGTTCTCCAGCAGATCTGAACAGCTAGTCATCCCAGATTTGACTGCCATTCAGCTGCATACTGCAGCCCTACTGGACATAGTGAAGGATAAGAGGGTCCTTTCAGACTAGCAACCAAACCTCTAGAGATGGGACCGAAATAAACCCCCTGGATTTGAAATTCAGACCCCCTGTACACCTGTTTCTTTGAACTCCAATTCAGGTCTGGATTTTATATCTTGGGCCCAGCTCTGCTGAAGGCCTTAAGGGAGCAGATTTCCAGCACCTCTTGGGTCCATCCAGGCAGGGGCAAAAGCAGAAAGTGCAGATCCCTTTGGAAATTAAATAGATTTCCTCTGAGCTCTGAGGCTTGGCCTTGAGTGTAAGGTTAGTTTAGGTTGGTTCTTCTCTGCACCAGCTCTTCCCACCCTTGGGGGCTGCTGGAGAAACAGCAGTTCACAGAGCTTGTGAGCCTCAACCAGGGAAATGCCTCAGAGGGACCTGCTGGCTCTCATGGAAACAGGTGTGGCAGCTGGTGGGGTAAGGGTGGGGAAGTTCATCTGCAAAGAGGGCTGGGGCTGGATTTCCTCTCTTCTTTCCTAGTGTTTCCATGGGAACAGCAGCAAGCAGGCGAGCCTGTTGTGAATCTCATTGCCTGCTGCCCAGCTGATTCCTTCCTCCCCCATAGGCAGACTTGGGATCCCACAGCCTTCAGAACAAAGAGACAGATCCTCTTCCTCTGAGGAGAAGTCACCTGCACACAGCCCAGGGCAGAGCGGTGCAGACAGCCACGAAGGGCATAGCTGCCAAGTTTTCTGCAGTTCTACGTGTGGTTGTGTATGCAAATTTCAATTGGCTAATTTGCATAGTTGCAAATAATTTCCAAAAAGAAAAGGAGTACTTGTGGCACCTTAGAGACTAACCAATTTATTTGAGCATAAGCTTTTGTGAGCTACAGCTCACTTCATCGGATGCATACTGTGGAAAGCGTAGAAGATCTTTTTATACACACAAAGCATGAAAAAATACCTCCTCCCACCCCACTCTCCTGCTGGTAATAGCTTATCTAAAGTGATCACTCTCCTTACAATGTGTATGATAATCAAGTTGGGCCATTTCCAGCACAAATCCAGGTTTTCTCACCCCCGCCCCCCCACACAAACCCACTCTCCTGTTGGTAATAGCTTATCTAAAGTGACCACTTTCCTTACAATGTGTATGATAATCAAGGTGGGCCATTTCCAGCACAAATCCAGGGTTTAACAAGAACGTCGGGGGTGGGGGGGGGTTGGAAAAAACAAGGGGAAATAGGTTACCTTGCATAATGACTTAGCCACTCCCAGTCTCTATTCAAGCCTAAGTTAATTGTATTCAATTTGCAAATGAATTCCAATTCAACAGTCTCTCGCTGGAGTCTGGATTTGAAGTTTTTTTGTTGTAATATCGCAACTTTCATGTCTGTAATCGCGTGACCAGAGAGATCGAAGTGTTCTCCGACTGGTTTATGAATGTTATAATTGTTGGCTCAGCTGGTAATTCCTTGCATCATACAGGCCCCAGCATTCAGGAATCCCATACAGTCTGCACTTTGCTATTGGTTATGAGGAGTCCTGGACTTTCACATAGTCCCATGTTAGTGGCTGTGGTTCTCTGTATATATATATATATCTTCCGACTGTATTTTCCACTGCATGTATCTGATGAAGTGGGTTTTAGCCCACGAAAGCTTATGCCCAAATACATTTGCTGGTCTCTAAGGTGCCACAAGGACTCCTCATTCTTTTTGCTGATACAGACTAACACGGCTGCTACTCTGAAACTTCCCATGGATAATTACACATGCGAGACTGAGGCACAGAGACAGGTAGCGACTTGTCCAAGTCTGCACTCTGAGTCAGTAGCAGAGCCAAGGAGAGAACCCAGGAGTCCTAATGACCAGTCCCTGCCCTAACCGCTAGACCATACAGCCGCTCTTGAGGGCATCACATCCAGGAGACAAAAAGCAGTGGCATCTTTGCCTTAATATCCATTAACAAACGGTAATTGCCTTTCTGCAGGATTTAGAGATGGAGGCAGGGTGCTATTCTGGGGTACCAGGTTGGTAGCAGGTGCAACTTTTTCTAGCATCAGGTGGTCAGGTGGGAGAGTTTTTAAGAAGACATGGCAGCTGGGATGAAGGTGGTCTCTTATTGATGTATCTGTGTGGTTGTCTCCTTCCAGACGCCCTGTGCCTGGTTCCCCAAGGTTGACACCTCATGGAATCACTTACACCCGCAGAGAGTGGATGTAAAATGCTCTCAGATCAGAATAGTAGTGCTTTACACTGACTTTTCAGTGGTGTAAAAGACTCCATAAGGTGCCAGTCCAGGGAAGAATCAGAGCCTCTGTGCCCACAGCTGCAGTATTTATAGCAAAGAGCTTTTTATGTCACTTCATGGCTAGGCAGGTTTTTAGTTTGTACCCAAGTGGTAAATATTGTGTGAAGCTGTGTTTTAAATCAGGGTATCAGAGTTCCCTGCCCTTGTGTTGGTATTTTGTGTCCTGAACCTACAGTTTCTTATTGAAAATATCCTTTATTTTCAGTGCAATGGCACTGCATTGTTCTACAGTACCCAGTTTAAAGGGTCCCCCTTTGCCATTGCCCACTGGCTGTATTTACTGCGCTGAAGCCATTTGCACAGCAGTTGCTGTACCCAATCCATCCGGGCATTCGCGGCTTTTGTCACACAGCCAGTTCCTTGGCTCATGCTGTAGGGCACATGTAGCATATAGGAAATTCTGACAGTTGGAAACTCTTTGATTCCTATACTCTGATCCTTCTCTTTCCAATATGGTGCCATGGGGACTGTCTGCTCGCTCTCCAGTAGACCTCAAGTTATCATCATTGTATTCATTTCCCTGGCTCCACTGCTGTCTCTGGCTCAGGTTACAGTTGTCAGTTCCCTCTCTGCAGCAGTCCATGCCTCACATGGCCTTCTGGTACCTTCACATAGCTCCCCAGAGTCACAGGTGTGAGTCACAGGCATTGGCTGCTTCACATTGCCTTTTGACTGTTAATAAGAAACTTCCATCATAAGTAATGTGGTTACAGCACCTCCCACACATGCCCAGTATCTGAGCCAAATACCTCCTCCTCGTCCCCTGGCAGTGCTGCTGGGCCCAGCATCCCCTGATGGGAATTAATCAGGGAAGCAGAAAGGACCATGCATCACAGGGGGTTTGGCCTCCAGATAGGAGCTGAGCTGCTCTCAAACTGGGAGTCACTTCTTCCTGCCTGAGCCAGTAGGAGACAAGCTGAGCCAGAATTGAATGCAAATTGTCTCCCCTATGGGAGGCTGGTTGGAAAAAGTCTTCACTGGGACTTGCCTCTCTGTGGCTAATCTGGTAGGAGCTATACTGAGCTGGAGTCACCTATTGTGGCTGGGCCAGCAGGAGCCATGGTGAGTCGTCCCTCACTGATCTAGTTCTCCCAAAGGAAAAAGCTGGCCAGGCAGGTAAAAGAGACAAGCCAGTTGTGGGAATGGGGATAGAGCCCACCACAGTGCCTGGCCTCCTTCCATCTGCCCGCATTACTACTGCCACTGCGCCGTTGCACCCGCTGGAAATGACCACTGAGTGCAGAAGACACATTACATGTGATCAGCACCAGAAGCAGCTGGTTACCTGAGCAACGCTCATCACTTATTCATGGAGCGATGGACCCAGTCCCCTCTTCCCTGGGTAGAGCCACCTGCCCTTTGCACAGCTCCACTCCCCCACTCATCAGCTGAATATTTCAACAGGAGAACCACTTGCTCACTCCCACCTGCTAGACCCTGCAGCCCAGATCCAGCTCTTCCCACTTTCCCTATGTTGATTAACCCTTCTCTAACCCCCAGTGTTGAGCTCCTTGGACATTAAATCCAAGGACAGAAGATGAATCCATGCCAGGGGGTGGGGCTGGCTGTGGATCCAGTTATGCTCACATCATAGCCAGTGTCTGTGAGGTTTAGTGGGCAGTAAGGAGACAGATTTTGCAGGGGAGAAGGCCTGGCACTGTTATTAGTTGTGCAAGTGCTCAGCTCAGCCTGAGTCTGTTTGGACTTCTGGAAACAGCCAGGGACTTATTCCCCTCTCACTTACACCAGTGTGACTCCTCTATGGATTCCATCCAGGTTACTCCCAATTTACACTGCCGGAACTGAGAGGAGAGTCTAGACCCTAATTTACACTAACAGCTCACAGGCTTACCACGGTCAACCCCATACAACTAACTGGACATTTGTCTAGCTTGTCCCTGAACTGAATTGATATCTATCCTTATATTAGGGCTGGAAAGAGGTCACTACAAATGCCAGCCCCTAAGCTCAGAAGAAACAAAGGGCTGGAATAGCAGGGGGTCTGGAGTGAGGGGCATCGTGAGAGCTGCGTGTGGGGATCTTGTACATCTCCTGCCAGCACTGTGTGCTCATGCTGGTATCAGTCCCTCACTTTTGCAAGCACCAAACTCACTCAGGGGGTGAATCTGAAAGGTCCTGGGCTGGTGAGGATCTGGGTGCTCCATCCTCCTATGTGCGTAAGCAAGGAGTAGCAAGAAGCCAAGGAATCAAGGCCAAAGATGGACCAATCCTCCTTCTAACTGGCACCTCTGGGGAGATGACTCCCAATCCCAAGTGGTGCGTACAGGGCAAAGAGCTCTTTCCTACCAGAATGTATGCATCTGTGGCTGGGCCATGACAAGCCTTATTCTGTCTTCTACTCTCCAATGGTGACTGTGGGTCACTGATCCCTGCCAAGTCTCCCTCTTAGTTCTGCCAGTTTGGAGCTCCCCCTGCTGGACCTTGCACTTACCTCTGTTCCACAGGCAAGAAGAAACTCTTCTAGTTAAAAGGACATGGCCAGGTTTTAAAAAAATCGGTTCTCCTATAACGTGAATAACAACGGAGGTCATTAAGACCCTGATCCCATGATTAGAAAGGTAAGCAGCAGGATACGGACCCTGGACTTCAGGAAAGCAGACTTCGACTCCCTCAGGGAACGGATGGGTAGGATCCCCTGGGGGACTAACATGAAGGGGAAAGGAGTCCAGGAGAGCTGGCTGTATTTCAAGGAATCCCTGTTGAGGTTACAGGGACAAACCATCCCGATGAGTCGAAAGAATAGTAAATATGGCAGGTGACCAGCTTGGCTTAACGATGAAATCCTAGCGGATCTTAAACATAAAAAAGAAGCTTACAAGAAGTGGAAGGTTGGACATATGACCAGGGAAGAGTATAAAAATATTGCTCGGGCATGTAGGAATGATATCAGGAGGGCCAAATCGCACCTGGAGCTGCAGCTAGCAAGAGATGTCAAGAGTAACAAGAAGGGTTTCTTCAGGTATGTTGGCAACAAGAAGAAAGCCAAGGAAAGTGTGGGCCCCTTAATGAATGAGGGAGGCAACCTAGTGACAGAGGATGTGGAAAAAGCTAATGTACTCAATGCTTTTTTTGCCTCTGTCTTCACGAACAAGGTCAGCTCCCAGACTGCTGCGCTAGGCATCACAAAATGGGGAAGAGATGGCCAGCCCTCTGTGGAGAAAGAGGTGGTTAGGGACTATTTAGAAAAGCTGGACGTGCACAAGTCCATGGGGCCGGACGAGTTGCATCCGAGAGTGCTGAAGGAATTGGCGGCTGTGATTGCAGAGTCATTGGCCATTATCTTTGAAAACTCATGGCGAACGGGGGAAGTCCCAGATGACTGGAAAAAGGCTAATGTAGTGCCAATCTTTAAAAAAGGGAAGAAGGAGGATCCTGGGAACTACAGGCCAGTCAGCCTCACCTCAGTCCCTGGAAAAATCATGAAGCAGGTCCTCAAAGAATCAATCCTGAAGCACTTGCATGAGAGGAAAGTGATCAGGAACAGCCAGCATGGATTCACCAAGGGAAGGTCATGCCTGACTAATCTAATCGCCTTTTATGATGAGATTACTGGTTCTGTGGATGAAGGGAAAGCAGTGGATGTATTGTTTCTTGACTTTAGCAAAGCTTTTGACACGGTCTCCCACAGTATTCTTGTCAGCAAGTTAAGGAAGTATGGGCTGGATGAATGCACTGTAAGGTGGGTAGAAAACTGGCTAGATTGTCGGGCTCAACGGGTAGTGATCAATGGCTCCATGTCTAGTTGGCAGCCGGTGTCAAGTGGAGTGCCCCAGGGGTTGGTCCTGGGGCCGGTTTTGTTCAATATCTTCATAAATGATCTGGAGGATGGTGTGGATTGCACTCTCAGCAAATTTGCGGATGATACTAAACTGGGAGGAGTGGTAGATACGCTGGAGGGGAGGGATAGGATACAGAAGGACCTAGACAAATTGGAGGATTGGGCCAAAAGAAATCTGATGAGGTTCAATAAGGATAAGTGCAGGGTCCTGCACTTAGGACGGAAGAATCCAATGCACCGCTACAGACTAGGGACCGAATGGCTAGGCAGCAGTTCTGCGGAAAAGGACCTACGGGTGACAGTGGACGACAAGCTGGATATGAGTCAGCAGTGTGCCCTTGTTGCCAAAAAGGCCAATGGCATTTTGGGATGTATAAGTAGGGGCACAGCGAGCAGATCGAGGGACGTGATCGTTCCCCTCTATTCGACACTGGTGAGGCCTCATCTGGAGTACTGTGTCCAGTTTTGGGCCCCACACTACAAGAAGGATGTGGATAAATTGGAGAGAGTCCAGCGAAGGGCAACAAAAATGATTAGGGGTCTAGAACACATGACTTATGAGGAGAGGCTGAGGGAGCTGGGATTGTTTAGTCTACAGAAGAGAAGAATGAGGGGGGATTTGATAGCTGCTTTCAACTACCTGAAGGGGGGTTCCAAAGAGGATGGCTCTAGACTGTTCTCAATGGTAGCAGATGACAGAACGAGGAGTAATGGTCTCAAGTTGCAGTGGGGGAGGTTTAGATTGGATATTAGGAAAAACTTTTTCACTAAGAGGGTGGTGAAACACTGGAATGCGTTACCTAGGGAGGTGGTAGAATCTCCTTCCTTAGAGGTTTTTAAGGTCAGGCTTGACAAAGCCCTGGCTGGGATGATTTAACTGGGACTTGGTCCTGCTTCGAGCAGGGGGTTGGATTAGATGACCTTCTGAGGTCCCTTCCAACCCTGATATTCTATGATTCTATGATCAGGATCAGCATGGGTGGGCCCCCGGGGAACACCATTAGGGAGTCCCACAGGTGCAGGGCTGTGCTTGCCTGGATCCTCTTCCAGGATTAGGGCCTATAGTTGAAAAAAGTCTTAAACATTCCATTTCCTTTCCCCCTTTCCTGATGTTTGTCCTTCCTCTGCATTTGTCTCCTCCTGGACAGTGAAAACAGACTGGTCAGTTTCCCTTTGGTTTCTAGTTAGTTTCAGGCTCTCATGCACTATCCCACACTGCAGTGTTTGGGAGGCAGCTATAGCAGGGAAAGGTTTGGTTTTTTAAAAAGCACTGAGCCCAATTCTCCTTTCACTTATACTGATGTAAATTGGGGATAAACCTGTCGAAGTCAATGGAGTCACACTGATGTGAGGGGAGAACCAAGCCCACCATGTCCATTGGATTATTTTTTTTTTTATTAGTGGGTTAAGGATTTAATGAGAGCCTATTTCTTACAAACCCTGCATTTGGAGATGATTCTGCCCAGATAGTGACCCTCTAAAAAGAACAATGATGAGGGACTAATGTGGTTCGGATAAGCTCCTTCACCCTCTGTGATATATTGGGAACATTTGGGATTGCCTCTTTTGTCAGGACTGTGAGCTTTGCTCATAACAACGCACCTTCTTCATTTTCCTCTCCTCAAATGCAGACATCCCTGTCATGGAGTCTCTGGGCGATGCTCTGGAATTGCTCCCTATGAAACCAGTCAGGACGCTGGTGAAGTCTCCTCTCTGTGAGCAGACTGTCTGCAGGGCAAGAAGCTCACACAGCTTCCACCTTCCTGGGTCTGACCTCAGAGTATTCAGCATCCTCTGCCCCTCCATGCACTTCCCACAGCGAGTCTGCCCTGGAGGGGTCCTGGGGAAGCCAGAGGGTCCTGCACCACAACTTCGCAGTCAGACGTGACTCTTAGCCAGCCAGTAAAACAGAGGTTTATTAGATGACAGGAACACGGTCTAAAACAGAGTTTGTAGGTACAGAGAACAGGACCCCTCAGCCAGGTCCATTTTGGGGGCTAGTGAGCCAGACAACCACGTCTGAATCATAGAATACCAGGGTTGGAAGGGATCTCAGGAGGTCATCTAGTCCAACCCCCTGCTTAAAGCAGGACCAATCCCCAATTTTTGCCCCAGATCCCTAAATGGCCCCCTCAAGGATTGAGCTCACAACCCTGGGTTTAGCAGGCCAATGCTCAAACCACTGAGCTATCCCACTTCACTCCTCATCCCCAGCTAGCCCCCAACTGACTCACCCTCCAGCCTCTCCTCCTCTGGGCTTTGTCCCTTTCCCAGGCCAGGAGGTCACCTGATTCCTTTGTTCTCCAACCCTTTAGCTCTCACCTTGCAGGGGAGAAGGGCCCAGGCCATCAGTTGCCAGGAGACAGAGTGTTGGCCATTTACGTACACTGGCCCTTTGCTCTGCAACAATTACACCCCCTGCCTTATCCCACCACCTAGAGACTTAAGAAATGCATAGGGAAAACTGAGGCACCCTACAGTATTCAGACGAAATATTAAGAACAGTCCCACTTCGTCACAATTCCCAGTCTCCTGGGAAGGATTCTGAGTAATGGAAGCCAATAGGTATTTCCTGTACTAAGTAGCAGATCATTAGAGCTACCACCAGGATTCTGTCAGGATTCTTGGCCAACTTTTCACAAGAGCTCATTTAGCACCCAGTCTGCTGAGCTCCTTTGGAAATCTGGCCCATAGTGTGGGTGTTGAGAGTTTTTAGGAAATCTGTCCTTATGTACCTATATTTCTACCTTATTACAGGGGCTTATCTCTACCTCTGTGGTGTGGAATTCAGACCATAGAGCTGGTTTCTGGTGAGATCTGGGACATCGTGTTTCTAGTCCAGCTAAAAACCCCATAGAACAGCCTCTCCTATGGTACCTTGGGCCTCAGATCCCAGCCAGAGCCTGGCAGAACAGAGGCAGCTACCCTAAGGTCTGAGCTTGAGCGGGAGTTTAGGGAGAAGTTTGGGGCAATTCTAATGGTATCAGAAGCACTCAGTCCATCCCTCGTGAGGGGTCCCTTCCTCTGTCTGACTGAATGTTAGGGGCCTTTTCCACCAATTCCTCAGATAGAGTCTCCCCATTAGGGTTGCCTTGTGCTTCCAGCTGTGTAGATGGAGACAGGAGAGAAGGGAGGCCCCACTCCGAGAGAGCATAACCGTTCTGTGCTTGAGTGGGACCAAGGGGTATGTAGGCTGTGTGCTGGCCATGAGCATGGGGGAGGATTCCATCCTGAGGCTGAGACAATAGATCAGGCAACTACCAACATGGACGAAGGCAGAGCAAGTCTTATGCTCAGCAGCCCCCAGAAAGTTTTCTCAGCACCCTCCCGAGACTGGGTTTGAGCCAGCCCTGTGATTTTGCTCACTCCAAGCAATTTGCACCCCTGATTCACCTTTGGGGAGCAGTGCATTTCTCCTGGGACCCCAGCCGTTGCCAATAGCCCAAAGTGCGTGTATTCCCCTACAGAGCAGGATGGCCATCCTTCTCCTCTGGCTTTAGTTTGGATCAGACTAGCCAAGAGGCGGTGGCTGCCATCCCTGAACCAGGAGATGCTGTACGGATCTCACAGGAGGTGCCATCAGTCACTCCTTTTCCTCTTCCACAGTCCAAGTCTCCCGTTAGGTCAATCTAGTGCAGGTTAAAGGTACAGGATGATCTGTTGATTGAAGGCCCCTACTTGTCTACAGATCAACTACAGTCTGGGTGTAAACTCCCTTGCCCATTACCATCACCACTACACCTCACCCTCTGCCCCGCCATGAAAGCAGACTTCAGTCCCTCTGGCTTCTCCAATCCATAGCTCACCTATTGAGAGACAGTGGGCCACTTAGTACCAGTGGTGATAGTGCCTGTTGTGATGTGGATGCCCGTCCTCTGGGAACTGGGCTGAGATCCAGCAAAGTCATCTCACCCAACAGATGCTCATTCCCAGTGCTGACCCAGTGCTGAAAGCCTCCATAGTCCATTTCCAGTCCCTGGAGCCAGCTAGTCCCCCATGCTACTTAACGTTTTACCATAGAATCAATGTATAATCATAAAAACGGAGTTTATGGAATGCTGAGTGGGGTGGATAGAGGCAGGATCCATGAATGCAGACTCTGGGCTGGATGGCACCTCTGTGGGCACAAAGTTTGAATCTGCAGGGCAGGGGCAGAGATTTGTGATCCACACTAGGGAGCAGGAGGAGAGAAGGGTTAGGTAGCCTTTGGTTTTCTGGGGCCCCTTTGATAGGAACTGGATCTACTCCTAGTGCTGGTGCTGAGCAGTCAGCTGGGTTGTGAAATCTCCTCCCTGAGTTGGGAGGATAATCTAAGTTTCTAGCACATTTCTGGCATAACGGACTCATTCGTGAAGTTTCCATTCCCCAGTGACCAGCAGCGCTGTGTATCTGCATTACAGGCTAGATAGCAGCAATGTGGATTGATACTGACGCCTAGGGGCAGCAAAGGAGAATTTTCCGTGATTGCTCTGTTGATTGTAATGGAAACACTAGCAGTGTAATTTGTAAAGGAAGCTGGAAGTATTTCATGGCCCAGAACTTCTTGTTTAAATCAAGGAGGACTTGTGGCACCTTGGAGACTAACAAATTTATTTGAGCATAAGCTTTTGTGAGCTACAGCTCACTTCATTGGATGAATAACAAATAAATTTGTTAGTCTCTGAGGTGACTCAAGTACTCCTTTTCTTTTTGTGGATACAGACTAACACGGCTGCCACTCTGAAACTTGTTTAAATCAGTGGTTCTCAAACTTTTGTACTGGTGACCCCTTTCACACAGCAAGCCTCTGAGTGCGACACCCCCCCCCTTATAAATTAAAAACACTTTTAAATATATTTAACACCATTATAAATGCTGGAGGCAAAGTGGGGTTTGGGGTGGAAGCTGACAGCTCGCAACCCCCATGTAATAACCTCGCGACCCCCTGAGGGGTCCTGACCCCCCACCCCATTTGAGAATCCCTGTTTTAAATCTACAAAAACAAATAAGAATAGAAATATTTCCCTGATTTTTTAAAAAAATGTTGCTTGATCTGGATTGAAGCTTTCTGCTGAAATGCTGGAGACCCAAATACACTATAGCCTGGGAACTTGAAAATCCAGCTGGCTAGGAAGAGAAAGTGAAACTGACCCCCACCTAGATAGCTTAGTGAAGGGCAAAAAGCAATTAAACATCTGGAGGGGGTGAGCAAAGTTCATGGTTAAAGCTCTTTCCATCTGCATATGCTTAAGAGATAATAGAAAAACACACAAAGGACATCCTCTAAATATATGATTGTTGATCTTGACAGTGCTCCTGGTGCTGGACTGTAATAATTAGAACAGGGGACTAGGAGCCAGAATTCCTGGGTTCTATCTGACTCACGAAGTGACTTTGTCACTTTCCCCCCTTTCACTCTTTTTAGAGACCTCCATTCAAGGCTCTCAAAACATTTCACACCCATTAATTACATGACCCTCACAGCCCCCTTGGGAAGTGAACAGGGAAGTGAGCATTAGCCCACTGTTACAGCAGGGGAAACTGAGGCAAATAAAAGGGAAGGAATTTGCCCAAGGTCATAAGTCAGTGGCAAAACCTTCCCAGCCCCTGATGTAACAAACTATACTCCCTCTGTGACAATGGGGGACCAGACACCACAAGGAGAGAACAGATGGCGTAAACTCCCCAAAATAAGGAGTTAAACCAACTGTCTGTATACTATGTTATTTTGCTATATGAGTTTCTCAAGTAATATTTTTTATGGAAGCTTGTAATGCACTGAACTTAGTAGTCAGGAGATGTGTATACAGGTTATGGTTATGAATGTATGTGTATCTATATATATGTAGAAAACTGTCATTGTATCTGTCATGTGAGTTCAGCATCACCTCACAAGAGGGCAGTGAAGCAGTCAAGCAAGGAGGGGTTACCTCCCCAACCAGATGAGACTGGCTTCAAGCACCAAGCCACTGGCCAGCCCAGGAAAGCACAATGAATGAGGAACCATCAAAGCAAATAGGAACAGCTTGAAACTGGAGGGGTGGGGGGGACCCAGTCTTCAAAAAATAAGAAAGGGAGGGAGTTTTCCCCACATTTAATATCTATAGGGACTGAAAGGGGAAAAAAACTGCAGATCCTTTTAAAATGGAAAGGGTTTGAACTGAAGATCATCCAAAACTTGGGGGACAGTCTTGAGGAAGGAGGTTGTCTGTGAACACTGGATCCCTCCTATAGCTGCTCGATACTCTGGGGAATAGTTTTAAGGTAATAGGTAACTTTCATTAGGAAAGGGATTTTATCTAACATAGAAGTGTAAAGCCTGAGGTTGTGTCTTCATATTTATTTTCTGTGTAACTTGTACCGTCTCCCTCACTATTCCACCTTTGAATCTGTGGTTTTTCTATTAAACTTTTGGTTTATTTTTATCCCAGGCAGGTCTCAGTGTGCAGACTGCGTGGAGTGTGAGCACCAAAGCAAGCTGATAACTAGGGGAGCTGGTTTTGTGCCTGCCCGGATGATGAACTAGAGGGGAACAGTCCAAGTGTCTGGTAATAAAGAACTCGGGAAGGATGTGGGAAGACCCAGGACTGGAAGGGATGTTGGTGTCACCCTGCCAACATTTCAGAGGAGTAGCTGTGTTAGTCTGTATCAGCAAAAACAATGAGGAGTCCTTGTGGCACCTTAAGGACTAACACATTAATTTGGGCATAAGCTTTCATGGGCTACAGCTCACTTCATCAGCTGCATGGAGTGGAAAATAAAGTAGGCAGGTACAAATACACAGTACATGAAAAGATGGGAGTTGCCTTACTGAGTGGGGGGTCAGTGCTAAGGAGGCCAATTCAATTAGGGTGGATGTGGCCCATTTTTAACAGTTGACAAGGAGGTGTGAGTATCAACAGAGGGAAAATTATTTTTTGTAGTGACCCAGCCACTCCCAGTCTTTATTCAGGCCTAATTTGATGGTGTCAAGTTTGCAAATTAATTCCAGTTGTGCAGTTTCTCATTGAAGTCTGTTTTTGAAGTTTTTTTGTTGAAGAATTGCCACTTTTAAGTCTGTTGTTGCGTGTCCAGGGAGGTTGAAGTGTTCTCCTACTGGTTTTTGAATGTTACAATTCTTGATGTCTGATTTGTGTCCATTTATTCGGTTGCGTAGAGACTGTCCAGTTTGTCCAATGTACATGGCAGAGGGGCATTGCTGGCACATGATGGCATATATCACATTGGTAGATGTGCAGGTGAACGAGCCCCTGAAGATATGGCTGATGTGGTTAGGTCCTATGATAGTGTCCCTTGAATAGATATGCAGACAGAGTTGGCAATGTGGTTTGTTACAGGGATTGGTTCCTGGGTTAGTGTTTCTGTTGTGTGGTGTGTAGTTGCTGATGAGTATTTGCTTCAGGTTGCGGGGCTGTCTGTAAGCGAGGACTGGCCTGTGTCCCAAGGTTTGTGAGAGTGGGGGATCGTCCTTCAGGATAGGTTGTAGATCCTTGATGTTGCGCTGGAGAGGTTTTAATTGGGGGCTGTAGGTGATGGCTAGTAGCATTCTGTTACTTTCTTTGTTGGGCCTGTCCTATAGTAGGTGACTTCTGGGTACCCGTCTGGCTCTGCCAATCTGTTTCTTCACTTCCCCAGGTGGGTATTGTAGTTTTAAGAATGCTTGATAGAGATCCTGTAGGTGTTTGTCTCTGTCTGAGGGATTGGAGCAAATGTGGTTGTATCTTACAGCTTGGCTGTAGACAATAGATCATGTGGTGTGGTCTGGATGGAAGCTGGAGGCATGTAGGTAAGAATAGCGGTCAGTAGGTTTCCGGTATAGGGTAGTGTTTATGTGACCATCGCTTATTTGCACTGTAGTGTCTAGGAAGTGGATTTCTTGTGTGGACTGGTTCAGGCTGAGGTTGATGGTGGGGTGGAAATAGTTGAAATCATGGTGGAATTCCTCAAGGGCCTCCTTCCCATGGGTCCAGATGACGAAGATGTCATCAATGTCACGCAAGTAGAGTAGGGGCGCTAGGTGATGAGAGCTGAGGAAGCGTTGTTCTAAGTCAGCCATAAAAATGTTGGCATAGTGTGGGGCCATGTGGGTACCCATAGCCGTGCTGTTGACTTGAAGGTATATATTGTCCCCAAATCTGAAATAGTTGTGGCTGAGGACAAAGTCACAAATCAAAAGAGTAACTGCAAAGAATAACTAAGCTGGTGAAAACAGCAGAAGACCTTGTTGCTTGTGAGCTGGCTACTGGTGTCAGGGATCTGAACCATAGCTGCACAGCAGAAAGGCCCCTAGAGTTACAGGGCAGGCAGTGACAGATTGAACCCCTTACTGGTCTGAGTTCCCAAAACATCACACCCTTCCAAAGCCTTTGAATCCCAGCAAATCCCAACAGCCAGAACAGAAGGCACCAGCAGGGGGTTCACTGTTCAGTCTCTTGGCTGGAAGAATCCTGCTGCAGCAGCAACACAAATTGCGGCTGAGACCCTCCGGGAGACTGGGTCATGCACGTTCTGGTCTGCTCTCAGCTCCCACCCCCACAAGTCCCAGCAGGATTTCCTCCCTCCTGGCCAGCCCTTCCCTGGGGCCATGATCCCTGTTGCCTAGCAGGGTGAGCAGGATGGTGCAGAGCAGCATTCCACACTCAGAGCCTTCACTGTCTGGTCTTGGGGCCTAGCCCTGTTCATGGGAAATCCCAGCATTGTACCAGCCAAGATGGGAGATTCCTTTATGGCTGCAGAGGAAACCAATTCCAAACAAGCGCTGGTCTTCCTTTCCCAGCCCAGAGAGGTCTGGCAGCCGCAGCGCTAAAAGCAGAGAATTAGCTGAGTTGGGAGAGCATCAGCTTGAAGAGCTAAAGGGTACTGGCTCAATCCTAGAGTGTAAGCTCTCTGCGGCAGTCTGTGTTTGTACGGCACCCAGCCCAATGGATCCTTGATCCTGACAGGGTTCACTGTGGTAAATACTAATAACTTGATGTGAGGTTGTGGGGCTTGTCGTGGGGCTCATGACTCAACGTTACAGAGCTGCCTTGTGACTCAGCCAGGAATTAGCTCAGGAGCAGTTTGATGCCTACCCACTCCTGTGGTTTCTCTCCTAGGGTCTCTCTCTCTCTCTGGAGTTAAGTTAATCCCTCTTGGTGGCTTCACCCTCTGGCTACATCACTATAGTTTTCCCCTCGAGGTAGTATTAAAATCCTACTGGATAAACTGACTTAGGCGGCCTTTGCTCCACTGCCCAGTCTGTGCCACTTCCCCAGTGGCGGGTAAGGGAACCTGGGCCCATCCTCTACTCCAGATTCCAGGCCACAGACCCTATGCCCAGTGTCCACACCCTTCCCTGGGCAAATTCCTACCTTTCCATCCTCTCTTCTAGCTCACCCTTGGGTTACCAGTGGAGCTTCCTCTGCTCCCTATAGCTGTCTCACCACTCTCAGGTTTTTGCCAGAGTCTGTATCCCAAGGCAGGATCTCAGGGCCTACTCTCCCTTGTCTGTTGCCAACTCCCGCATCCCTAAGGAGTCACTGTAGAGTTCCTCCCTGCAGCTTTCTCTTACCACCAACTTCCTCTCTTTATGCCTATCCTAGCTCCTCCCGCAGTTGGGCTTCATCAACCCAGTCACAGGGTTAATTGGCCCTTTTTACTGAGCCAGGCATTGCCTGGGGTAGACGTCCTATCACGGAGCTGTTCCGTTGTATGCAGTGAAGGTAGCACCGGCAGAAGGTGCTGGATCAGCAGGGGCAGTGTGGGGTGTGATATGCTGAGTTCACCCATGACCTGGAGAATGGGAGGGTATTTCTGTCTCTATGGCCTGTTCAATTCTTGACCTTGCTGTGAGTCCCCCAAGAGGGGCAACAACTAGTTATGGTGGTGGACTCTATGATGTGGATACCTTACCTGAAGCTGGGCTGAGGCATCCCTCCAGCCTCACTTCACACCTCATGTCACTGTCAGCTTGGACACAAACCAATGACCTCCTGCAGAATGAAAGGCCCCTGAGACAGCCAGTCACACTTATGTGGCTGATATTGACCAGACTGTGTGGGTTTGGCTGCCCATCAGTCTCACCTTGTTCTGCAGAACGGGGGTGGGATGAGGGAGTTATATTTGGCACAACAATCAACTAGAAACAGAGCTGCAGCAGCAGATCAACCACACTGACAGCCAAAGGCAAATGCTGACTGGCTCAGTGGATTGGTCATAGGAAGGCTCTAAGGTCACTGGTTAGCAGTGGAGGAATGTTATCCTCCAGTGGCTGTTTGATGGCCCATGTGTGCAATGAGTTCATGGATCTCAGTTTCTGATGGGAAAGTGTCTACATAGCAAAACCCACTATTAACTTTGTCTCTAACTGGCATAAAAGCCAAGCAGCAGATAGGTCATAGAGATCTAACTCTCCACACACACTAGAAGAGGTCCTTCCAGAAGCCATCACTCTTCAGGGGCTGTCTATCCAGCCTCTCTCACCAGTGCTAAAGTCACTAATAAATCAGTCCAGGACTGGGCTGGCTGACGTGCTTTGTAAGACATGGCCTGAGAGCTATGAGTTTGCTTCCCATAATGAATATCACATGCACACATCTGGGTCCTTAGACAGAAGTCAGTGCTCATTGCTGCACCTCTGGGCAGGGTGAAGGGGAGGGATCAGTCTCTAACCCAGGACAGTAGGTTCCAGCAACACAGTGACATCCACCACAATGGGGCTAGAGCAGGGTACAGGTGGAATGCAAAAAGCAAGGGCACTTGGGGAGGTGACCAGAGCCAATGGGCAATGTCTATTAGAGTATAAATTCAGGGGGAGGAGGGAAAAGGAGGTCACCCTTGTGCATTTACTGGCCTGTCTTATTGACTCATGGATCAGATTCCCCAAGAGCCTCTTGGGAAGCTCCCCTTGTGCTCAGTGATTGGAAGCCATCCTCTGGAAGGCAAACATGTGCCAGACATCAGTGATGAGAATCCCCTGAAAGGCATGGGCATGCACTGCTGGCTGCGGAAGAGGAAGGTAGGAATTCCCAGTTACTACCTCAGACCATGGGACGACACAGCATGCTCTTAGGACCGCAGAGTTTCCTATTCTTCCTCTGCCATCTGGCCATTCCTGAAACCCATTGGCTCAGCCACTGCTATGCTGCAGGGTGTGCTGGACATGATGGTGAGAGAAGCCTGCACAGGCTGCTCCTCCTTCAGGGTGAAGATCCAGGCTCTAGTCAAGAGCTCAGCAAGGCTGTGTCCCAGAGCTGGAACATCAAGATTTGTCTACTTTTGCATCCAAAGGGAGAGAAATGTCAGCTGCAGATACATCCAAGCAGAACCATGGTGTAAAGGAACAGAACAATCTAAAGCAGCATTTTTCAAATGTGGCCACCATGGCTGCATGCGGTCACCAGGGGCTTTCCTTGCGGCCACAGCCTCCTGGGTGATGATGGGGAGGGGGCCGGGGAGTAACCCTCCCCCAGGGCCACCAGCAGGGGCTGGTCTCTGTCCCCTTCTGGAGCCACAAACACTGTAGGAGCAGGCGGCCAGCGTGAGCTCCCCACTTTCCTGGAGACGGTGGGGCTCGGGCTTCAGGCTTAAGCCCTGGGGTGGTGGGTGATAGGCTCTGGCCGTGCGGCAGCAGGCTCCATCCCCCAGTCGCAGGGCTCCGGGCTCACCCCTCGCACATCGCCCCTGGCCCTCACTGCCTCCTCCAGTCCCCATCTGTGTACCAGGGCCCCAGGCTCTTGCTCTGGGCTCACTTCCTTCATCTCCCCTGACTCCCGCTGCCTCCCATCTATCCCCCTATCACCCCTTGGCTCCCTACCCACTTCCCCATCCAAGCTTGCCAGGGCTGAGTAAGTCTGCTGTGAAAAATGGTATTGTTAATATCCCTTTTTTCACAGCCTCCCAGCTAGCTAGCAAGTCTGCTGTGAAAAGTGAAATAACAAATATACAAAAGGTCACTTTTCACAGCAGATTTACTAGCTAGCAAGTCTAAAAAAAAAAAAAAAAAAATGCAACCAAAAAAAGCAAAACATGCAAAGCACCTTATTTGTTTTGCTGTTCTGTTTAGGCCCAGTAATGAATAGACAACTATACATTATTTTAAATTATTGAGTTGGCAAAAAACAACAACGAAACCCTCCATAAATAAATTACAATGATTTGGACGTGTTTTTGAGCATAATTATTTGTTTTTCCTAAAGTTAATTAAGTCTTTTAGGAAAAATTGTCAGAGCGGCCACCAGCACGCGTTGGTGGTCGCACTCTGAGGCCACCCAAAAATTTGTTGCAAGAACCCCTGATCTAAAGGTCAGAGACAGTGATCCAGAGAGTGGAATTGATCACATGAGCTAGGGGAAAACTTGTGACCTTAAATTATTGACAGCTCCAGTGACTTCCTGCACTTGCCCTCCGCCCTCCCCTTCTCCCTCCACCACCTCTGTGGGCACTGTTTCTACAGTAGTTAATACACGTGGGGTCTGGGAGTAAATGCATGAATGGCAGGTGTGAGCTACTGTCACGCAGGCTCCCATCAGTCCAAAGCAACAGCTGCAGCACTGCAGGGGGAAGTTGCTTGAGCTTTGTGAGCAATCTGATCTAGGCTTTCCCTAGCACCCCTCACCATGGTATCTAGGAACCAGATCCTCAAAAGTATTTAGGCTCCTAATTTCCATTGGCTTCCATTGATTGATGAAAGTTAGGAGCCTAAATATCTTTTAGGATCTGGGTCCAAGTGCTTCCCAGGTAAATTAGACTGGCATAGAGATCTCCCTATTGAATTTCCTGTGTCTTCAGCTTTCCCCCCTTCTGTGGTAGGACACATGCCTTCCTTTTGGAATTAACTGCCTATGGGCACCAGAGAGGTGTAAACCCACAAGAGGGAAAGAGACGCATTGTGATCTCCAACACAGAAGATCTAGGAGTTGTGGATGCAACTGAGAAAAGCAAAACAGGCTGAACCTCCAACTCTCTTCCAAGGAAAGGGGTGGAAGCCCCATTGTTTGAAGCCCTGAAAATGTAACTGGACAAAGTCTGGGCAAATCCATAGTAGGGAATAATCCTGTAATGGCTGTTGTGAAGGGCAGGGCCACCCAGAGGGGGGAGCAAGTGGGGCAATTTGTCCCAGGCACCGGGCCCTGCAGGGGCCCCATGAGAGTTTTCAGGGGCCCCCACAAGAGTTTTTGGCAGCAATTCGGCGGCGGGGGTCCTCCCGCTCCATGTCTTCGGCAAAGTGCCCCGAAGACCCGAAGTGGAAGAACCCCCGCCGCCGAAGACCGCAGGCCTCCTGAATCCTCTGGGCGGCCCTGGTGAGGGGGATGCCCTAGTTTGGACCTTGGAGATCTCCTCTGTACCTAAGATGATGTGCAGCATTGAGAGAGAGTGTTATACAGTGGTTATAGCTCTGGTCTAGACAGGCACAGGTCTGGGAGCCAGGACTCCCAGTTCTATTTCCAGTGCTGTCACTAACGTGCGACTTTGGGTTAACCACTTCACCTCTCTGTGCTTTAGCCTCTGTACCTGTAAACTAGGATAATTCTATACAGCTAGACGGAGATTATAGGCACCACCTATGTGTAATGTTGGCTGCCGCATCCCATTACATAGGCGGCATAGGTCCCATAGGACTAAATTGGTTAAAACGTGCACGTCTGTAAAGCAAATCTTGTTCGTTCCTACCACTGTCATTGGTAAGAGGCACATTCAGTCTAATTTCCGGCACACACTAGCGTACACCAGCCTTGTCACCCACACAGCCTAGCCTAGCCAGCTCCCTGCTCACTTCTACCGCAGCCCGAAATCATCACCAGAGGGAGGAGGCAGGCCCAGACCACCTGAACAAACACAAGCCACAGCTGGGAATTGGCCGGGCAAACATCTGGGGCTCACACAGACCATCTCTTTCACACTCACACGGATTTTCTCTCACCCATAGCCGCACACACGCAAACTAGGCAGCGGGGCGGGGGAAGGACGCAAGCCGAAGCTTTCTAAGTGTTTGTTTTGCCCTTCCCCTGAAGGGGCTGGGTGCTAAGCTGTGCTGCCCCTGGAGCCAGCCATGTCCCAAGCCAGGGACAGACACTGGCCCAGATTCACAAAGGACGCCTCCTCCCCACGTGAATCTTCGCATGGAACCAGCCCTGCGAGCGGGAGGGGGGGGAAGGATATTAGCAGCTTGGCTCCTCGCAGCGCGGGGAGCTGGAAGGGGGGAGATCCCGCTGGCTCTGGGGGCGGTGCCCAGCGCCGGGGCTGGCGCCAGGAGCTGCGGGGGCGTGACAGGCTGCAAGGGGGCGTGCCGGTGGCGGGGGAATCCCGGCCGCAGCCGATGCCAGCGAGGCGTGGCGCAGGCTGACAATGGCTGCGGACGGAAGCGCCTTCCGCGTTCGAGGAGGCGGGGCTCGGGTCTCAGGCTGAGCTAGGTTTGCGCTCGGCCCGGGTAGGCTCTCCATTCCGCTCCGGCTCCGGCTCCGCTCCAGGCCGCTCGCCGGGCATGAGGCCGCCGCGGCCCCCGCTTGCCTTCCGGCCAAGGACCCTGCCCCGGCCAGGCCTCTAAGCGCCCCCTTCCTGGGCCCTCCTCCCCTGCTGCAGATTCCCCCCCTTTGCACCCCCTGCTGCCCCAGCCCGGCTCCCCGTTTGTGGCCCCTGCCCCAGCTCGGCTTCTCCCCCGGTTCCTGTCTGAGATCCAGACCCCCCCGCCCTCCCTTTGCCTCCTCCGCCGGCCTGCCGGGTTCTTGGGGGCTGAGCGGCCGCACTGCGCGCCCGCTGCCCTCGCACCATGTCTGGGCCGCGGGGCTCGGAGAGGAAGGAGAGCTCGGAGCTGGAAGAAGGGCAATGTGACTCGGGCAACTTCTCGATCCACTCCTCGATCCACTCCATCCGCTCCCTGCCCGGCTCGCTGGGGGATGGGGAGCACCCCCGGGGCCTCGGGGACACGCTGCGGGAGAAGGACGCCGGCCCCCTGGGCAAAGAGGGAACAGACGCTGTGGAAGTGGAGGAGAGGATCGACTCTACCTATGGCTCGTCCTCCCTAACCGAGCACCTGGCCGAGCTGGGGCAGCTCCCCAAGGAGGAAGCAGAAACCCTGGAGGGGCTCATCTACATCTCGGAGGATGGCGACACGTGAGTGACCTTGTGGCTAGTGCTGCTCTCCCCCGGGCCCGGGAGGGACACCACAGGGAGGGGAGCCTAGTTTCTGTGGCCCCGTCCGTCCTTGGCTTCTAAAGGCAAGGGAGCCAGTTAGTCCTGCTTGTGGTGGCTGTGATGTGGACACTTGTCCCTGGGGAACTGAGCAGCTCATCTCACACAGGGCCACCAAACAGCCATTAAATGCAAATGACTTCCAGCCACTGCTGTTCTGCAGTCACATTGACACCAGTGCCTCAGAGGTGAGTGGTTCTGTGTCCCATTCCCTACCCAGCCTTCCCCGTCACCTGAGACTGGTTGAGTCTGACACCACAAAGATAAGAAGCTGCATGTCTTTAGAGATAGCCAGTGCCCACCAAAACTTCGGAGTCAGATTGTAACTGGAGGGACTGTCAGTAGAAGAATCCATGTCCCATCTCCCAGAGCCATACTTTTTTCTTCTTCGGAGTCACATGTAGGTGCTCAGCCACAATGAAATGGGCTGGGTATTTAACAATTAATCTAAGATTGGGCGAGATCAAATGGAACTAGCAGAGAGAAAAAGAAATTGTGCAGATCCATTTACTTTTCAGGTCTGAGCAGTGGGACACGTGGACGGAGTTAGGGGTCTGGATGGGACGTGTGGTCAGAATGATACAGAAATACATGTGATGTGCCAGTGAGAAGCTGAGTTTCTTCTTGTTTTGTGGCTGCCAGGAAAATGGGAGGCAGGTTCCCTGGACAAAAATCTTCTCTTTTCACCTGTGAAAACTCCAAAGCACAAAGCTCTGACAGCAAGGGAGATGACTCACCTGCATAGGCTGCTTTAGGTTGTAGCCACCTGACTAAATCCGCTATGTTGGAGAAGACCTGATTACAAAACACTTTAGTTCCCTCTGTGCTGCTGGATAGAGCCATGTTGGGGGGTACAGGGGTAAACTGGCTACAGCATAACATGTAAAAAGAAAAGGAGTACTAGTGGCACCTTAGAGAGTAACCAATTTATTTGAGCATAAGCTTTCGTGCGCTACAGCTCACTTCATCGGATGCATTCCGATGCATCCGATGAAGTGAGCTGTAGCTCACGAAAGCTTATGCTCAAATAAATTGGTTAGTCTCTAAGGTGCCACTAGTACTCCTTTTCTTTTTGCGAATACAGACTAACACGGCTGCTACTCTAAAACCTAGCATAACATGTGGCTCATATTCCTGGACCTAAAATGCCTTTGCAGGTTCTGTGGCTGAAGCTGATTCAGTTAGTAAGGGATTTTTGTGTGTCTAAAGAGGCAGTGGCCTAATCCTGCATCCCTTCTACTCCTCTGTTACAGCTTTAGGTGCTATTAGCCTCTCTAAGGCCTAGTTTACACTTACAAATCAGATTGAGGTGTCACGCAGGGCTGTGAAAAATTTCGCGCCCTGAGCACCGTAGTTAGTTTGATCTAATCCTGGGTGTAGACAGTGCTAGGTCGATGAAAGATTTCCTCCTCTAGACAAGCCCTAAGTGCTGTGACTTTGGTGTGTGCCAGGGGATCATTGTTTTCCCTTCCCCACTGTGTCTAGGAGATGGAGTCCGTTGGAGAGTCTTCTACTGATTTATCTGGTTCCATCTTGTAAGGTGCCTAAACCTGTTGCATGTCACACTGGCATGATCAGACCCCATCATAAGCCTTCCACTAACTGGAGAAGCAATTAACTCCCGGTGGCACTTTTCACTCCCTCCCCACAGGAGGCAGCTTTCCAGGGCTCTGCAAATGGCTGCAGCTGCGCTAGTGCTTGCATGCTCTCTCTCCCCTTTAAGGTGCAATTTAAAACAGGAAATCTTCAAAGAGTGAGGGGGAAAAACGTCTGCTACTTATGGCCGGGCCTTCGTGAGTTAGTACTTAGAGAAGTGGGACTGAGTCCGAACTCCTGGGTTATATCCCTGGACCCTAACTCTGGGAGGGAGTGTGTTGTAGTGCTTAGAGCAGTGAGGCTGGACTCCTGAAAATATCTAGGCCCAGGTGGGTTAGGAATAGCATGCAGAAGTGCTGAGCACTCACAATTCCAGTGGAACTCAGTGGGGGTACAAGTGCTCAGCACCTCCCTTGCGTTCTCAGTTTTTCTGTCTGTAAAATTAGGCTAATAATACTTACAAGGCTTAATGAATGAATGAAAGGGGCCAGAGAGGGCCCAGAGTTATTCTAGGGAGGCAGAAAAGATGACCCAATAGGCCTCTTCTGTTTCTGATTGTAGATTGCCCAGGAGCAGCAAGAGGAGAATTGCAATTGTCCCATCATGTGCCTTACTTGAATTCATCCTGTGAAGCAGAGCCTGGGCTAGCATTAGAACCTCAAGCTGATTATTTCTCAGAAGGTTCATTGAGCAATAGCACTTCCTTGTAACCATTCTAATTATGAACACAGAAGTCCTGGGCTTAGAGCTAGTCGTTCCTGTTTCGTCAGCTGTCTGGGTTGATTCAGTCCCTGATCCTGAGTGGGCAAACCATCCATGATCTGGTGGGGGTAGAATGTGCTGTGGGTGCCCAGTGCCTTTCTTGGCTCCCCAACCTGTGATGCAGTTTCCTATGGGCTTGCCTGAGATTCTGTGTCATTGGGAGCTCTGTCCTCAGTCTGACACTTGTGATGAAAGTTCATCAGTGGAGACAGAGATGAGCTTGTTACCAGCCACTTGAAATCCCATCAGGAGCCTCCCATGGAAACCTGCTTCAAAGGAGTGGGTGTAATTGATGTAGATTGGGGCAGCTGAGTCAAAACTGTGCCTGCAGAACTGAACCAGCTCTGCTCTGAAAACAAGAAGGAGCTCTGGTGGTGCAGGAGGGGTTAATGTATTAGCCCACCTGCCCTGGAGAAATGGGTCTGATCACAAGTGAAAAGAGTTAGGCCTCTGCCTCATCCTTGGTGGATATTTGATTGAGTTACACAATCTACTGCGTAATTGGCAGTTTCTGGTTTGGAGATGCCAGGACTAGAATAGCAGGGGGGCTGCAGGTCACGACTGAGTTATATTGGCAGAGCTGGAATAGTAGGAATGCTGCAGGTCAGGAGTGCGGGATCAGCAAAGTTGTGGGGTGGGAGTATTCAAAGACTGGACTAGCAGGAAGTAGTGCAGTCAGGAATGAGGAATGCCAAGGAGGATTGTGGGTCAGGGTTGAGATGTGTTGGCAGAACTGGGTGGGTGAGATCGAGTCTAACCTCTGGAATAGCAAGGGGCTACCAGCCAGGACAGAGATACTTTGGCTGAGCTCTAGCTGGGGGTTGTTTGACATGGCAGGAGACATGCTCCAATGGTGGGCTGCTCCCAGGCATGCCAGCATTATCCTCTGCCTGGTAATGTCCAGCTTCTCCTCTTGAACTGACAGTTTGTCTCTGCTAAATTGGATCCCAGGGGAATGACTCTCTGTGGAAGTTGGAGAGGGGTTTTCCAGCCTGGGAAAGGTCTGGCTGGCTCTGGGCAGGCCAGAGAGTAATGCTAGATTTGTGTCCTGGACTCCTAATGAACTCATCCTCTTTTTAGGGAGTGACTTGGAGAAACTCCCTGCCTCTTGCCCTCGCCAGGGAGCTGCAGCAGGGGGGTGGAGCAAGCTGCCCATTGTTGCTTTTGAGGGGGGATGGGATAGAATTTTCATTCACATTCCTGCTCTGGGCAACCCCCACACCGCCACCACCACCACCACTGATAAAGTGATGCTGACTGCTGGCATGGAGGTTATGCCTCGGTTTCCCCCATGTGTTCCAAGTCAAAGGTATTTCCTCTTCCTGCTGTCACCTTCTTGGGCTAATACTCCAGGGCAGCCAAAGCATGGCCCCTGAAGTTCCACCAGGCTGAGGCCTATATCTCCGACACTGATGGGTTTACTGGAAATCTCCAACTGTGTTTGGATGAGTAGACTACATATGCCAGCATGCAATGCTCCATCTTGCCCTGAGTAACCAGGCCCCATTGCATGATAGGGGCCCTAGTGCTCACAGGGTTCACCTCCATATGCGAGGGCATATGGCAGCCACTGTCTTCAAAGTAGGGGTTTGGCATCTGCAGCCCCCTCACTTGGGCAAAGCTTGGGGGTCCCCAGCTTAGCCCGCTGCCTGGGAAACAGTCTCAGTGGTTCCTTCATATGGAAATGGGGCCAGAGCTATTTTGGTAGCGCCAAGGTCTGTCTGTGGTGTCTCAGAGGAGGAGGGGAAGCCTCACTTCCTCCCCCGCAGTGCAGTTAGTGTCGTGCCTGCTGATGGGAAATCACGTGCTGGTGACTTGGGGACTGAGGGCTGATAATCAGGGATCAGGGTGAGTTCATGAGTTAATCCAGGTCCTGGTCCCCGAGGAGATGCAGTTTTAGTCTTCTCTCTGTGTGGTGGTAACTGGAGGCTGTGGTGGCTAACGCTGATGAGCATTTTTCTTGCTTTGCTCTGGCCTGCTTGCAACTATTCAGTAATCACTGTGCCCTAGGCCCCCCACTGAGTGTCTCAAGAGATGCAGGCAAGGTCAGCAGCTCCCCACAGTAACTGAAGTCAAGAGACCAGCTGCCAGCACCTGACCTATTGTGCTGTCTTGCAGCAGCAAGGCTGAGATTGTGCACATTCAAAGTCACTGCTCCTACACACTATCGCTCACTCATCCCCTCCAGGAGGGTGTTCATAGTGCTGATTATGCCATTCAGTTTCACACCACTGTATGTGCAAAAGAGGGAAAAGAATCACTGGCGCTGGGAGAACCCTGGGCAAGCTAGATGGAGTTCAAAGAAGGGCAAGTAAAAGAGGGGTCAGGCAGGCTGAGTTATGGGGAAAGATTAAAAAAGCCTGGCAAAGGGATGACTGGGGGAAGACGTGTGAATTTGCTGCCCAGGAGGGGATGGGATGGAATTAAGCAAATAGAGATTTAAACTGAATCTCCGAAAAGCTTCCAGGCACTGAGACATATTAGGCTGAGATTGGCTCACAAGGGAAGGTTTAGAAGCCCCAGTAGCTCAAGATCAAACTGTAGTAAGTGAATATTAGAAACCAATCCTTCCCTGGCTCCTGTGGGACTGGATGGTCAAACAGGCTTTCCACCTCTACCATCTATGATTCTAACCGCTAACTCTTCGGCTGGTCGGACAGAACACCTCCTTCAGGTGGGGTTTGGCTTTGTAAATGTAACTTTCTCTCGTTTCGAGCCAGAGGTGCCAGTGTCTTTTTATATGAGGCCGACCACATGTCCAGCTAACTCATTCACCTAGGGAATCACTAGCCTGCACGTTCCGCTGCTGCCTCATGTGTTCTGGGCTGCACGTGTAGCATATCCAAGAGGCCAGCTGCTCTTGTTTAGAAGGCACACGCCCAGCTCTAGGCTTAACTAGGCTGAAAACCAAACAAAATGTTAGTAAATCTGCAACAGGGAACAATCCCGGATGGGATCTAAAGGGGCTTCCCTGGGCCAGAGTATGCCACCCTTATGTTGGGTAGTATCTCACGCTTGAGTCATCCTGTTGATTTCAGTGGGGCTGCCCACAAAGTAGGGTACCATTCAGTATGAGGAAGGTTAGCCCAGTCTGAGCCTGTGGTGCTTGTACATGCATTTTTCACTCCTTTTCTCCTCCATTATTCTGGGGTGCTCCCCCCTTCCATTGATTGCAATGGCCTTAAAAAGTCTGTCCCTGTGTGGGGTTTGGGATGATAGAAGGGAGAGATCCTATTCCCCATAAGAAGGCCATAAAGAGGCCTCCTGCTTCCATTTTCGTCCTTCCTGGAATGTACCAAGTTGGAGATGCTCTTCCCAACGGCAGGCCAAAAGACTGCCGGGAAGGGTGGCTTGGGGTATGTGCTCACACAGCCCCAGGCCTGGAAAAATAAGCCCTGAACTACGCCTATGAGCCAGTCTGAAATACATCCGTGCCCTGAGCCACAGCTCTTCCTGCCTAGTCTCCTAGTGGTTGGGTACCCCAACTACTTTGGAGCCTGAAGATGCCAGTCTCCTGCCGGCTAAACTCTGCACCACCACCATCAAATCAGTCAATCTGTGCCAGGCCACCCCTCCAGAAAACAATTGCTTCCACCTCCCACTACACACACAATAGATGAGTTCTTGGTAGCCTCGCCTGCCTCACTAAATCAATTTATGCTGGCTCCAGAAACAGAGCCGTCTGTCGGGATGGCATGAGAGATGGGGGCTGAGTTTCTTCTTCTCCTGAATCAGATTGTTGCCTGCCTGAAAACAGTGAGCAGAGGACTCTGGAGTGCGTGGCCTTTCCTACAGGACCCACTCATACACAAAGAGCCTTATGCCGTGGTGGTTTGGCCTCCAGGTGCCAGCCAGGGTGGCAATGCCCCTTCCCCCAACACCAGCATCAGCATTGGTGCTGTCTCTCTGCAGATGTCATTGCATTGGTCACACATAGGTCACATGTCACAGCCGTAAAAGCTGGAGATGTGGTTTTTTTTTAATGGTAGCTCAGACTGTGCAGCGATTGAAGCACTCGCCCAGGAGAAATTCCCACTTGCCTGGGTGAGTGGATTTTTCATGCCTGGCCCCTGTCTCTAGCAGGGAACTTTCCAGTCACCTTTATCCCAGGCTTGTCTTCTCTCACCCCAAACCACCTCCTGCTGTTGAAACTGCAGGTTAATGATTGGAGGACATTGGCAGAAATGTGTGTGGGGAGCCCAGGGCTGGAATAGTGGGGAGGGCGGAGGCTGTGGGTCAGAAGTGAGGTGGGCCATCAGAGCTGTGGGTGGGGAGCCCAGGACTGCAATAGCAGAGATGCTGTAGGTCAGGTGTGAGATGCATTGGCCCAGTTGTGTGGTAAAGGTTCCTGCTGGTCAGTTTGTTTTCTGAGGAAGGGGTTAGCAGGGAATGTTAAAAGGGAAAACAGGATAACTGGAATTCCTGTGCTGCTCTCCTCAGGAATGTGTGCTCTCTGTTTTCCAAATAGTCCTGCTGCTGGCTCTATTTCCTCCTTTCCTCCCATGAATGATCAAGTGTTTACTGCAAACACGGATATTTGCATGATTTCCCATGCCTCTCCTGGGAGATAGCAGGGAGAAGAGTGTGAATTTTCTCTTTAACATGTGGGCAGGAAGCAGGGGTGGGGATGGCAGTTATATAGAACAAATCATGTCCGATGTTTGATCCCTTGTTCTGGATACTTGTAGGCTGAGTGGGTGGATGGGACTGTAGGGCAATACTGCCTAACTAGGGATCTCAAAGCCCTTTACGAATGGGAATCAATTAAGATTCCCAGCCCCTCCCAGATCAGGATCTGTATTACCAACCCCATTTCTTGAAGGGGAGAGACTGAGGCACAAAGCCTAAGTGTTTCCCCAAGGTCTGATAGCAAGTCAGTGGCAGAAGTGGGAATAGAGCCCAGGATCCTAGTCCCTTACTCTAACCTCAATGAATCTGTGGTGATGCTAAAGCTTCTCTTGCCATGTGATTGGGATTAACCCCCAAGCGTAGAAGCCATAGTTCTCGAGTCATCCTCTCCTCTGCTTTCCCCCTCTTTCAAGTACATGAGCTGCTTGGAGCAGGGTGTAGAACCATCCAAAGCTCTGTGTAAAGTTGTAATTAATCCAGGACCATCCAAGATGTCACAGCTGTGGCTGTGCTGCGTGGTGAGCCCACTGGGACATTCTCAAGAATAGAACTCTGACCCTCCTGCTCCAACTGGGTCTGTCTCAGTTAAACTAAAAATAATCTCCATTAGCTGCTCATGGGTTCAAATCCCCATGGGGGAGCAGTACAGATGCTATGACCCACAGGTGAGGGCTCTGGATTCCATGCAGAAGGTGGTGGTGGTGAATGTATGTTTGCATCTGCGTTCTCTCTTTGCCTGTCTGACTAGTTCATTACAATATTATTATTTCTGCTACAATAGAACCTAGAGGCCCCAGCTGAGATTGTGCCTAACACAACAGGGCCCCAGGACAAACACAGAGCTGGCTATTTCAATAGACCAGGGAGACAGATGGTGTGAGAGGAAATGGAGGCTGAGGAAGGGAAGGGTCCCCTTGCCCGAGATCACCCAGCATACTGGTGGCAGGTCTGAATGCCAATCAAATGACCTATCCACAGGGCCACACTACCATCGCCCTTTGCAGTTCCATCACCCCCCTTAACTGTCCTTCTGCACGCACCCCTTTCCCAAGCTCCCCTCTCCCAACGCAACAGCCTACTACATCAGTTGTCCCACCAGCTTAGTTCCCCTGAACGCTAGCAGTTGTGAGGGGTGAAAGAGGGGCTGAGTTAAGGGTGTGGTGTGTGGTCGGTGGTGTATGGTAGCTGTGGCAATGGGAAGGCATATGCTTGCAGGTGAAGGAGTAGAGGGTATATTTTGCTTGGTGGCTTGCCTGTCCATTTCCTTGATTTTGGGGTTTTGTGTTAAGTGTGTGTGTGTGTGTGTGTGTGTGTGGCAACCTCAACTGCTTGGCAACAAAGCCTTTTTTATGTTAATAATTGTAGTGGTAGTCATGTCCGTCCCAAGGTATTAGAGAGACAAGGTGGGTGAGGAAATATCTTTTATTGGACCAACTTCTGTTAGGTAGAGAGACAGGCTTTCCAGCTACATAGAGTTCTTCCTCAGGTATGAGTTTGGGTGTTGTCCTCTTTGCTGTGGGGCGAGGCAGCTGGCCAGGCCAGTGGTATTCTTGGAGCTGTATGGTCATCATTGGCAATATTGAGGCCTAGGAAAGAGTAAAGAAGGCTGAGGCCTCTGTGCCTCATGCTTTGCAGGGTCAGGGGGTTCCCGCTTTGGCACAAGATATTCCTGATCCCTCGCTTGCATCATCATGACGCCCTGCTCTGTAATGGGGCCGAGGCACCAACTTCTCATGCCGCTGGCTCATCCCTCAGCTCTGGTTCTGCACGCGGAGAACTTGAGACAGTTGGGATCTCTATGCCTGTTTCAGGAAGTGAAGGACTGCCACATGATACAGGGGGAACAAATGCGGAAATGAGACTGGTGGGAGACAGAGTGCAGGGGGAGGGGAAATACTCCCAACAAGGCGTGGCCTAGATGGCACCAACTTCCCGGTGAAAGTCCCAGGCACTGATTCAGCAAGACATGCAGTGGGTTGCTAGTCCCTAGTGCCTTTACATGCCGGTCCTCAAAGAGCTCTACAGGGCTTTAAAGGTGGGGCAGTCATATTCCCTCTGTTTTACGGGCAGGGAAGGTGAGTCCCCTCACTCGGCCAGGGTCATGCAGCGCAGTCGCCTTAAACCAAAACCGTTCTACTGAGAGCTGGGGGCGGATTGACAGACTTGGGTTTTCAGCCTTAAGCGTGTGACTGGCCCACCTTTCCCCGACTACCAGTTCTGGGTATGATGTGGTGCGCGTGTTGGGGGGTGGGGGATTCCTGGGGGTGGGGACTGGCTTGGTAGGAATTACAGAGGGCTCCATGTACTTTCATGCCGGGCCTGGCCTCAGTCCCCTGGGAGCTGTTTGGCTCCGAAAAGTGAAAGCAGCAGAAGTTTAAAGTTCAGTCAGAATTGCCCTGGAAAGTCCCATCTGCTGAGACTTCTTATCTAATGCATAGGGGCTGAGAAGCAAGGCCACGCCTATAGCCCTGCTGGTAGGGGGACTGGGAGGGACGCAGTGGGAGCTGGCTTATAGAAACAGGGGCTGTCCCTGGTAAATGGGGAGGGAGGCCCAGCTGCAGGAGCCACCAAGGACCTTGTCTATGCTGAGGTTGTCTGGTAGTCTCCCAGTGTCTTTTCCCTGGTGTTGGTAATGGTGCAATTGCTAGGTAAATGGGGCCCAGATGCTTTCACTGCCATGCCCGCTGAGCTACACACAGCTCTACCAATGCCCCTCTGTCCTGACCAGCAGCCCCCACAGCCCCCCTTCCCCCAGGACCCTCCAGTGGAAACCTTGCTTCTCTCTTTCTCCCCCCCGACAACCAGAGGCTGGTTCCAGTAGGTATTTTCCTTGCTGAATGCCCCATACGCACAGCTGTCAGTTGCTCTTCCCCCTACGCTGGGAGCTTTAGCTGTGCAGGGGGCCCCCTCCCCCACCCCCATTTGTTGCTCAAACTGTGGGTGGCCACTCCCTCCAGTGCAGCTGGGGAATTCCCCATGCCCATGTGACCTGGGGCTTCCCCGGGACAATGCAGTAAGGCACAGAGGCTTGGTTTGGCTCTTCCTGCTGCTCCTTCTGCCTGAAGGGGACCAGCTTGGGGTCCCCTGGATCCTAGCTGCTGACAGACCTGAGCTGCTGTCCCTGCTCAGCAATGAGGTCGGGATAAGCTTCCAGCATTGCCCAGAAGAAGGCACCAAAGTCGCCCCATGTAGAACTCCTCCAGACCGAACTAGTCCCTCTCTCCATCCCCCTTCTAGAGACTACCAGTCACGTCGGCCACCAGGCCCAGTGTGCCATCCAGGACACCTGACCCTCCACCTTTCATGCCCTCCCCTGGGGGCCCCCCAGCACTCCAGCCTTTACGCTGCAGTAGTCACCTTGGGGAGCTGCCGAGACCAGAGGGGTTGAGGTGCCCCCAGTAAATGAGCAGCACTCCTTATCTTACTTGTGAACAGCAGCTTCTCCAGGCCTGGCCCGTGGTGACACCTGGACAGGGAGCAGCTGGTGAAAGCTGAGCCCAGGCGCACCTCCTCTAAAAGTTCCCCCTGTGGCTTCGGGACTCCTCAGTGTTGTTAGTGCCCCAGTAGCTCCCCCCTCACTCCCATCTGCAGCCTGCCAGAAGATTGTGTCCTTTCCAGTGAGACCCCAAGCTGGCCATGCTTCCTCGCCTGTTCCTGGCCTCCCGGCACCGTTACTGCAACGCACTATGACGCCACCTGCCCTGAGAGCAGTATGTCCCTAACAAAGCCACCATCCCCATCATTGCATCAGCCTGGTGCTCTGCTCTGCAGTGAATGCCGAGTCCAGTTCAAGGACGCTGTGGTGGTGTTCAGAGCCTTCCCTGAGGTTGGGCGTAGCTCCCTGGCAATCAGCTTTCCCTTCACCACTGGGCGTCCCGCACCATGTGGGAGCCAGAGTTCTCGCAGGAGGTGGCCTGAGGCTGGAACAGACTCTCACAGGAGATCAGAGACCTCACTGTGATCAGAACAAAATGCAAAACTTGCCTCTGGCTTAGCCTGTAGCACACATGCAACCACCCCCTCATTTTCACCCCCTCCCGCGCAGTACATGCTAACCCAGCTCTCTGTCCCGCAGCCTGGGAGTGGGTCCTTGAAGCCAGAGTGGCGTTACTGTTTCTATCTTTAGATGCCTTGGAGATGCTCAGGCACTGGGGAGATGGGGGACAGGTCTGGCTAGAGAGGGAGCTCAGGAGGAGGTTCATAGCTCTGCTTGGGGGTGGCTTTTGGCGCTAAAGTAATGACAGACATTCTGTGCGGGGCTGGAAATTCCCTTCAGATTTCTCACTCTTGTTCTGACTGCTCGGGGTGCGACAAGGACTGGTGTGAAACTCGCACGAGTGCGGCTCGTGGACTCTCACACGTGTCTCTTGGTGTCTGGGGCCTTGGGCTCCAGTCTTCTGTGCAGATTTCTGTGGGGGCTGAGAGTTGGGCCCAGGTGGGGCTGCCAGCTCCAGCAGACAGTGGCGGGTGCTTAGTCTTGGTAGATATATTTCCATCTGGTCAGCCATGCCCCCTAACCCAGCACTGGTGGTCCCATGGGGTGGGGGGGAGGGGTCTGGTAATCCAGTTCCGGTTTTTCTCTTCTCCTGCGGACCCTGGCCCAGTTCATTCCCAGACCAGTCTGAACTGGGGCAACCCACTCTGGCTCGGTGGATGAGGGGACTCCAGAGAATGGCAGGTGGTCTTCAACTAATCTCCTGGATCCCTCCCACGCTGTATCCCACGCCTCTGCTGCCTGCCCTTGAGTCAGGAAAGCAGAAGTGCTGTGGCTGCAGGGAGGGGGAGGGAGTGGAATTCCCCTAGGAGCTGCTGGCCAGCACTAGGTCGTGGTTCCCTTGCTGCCGCATCTCCCTGGGTCCGGGGGATGTATTCCAGGCTCCCTAGGGTTTGTGTCCTAGCAGGAACGACTCTACCCTTCCTGCCTCTGAGAGTCTGTCTGGGTTGCTGGGTCTGGGTCTCAGACAGGAGCTGGAGGGCCAAGCTCTCATGGGCTCTGCAGGGGCGTAAGGATCCCCTCACGTTGCTAATAGGATTTGGCATTCGCTCTGGCCTCCTTAGCCACCACTCTGTTGGCTGCTGAGCTGGCAAGGGGTGGGGGGACCTCTATTATCTGTGAGGCTCTTTGGACTCCTAGGATGAATGGGGTCCCTTCTGCCCATGATCTGTCTCAGGCTGCCTCTCTGTGGGCCCCAATCTGCGTGCCCGTCGAGACTGTCCACATGGGACGCTCGGGCTGGCTGGAGTGGGGGTGACTGTCCTGAGCTCAGGTGGGGAATGCTAGGGGGTAGAAATGAGTGAGTTGGGGTCACCTGGTAACACCTCTGCAAATGGGGCATAGAACCACCCCTAGCTGGACCTGGGCCTAGCCTGTGCAAGGCAGCTCTGCCCACCCTGCCTGTGCTCGGGAGAACCTGTTTGGAGAGTGGGTGGAGGCCGGTGAACCCACAGTCACTGAATCTGTTTCTCTAAGTGGCCCATGTTGGCAGAGAACGGCTCCGTTCCCTTCTGCCCGACACCAGGAATTGGGCACCTTGGGGATCCGCTCCCCTGGTTGGGTGGGTATGTCTGTGCCAGGCTGACGTGGCATGGGCATTGAGAGGTTCCTCTCCCAGCTCCAGGGCTGGGGGCATGGAAGCATTTGTGTCTCTGTGGGGTAGTGGTGTGGGAGTGACAGGCTGGCGCCATGTGGGAACCGCACCACTGACCCATCTCCTCCTCGGCAGGCTGCTGCACCTGGCAATCATCCATAGCTTCCCAGCACTGGCATTCTTCTGCATCACCCACCTGCCCACGGAGGTGCTGGAGATCCAGAACGACTTGTTCCAGGTATGTACTTGGGGGAGGAGGGTGCTCCAATTCGGGTGATCCGCCGTCAGCCCTCAGGAATGGCCTAGCAGGTGGACCTGTCCAGATTAGCCATTCCCCACACCCCCATTTCCCCCAGGCCCTGGCCTTGTTCCTCATGCCCCCAAGGCTAGTGCCTTGGCCCCCTGGGGGTCTGTGATGCTCTCACCCCTCAGGTCAACGCTGTAGGTATTTGGGGTGCCTTAGTTGAATCAAGTTATGCAGACAGCTGCCTTTGGCTGGTGTGTGGGGTACCCAGATAGGACCCTGAAAATGCAGACACTCAGGCCGGCACTGTATGCAGCCCCATAGTTATCAGAGGCCCCAAGCCAACATGAGCACCCCTGGGGGTGGAGCTGCCTGGATCTCCTCCCAACCCCCCCCTGGAGTGAGGACTGCGGTGTTCCCACTTCCCTCACCCAGGGGAGGCTGTGGGGGTTGGTAGCTTGTACTACTTCCATGGGCCCTGCCTGGGGTGGCCCACTGCTGTCATCCCTTGCCAATTGCCCCAACCTGAGGGGACCCTGTGCCCTCCCAATGCCACCCGTGACCCCTCACTGTCTTGCTGCCCACAGACCCCACTTCACCTGGCCGTGTACCTTGAGCAGCCTGACGTGGTGAGGGCGCTGATCCACAATGGGGTCAGCCTGGACATGCAGGACCGCAATGGCAACACCCCTCTGCACGTGGCCTGCGAGCAGCAGAACCTGGAGTGCGCCAAGCAGCTGCTGCAGGAGATAGGGGCGAGCACAGAGCCTCGAAGGAGCCTGCAGGACCTGCAGCTCCAGAACTGGCAAGGTGAGAAGCAAGGCAGGGGTGTTAAAGGCGGTGCCCAGCTCCGTAGCTGCAGGGTAGGCGTGTGATGGGTGCTGGGCTCCACGCTGAGATGCCCTAGGCAGAGACCGTCTCTCTGTGCAGTGTTTGTGCTAGGCACTAGATAATGGGGTTCTGGTCCGCGACTGGGGCTCCTTGGCGCTACAGGAATACAGTACAATAATAGCTGCCTCTGGGTCTCTCTCCTCCCCAGGCTTAGCCTGTCTGCACATCAGCACCTTGAAGGGGAACCTGCAGCTGATGGGACTGCTGCTGCGGAGTGGAGCTGACATTAACGTCCAGGTAGTACACGGGCTGGTGGGTGAGGGCAGCTGGCCTTGGCACTGCCAGCTGTATTGCTCTGTGCACCTTCCCCAGATCAGTGTCCTGAGGAGTCTCTCTAGCCTCTCGGTTTCTGGAAGCTGGTTCCCCAGGCGGATGCAGGTTAGATGGGGCATGGGCCCTGAAGGGCACCAGACTCCCAAATGGACGTTCCCAATTCCATGCCGAAGCCTCTCCAGATCTGCCTGGTGGCAGGCAGAGGGCAGGGCCAGCAGGTGCCCTTCAGGCTGGTGGCAGGTGCCCATTGTGATACAGTCTGTGCACCCCATTGGGGTTCCATCCCCTCGCCCTGGGCCCTATGCTGGCAGCTGCAGGGGCGGGACAAAGCCGGGCCCATTCTAACACACTGGGCACTGCTGTTTCCAGGACGGTACAAGTGGAAAGACGCCCCTGCACCTGGCAGTGGAGAGCCGTGACCGTGAGGCAGTTCAGTACCTGCTCAGCAAGGGGGCCCACGTGGATGCCCTGATGTACAACGGCTGCACCCCACTACACCTGGCCGTGGGCAGGAAGGATGCTGCCATGGCAGCCATACTGTACCACTCAGGGGCTGACACTCTGCTGAGGAACATGGAAGATGAGACTGCCCAGGACCTGGCCGACGGCAATGATGACGTGAGTCTGTCCGTGTGCTCCCCTGTGGGGGGAACATGTGGTGGGGTGTCCAGGGAGGAGGCCGTGGCCCTGGGACAGGAATGCTGGAGACGGTGGCTGCTCCAGTCCAGCAGGATGCGCCGTAGGGCTCTCGGGGGGAGTGTGCAGTTGCCCTGTCTGTCCCCACCCTGCTTAGAGGGGCATGGCAGTGCGCTGTGTACTCTCATCAGCACTAACCCACCATTAGTGGTGCATTTCCCCTGGGGTGCGTGGGATGGCTGGGCTGTGTTGGCCCTGGCTCCAGATGCATTCAGTCCCCAGGGAACCTGCTCTCCTCTAGCCTTTCTGGCACTAACCCTGACCTCTCCATGCCCGTTGCCTTGGCAGCTCCTCGCCCTCCTGCCTTTCGATGACCTGAAGATCTCGGGGAAGCTGGTGGTGTTCTCCGACTGAGTGACCAGACTCTGACTGAGGGGGCCGGCCCTGGCTCCCTACGCCCGATGGGACCCCACTCACCCAGCCATGGCACTACAGCTGGCAGGAGTGGAGCCGGCTCAGGAAATCTTTCCCCTTGTAGCGGGCTCCGTGGCCCCCAGCTCTCCACCCAAACACCCTTCCCTGAGCAGGTGGAAGTTGGAGGAAGTTGCATGCGCTGCATGGGACCCTCGGATGATGCGTCGGGGCTGCTGCTGCTCTTTCCCCTGCCTGCAATGGGAGCGACCAGCAGGGGGCTCTGGTCTCAGACTGCATGGAGGAGCAGCTGGGAGGGGGTGTTTCCTGGTCCCAGACTGTACAGTAGGGAGTGCTTCTCCTCCACACCTCCAGACACTGCTGGAGCAGTTGCAGGGGCTCCCACTGCCCTTCCCCAGGAGACGCAGACTCTCATAAACCCTTCTTCTCTACACTCAAGATCAGGACCTCATGATTCCCTCAGTGACCACTGGGGGCTGCCCACTCTGACTTCTTGCCGCTTGAAGGCTTCAGCACCCCCATGAGCAGAATTGCCCTGTACCCCGCCAGCCCCTCCCCAACCAGGAGGGAGCTGGGCCAGACTGGACATGAAGATGAACAGGAGGGAGCCCTCCTCCTGTGGGGGGAGCTGGATGGGAGGTACAGGTCTCCTTCTGGAGAGGGGCGCAGAACCCAGTGCAGGGGCCCCTCTGCCTCTTCCCAAAGAAATCCCATACCTTGCTCCCTGAGATTCCCTGTCTGTCTCCCTATGTGAGCCCAGCTTAGCTAATGCTGCTCCCTGCTTGGGCAGTTCCATCCAGACAACTTGCACTCCCAGCTGCAGTCGTAGCTGGGCTCGGAGGAGGGAGGGGCTGGGAGACCTGGTGTTTTATCCCCAGCTCCGCTACTGAGTGGCTGCATCACCCTGGACAAAGTGCCTTTCCCTTCCTTGTGCCTCAGTTTCCCCCTCTGAAAGGGTTTAACAACACCGACCCACCCTGCAGAGCAGTGCACACACGCTTGTGTGTGAGGAGCTTAATCCATTGACATCAGTAAAGGACCTGGAGATTCTCCAATGGAAGAGGCTGGAGAGGGGCCCAGGGTTCTTTCCCTGATGATTAGCCACTTCCCCTCTTCAGGCTGCCATGTGTGTCCCCACCCCCAGCATGGCTGCTTCCCTGTGGCAGGTGTGTAGATCAGGGGTGGCCAACCTCTGGCTCCGGAGCCACATGCGGCTCTTCAGAAGTTAATATGCAGCTCCTTGTTTAGGCACCGACTCGGGGGCTGGAGCTACAGGCGCCAACTTGCCAGTGTGCCGGGGGGTGCTCACTGCTCAACCCCTGGCTCTGCCACAGGCCCTGCCCCCACTCCACCCCTTTCCGCCCCCTCCCCTGAGCCTGCCTTGTCCTCACTCCTCCCCCTCACCCCCCAGAGCCTTCTGCAGCCACAAAACAGCTGATCAGGAGAGGAAGGGGTGGCACTGATCGGTGGGGCTGCCAGTGGGTGAGCGGGGCGGGGGGAGCTGCTGGGGGGCTGCTGATGTATTACTTTGGCTCTTTGGCAATGTACATTAGTAAATTCTGGCTCCTTCTCAGGTTCAGGTTGGCCACCCCTGGTGTAGATAGTGTAGCATTTGGGAGCCAGTGGGGGAGCCATGGTGCCTGTGACCCCATGTAAGCTGGTGACATTCTCAGCTCGCTGCTTTGGAATGGCTGTTTATTGTCTGGGGGGCAAGTCCTGGATGGCGCAATCGCCCGGGATGCTCTGGAGAGCCTGTTCCCTTTTCCTGAATTCTTGGAAGGGCAGCTGCAATAGTTTTGCCAGGAAAAGCTGCAAAACTTCTTAGCAAACACTTTGTGAGCCTCGCCGCAGCCTCTGTGGCTCCTCTGGGCAGCTCAAATCATTGGCTGTCTTTATCTCTCTCCCTCTTCTTCCCCCCCATCCCGGGTATTTTAGCACTTACACCCTGCTGTGGTCACAAATGAGTTGAGTTTAAAGGCCTCAGCCAAAATCTAGTGGCAATGGCTCTGGAGCAGCTCAAACTAGCTCCATCTTCATTTTGATGTGATTGGCGGGGTCTGCCCAGGAGAGGCCCAGGACTAGAACAGTGTAGGGGGTGGGATGTAAGAGCCTTTTAAAATACTCTGGTTTCCCTTTTTAAAATAACGTCTCAGGAAAAATGTAATAATCTGTTCTGTGCTGCCCCCTTGTGGCTGTTGATGGTATTGCAGCACCTCCTCTACGTTGGTGTTTCGCCAGAGCTCCTTGCGTGGCTAGGTCTGAGTCCTGAGCCCCTGGCAAGGTGTGGTTTGCTGGATGCTCTGGTGATGGGGGAGCTCTGGTGTCATGCTAGGGAAGCACTTATGGCCTGAGCTGTTGCCGGTGGTTAGGGAGGGGGCATTCAAATGTTATTTAAAGAATAAAGGGATCAATCCTGTAGAAAATGATCTCGGTATTGATACCACTCGTCTTCCCCTCTCTCATGGCTCTGTGGAGAGGAAGCAGCCAGCCCAGGGGGGCTGCCACTACTCAGCCCCCAAAGGAGGCGCTCTGGGAGCTGGGGTGAAGTCATTGCACCATCCTGCTGCCCGTGCTGGAGCTGTGGTTCTGGAAGTACATGTGCCCTGAGCCTGTTGGTGGAGGCTGACCACCAGTGTGCTAGGACAGGGCCTGGAGAATTCTGGGTGCCAGTCTGGAGCGCTGCCCACTCGGTCCTTGTCGCAAAGGCAAACAAACAAACTGGGCCTTCGTTGGCCGAGTTGCACTTGGATCATTCCAAACAGCTTTCTGCAGGACCTTGTGTGGCTCAGAGGACCGAAGTGGTGAGAGCAGAGGCCTGGCAGTCAACGCTTTTGGGCTCTATTCTCAACTCCGGGAGGGGAGTGTGCACTGGTGTCTCACAAAACTGGGTGACTGGGCAACAAAATGGCAGATGAAATTCAGTGTTGCTAATGCGAAGAAATGCACATTGGAAAACGTAATCTCAACTATACATATAAAATGATGGGGTCTAAATTAGCTGTTACTACTCAAGAAAGAGATGGTAGAGTCACTGTGGATAGCTGTCAGACAACATCTGCTCAATGTGCAGTGGCCATCAAAAAAAGTTAACAATGTTAGGAACCATTAGGAAAGGGATAGATAAATTAGAAAATACCACAATGCCTGTATAACTCCATGGTATGCCCACATCTTGAATACGGTGTGTGGTTCTGGTTGCCCCCTCTCAAAAAAGATATATTAGAAATGGAAAAGGTACAGAGAAGGGCAACAAAATAGTTAAGGGTATGGAACAGCTTCCCTAGGAGGAGAGATTAAAAAGACTAGGACTTTTCAGCTTGGAAAAGAGACACCTAAGGGGGTTATGATAAAGGTCTATAACATCATGAATGGTGTGGAGAAAATGAATAAGTGTTATTTACCCAATGAAATGAACAGGCACCATGTTTAAAACAAAAGGACCGTACTTCTCACAACGCACAGTCACCCTGTGGAACTTGTTGAGGGCATGTTGCGAAAGCCAACACTGTAACAGGGTTTAAAAAAGAATTTGATAAATTCATGGGAGGCTAGGTCCATCACTAGCTGTTAGCTAAGGTGGTCATGGACACAACCCCATGCTCTGGGTGTCCCCAGGCCTCTGACTGCCAGAAGCTGGGACTGGTTGACTGGATGGATCGCTTGATAGTTGCCTTCTGTTCCTTCCCTTTGAAGCATCTGGCACCAGCCACCACTGGAAGACAGGATACTGGGCTAGATGGACCATTGGTCTGACCCAGAATGCCCATTCTGGTGCCTATGGGAGGAGACTGGCAGCCAGGGCTTCAGGCCTCTATCCCTCAGTTATCTCTGCAACTACTTTATGATGTTCCTAGGTGAGTAAATTCCTCCTCGGTGCCTCAGCATCCTATTCTATACAATGGGGAGACCGATTGACGCCCTCCCCCTCCTGAAGTGGAGTGGGTAAAGCACCCTGAAATCCTGTGACTGGGCTAGGAAATGGCAAAGGCTTTTTCTTCTGTGGAGCATTTCATCTCTAGGCCATGGGTTTGAAACCAGAGTGGGATCTGGTGCTGCTTTGGTGGCCTAATTGAAATTTGTTTGGGAAGGGCAGGGAGGGTCCTATTCCCTGAGGTTCCCATCCCCAGGGGCACTGATTGGCTCCCAGTTTGTCAGCAGTGAGGCCAGGAACTGAGTGGCACATAGAGATTGATCTCCCCGCTTTCCCATGGGGCAGGGCTTGCTGAGTAGCTGATACCAAGCTGCACTGGCTACAGCAATGTGTGGAGATGGGACTCTCTGTCCCGGGAGGAGGAGGGAGCAAGTGATCGGTTACAACCTCCTGGAAGCCCTGCTTTGTTGCTTAACAGACTGGGACTGTCCTTCAGGGAGCAGCCCCAGGGGCTGTGGAGGGAGCCACAGGCACATGGGGGGAGGGATCCGAGTGCCTCTAAGGCAAATCCACTTCAGCGTGTGACCTTACCCCAGTTGAGCTCTGTTGGCCCTGGGCCGCTGCCCCAGGATGCTGGGCCAAGGTTGGGCGCAGGCTATGCTGTTCCCAGGGCGGGGTTCCATGTGCCTTCTGGGGCAGCCATTGCCTGCAGCCCAGCTCTCTGGTGAAAGGTGTGTGACTGAACTGAAAGCCGCTCCCTGCCCCAGGCATGAGCCCCCACTGTAAGAGACCCCAGGCTTGCCGCCTCCTCGAGACATGGTGAGCACTGGAGCTTGAATCCCAGTGCAGGGCTGGTGCAGGAGGCGCTGGACTGAACTTTATCTCCATGTTCCCTGCATGCCTCAGTGCTGCCTCGAGGGCCCGGGGGGGCTGGAGGCAGTCTCTGCCCCTGAGGGGCTCGCTCTGGCTGCAAGGCCACTAAAGCTAGTGAATGGGGGTGACTGGCAATCTTCTGGCCTGACTGCAGCTGCTTCTGATTCATGAGCTTGTCGGCGCTGCCAAGCCCCAAGCAGCTTGTGCTAGTGGCGTGAAGGAGCCGCTCCCGGTGCTGGGAGGCAGCAGGAGGCTGTTCCTGCTCCTGAAGCCTGCACCCAGAGGGAGACACCAGCAGCTGTGCGAGTTGCAGTTATGCAGTGATGGATTAACACAGGGGCCCACGTGGTCTGTGCCTGGGGGCCCTGGATATGGGGGACCCAAATGTTCTGTGTCCTGGGCCCCAATAAAATTAAACCTGCTTCTACTCAGTACCCTGCTACCTCACTTTGTCCCCCCCCAGCACTGATCAGGCCCTTGAACCCCCCTCCCACAGCCCCCTGCTGCCCCACTCTTCCCTCCCCCCGATCCCTACCTGCTACCCCACTCTGCCCCCCCACTGATGCCCCTTGACCCCCACCCATAGCCCCCTGCTGCCCCACTCTGCCCCTCAACCCTCACCCACAGCTCCCTGCTGGCCCTCACTGCCCCCCCCCGCTGATGCCCCTCGACCCCCACCCACAGCCCCCTGCTGCCCCCACTCTGCCCCTCAACCCTCACCCACAGCCCCCTGCTGCCCCCCCCGCTGATGCCCCTCGACCCCCACCCACAGCCCCCTGCTGCCCCCACTCTGCCCCTCGACCCCCACCCACAGCCCCCTGCTGCCCCCACTCTGCCCCTCGACCCTCACCCACAGCCCCCTGCTGCCCTGCTCTGCCCCCCGAGCCGTTTCCCCTTCGCTGGCCGAGGCACGGGCTGGGTCACTCCCCCCAGGCTCCTGCCCTCGGGGCCCCTCCCGGCCGCCGGGCGGCGCTGTGGGGAGCGGCGCGGCTGCGCTCTGGGCCGAGCGGCGCGGTCCCTGTCTCTGCCGCCGCCGCCGCCGCACGCCGGACTGGACGCAGCCGCCGCGGGGAGCTCATGGGCGCGCGGGGCGGCCGCGGAGCCGCGCGCACCGGCCCGGCCGGCAGCCTGGGCCGCAGGTGGGGGCGGGGGCTCCGGGGGGAGCTTGGATCCCGCCGGCCGCAGCGCCGGCTCCGCGCCCGGGCCCCGCCGGGGCGGGGGGCAGCGGCTCTGGGGGCCCCTGTGTGGGGAGCGGCCGGCCCCGGCTGGAGCCCCGCTGGCCACGGAGCGGAGCCGGTTTGGGGAGGGCTGTGGGGCAGCCGCTTCCTGCAGCGGGGCTCAGCCCGGGGTCGGGGGCAGGCCCCCCGGTGAGGTCCCGATCCGGGCCCGGGCTGGCCCCTGCTGCAGGGCTGGGCGGCTCCAGGGGGCTGGGCAGACCCGAGTCCGTGCTGGAGCGGGGCGCTCCGCCTGGCTGTCACCCTCCCAGCGTGTCCCCGTGCAGCAGCCCCTGGGGCGGGAGCGGGCCCCGAGCGCTGCTTCGCGCCCCGGCCACAGGTGGGTGGTTGGGCAGCTGCCCGAGGCAGGGCTGGCACTTGCCTAGAGTAACCGGCGACTAGATTAGCCCCTGCGGGCCCTTTCCCTGAGCCACGTCTTGGCCCAAGCCTGAATTGGGGAAGTGGGCAGCCATGCCTTGCTTGTGGTGACATCTCCCTTTGTGGCGTGGTGGGAACAGCACAGGGCATCTGCCTCTGGCCTGCAGGGTCCTTGTGGCCATGTGTGTCCAGGATGAGGCCTTTATTAGCAGCAGTCCCTAAGGAGGACTCTGGCTTTGGGGTAGAGCCCCCAGAGGCTGGTGGGATTGAGCCAGTGAAGAGGTTTTTCACTGGAAGTTGCCTGTGTGTGTGTGTGGGGGGTAGGTTCCATGCTTTCTAGGGGTGCTCGGTGTCTGCGGGGTCTGGGTCTCACTGGGCAAATTGACCAATGTCTCCAGTATGCTGGAGCAGTGATTCTCAATGAGGGGTCTGGGCCCCCTTGGGAGGCCACCAGCTGGTTTCAGGGAGTCTGCCAGGTAGGGCTGGTCTTAGACTCACTAGGACCCACGACAGAAAGCCAAAGCCCCGCTGCACAGGACTGCAGCCCAGGGCCCCAAGCCCTACCACCCGGGGCTAAAGCCAAAGCCTGAGCAGCTTAGCTTCACAGTGTCCCCGGTGGCACGGGGCCCTGGGCAGTCACCCTGCTTGCCACCCCATAATGCTGGTCTTGGCTTTTATATGCAGAAAAACAGTTGTTGTGGCACAGGTGGGACATGGAGTTTGTATAGCATGTTGGAGGGGCCTCAGAAAGGAAAAGGTTGAGAACCCCTCTGCTGGAGGAAGGAGTAATTCAGGGGATCCCCCTGAGAAGGGCTCCCCTGGTGGTATGTGACACCTAGATCAGGACTGGCTGGAACTAGATTTCCCTGGGCTCAGCCGCCGGTCACAGTCCTTAGTTTCCAAGCTTTTCCCTTCTCCTAAGGTGTTCCCCAGAGTCCCCATGGCCTGGCTAGGACTGTCCCAGGCCTGATCACTGCAGAGGGGCAGCTCTTTTCAAAAGAGCTCAGCATGCTCATTCGGGGCCAGATTGTCAAGTGCTCAGTTCCCACTGAGGCACCAGAGTCAGGAGCATATTTTCCGTAGCACTCCGTTCCCACTGTGATGCTCATGGCCTGATTTTCTATAGAGCACTGAGCTCTCTTGGAAAATCTGGCCCTACTAGACAAGTCAAAAAAGGCAGAATGCTGGTAACTTGGCACCACTTGTTAGTTCTGGGGGGGAAGCCTAAAACCCCCTTAAAACCTTTGAAGCAAGAAATGGTCCCCCCAGATCAGAGTGCCCCCTCACAGGCCAGAGAAGCCCAAGGTCTCCTGGAGCCAGGCCCTTCCCTTGTTGACTGAGTGATGTTGACACCCTCTGTTCCACCACCACAAGAGTGTCCTGCTGGTAATACTCTGCACAGGGAGCTAGATAAGGTCTGCCAAGCTCACCATGGCCCTGAAGGCTGCTGAGGGAGAGACTTGTTGCAGCCCATGCGCCCCCTCACTCCAGGCTCCATGCTGCTGGCAGATCAGGCACTGCCAAGGCCAGTCAGCTGTAGGAATCCAGGGCTATGGCTCGTCCGTTGGGTGGGATGGGAACTCCCACTGGGTCCCACTGGGCGGATGAACGTAACCGGTCATGTGATCTCCCACTCCACAAGGAATTGAAGAAAAGTCACTGCAAATGGCACTCACATCTGGTTTGGCCTCTCTAAATAGGCACCAGCAGCTGTGTCAGGCATGGGGTGGTCAGGAGTGAGGAGCATGGGTGGAGCTGCATGTGAGGAGCCCAGCATGGGGATAGTAGGAGACTGTGGGTCAGGATTATGGGGCATTGGCTGAGCTGGGGGTGGGGGGAACCCCGGGGCTGGAACAGCAGGGTGGGGGCTGCAGGTTGTGACTAAGGAGCAGCAGACCTGTGTGAGGAGCCTATGGGGCAAGGGGATTTGTGATGTTCTAAGGGTTCCTCTCTCCCCTTCCCTGTGGTCTTAGAGCTGAGCTAGGTTAGGTGGGTTTTACTCCTAGTCCAGGGCCCAAGTACTGAGGTGCCTGAAAGGCTAAGTTAGAAACTCCATCGGGAGGGGAGGGTCAGGGGCTCTGTCCCGCCCTGGCTCTGGGATTGTGCGTCAGAAAGCTGCCCCGTCTCTGCGAAGGGGAACAGTAGCTGAGTTTGTCCGCCCAATTTCCTGGCTGCTCTGTGGGCCTGAGCCTATGAAAGCTCCTTTCATGCCTGGTGAGTGCTGCGGAGCTGCGGCTGTGTGGTGCTACCTGTAACACTAGCCACCCTGTTGGAGAGGGGAGGGACCTGGTGTGTGGAATTGTCTGGTGGGGCCTGCTAGCTGCAGGGATAGAGCGAGCCATTGTCCGGCTGCACCCTCCCCTTGGCTGTGGGCCTGGGATACCAGAGCTGTTACTCCTCCCACGGGGGCCTGGATGGGCCAGGAAGGCATCAGCAGACACCACCCAACAACCAAACCATTTATCACTCGCCCTCTCTGAAATCTCCCCAGTCCTAGGGATTACCAGTGGTGAAGGCTGACCTTAGCTCTCGCCCCAGCTGACCCCTCCTGCTGTCCTCAGCACAGCTGCTGGTCCAAGTATCAGGTGGGAGGGGCACACCATGTCTGCTAGCCCTGACCCCAATCCCGCAGTTCAATCTAGTTTTAATCTGACCTCAATGAAGCAGGGGGCACTTCTCCTGTTGGCCCCGCTCCAGTGCCCACGGTACCAGGGCCACTGTGATCAATGAGGATTTAATTTTGAATGAGGACAATTCAGACAAATCAGGTGGGTGTGTGTATGTACTTTCACCCCATGTCTACGGTTGGGCCCAGGGGTTAAATTACAAGAACCCCGTGTGTGTGTGTCCCTTGCTGCAGGAGATGCTAATGAGGGGAGCAGAGGTGGGATTTCTGTGGGATGGTGCTAAGTCAGTGATGCCCTCAATGTCACTAGCGAGAACCCAGCCTGCACAGAAATGTTCTCAGGGCCCTCTTCCTTAGGGAAACCAGGGTTATCAAACTGTCCCCCTGCTGTCAGCACCCAACTGTTGCAGCTTGTGCTAATGCATGTGAACCAGGCAGCCCCAGAGAGGAGCAGTGGTTTGAACTTCTCTCTGGGTTGAGAGTTTCTGTGTTGTTAGTCACATGAGGAAGGGAATTTTCTGTGCAAATTGTGGTGTCTATCTTGACAAGGTCCTTAGAGTTTGGGAAGTGGGTTCTAGCCCAAATAAATTTGTTAAGTCTCTAAGGTGCCACAAGGACTCCTCATTGTTTTTCCCAAGGCTGTTTGGGGAAGGGAAATGCCACACAGGTCTTTCCCCTAGAGGGAAGGGAGGGGTTGTAGGTGGTGGGATGTCAAAGGCAACTTTCTTTCCTGTCTTTCCTCTAGGCTGCTAAGGGTTAAATTTATATCCATGATCCCCATAGCCCTGATACTGCAGTGTCCTCTAAGGAGGCTCCCTAGGGAACCCGTCAATGCACTTCTGTTATAATGAACACTTTACCCTTCTCTGGCCCCTTCCATGAGAGGACCTTGCAGCAGTTGAGACATTAATTCAGGCTTTCAGCCCCTGAGGGAAGAGAGTATCATCATCCCTGTTTTACAACCAGGGAAACTGAGGCGTGAGCCAGGGCAGGGACTTGCCCAAGGCCATAGATTGAGTCAGCAATTGCCAGGAATAGAACCCAGGAGTCCTGACCCTCCAGTGCCCTGATCTCACTTAGTAGGCGGCTCTGACCCAGTCTAATTGCCGTGGGCAGATGTGTATATATAAAGTCATCGTTTTGGGGATGCAGCGACCCCAGCATCCGCTGACCCAGATCCCCACCTTCCATGCAGGCCTCGTTCCTGTTCTTGTAATGTGACGCTGTCCCAGGATATTAGTTAGAGGTGAGGGCAATACTGGGCCTATCCTGTTGGGGGGAGAACCCCAGTTGGTTCCTGTGGACCCCTACTGTGTTAATGGTGGCAGATTAGTGGCTAAGCCAGTGTTGTGTGAATGCTGGATACTCCCAAGGAGGGTGGTGTTAAAATCTCCACCCCAGATGCCTATGGGAAAGTTCCTGAGCTCAGATGCCCAGACGCTCTTTCTGGCGTTGAGGATGAGCCTTGGTGATTTCAGCTCTAGGGAATGGCCTTGCACGTTCTAAGCTGTGTGTGTCCGGTCACCACTCTCCCCTTTTCCCCTGAGAGCCCCAGAAGTTCCTCCCCCTCCCAGTCCCACCTCCACCTGCTGCAGCAGGATGTGTGAGGGGGAACTCCAAGCTGGGCCCTCCCCTGAGCCACAGCTGTTGTTTGCTTTACAGGAAGGTGCTGAAACAGGAGCTGCTGCTTCCATTTCCTGGCTTCCCCCTCTCCCCCCCAATAAAAGATTGGCTGAAGATGAAACACCTGCCAGTGAGAGCCCCAAAGAGGAAAAGTATTTGGAGCTAGTGTGTGTCTAAAGCCATGTCACTAGCACCATCCCAGATACTCCGAGAGCCTGAATGTTCAGAGGTGCAAACACCCTGGCTCCTAAAACCTGAGCAAACAACATTCCTTTCTCTTGTGCCCTTGACCTCCAAGCGCCCTGCACACTGGAATTGCTTCACCCGCCCCAAAACGTCGCCCTGGTGGTGGACGCAACAACTGTTTGGCAGTCTCACAGCAACACCGGATGAGACGGGAGGAAGACTCTTGTGCCCAGCTGAAACTGGGGGGGCTGAATGGAATTTAGCCAGGACACATTTAAACTGAGAAGTTTCCTGTGTTCCCTGGTGACTTACACCAATGTTCCATTTGGGGTGAACTTTGATCACAGTGTCCCGTGTTGAAGGTGCACCTGGGTAACTCCCAAAGCAGGGGAAGGGGATCTTACACTCCCAGCTTGCTGCTGACGTGGTGACTTGGAAGGTGGTAGGAATCCTCGCAAAGCCATAGGAAAGTGCTGATCTCTGTGTTCGTTGGTGTGCTGAATGGCTCCTGAGCTGTGGGGGGTGGGGAAATCTGCCACAGGCCGCATGTGCTGTGGCACATCCCTGGTGTTTTTGGCTGGGCCAGTGGCCCCCCCTGCAGCTCCCCGCCCAGATTGCCATCTCTTGGCAGATTGTGCCTGGCTGTCGTGCTGACTGCTGTCCCCACCATGGCTGCCAGTGACGTCGTACCAGCCGCCCTACAGGACTCGTGGGGGGACTTCTGGCTCTTCCGTTTCTTCCTCAATGCTGCGGGCTATGCGAGCATCATGGTACCGGGGTTTCTGCTCATCCAGTACTTCAAGAGAAAGAATTACCTGGAGACAGGTAAGAGGCGGCCAATGCACCTCAATTCCAACCTCTGTCCCCCTGGGCTCGCTTCAGACCTCCGCCAGTGCACCTCAGTTCCAAACCCCAGCTCCTCTACCTCTCTGTTGTTCCAGCCCTGAGCCCCCTGCAGAGCTCTCTCGCTGCTTCAGTGCCAGCTAGGGGCTACCCGGAGATGGCTAAACTCATCTAGCTCATCTGCATGGTTTTATCTCAACTGTGGCTGTTTCCTGTTAGATATTCTGGAATCTGTTAGCGGCAACCAACATAGAGCACTGTGGGTAATATGCAGAGCCCCTCAGATCTGCAAATGGGTGAGCTCTCGGCTCTGGGCACCTGCCTACTGTCTGTTCTCAGCTGGGAAGGGCCCTGTTGGCAAAGGAGGATTGGGAGTGTGTGAGCAAGCCAATTGAAGATGCTTTATAGATGCAGCCCACAGAAGGCCCCAGGCTCTACCTTGCCACAGCCCAGACAGGTTGGTGGGTGGGTTAGCACTGGCAGAGGGGGGTGGGAGGGAAGAAAGCCTTCCTCCTGAGTTAACGTGACCTCCCTGGTTCTCTCAACCTTCCAGGCCGTGGCATTTGCTTCCCCATCATCAAGTCATGCGTCTTTGGCAGCGAGGCCAAGTCCACACACCCAGATGATGTCTCCCTGGCAGCCCGGAATGATACCATGGAGTCCTCAACGGCCCAGCAGGTCCTCAAGCTGCTCTTCTGTGCTGCTGGCCTCCAGGTAGAGCCCCAACGTGTTCATGGCCATCCTGCCGTGGGGCGGAGATGGAGCTATGACCTGGCACAGGTTGCCAGTTGGTGGCCTCAAGAGACTGAGTCCCAGCATCCAGTGTTCTCATGGAGTTTTGCGTGGCAGCATTGCATGCTGGGACACGGAGTCTCTGTGGGGCACTCCTTTTTTGTGTGCTCCAGCCTGGTTGCCAGTGTGGCCCTTTGGGTGTCTTGGAGAACCATTCAGCCAGTGTCGGGTGGGTTGGAAGTTATTGTCTATCTGCTCTCCGCATACCTGGATGGGTGAGCTGCTGCCATTTAGAAGTGGTTTTTGAATGCTGTTTGGCCCCCCGCACTGTGCTTCATGCATCAGAGCACTACACAGTTTAACCCGTGTTCTCACCTCTGGGGCTGGAATGTCCTAAGCTCAGGTTCTGCCCACAGGTAGATTTTATTAGGAAACTGAAAAAAATCTGGTGTTTGAGTTCAGCTGAGGTGAATAGGAAACTGTGATCCTGCTTCTTTGAGTCACAGCTATGGGAAAAATGCCCGAAATGCCACCTGAACAATGAGAGGAGGAACTGCCTTGTGGTGAAGGCACTGGATGGGGACTCAGGAGATCAATGTTCAGTTCCTGGTTCTGTCACAGACTCGCTGTGTGATTCAGGGCAAGTCACTTTCTCTCTCTGTATGTCAGTTTCCTAGCGGTACAGTGGGAGGTAGGAGAATAACTCCATTATGTCTGTGAGGAGCTCCGATACCGTGGCAGCAGGGCCATGTAAGTACATCGATGGACAGATGATAGCCGTCATGGAGGGCAGTTTCCTCTGCTGGGCTTGCAGTTAGAATTGGTTTTTATTTAAGAAATGACCTAGGAAGGTAAATGCAAAAACCTGTGTTAATACACCACCGAGGCTGCAGAGTTAAAGAGCAGGAACTGCAGCGTGAAGGATCAGGATCTTGGGCACGTCTTGGCCGTGTTGTCTATTCCTGTTTTTCTGGTTAAACGGGCAGCTTCATACAGAACTGTTTATCTTGTGAAGTGTATCCCATAAAGTGTACAAGGGCAGAGTTAATGCGACAGCTGGGATGCTTGCTTTGTCACTTCCTGGGTTGTTTGAGTTTGTGGCTGTGCACTCCAGAGCCAGAACAGGTTTTTCATTGGGTATTTATAGCCTTAACTGTAGGGGGAGCTGCCCTTGGGTGGAGAGCGCTCTCCAGATCTGTGCGTAATGAAATGCTGCCCATTGATCCCTCTGCACACAGCTGGGCAGGAGCCAGGCTGACTTCTCCCCTGGCTCTCTGGTGGGGGCAGTGGGAGTGAGGATGAAGTAGCCGGGCAGGCTGGTTCACTGCTGACGTGATGGTGGCGGCAGGCACCATCTCCTTGCTGGGTGCATTGGGTATGCAGTGGGGGGGCCTGGTCCCTGCTGGCTGCAAATGGAGAGATGCTCAGACAGGCCTGTTCCTCCCTGCATGTGGTGGCTGCAGGCTGCCATCCCTACTCCTCACTCACCCTCTGCTCTTTGTGCCTTGCAGGCTTCCTACCTGACGTGGGGTGTCCTCCAGGAGCGTGTCATGACCCGGACGTATGGGGCCACTGAGACCAATCCTGGCGAGAAGTTCAAAGACTCCCAGTTCCTGGTCTTCATGAACCGGATCCTGGCCTTCACCGTAGCAGGCCTGTATTGTGCCCTGACCAAGCAGCCGCGCCACGGCGCCCCCATGTACAAGTATTCTTTTGCCTCACTCTCCAATATCCTCAGCAGCTGGTGCCAATACGAGGCACTCAAGTACATCAGCTTCCCTACCCAGGTGCTGGCCAAGGCCTCCAAGGTGATCCCAGTCATGCTGATGGGCAAGCTGGTGTCACGCAAGAGCTACGAGTACTGGGAGTACCTAACGGCGGTGCTTATCTCGGTGGGGGTCAGCATGTTCCTGCTCTCCAGCGCCCCCGACAAGCACCTCTCCACCGTCACCACCTTCTCAGGCGTGGTCCTCCTGGCTGGCTACATAGTCTTCGACAGCTTCACCTCCAACTGGCAGGACGCCCTCTTCACCTACAAGATGTCCCCGGTGCAGATGATGTTTGGGGTGAATGTCTTCTCCTGCCTCTTCACGATGGGCTCGCTGCTGGAGCAGGGCGCCCTGCTGGAATCAGCCCGCTTCATGGCCCGCCACTCCGAGTTCGCGGTCCACGCCGTGCTGCTGTCCATCTGCTCCGCCTTTGGCCAGCTCTTCATCTTCTACACCATCAATCAGTTCGGGGCGGCCGTCTTCACCATCATCATGACGCTGCGCCAAGCTTTTGCCATTCTGCTCTCCTGCCTCATCTACGGGCACGCCATCACCGTGGTGGGTGGGCTGGGTGTGGCTGTGGTCTTTATGGCTCTCTTCCTGCGTGTCTATGCCCGCAGCCGCATGAAGAAGCGTAGCAAGAAGCTGCCCGCCAGCGAGGTCCCAGTGCAGAAGGTTTAGGGGCCATGGCACAGACTGCCCTCCTCTCCTCTCCCACTGCAGGGCACTTGCTTTATTTCTCTTCTCTTCATGAACCTACTGAGGAGTGGGGGAGAAACAATGACTCCCTTTGCAAACTGCTTTTCCTGGACAAGGAGCTGGAGTGGGCTTGGAGGAAGCGAGGTGCTTTCCGGGCCTCCAGCGCACCTTTCTCCTGTTGCCTTAATAGGTCTGAGTATTTCAATTCCCTGAGATGGCCCCAGGAAGGGAGCAGGGGGCAGGTCTAGTTCCCAGGAGTGCAGGGGGGTTAACTCCTGCCCTAGCTCCATCTGGTACTTGGGGCTTCTCTTTAAGATTATTTATGAACAAGGGAGCTTTATTCCCTGGCACTTTCTTGTCTCCAGCTTCGCTCCCCATTTCTTTCCTCACTACGGAGCCGATACCAGGGAACGGCAAGAAAACACTATCATTTTTCTTTACAAATATGTATGATTGGGAGGGAAGCTCCAGTCTCAGCCTGCCCCAGCAGCAGGTGGTGTAGGGAGTGAGGCAGGAGTGCTGGCTGGATGCGGGGGGAGCTCCCAGCTACGTCAGTCCCAGCCTTTCCAACAGGAGGCGCTGTAGGGAATGGGGCAGGAGCGTGGGGCCTCCCTAGCCACATCCCATTCCAGGGCTGGTAAAAGAGCTGCTGTATAACAGTCTGGATTTGTGGCAGGTCAGTGCACTACGCTGTTCCTGCTGGGAGCCTTCTCCATTTCTGTCTCCTGGCCCGGCCTTTACGCTGTGATGCACGCAGGCTCCATTCTGTTTGCATTTTGTGCTGCTTTTCCTTTCTCGTTTACGTTTACTCTTGTCATGAGTTTGAACTAGAACGCCCAGGATCCCTTGAGGGCGCTTTCTGCTCTCTGGCTTTGAGAATTTGGAATTGGCTCCTACCGTTTAGAAAAGCACAAAGATCCCCGTCCTGAAATATCCCTCCTTGTTTCTCCTTTTCCTGCAAGCAGGAGGTGCCAGCACCAGCCCACTCAGCAGCCTGGCGAGGGCTATATGATATGCAGCAGTCCCAGAGACAGGACAAAGCCCAGCCAGGTTCCTTTTCCCTGCACGGGGCTGCTCTCAATCCTGGGTGCAGGGAGCCACTTGCCCTGGCTACACCTCGGGAACCCGGGTTTGACGCAGTAACTGTTTTGTCTCTAAACAGACCGGGCCCCCATCTGCTAGGGGAATGGTTTGGGTACTTTTAAAATGCAACTTGGTCTCTTTTTATTTTATTAAATTAAAAAGCTGCTGCAAACGGTGTCCCGGGGTGGAATGTTGGGGTCTGAACGCACGGGGCGGGAGGGCACCGCTCCTGGGCGCACTCTGGCTGGGGACTTGGATGCTGTTGTGGCTGAGAGGCAGGCACAGACTGTCTCACCACCTCCCCCTGGGGAGGCCGGGTAGCATTATTAGCCTCAGGTCACCCATGAATGGTGGGGTGGACCTTGGTACTGAACCTAGACTAGTCTAGGGCCTTACCCATAAGGCCATCCTCCCTCCGTTGTAGGCAGAGCCTGGTTCGGGGCTTTGGGCTTGCACTGTGTTCCAACCTGAGCCGCTGCTTGCTGTCCCTGTTTGTGTGGCTGGTGCAGGGATTCTGGGGGATGGGAGGGCAGCTGTTAGCTCTCTGTGCCCTGAGTCTGGCTGCATGAATGTCTTGTTCTTGGGCAGTATGCTCTGGTCAGCCCTGGCCTCTTCTAGCTCTGCCTTTTACAGCTGGGTAGGGGCCACTCGAAGCCCTGCTGAGCGCCTGCCACCCAGAGTCTCCATTGTTGTAACAGTCTGTAAGGGAGTAAAGCCTTCATGGAGCTGTGTTCTGTGCCAAACCCCAGCTTCAGACCCTCCACCCTAGAGGAGGAAGGTGTGGGGAGCAGTTAGTCAGGAGCCAGCAGAATGGGAAGCTGTTTGAAGAAGAGCCAGGGAAGAGCCTCTCTGCTAGGCTAACACTGTTCCATAAAGTGCTCAGATGACTGTGTTCACTTGTGGTTGCCTGCTCTCAGAAAGGATTAAGCAGCCAGAGAGGCTGGCGGTCAGAGCTGGGTGACAAGAATACTCAGAGACTGGGCGAGACTTCCACGGCAGGAGAGACTGAAAAACACAGGGCTGTTTTATTGGAGAGATGAAAAGCGAGGACGTGAGTAGTCTATAGAAGGTAGGTTGGGCATTGCTCTTCAGCCTTTGTCAAAATACCAATATGACACTGAAAGGTGCCAAATTCAAACTGGATAAAAGGAGACACTCAGGTAGTGAAACTCACTGCCACAATATTCTGCAGTGGTGAAGAGCATAGCAGAATTCAGAAAAGCAGCAGGCATTTGTACAGATAACAAGAACTGCCCCATTCAGACTGGTGGTTAAAAATAGAAAGGTGATAACCCCCCCTGCTTCAGAGCATATGCCAGCCACTGCCTGTGGGCACGTTGTCCTTTCTGGTTTCTTTACCTTTTCCACTGAAACATCTGGCACTGCCCATTGTCAGAGACAGGAATCCAGTGTGAGAATGCCCCTGTTCCTTAAGGTACAACTGCCTTCTCCCTCTCAGCCATCTCTGCCATAGTGCAGTCGTGCAAACTAGAGCATGGCCCCTGCAGCTGGTGGTAATAGCCTGCCTGGGTGAGAGCAGCCACTTTAGACATGACACCTCTTGGTGGGGGCCACTTTAGTGTGGCTTCAGGCTACCAATCCCTGTCCCCAGCTCAGTGCCCCTTCCTAGGCATGGGGAAACTGCAGGGCAGTGGCAGGCTGGGTTGGTGAGGTACTGTAGAAGAAGGGAGGAATTAGGCACAGGGGTGATTTTCCCCCAGTTTGCCCACCTTGACTCACCCTTTTCACCCCCTCCACTTTGCCCCTGGAAAAAAGGGGGGAGTTACAAGTTGATGTTTCGTTGAGAGGGGGAAGTGACATTTGTTTTTGGAATGGATCCTTTTTTTGCATGTGAAAATATTTTGTGTTTGAAGAACATAGGCCTGCCCCCCCCCCCCAACTGTTGGGGCAGGACTGCTGTTCAGCAAAAGCTCCCTGAACATCTGAGTGTGCTCCACTATAAAAGTGGAGGACTACAACTCCCAGCATGCAATGCAGCCCACAAGCCCCAGGGCTATACTCTGGGGCACAGGCCCTGTTGCATGCTGGGAGCTGTAGGCTCTGCTCCTTTGTGTTGAAGATGGAGCTTGCTCCATTTTGTGCGAGTATCACACAGGCTGTGGCTTCTGGCAAGTAACCAACTAAGCACTTGGCTCAGGTGCCCCCCTGCCAAGCCTTGTGGACAGAGTTGCTGGGGGCTGAAGCTGGGGGCTGCAGCTGGGGTAGGTATAAGTGTACTGGGCACTGAGGACCATGGAGGTGGCTGGTGGTGCTACCTCTTCCTCTGACAAAACCTTGCAAAGCTCCCGCTAAGCCCTCAGAAACCTGCAGGCAGCTGTGGCCAACCCCAGCCATGCACCCAGACTCCATATAGCTTCCAGACCTGACAGAGTTCTTCCACCTGTGAGCCAGTCACTGCTCCCCCACTTCTGCACTAGAGGGAGCAAGCAGGAGACAGCTGCCTATAGCCCTACTATACCTACAGCCCAGAAGCAAATGGTGGGAGGCTCCTGCTGAGCAGAGACAGGTGCTGGAGTTGCAGGATGTAGGGCCTGCTAGATGGTAGGATATAGAGAGCAAACAACCACAGAAAGTGGAGGGTAGGTAACCACCAGCCCCTAGCCAGGCTTTTACTCCCAGTCCCCTACTGCTAAAACTCCTACCCCTCCTGTTGAGGGTAGGGCTGGACTCTTCCCCAGACTCCACCCCACTCAGCACACCAGGGAAACCTTAGATCCGTTAGCCCATCACAGCTGCTCTCTGACCACCAGTAGCCCTGAGGGCCAGAGCCTAAGAAAGGTCCAGCAGCTACTAGCACCCTCCCCCAAGCTGGCTCAGTCCTGAAGGTCCATCTGTGGATCCCAGCTCTCAGTCTGCCCCACAAGGAGGAAGGGGCAGCCGAGCAAGCAACAACAGGGTTTACAGGGAGAGAACCCCCAGAAGACAACCTACAGGAACTACTTCACCCAGGAGTGTGCTGGCTCCAGCACTGGGCCTTGGCTGTGACAGGAAGAGGGTGCCACTTAGTGGCAAGGTTGGAGTCCTACACCTCTTCCACCCCCTTGGAGAGAAGCACAGGGACACTCCCGACCCAGGAGCAGCTCTCCAGCCTGCCACATGGCCTAGGGGGAAGGGTGAACTCGTCCCACACTGGCTCCATTAGGCCTCCTGCTGAAGGCAGCAAGTCAACTCAGAGCTGGCACTTCCTCCACATGTGTTCCAGGACTAAGATCATCAGAGCCAAGAAGGTAGCCCAGGAGAACACAGAAGCAACTCTTCCATTGTGTAGATTTTAGACTGCCCAGGCAAGGAAAGCAGCTGCTAGCTTAACCAGTAGATACTCAACCTCCACCTTGGAGGATCCAGGTCAGCCCAGGAAGAAAGCCCCTGAATTCTAGCTCTAAGGGCATTGCTGGTTGTGCAAACTGGAATGGGATCTTAAGAAAGCTCCTGGGGAGAGCAGGCTGAGGACACAGGTTGCTGCCCAGAGACTTTGGGGCAGTGTAGATTAGTTCTGTTGTTGAGACAAGACTTACACAAATCGCAGCAGAGGCAGGACTCCTGCTGGCCTTGACTCTGCCTTAGCCTTCCACAGCATTTGCACATGTGCAGCTGCCCCCTGCCGAAAAAGGCAGAGGTGAGCTAACCCAGCTCCTCAGGAAGCCACCGTCAAAGTGAGGTAGGTGCCCTCCATGTGGGAGCAGGAGGGTAAGCAACAGAGCAGGACTAAGGAAGTGGCTAGGAGCTGCAGCCTCAAACCCTGCCTTCCCTTTGAAGAGACACACCCAGTTCCCAGCACTTGGTACACAGCCTGAAGTTTAGCAAGTGCTACCCTAGCAGCCAGATACACATGTGCCAAGCAGGTGCAACAGCATCACAAGCCCCAGCCTCAGCTCCTGCTCCAGGGCCTTTCATTAAACTGACCCCAAGGGCAAGGGCTACAAGCGCTTGGGACTGCAACTGGTCTGAGCAGTTCTCCGAGAGAAAGCAGGGCCGAGCACAGCAGGGTTTTGAATGCAGCACTCAGCCTCCACAGAGCACTGCTCTCCACAACTGGTGCTGCAATGGCCCCAGACTCCCCCCCACACCTGCCATCACTCCCTTTGGGTGCTGCAGGGACTCCCAGCACAACCCAGACCTCTCCTGGGCACCACCCCAGTTGGAAATACTGGGGCCCAGTCTCCCCACACTGTGTAGAGCTGGCACAGACAAGGCAGCCGCTCTGTGTAAACCGCATTCTCTATTTGATACTTTAATTTCAGTAGAACAAAAAACCAAACGGCCGACAAAATACAACATCCTACCCTAGGATGCAGGCAGCAGCCAGGGGGTTGGGTATTGGGCTCCCTGCTGTGCTTGGGGGGGAGGGGGCAGGGACCCTCAAGCTCAGTGCTCACCCCAGCTGGGGCAGGGTGGGTGCTTGGTGCCCAGGAGCAGCACAAGACCCCCCCATGGGGGAAAAATCAGAACCCATCAGCACAACCTGCTGCCCCAAGCAGCTGGTTCAACACAAGCAGAAAGACAGATGGACCAGACAGGGCTGGGACCCTGCAACCCTACCCCCTACTGACAGGGGGAAACCAGTGGGGAAACACAACACTAGGGGAGCCGAGGAGTCAGTAGCAGTTGTAGAGGCCAGGCCCTGCCCCTTCCAAGCAGAGATGATGCAGGGAGCTAAGATTGGAGAGGGAATGGCCCCCTTTAGTCCACCTCCTCCATGCGGGATGCATCTTCCTCTCCCTCTAGTGGGGGGATCTCGTCAGGGACAGCAACGCTGGGCTCCTCTGCAATCACCTCATCCTCATCGATACCTGGGGAGGGAGGGAGATATGCAGGCTGGTTACTTTGAGGGCCACCCCCAGGATCACACACACAGCACTGCAGAGCAAGGGGACCTCCAGAGAGGATGGGGCAGCCACAAGAGCAACATGTTCTGAGTGGAGGAACAGGCCCCTACTTCTCAGCAAAAGGGCAGTAAGCTAAGAGTGCAGCTAGGCCAGGGCCCTCTCCTGGAGGACTGGGCAAAACATTTCCAGCCCATCGAGTTGCAGCAGAAAACCAGCTTTCCATCAATGCTCTTTCGTGCATGCCAAAGCGTGTCTGCTTTCCCTGGAAAACGCACACTGCCTGTCAATAAGCCACGGCCTGAAAACCACCTTTCAGTTCAGAGATGCTGCCGCGGTGCCTCCTGCTCCCATTCTCCTCCATGGGCCAAACTGGCCAAGGGATTACATTCCCCATGATGCACCAGAGCAGCTAATGGGAGAGTGGTGCATTGTGGGAGATGTAGTGAGTCCCACAGAGACAAATGGAGGCATGACATACAAACTACAAACTCCAAGAGGCCCTGGTGGCAGCATTGCTGAATCAGAAGTTACCATGGAACGTTTTGGGTTTTCAGTTTCTCGCTGAAGAGTCAGTTTTCCACTTGAAAAAAAAAAGCTCATTTTCAAACCAGTTTTTCACTCACATGCTGCCAACACCTCCCACTGGCCTTCCACACGCTGGCTAATGCACAGGCCCTACCATGCTGATTAGGTTGCATGCCACTCTAGCTTGCACATTTTACACCCTCCTGTCATGACTTAAGACTAGGATATGCTTCATGCCAAAAACAGTGCCTCCCGCTGGCAGTTCCCTCCACTGCACTTCTTGTGTGAGCCAGGTCAGGAAAGCTCGCCTTGGGACCACTCCTTCCATAAACTGAGGAAAGGATAAGCCAGGACTGAGGGGTCAGAGCTCCTTCTAGTGGCCAGCATGAGTGTCCTTGGAGCAGAATAAGAGTTACCACCAAGGAGGCCTGCTCTGTGCTGAAGCCAAAGACAAGCTCAACTGGCTAACATACCCCTGACTTCTAGCTTTCAAGATAAGCCACCATGAACAGGTCTCTGGATCCCAGACATTGAAGAGCTGGAAAAAGCTCCTTCCCCAGTGTCTACCATCAAATGCCAAATCTTTGTGGTTCCCAGTCACCTGGGGCACTTACCCAAGCCAAGCTTGATCATCCTGTAGATGCGGTTGGAGTGGGTCTGGGGATCTTCCAGGGAGAAGCCAGAGGAGAGCAGGGCTGTCTCAAAGAGCAGCACCACCAGGTCCTTGACAGCTTTGTCGTTCTTATCAGCCTCGGCCTTCTGGCGCAGGGTCTCCACGATGGGGTGGTCAGGGTTGATCTCCAGGTGCTTCTTGGCCATCATGTAGCCCATTGTGGAGTTGTCCCGCAGCGCTTGGGCCTTCATGATACGCTCCATATTGGCCGTCCAGCCATAGGTGCTGGTGACGATGCAGCACGGCGATGAGACGAGCCGATTCGAGATGGTCACCTGCAGAGGCACCCCAGGGTTAACAGGCCAGACAAAAAACAGCAGGGTCTAGTGCCTCTGACTGGGTCTGGTCACAGCAGATGCAGGGACTCCAGCCCTTACGTCATGCTCAGCTGGAGACACCCACAAATGGCCTAGGAGCCACAGGCAGTGGAGACCTGGCTGCAGGGAAGGGCACAGATGCTCTCCACAGCACAGCATCTTCCCTCTGGCTTGGCCACATCACCACCACATCCTGAGGACAGACAGCCCCGAAGCAAATAGGGATCTCTAAGCCAGCTTCAGGAACACAGCCTGGAAGAACTCCAGCAGCTCAGCCAACCCCTTGGTACCCAGTACACATTCCCAAAGCACTACCCCTACAATCAAAGTTTTGGGTCAGTGCCCCTCACCTGCAGCCCAGAAGCTTAGAGCAAGATGCTGCAGTGCATGCTGGGACCTGTAGTCTCCTTCAGCTGATCCTCTGCTGGAGACAAGGGAGGCCAGAGGCCATGCACTGAGCCAGGGTCCAATCCTTGTCTGCATTCAGTGGGGCCCCACTCTCCTTCTCCACTGAGCCAGGACTTGGCCCTGGGCTGGGATCCTCACCACACCCCCAGTTACCTTCTCAACCTTCTTATCCAGGATCTCCTTCATGAGCTTGCAGAGGTTCTCAAACTTCGCTTTGCTTTCCTCCATCTTCTTCTTCTCGTCCTCATCCTCGGGCAGCTCCAGCCCCTCCTTGGTGACTGACACCAGGCTCTTGCCATCAAACTCCTTGAGCTGTTGCACGCAGTATTCGTCAATGGGCTCCGTCATGTACACCACCTCGAAGCCGCGCTTCCGCACACGCTCCACAAAGGCGGAGTTAGCCACCTGCTCCTTGCTCTCACCTGTGCTGGGGGAAACAAGAGGTCACCAGGGCTCGGAGCTGGCTACACTCTGGGGTCTCCAGCAGTCCCCTGGCAGGGACTGACTAGACTTCGGCTGAGACATGGCCCTTGCAAGGCTGATGTTGAAGACCTATTACAAGGGTCTGCTGGCCCCACAGAGCCAGGGATAGGGCCTGGCCATTCCCTTAGAGAAATGAGACCACAAAACTTGCATACCCACCTCCCAGCCAATGATCCCAAAGCACCTGATTAACAAGGAAGTAGAGTTTCTGGGGAGGAGGCTCCCCCTTTCCATACAAGCCCACCTGCCGGGGGAACTCCCCATGTCACACCAGCGACCAGAGGAGCCAGGCAGTAACTCGGCAGAAGAGTCCATTCTTGAGTGACAGGAGGGGCCCGCACAGGAATCTAACCCTCTTGGTGTTGCATTAGCTACACCAAATCTAGCAGGCTGAGAAGATCCCCATTCTGAGGGACAGTCTCTGCCTGGGGGCGGAGTCAGGAAACATGCCTGGGTGATGGGGGAGGAGGGAGGTTTGGCCCCCCCCGGCCGGCAGCCCTCACCTGTGATGTAGTAGATGCTTTTCTGAGTCTCCTTCATGCGGGACACGTACTCAGAGAGGGAGGCCACCTCGTCGCCAGACTGCGACGTGTGGTAGCGCAGCAGCTCCGACAGGCGCTTCCGATTGGTTGAGTCCTCGTGGATCCCGAGCTGGGGGCAGAGGACGTGATTTATATGCAGGCTCCAGGAAGTGGCTCACTAACACTCTCCTGCCCTCAAGAGCTGGGAAATTAGCCCCTCCCTGCAAATACCCCACCCACACCCAAGGGCTGAGGTTGGGGGCAGATGCAGTTAGGGAGGCATTTCCATTCAAGCACCCTAGGGCACACCCGCCCTTCTTGGTTGCTAAGACGACAGATTGTTTGGCCCCTCCGCTCCAGAGCCCTGCCAGGAAGAGCAGGTTTGAGCCTTGAGCCCAACCCAGAGAAGTCACTATCTTGGAACAGATCATAGACTAGTTCTGGATCCTCAAGTGCCTGCCTGTGGAGCATGTTGAGGCAGAGCAGCGTGCCCTTTGCCCCCAGGTGCTGGGCTGGCTGGCTGTCACTCACCTTGAGGTTCTTAGAGAAGGCTTCATAGAATTTCTTGTAGCTTTCCTTGTCCTCTGTCAGCTCCGAGAAGAGCTCCAGGCACTTCTTGACAATGTTCTTGCGGATAACCTTGAGGATCTTGCTCTGCTGCAGCATCTCCCGGGAGATGTTCAAAGGCAGGTCCTCAGAGTCCACCACACCCCGGATGAAATCTGAGGCAAGGAAAGAAGCCAAGGACCAGGGAGGGGGATTAGAACAGTCAGGCTAAGAACTCCATACACCCATCCCCCATGCACGAGAACAGAAGTGCCAAGCAGGAAGCTCAAGCTCCAGGGCTGCGTCAGGAGACCTGAACCTCTGCATCCCTCCCAGCAGTGCCGCAAGGCTGAATGATGTACTGGGGCGGTGCAATGGGGAGGAAGCAACTAACATAGCTGGGAGGATACTAGAAGCCGGGGAGCTGTTTAGAGAGGGAGCTCTGCACAAGGGTGGGGTGCTACACAGAGGGCTCTTACTCAGGTACTCTGGGATGAGCTCGTCACAGCTGTCCATAATGAAGACACGCCTCACATACAGCTTGATGTTGTTCTTCTTCTTCTTGTTCTCAAAGAGGTCAAAGGGGGCACGACGCGGGATGAAGAGCAGAGCTCGGAACTCCAGCTGCCCCTCCACAGAGAAATGCTGCAGGTTGGGAGACATGGGGGTCAGATGAACAGAGCTCCCAGGACTTCATTCCTCTAACCCTCCCCTGGGGACAGCCCTTCCCTTTGACCCGGCTGCAGGAGCACCCAAAGGGCCTTGGGTAGGGGGACTGAATGGCTACCTTAGAGCAAACTGCACAATGCATCAGACAGACAGGTGGGACAGCAAGTCTCCCAGCACCCTGACTCTGCACTCCCCTTCTTCCCCACTGTGCCAACATCTCCGCCTCCAGCAAATGCTGGGCAGGATCTAAGGCCCCCAAAGCAGCAGCTCCTATCCCCATTCGCTCATGCCAGAGAGTGGCAGCCAGGGCCTCAGGAGAACCCTGCATGCAGGGATGAAGCAGGTGATTGGGAGTGAGGGTCACCCTGATCAAAGGGCCAGCAAACATGCACCACAACCAGGTGGGAGGCTCCATGCCCAGGACCAGCAATGACAAGTCAAACGGGCTCAGCCCAGCTATTTGCTTCCCCTGATAGGGGAACCAGCTGCGGTTCAGTCACTTCTCACTGGGTCCAAAGGAGCATTTTGGGGCCCCCAGCTTCCTATACTAGAGCCCACCCCTGTGATGAAGAAATGTGGACCTGTGCACTAATCCATCTTGCTTTGAGGTAAAGGAAACCTTGGCCTCTACCAGTGTGCCCAGCCCAGCCTCTACACTAACCTTGACAGCCAGGTGGTCCTCCCAGTCATTGGTGAGGCTCTTGTAGAACTCTCCATACTCTTCCTGGGTGATGTCATCAGGATTGCGGGTCCAGATGGGCTTGGTCTTGTTCAGCTCTTCCTGGTCGATGTATTTCTCCTTGATCTTCTTGGTCTTCTTCTTCTTGCCCTTACCACCCTCTTCTTCCTCCTCATCTGAGCCCACGTCCTCGATCTTGGGCTTCTCCTCATCCTTGGGGGCTGTGTCCTCATCCTCCTTCTCCCCCTTCTCTTCCTCTGCCTCATCGTCACTGATTTCCTTTTCCCGCTCCTTCTCCAGCTGTAGGGAGAGGAGCAAAGAGGGTCATGGCCAAGGCACCTACCTTACTCAGGGCCTCCTATGCACAAGAGATAAAGGGCAGCGACAGAACCACAGTTGCCCCAAGAGAGATGGGAGTTTCAGTCTGGTGGGTTCCATGCAAAGGCTAAACATTGCAGTGGTGCACTGCAGGTAAAGCACTGGTTCAAATTTCTCACATGTGCTTTCCAGTGGCTGGGCCAACAAAGAGGATAAAGAATCTATGGCTACTACCAGCTGGTGAGATCCCCCATTGCTCCTGCAATAGACAACAATGTAGGTGAAGACAGAGTGCTGGGGTCCAGCCTCGGTCCCTCGCCTGGCAGTTTAGGCAATGGCCCAAGGTGCCAGCACAGATTTAGGAATGCGAGTCTGACTACGCAGTACACCCTTTCGGTGATTCCCCACCCCCTAGCAGCAGTGAACTAATTCCTACCCTTGTACCATTCTGCTGGCCAACTCCTGCAGCAGCAGGATGAATGCACAGCCCTTGCCTCCAGACCCTGGTAAAGCCCATCACGGTCTCTTACACGCACACCTGTGTGCAGCTTGGGAAGACTCAAGGTGGAATGTACCATCCTCTCCCCATTCTCAGCTTGGGCTTCCCCCCATGCTCCATCTGGCCTTCCCATGGGTCCCACCATCTCTCACATACGTACATAAAGGGTGATGGGGTAGCCGATGAACTGGGAGTGCTTCTTCACCACCTCCTTGACCCGCCGCTCCTCAAGGTACTCTGTCTGATCCTCCTTCAAGTACAGGATCACCTTGGTGCCACGCCCAATGGGCTCACCTATGACATCAGGAGAGAGGCAGTGGCATTACTGGCTACAGGTACTGGACAGAGGTCACTCTGCAGATATCGTGTCAATGCCAGGTGCCGCCCACAGCTAAACTAAAGGGAGGATCATCACAGTGTTTCTAATAGGAACCAAGGTCAGACACCCCATCCATAAGCAGGGAGGGAAGATCCACAGCTACCCACTGGCCCTGCACCAGGCTTAGACCATGGATTTGGTTAGCACTGAGGGGCGCTTTCTCCCCCAGCTTTCTCCACAGATTAGACCTGGGACCTAACCCAAGCTGACTGGTCACTTAGGCTTCACACATGACCCCATGAGCCTGGACCCTCTCCCCCACTGATTCAAGCTATCCCACCAGGTGGCAGCTACAGACTACAACACCTTATCCAGCCATACCATCTTGTCACCAGCCACCTCAAACCCCTTTGGGGGCCCCACAGCAGACAGGGTGGGAGGGGGGTGACTAACTTCACACAGATCCCTCTCTCTGGGATCCCTTGGCATACAGAGGGGAGGGAAGTGGCTAATTCCCTGCAGACCCCATTACCACAGTCCGCACCATGATCGGCTTTGACAGTGAAGGAGCCCCCAGCTGATGACTCCCAGGCATACTGCTCGTCATCATTGTGCTTGGAAATGACCACGACCTTCTCGGCCACCAGGTAGGCAGAGTAGAAGCCCACGCCAAACTGCCCGATCATGGAGATATCAGCACCCGCCTGCAAGGGGAAGGAGAATGGGTGAGAAAAGCAAGACACCAGAGACAGGTAATGTCTGAGACGCAACCAGGTGTGTCCCAATAGCAGGGAGCTGGGCCAACACACAGAGATAAAGCCACAAATACAGACAAGGATAGGGCAGGGCACCGTCACCTCCTCTCTGTGCAGGAGGGACCAGGGGAACACATGGACAAGCCAAAAGCACTGCGGGCTGCTCCCTGGGAGAACACAGGCCCAGAAAGGGGTCATCTCTTAGCCAAATACTGAGTGTTGAAGTTGCAAGGCTCTACAGAGGACATGAGCCCAGTAGCTGGCCAGGCCCACAAGGGGTCCAAGCGCTCTAGAGCCCAGGCTGAAGGCCACTCACCTGCAGGGCTTCCATGAAGGCTTTGGTACCAGATTTGGCAATGGTGCCCAGGTTGTTGATGAGGTCAGCCTTTGTCATGCCGATACCTGTGTCCACCAAGGTAAGGGTGCGGTCCCGGGGGTTAGGGATGATGTCAATTTTTAGCTCCTTGCCACTGTCCAGCTTTGAGGGATCTGTCAGGCTCTCATAACGGATCTTGTCCAGGGCCTGGGGGAAGACAGAGACCATTAGCAAGGCCCACCCACCATTCACCTGCTCCATGGATCCTGTACTCTCCCTGCTCTGGGTAGGAAGGCCCATGGACTCTCGAGATAGTATCACCAAGACACAGATCTGCCACAAAAGCTCTGGCTTCACTCAAACCCCTCCAGAGGGCAAAACAAGAGACCGTTCTTGAGAGAGGCACCACGGCTACCCCATCAGAGCAGCATGCAGGGCAGAGAGACAGGCTCATTCACCCACCACATGTACAGGAAGAGAGAATGCCTAGAAACAAACAGGAGACACCAAATGCCAACTCCATGCCAGCTCCTTGAAGAACAGCAGAAATGAAACTAGGGGATAGGGGCCACTCCCGGCAGGGCTGCACCACCGCGTTCTGCTCATGCCAGGACCTACGGGCATACTGAATTACTACTCCAGCGAGAGGGTGGGGGTGGGAGGGGAGAAGAGGGAGATTATTTGAAGCTCTCCAACCCTTTCCTAAGGGCAGGTGACCACCAGCCCATCTGGCATTAACCAGCCCCCTCGTTGGTCATCTTAGGACAAAGGCAGGGAGACAGACCCCCCCTTAGGGACGGGTCCTCTAGGGCAGGGCCGAGGCACCTTACAAGGCCCTTTCATCACTAGCCAGTCTCCTTTAAGGGCCTCAGCAGGTAGGGGAAAATCAATGGTTGCCCTAGTAACAGGGGCGGGCAGTGCCCGCTGTACCCAGCGGCAGCACTGCAGAGCCCCGCACTCCCGCTGGGGGCGCCCCCCCCCTCGCCCCGCAGGCTCACATCGGAGGCGTTGGAGATGATCTCCCGCAGGAAGATCTCCTTGTTGGAGTAGAAGGTGTTGATGATCAGGGACATGAGCTGGGCGATCTCTGCCTGGAAGGCGAAGGTCTCCACTTCCTCCTCCCCATGCTGCACTCCTTCAGGCATCTGCAAAACAAGCCCCGGGCTCAGAGCACCTGCCTGGCGCCCCCCACCCCGCCCGCGCCCGCCTCCCGGGGGCCTGCTCCCCACCGCGGGCTGGGCACCCGCCGGGGCGGCACAGGAGAGGTGGGGCCGCCGCCTGTTGGGCGACCGGGCCCCGCTCCCCACCCCAGGCCGGCGGGGCCGGGCGGCGTCCACGGCCCAGCCAGGCCCGGCGGGGCCTCCAGCCCTACAGGCGGGGGCCGGGCGCTCCCGCAGCCGAACCCGCCGGGCCCCCGCCCCGAGGGGCCCCGCTCAACATGGCAGCGCCCAGCGGAGCCACGTGCGCCCCCCGCTCCCACCCCGGCGCCCCCCGCCCGGGGCGCGGCGCCCCCCGCCCCGCCCGGGGCCGAGCCCCGCCGGCTCGCCCGCCCGCGCCGGGCCAGGCCCCCGGCCGCCCTTACCGCGATGGGTGGCGGGAGATCGGGCAGAAGCGGGCTCGGACCCTGGTGCGGGGACTGCGGCGCGGCCGGGAGAGAGAGAAACCGGGGCCGCCTCCGCCCGCCCTATATAGGGGCTGAGCCCGGCCCGGCCCCCGTCTCCCTCCGCCTTAAAAGGGCCGGGCTGGCTCTGCAAGACCGGGGATTTCTATGGGTTCTGGTATTTTGTCTCCCTGCAGCAGCCCTTTTCCCGCCAGACACATATTCCTCGGTTCCCCCTCTCACCCCAATACCCGGGAAGCTCCTTATATCCCCTACCCTGTCACTCCAGTACTTGTAAGTCTGCCTGGTAGTCCAACTCCTGACACCCAATTTCCCACTCACCCCACTATCCAGGAATTCCTGTGCCCTATCCCCCTAATGCCTCAAATCTCTCAAGGGATTCTTCCTGGCACCCCACCCCCCTGCTCCCCTCGGTTCTGGGGGGCCAATTCCCTTGTAACTCAAAACCCTAGGAACCCCTTAACACATCAGCAACTCCACTCCAAGTACCATCCCTTTGTGTTTCCCTGGCTTCCCCCATCTCTTCTCATACCGCTGCGTCCCCTCTTCTGCTTCCGACCATGGTCCCAACCTCCATGATCTGTAATTTTCAAGAAGACTAGAAAAAAGTTGACTGCCAACATTTAAGAAGGGTAAACTGAATGACCAGGGTGTAGACAAGGCCTCAGTCCCACATGACATTTTGATTAAAAAAATGTAGCACTGTCACCCCAGTACTTGTCAAAAACCAAAGTGACCCATATTAAATGGATTTAAAAATGATTAATTAACGGATTGCAAAGAGTAATTGTAAATGGAGAAGGATGTTTACAAATTGGAAAGCGTTCAGCAGAAAGCGACAAGAATGATTCAAGGTCTTGAAAGCATGCCTGAAAATGAGACAACTTGCTCACGGTCTACATTCAAGTACCTACATGGGGAAGAGATTCCTGATAGTAGCTGCCTCTTGAATCTCGCAGGAAAAGTCATAACAAGATCCAGTGGTTGGAGCTGAAGCTCAATGAAGTCAAATTCAGACTAGCAATGAGGTGCAAATTTTGAACAGTGAGGATAATTAACCATTGGGAGGAAAAAACTTACCTAGGAATGTGGAGGATTCTCCATCACCTGCAGTTTTTACAGGCAGACTGTCTGTCTGTCTGTCTGTCTGTTTAGAAGGTATATTCTAGCTCAACCAGAAGTGAGGGACTTGCTGGAGGAATCAGTAGGTGAGGTTCTAATGCCTGTGTTACAAAGGAGGTCAGAGGAGATGACCACAGTGGTCCTTTCTGGCCTTAAAATCTATGAAGCTTTGGAGGCGCCTACTGAGCTTGCTCCATGGACTCCCACCTGGCACATGTGAAATCCTGGAGCACTTGTCCCAAAAGAGCTTGGATGGACCCCACTAGAAGAATGTCCCATGTTCTCTCCCTCCCCTGCCCTTTGCAGCTCTCAGGACGAGTTTCACTACGTGGTGAGTTCCATGGGGTAGAGAAAGGCACAGAGTTACACCACGGATCAAAATTGCCCCATCATGTTTTGGGGTGGGAGCTGGTACACTCCCTGCTTGTGTTGAGGGGTAGTACATAGGCCTCTGCACAGTTTTTGCCTTGCGGTAATCGTATTGGCTTAGAAACCAACAGAGTTAAATCAGTGCAACCCTGCTAGCGTGGACACAGTTATAACAGTAGAAGCAGCATAACAAGCCTTCTTGGAGTGCAAATGCCCTTGGCTGCTTCACTGAAGGGCCTTATGGTCAGGTGTGCAAGCTCACAGTTATGTGTGGAAAGCAGGTGGGTATTATCTTCTTGCTCCCCTGGTGAGAAGCAGTTCAATTATCCAGCAAGGGCTGGCGCGAGGTGGGGGGCAGATTTCAAATGGGGGAAGCCCTGGGAAATGCCTATTGCTCTCAGCACCTCAGTTCCTAGACGCTGCCTTGGGGACCATCTACGCATGGGCTTTTGCACCGATATAAGTAACTACATCAATGTAGCTACACCAGGGCAAATCTCTCATGTAGATGCATTTAAACCACTGTAATTCATGCTCAAACTGGGGCCTGGTCTACACTAAAACGTTAGGTTGCACCAGGTATGTTGCTTAGGAGGGTGAAAAATCCATCTCCCTGAGCGACTTAGTTAAGCCAACCTAACCCCCAGTGTAGACAGGGCCAGAATTCTTCCATCACCCTAGCTACCGCCTCTTGGGGACATGGGTTTTCCATACCGATGGGAGAACCCCGCTGTAGCGTTTCAAGGATAGCTGAGCCCTGGTTCACTATAATCTGGTAATTTACCATGTCAAAAAAAACTGGTTTAAATGCATCTACATTAGGGGTTTCTATTGTAGTGACTAAATCATTTTTAGTTGACCTGTGGGCTGATCTACTCTCTATTTTTACACCAATTTAACTAAATCAGCAGAAAGATCTTTATACCAGTAAATCGTTTATATTGGAATAAATAGTATCTTCACAACGGTATTCATTTTTATAATGGTTTAATACTAGAGGGTTACAGCAATGATTATTAAACTAATTACGTGACCCCCGAGCGTGCCCAAATAAATGTGTTAGTCTCCTTGGTGCCACAAGGACTCCTCGTTGTTTTTACTGACGCAGACTAACGCGGCGACCACTCTGAAACCTGACAGCAATTTAACTACACTGGATTTTCTTCTGGAGGTGTCAGCTCAGATAGACGTTCGTGTGGTAGCTTTGACCAGTCTAATGCTCTAACAATAGAAGCACAGCCCCGGTGGCACAGAGGGTGGGACAGGGTAGCTGCCCCAAGTACAATCCTGTCCAGGACTCTTGGTACTTAACTCAGGGGGCTAACCCACCCCACTGCCCATGCCATGACAGCAGTTCTGTTTTTAGCCTGCTAGCTTCATCAAAGCTAGCGCACGTACGGCCCCCTGCGCTGGAAATTACACCCCCAGTTCAAAGTGTAGACATACCCCTAGTTAAATTGGTATAAAAACGGAGTTTCAGTGGAGCCCTGGGACAAGTTTGCTAACATAGGCAAGCCCCTAGCTTCACTCAGTAGGAGCGGATTACAGAAAGACCAACATTTGAGGGTTAGTTTGTAAAACAGGAGCACCTGTCAAAGCCTCAGAAATCCCACAAGCATCTGCAGTTAGCTTGTGTGTTAATTTTATTTTAAACATACTTTTGGTTCTGGAGCCAGTGTTTGGACTTGACAGGATTAACTTTTTCTCGTTGGTGAACAATGATTTTCTGATGCTCTCTGCTTAATTCAATAGTTTGTAGAATAGCCTCTGCTGTTCCAGCCCTGGGCTCCCCCCAGCTCTGCCAGTACCCCTCACCCCTGGCCTGCAGCCCCCCGCTCCCTGCTACCCCAGCCTGGGCCTCCCTACTCCCAATTCTGCCGATACCCCTCACTCCTGACTCTCAGCTGCCATGATGTTCCAGTTCTGGTTCTCCTAAAACAAGATTACTAGTTAAATTCAAAATCATGTGGGCCAAGGGAAAAGCAGGTATAAAACCACCACCAGGCTAGAATGGGAGCATTTTACACTCATTCTGAGAGTGCCGGAGTGTAAATGAGGAGAGTGATGGAGAGTTAGGCCCTTCGTTAGCATGATAAAGTATTTAGGGGCTGCTGAGGGGTAAACAAAGCACAGAACCCTGAGGTGTTGGTCAGGGGTAAATACACCCACCAGGATGGGGCTGTGCAATATGCTTGGCCTAAATAGACCGTTGGGGCTAGGTGCTCGGAGCTGGACGCCCCCCGGCCATTTGTGATTCCTGTCCCATGCCGGTGGCAAGCTGCTTTGCAGCACAGCGCCACCTCTGCTACCTCCTGGCCTTCCTGCTGACTTACGGGCGGGGACAGAGGCTCCCTGGGACTCCCAGCCCCCGCCCCTACTGCAGCTCGCAGTGTGGGGCCCACACCGGTTTCCGACTTAATTCAAGAGGAAATGAGCAGGCGCAGGCGGTGAAGGCCACTACCTGGATCTGCCCAGCCCGGGGCCTCCCCCTGGGGCTGCTCCCCAGAGGCGCGCGCGCCCGCCCGCGGGGGGGGCCGCCTGGAGCCGGCAGCCGGGGCCGAGGTCCCCGATCCGGATAGGGGCCGCCCAGCCCCCTCGGGCGGGGGCAGCTTCCCCATAAACTCCCTTCCGGCGGCTGCCGCGCCCCGGCCGGGGAGGGAGGCCGCAGCCGGCTGCGCAGGACACGCGGAAGCCGGTCCCCGCGCGAGCCCCTGGGGGCGCCTCGCCCCCCCCCCCCGCCGCCCAGCGAGCAGCGGCGCACGTGGAACCCGGGGGAGGGGGCGCGCGCGGCGTGCTGCAGGCTGGGATTTGCACAGTCACCCCGGGGCGTGCCACCCGGCGGGGGGGGAGCAGCCGCTCCGCGTGCCTGAGTGGAGGAGAGGGCGGGACTATTTCCTGAGCTGCTGTGAGAGGCGGCGGAGGGACACCGGTGGCTCGGCCCGGCTGTGCTGCAACTTTCTTCCAGTAGTTTCCATGCTAGGCCTCCCCCTCCCCCTGCAGCCCCCCCCGCCCCCTCTCCCTGGGGAATCCGCGGTGGCCGCAGCAGCCCAGGGCCTGCCACTGCAGCACCACAAGGGGGAGCCCTGGCGCAGGGGGAGCTTAGCGGGGGAGGGTCCCCCCCCTTGTTGCCCACTCCCCTTCCCAGTTACCCCCAAGCCTCCAAAGCTGCCCTGCAGCTAGATGTCCACAGGGGAGGGAGCTGTGGCTACCCTCTTGGCACCTATTGAGCCCCCCAACCTCCTGTGAGCTCGGGGGAGGGGATGGCTGCACAGAGGGGGGTGCTCAAGATGGGGTGGGGGAAAGGCCCCCCAGATTTACCCCACATCCAAATAGGCTGACACTTTACAGACTCAGAATGAGATCAGCTCCCTGCTGCAGGGAGCCCCGCAGGCCCACATCTCAGAAGGGAGGACAGTATGGTCTAGTGATTAGAGCCAAGGGACAGGACTCCTGGCTCTGCTGTGTGACCTGGGGGCACCTTCTCCCCACCCCCAGACCTCAGAGTCCCCATCTGTAAAATGCTCCTCTTTGTAAAGCACTGAAAGGCCTGAGCTGCACAGTTTGTGCACTGATTTAATTACCTCCATCTTGGTGCAACCCCCTGGAGTGGGCTTAAATTGGTTTAAGAGTGGAGCTGCCCTGATTTAATGACCTTGGTTTATCGGTGAAAAAAGCCAAGAGAAATTGCTAGATAAGGACAAACGATTGGAATAGAACCCAGGAGTCCTGACTCCCAGTCACCCCTGCCGTAACCACTAGGCATCACTCAATTTATCCAGACCTCACTTTATTTCCACACTTGCCTGTCTCTTTCCCTCCGTTGCTCCCGCCTTTGGTTTGTTTGCAAACATTCATGTTAAGCTCCTGTTTCCAAAACAAACAAAAGAAAGGAGGGGAAGAAGAGGAGGGTGATGTCTGTCAGCTGCCGGAGCCAGTAACTGCTGTCCTCCTTGGTGAACCAGTTTGGGCCTCAAAATGGGGTGGGAGGGGTTGTCTTTGGGTCATAACTTCCTCCCCCCTGGCTGGCAGTGCAGGGATCTCCCTCAGACCCAGGAGCTACCTGCCCTTTGGCAACACCTGAATAGTTTGTCATGTCAATTAAGTCTCATTGGATGGAATTGCCTGCAGTTCTGGACCCCTCCCCATGGCACCACCTAGTGCCCAATCTCCAGTATGACAGGTATTTGCATTGCTGTGTTGCCAGCAGGGACCCAGCATACATGGACCAGTGGAAACAACCAACGGCCCTGCAACAGGGAGGGACTGCAAACCCGGCGCCCAGGTAGTTGCCCTGGGGATCTCTGGGCCTCTCAGCCCCTCTTCACAGTGTGAATTGAGTAAAGGCGTCTCCACTGTGACTGGAGCACATTCCTTCCTGGTGGGGCCTGGCCTCTGAGGATGGGGCGGGTGTAATCATAATCAACCCAGGCAGGGATTGATGCTGTGACCCAGTTTGGGTCCCATCCACACTGGCTGGGCCACATCAGGGGGGAGCCACTTCAGTCACAATTCAGCCTCTACTTTAACAAACTCATGGCCCCCATGACTGGGCAGGGATTGCTCTGTGGCACCCCTCAAACACCTCGCTGGGCAGTAGGGACAGGACTTGGAGCCTTCTGCTCCGTAAAGTCCAGCAACAAGGAGAATCTCTGTTGCCACCAGTATTGGAGCTGTGACCCTTGGGAGCAATTCCAACACCATCCCATCTGGGGCAGCTCAGGGAAAGTTGGGACCAAGACTTCTAGGGAGGGAAGGAAGTGCTTCCCATTAGGGATGAGGGCACCCTGCAGATCTGTGATGAACTGGAGAGCTTCACCCCTGGATTGAGGCAAATGTCCCCATTGCGGTGATGATAGTTTTTCCAGAAACCCAAAGGAGAGCTGAGAACAGGGCTTAGCTGGGGAGACCCCGTGCACCATACTTCCAGTCTCTCCCAATGACCTCCTCCTGCTTTTCCTGCATGTTTCCGGTCTGCAGCTGGGCAGGTGCTGCTCTGGAGAGACCCTGCTTCCCGAACAGGCAACAGGTAGCGGGGTACTGGCGCGCCAGTCAGCTACATTTGGACCAAACCCTTTGGAATCAGATAGCAAATACCTATGAGGAGGCCAGAGTCCCGCACCGCTGGGGGTCTCCCCAGCTGCCCCCCTCCATGAGCATGTCTAGGGGGAGCCCTAGGCTGGAAGTGACCTCTTTAGTCTGGGATGGACACTCCCTGAGGCCTAGGGAAGGAGCATGTGTCCTCTGGCCTCCTCCTCCTCACAGAGAGTGGAAATGATCTGAACCCTGCTGAGATGCCAGAACAACACTGCCATCTCCACCCTGGGCACATCCTGCCCCGTGGGAGGTTCCTCTGCCAGCTCAGCTGTCCCATCTCCAGACTGAATGCATGGTTACAGTGTTGGTAACCCTGGGACAGGTTGGTGGGGAGAGGTAGGAATGAGATGCCAGGGCTGGAAGGGAAACACAGGGGAACGTCTGGTCCCTGAGGTTGGCTGTCTGGTGTGTGTCCCCCCAGTCCTGGCTCCTCTCACACACAGGGCCCTTGTTTTCTGACCTTAGGGAGACAGCAGCTCTTCTAGGGCTCAGGGCCATGGGAAGAATGACTGGACAACGTGGCTGTTGTTACAAACCTGGCCAATGAGTTCATGATTCTGCTTGACTTTCCGGAGGCCATGGGCATGAGTTCTGTGCTGAGCCAGATGCACACTGGGATATGCAGCTCAGGATGTGCCCCAGCCAGTCTGAATTTAGCGTGGCTAACAAGAGCCCGTAGCTGCAGCAGCATGGATTTCAGCACAGCCTGCCCAAGATCCTGGGATATATTCCCATTCAGAGCCTGCACCTGTGTGGCTGTGTCTTCTCTGCTATGTTTGGCTGTCCTAGCTCACGAGTATGCCTCTGCGAGCTGCAATCACACCTTCAATGACTATGTACACGTACTCCAGGGGAGAATCAAAGAGCAAACCCTGGGGGTTTTGCACAGCTAGGTTTGGTGCCAGGGATGCAACTATCCTGGACATGGGTTACAGGTGGTAGATGGAGGGCATCAGTGGACTATGCTGGGGTGAAGCTGGCAGGTGTATGGGCAGGTAGTCCTGGTGTTCAGAGGAACCAGCGCTGTCCCTAGGAGCAGGAGAATGTTTCTGGGGAAACTGCTTCCAAGAGAGGCAAAGGGGCTGGGAAGCTGAGACAGGACAGAATGCTGCAGTTCACTATTGTGGTCACTAGGGGGCACAACAGCTCAGCCAATGCACCTGCCAGGGCAAGTTTTGCAGAATGGATTTGATTCTCAGAATAGCTTAGCACCCGCACCCCCAACCCCCCTCAGGGCATGAGACTCCAGCACCCGCAGTCTGCCGGTGCCAGCCCAGACCTCTGCTCCCACAGCCTGCCCGTACAGCCCTGGACCCCCACACCCCCAGCCTGCTCTCAGCACTCAAAGCACTGGCCATGTGTCCAAGCGCTGGGGTTATGGTTGGGACCCCCTGCCCCCTCACTGCCCATGGAGCCCCCCCCTGAAATGGGAAGCCAGAGTGGGAGTGAGCTGAGCAGGGGCTGATGACGGAGACACCAAGATGTCTCCACACCGGTCCCTTCAGCCCTGGGGGCCTGGCTCTGCTGGGGCTGAGGCCTGCGTGGTGCTCGCGCTCCCCTCCCCCAGTGGCGGCGTGGGAGTCAGTGGCAGACACACGAGGAGGCATGTTCACTCTTTGTATAGAAAAAGACAACTGTACAGCTACATTTACAGAGACAAACGGGCCGGGCCCCCACTTGCGCCAAGGGGCACCCCGCCAGGCAAGGCCTCACGGAGCATGGGGTGGCTCGTGGCAGTGCTGTCCTGCACTGGCCTTCTCACTCTCTGCACCCCACCCCCAGCCAGCATCCCTGCTCCACTCTGCCAGTGCCTCCTGCTGGGGAAGGCGGGGACTGCCGCAGGGGGCAGATCAAAGTCTGGAGCAGTGCAAGCAGCTGGGGTCAGTGTCACCTGGAAGGAGGGCAGGAGCAGGAGAAAGGCCAGGGCAGGAGGAGAGGAAGGCAGTGCAGTAATTAAGGCATCTGACTGGCACTCATGACACCTGGGCTCTATCTGCAGCCCTGCCCCAGTTCCCCATCTGGAGTATGGGGTCATGACCCTTCCCTAGCTCCCAGGAGGGAGGGGGAGGAATAAAGCCATGAATGTCTGAGAGGCTCAGCAGCCATAGAGATGGGGGGGCACACATGTATATAGGGCGGAGTGGGAGGGAGTGCAGTCTGCAGGACTCCCTTTCACTCAGCCAGGCATGCGGCGTTTCCCTTGCTAGGTGAGGGGGAGAGAAACTGGACAAGGGTGAACGCTCCAGGGACCCCTTGAGAGGAGGGCAGGATGGGGAGAGCTAGTCACAAGCAGCCCCCAAGGGGGCAGTGCCCCAGGCACTCTCTTTTCTTTTGAGCCAAGGACCCCAGACTTGGCGGGTGTGATATGAATTTGAGGCAGGATCCTGGCATCTGTGTGTGTGGAGGGAGTCACACAACACTGGGCAGAGGGAGATCTGTGTGTGCAAGGGATCCAGGGGTCACACAAAGTACGGTGGGCACACAGGTCCTGGAGCCATCACACAAGCTGGGGGTAGGGCAAAGTGGCCCAGCCATGGGAGCCCCAAGCCATCCTCAGGGCAGGTGGAGGTTGCTCCGCAGGTCAGAGGGCATCAGGTCTGTTAAAGCAGTGAGAGTTCATAGCAGTACACAGGAGACGTTCCCCGTAGCACCGTAGCCTCTACGTGCTGGCCGGGAGATGAGAAGCTGAACCAAGCATGGCCTCAGTGTCCATGCTGCCGCCCCGCTAGATCACCGTCCGGAAGAGGAAGGAGAACACGGCTCCCAGCGCCAGGCCCAGTGAGAGGAAAAAGGCCATGATGGCTCCGGCTGTCTCGGCTTCGTGGGCGAGCACCTTCCTGGGGGAGGAGAGAAGCGTCAGCCCAGCAGCACTATGCACCAGCCCCCACCCTTGGTGGCTCCTGTCCTAAGCCCTCCTGTAGGAATCAGTGCCCTGCAGCTCCCCAACATCTCCCACTCCATTCTCAGGGCTGAAGGGAAAGGGAACGAGAACCTGGAATGAACTAGGAGTTGTCTTTGGGGGATAATTCTGCGCCACCCCAACAGAAGGGCTGGGAGGGACCTAATGGGGCTTCTCAATGCACACTTCAGCAGAACATGTGGGAACTAGAGCAGGCGGGCTGCCCCCACCCTCGCTCGCAGCTGGCGCCCTCGCTCCTGCCCCGCCCCTCCTGCTCTTCCAGCTCTTGTCTCCCCATCTGTGTGGCACAGAGGAGTTAAAATATTTCTGCTGGACACTCCACCCCTTGTGGCAGAGTCGGGCTGAGAACCCAGGTCTCCTGACTCCCAGATCTGTGCTTCAGCCCCTGCTTGTGAGTCAGAGCAAGGGGCTGGGGGGATCCTGGGGCACACACAGGGTCTTCTCCCCGCCCTGTGGCCAGGGCCGCTTTAGAGACCAATTGTTCTACCGCCAGAGAGAAGCCTCAAGTGCCTGACAGAGAACAGTTTAGTCCAGTTTCCAAGGGCCCCCAAGGTTGTGGTACTGACACTGTAGGGAAGGAGGGGACAGGATGGCATGTGAGGGGGAGCAGCCTGCAACGGGCCCCCGATGTTGGAGGGCAGGAGGCTCCCTTCACGCCACTGGGAATGCACTTGGTGAGCAAGTTCATTGACCTGCCCAGCTGTTATGCACTGGAAAAGCACTGGCGGAGTGTGTGTAGGTCCGACACACCCGGCGGTGGCGCTCTCGTGCTGCCTCTGCTGGAACATGGCAGGCAGAGCAGAAGTCTGCGCTAAGGGTGATGCCCAAACCAGAAACATGCTCTTTTCAGGCTGTGTGAGGAACGCAGGGGCTGGGACGGGGTGTCACACACAGCCACACAGGACTGAAGCTGAGCCAGGGGTCAAGCTGGCGCTGTATGTGGAGCAGGGGGTGGGGTTAGGAACCAGGCCGGCCAGGAGCAGGGAGAAGCGCTGGCATGGCTGCCACTTGATAATCACACACACTGGTGATGGGGAGAGGGAAAGGGGGGCAGGAAGGGCACCTACTTCTGGAAGGGAAGGGGGCCGAGGAGGTAGTTGCAGCAAAGGGCAGGGAGGGTGCTGACTGCTTCCCGGCGGGGCTTCTCCGCAGCAGTAACCCCATCCCCACGTCCCGCTGGGACGAGCGCCCAGCTCTGAGTTATGGGCTCGTAAAAAGACCACAGCTGCTAAGTGTCAGGCAAAGCGCCATCCTGCAGCTCCCGGTGCCAGCATACCCCTCGCCTTGACAGACTGCAGGGCCCGGTCGACCCCAGCTCCCTGCGCTGGGGCCGAGGCTGTGTCCCTGGCCGAACGCTCTGCAGGGCCAGTCGCCTTTGGCTGCCTAGCTCTGGGGGCAGGTCTCCCCCCCGGCGATCGGCCCTGGCCCCTGTCGCTTTCACTCCTCTCTTAGGAGGCACAAGTCTGAGCTCAGCTCCTGGCTGGGGAGGAAGGAGAAGACTCGTGGCTGAAGCACAGGATTGGGAGCCAGGACACCTGGGTGGCCTGGGGCAAATCCTCCCCCCACCACCCATTTCTCCCTCTGTAACATGGGGAGAGTGCTCCTAACCCACTGCACCAAGGCAACTGGAAAAGCACCCGTTAGATAGGCAGGGCCTGGATAAGGGCTGTGCCCAGGCTGGGTCCCTGGGGCAAAATTGCCATCAGCCAGTGCCCAGTGCAGCAGCATGGGCTGGTGTGTGGTAAGAGGTTGCTTGGCTCCCCTCCCCCCGCCACGGTCACACTCACTTGGGCCCAAAGCACATGCAGAGGCTGGCCAGGTAGCCGTTGGAGATGGAGAAGAGGATGATGAAGCTGATGTACCAGGCGTCGTGGTGGAAGAAAACGGGCATGTGGCTGCGGGGCTGCACGTTGCATAGCATGAAGAGGGGGATGAAGACCATACGGGCAGCCACCATGAAGGGCAGGAGCCGGCTGTCTTTCCCAGGCTGGGAGAGAGAGACACAGACCTATGAGTGGGTAGTGTGCCACAGGACACTGGAGAACTGGGCAGGTGCATCCCTGCAGGGCACTAAGGTGCATCCGACGGCAAGAGGTGAGGGCAGAGGGGGATCCATACAGGTAAGGCATAGGAAGGAGGCTGTTGAAGGAGCTTCCCATTGTCCCACTCAACTCTAGGCCCCCCCTTCTAACTGAGGCAGCTCAGTGCTCTGCCTACCCGCCTGAAGGGGGTGCTGCTGAGGGACGCAGGCTCCCTCTCTCTGCCCTGCAGTGCCCTTTGCACATCCTGCGCCCCCATCTGATGCGAATGTGGCTGGGGAGGACTGGACTTGCTGAGCTCCTGCACTGCAGCTGCTGGCTTAGGCCCCAGGGAGAACAGCGGGGTCAGCAGGCAGGTCCCTGGGACGCAGTCCCTGGCTCCTGCAACCCCTTCAGGTCCATTCCCTGGGACTGGGCTGGGGCTTTTCCAGCCCGCTGACTCGTGCTGCTGGAGCGCTGGGTGGCAGCAGGAGCCAGAATGCTGAGCCAGGGTTCTGCAGAGCCAGTAACGAACTGACGGAAAACAACAGGCTGATGGCAGCTGTGAAAGCCCTGCACGCACGCAGTCCCCCGCCCTCTCCCGAGGGGACGGCCGTTCATGGGAAATGCCCGTATTCCTGGCCGGCTTTCACCAGCTCCCTGAGCTCCCCTGCCCCACGCTCTCTGACCCTTGGCCCTGGCTTGGCGAGTTTCTGGTCAGTCTCCCTTCTCCTGCCTGCTGTGTCTGCAGGTGTGAGCCCTCCCCAGGGAGCACTTCGGTTCTGGCTGGAACCTGCCCTGTTCGGTCCCTTCCCTTCGGCAGGTCCAGCTTTGCTTAGAGTCGAGTGCGCAGAGTGGGAGCCCCCATCTTTGTCTTTCTCCAGCTGGGTGTGAAAACGTGTCCACTGGACCCGACGCCGCTGGGACATCCCAGCCTCTCCTCTCGGTTCCACCTGGGCCTCTCCAGAGCGGTTGCAATGGGGCCACCATGGATGGATGCTACTGTCCCGGAGCCAGGATTGGCTGCCTACATCTGACATGAGCCTTTGTTGTCCCCTCAGCTTGAGACCCTGCAGGGCACATTGTGCCCACGACTGCCCCACCGCCGTGCCAGGAAAGCCCAAAGAGTTTGCTGCGGGATAGGGGCGGGCCAGTCCCAGTGTTTGTGGGTACAGCCAAAACCAGCATCCTGTTGACTGAGTGGCCCCGCCCCGGGAAAGGAGGGCCTCCGGCAGATCAGCCAGGCCAAACCACAGGCAGTCACATCCCCATCTCCATAAAGCTGTTTTGGAACCATCTCCGGCTGGGTCCTCCTGCCAGCAGGGATGTGGCCTGGCGAGGCAGCTCAGGGCCAAGGGCGAGGGCAGCCAGACACCGTGACCCCACTGCTGGGAGGGAGTTTTGGAGAGGCGGCTCCTGGCAGCAGGGGGTCCTAGCTCGGCCAGGCCAGCTGCCTCAGACCGGACAGGCTCCCCGTTGTCTCATGCTGTCAAGAGTTTATTCAAACAAACATCCTGAACGGTAATGGGGGAAGTGTTGTATGGAGCGCAGAAGAGGTAGGAAGAGCCAGAGACGCCCCAGCCCCCTCCCCACCCACAGCAGCAGGCGCAAGGGATAGTCACTGCAGAGCAAAACTCTGGACCCACAACCTGGCCCACTCTAGGCCACCTGGAATGTGGGAGAGAAAGAGTCCCCCAGCAGCCCTGTTAACTGTACAGGGCCCATGACACACACTCATGCAGATCGGTTTCCAAAACACCTCCCACTCCCTGGACATGGTAGCACCCTGAATGCTAGCTACAGGGGGCGGTGTTTAGCCTCGCTCCTGCATTCTCAGTTCCCTGCTGCTGGCTGTGCCTGGAGGACGGCAGGTGGCAATTCCAGGGCAGAGTGGGTACAGGGCTCAGACCAGCCGACACAGTCTCGGAGGCCCACACGAAGGGCCTCCGAGCCCTGTTATTGGGACAGGGCCAGACCCCACAGCAAACACCATAGAACTCCAGAGCATCAATGGCACCATATGGGGCAGGCCTGAGGGGGCAAGAGAAAGAAACAGAGGGGGGCCAGGGAAGGGGCAGCATTGGGCACTGCTGCCATGGAGGGGACTGTAGCCCATTTGGTGCCCTTTGTGAGCCCAGCCCTAGACCGCCTGCGAGCAGTGCAGCCCCCTGCTGCTCCTCCTCCGCCCTGGCCAGCTGTTTGTGTAGCTGCAGCCTGGGTTTGTTTACAAGGAGGCTGCAATTGAGAAGATGATTGCCTCCAAGCCACACTGCCGGGAAAACAGCAGCATGGGAACGTCTAACCAGAACCTCACAGGATCCCGCCCCCACGCCCATTCGCCACATCCCCTCTCGGACCTCCCCAACACCAGCTCCCTTCCAGGACCTCCAGCCTACCCATCTCTCTGACTTCACTTGGGCCCACGCCCTCCTTCCCAGCCGGAGTTTTCTCAGCGCCATCCTGTCCCCGGCGGTGAGCTGCTCTTCCCTCAGCGCTAGCTCCCAGACTCATAGACTTTAAGGCCAGAAAGGACCATCATGATCATCCAGTCTGACCTCCTGCACGTCGCCAGCCACAGAACCTCACCCACCCACTCCTGTGACAGACCCCTAACTGCTGGCTGAGTTACTGACATCCTCATTTAAAGATTTCAAGTTACAGAGAACCTACCATAGATCAAACCCACAAGTGACCCATGCTGCAGAGAAAGGAGAAACCCCGCCATGGTCTCTGCCAATCTGACCTGGGGGAAAATTCCTTCCCGACCCCAAATGATGATGATTAGTTAGACCCTGAGCATGTAGGTGGGACCCACCAGCCAGACACTTGGGAAAGAATTCTCTGTAGTAACTCAGAGCCCCAGCTAGCGTCCCATGTCCAGCAACTAGAGATATTTGCCAGCTGCCATCCCCACACCTCCTTCCCGGTCACACACATTCCCAGAGCAGCCCATCTGTTTCTGCTCCCTGGGCTCCTTTCTCCCAAGTAGCTACTGCCCTCTGCACTCTTCACAAGGCAGCTGATGGCTTCCTACCAGTACCACCTATGGGTCCCTTCTATGCCCTTGGCATCCTGCATCTTGCTTTTCTCTGGGCTCACCACTTCTCTCCCTGCTGTACTTTGCTGCCCGCAGCTGCTGGTGTCCCTCAGGGCACCATCCCCTTGCTTGCTAGTTCTCTCTGGAGTGCCTGTTACATACACTTCCTGGGGAGTTAATTATAGACCCTTAAGCAAACGTGTCAGACTCAGCTGGGAAAACACCCCGAATTCACAGTGCCTTTAGCTTCTCCAGCCAAAAGAGGCAGGACAGGATTCCAGGGGGACGGGCTCCCTACAGCTCCATGATAGTCACCCCTTGCCCTTTCCTAGCATGTACACACAATTGTACTTGAGCCCCAGCCCACTGGGAGGTAGGGGTCAGCAGCAGGATCCCTACTGTACAGGTGGAGAAATTGAGGTAGGGCGCAGGGAAATGACTCACACACGGGCATGCAATGAGGCAATCAGAGCCAGGGACAGAAACTAGGAGTCCTGACTCCCAGCACCCTGCTCTAACCCAACAGTCCTTGCTCAGCTCCCAGAGCCAGGATCAGAATTCAGTGCAGAGCCCCTTGTGCTAACTTGCCAGCGCCCACTTCCTTGTGTCCTGCATGGGCAGCTGGGCTGTCAGGACACAGGGCAGCCCTGAGAGGTGAACTCTGATTGGCTGACTGTGCTCCTAAAGGGTCAGGGCCCAGCTGCCAGGCCTGTGCCCCCTCCGCTCTGCCCCACACTTACCCACAAGCAGACAGCTGTGAGGCTCCGTCCCAGCCAGTCGAAGATATTAAACATCAGGAAACAGGAGACAGGGATGAAGTACATCTCTGGAGAGAGAGGAAGGGTCAGTGACAGGTGATAGGAAGGGGTGGGGTGTCCTGTCTTCTGCATGAGGTGCTCCCCACCGTGCAAGGGGACAGGGGGATCAGGCCCTACCCAACAACACAGCCCCTCCCAGGGGTACAGGCTCGCACCCTCCCTCTCCCTCCAACATGCCTCTCCCTGCAGCTCAGCAGCCAGGACAGGGTCTGGGCCCAGCCCACACCATTGCCCACAGATCCTGCCCAAGCCTAGGAGGGAAACCTGGCGCTCAGTGTGTCAGAGGACACAGCAGGCCTATCCAGCTCTCAGGTTGCCATCAGATGTCACTGGGGCCTCTCCCCGTAGCTCCTTCCCCACCCGAGCCCCACTTTCTTTCAGCTCTGCCCCTGGGGCTCCACTCCCTTCTAGCCCGCCCTGTCCCTAGTCTCCCCAGCAATGAACGAAGGGAAGCCTGCTGTCACTCACCCCACTTGCTGCTTCCTGCGATCGTGGACTTCACCTCGGCGGTGACTGCCGGGAAGACCCCAATGGTGACAGTAAAGATGAAGCAGATGGACAGAGCCATGACCCAGATCTGAGGGGCGAAAACAGAGCCAGGACCCGTTACCCAAATATGTAGGGACAGACCAGCTCTGGGAGTCTCCCACTCCGGGTGAGAGATGTGGCCCAGGGACCCATAAACCAGGTATGAGGGGTAGGGGGTATCACCGACTCACATACCTTCTTAAAGATGCTGAAGACGGAGGGCTTCTGGCTGGAAACTTGGGGGGCTGTGTTGTTTGGGTACCTCTGTTCCACCCCATTGGGCTCGCCTGTAGGGAGAGACAGGAAGGGTGAGGGGAGGCCCTAAGGTGGTGGGTGACCCCAGGTGCAGCCAGTAGCTCCACGCTTGAGCCCAGTCCCAGAGTCAGCACTGATCATGCCTGCCGCTTCCCCATCCCCTGGGATTCTGGGGTGGACCACATGCAGAGGGGCTGCAGGCTTCCCCAGAACCAGAAGCCTCCCCAGGTCCAGCTCCAGTCCCCAGCTCTCCCTCCAGCCTACCTGTCAATATTCCCCTCTCCCCTGGTCCAGGCTACTCCCCCGGCATGCCCCACCTTTCTTGATCAGGTCGATCCTAGTCTCCAGCTCAGGATGCCCCTCATGGACCCGATACTCGGTCTTGTCCTTCATCAGGTGGTAACGGAAGAAGTCCTGCAGAGAGACCACCCAGAAAGTTTGTGTGTGTGTGGGGGGGAGAGGGGCGGGAGGAGAAACTCTCTGCCCCCAGGGATGGGGGCTGTCTGCGGCCAGGACTGGAGTGTCACGGGGGAAGCCTGCAGGCACGGGAATGAGGCTGGCTTCCCCTTGCACTATGGCTCCTCTGGAGCACAGCACCCCCACTCTCCTCTGCCGGATGGGTGGTCCCCTGCTGGGGTAGGTCCCCACCCTCCACCTCCCTGAGAAGGGCAAGTCCTTACCAGGCGGGGCAGCAGGATGTAGGAACCGATGGCCAGCAGGATCACCACGCAGGCTGTGATGAAGTAGCCAAATGCGCTGTCTTCCAGCAATGAGCCGCCTGGGAGCACGGAGAGGAGAGAGGCCGGAGGTGAGGGAAGGGCAGAGGGGGTTGCTGGGGAAGGCAACAATAGGGGAAGAGACATGCCCTGCCTCTCCCCCCTGCTCCAGCTCTGCCAGAAGGACACCCCTCTCCTAGGACAGGATGTTTGCAGAAGCCTGTGGAGACCCCCCAAGCTGCCCCCTACAGTGATCACCTACCCAATAATTGGATTTTAGTGCCCCTCCCAGAGTGACCCCCAAGTGTGCCCTTTCCTAGAGGTGCCCTGGCAGCTGGCTCTGAACTGTGTGTGTGTAGGGGGGGTGTCGAGGGGACGGACAATCTGCACACCCTCTGCACCGATCAGGCCCTCCTGCAGCTCCTGGGCACAGGCTGTGTTTTGCAGCAGATCCCACTGAAAGGTGGGCGACTGGAGGGCTGTAGACAGGGCTTCATGGGAGTTACTCACTGGCGATAGCGCAGATCATGGCCAGAGCTGCGAAGGTCCCTGCCATGCCCTGCCCGCTCATGATAGGGGCTGTGTAGCTGACAGGCAGCAGCCCTGCCAATCCAAAGAGGCTGCCCTGGAGGATGGCACCAAAGGCTGCAAGGACAAAGACAGGTAATAATGAGGATCGGCAAATAGGGGTGACACATAACAGTGCCGTTCTCCCACCCTTGCTGTGAGACAAACAGGGGATCTGCACTACATCGCGGCCAGTGCCCCTGCCCGGCTCCCTATGGCGCCTCCTGCTGCGGGAGGAGTAGCCATGCATTTCAGTGCCAGGAGATCAGACCCAGATGCGAGACCCTGTAGCAGCAGAGTGGGTTGGCACTGCCTGGGGTAACAGCGAAGGGAGTGGTTGAATGCGGCCAGTGCCTCTTTCCACCCCTCTGGGGCCAGCTTCCCCGACCCCAATAGCATCAAGGATTGCCCAAGGCCCCCACTCACAATTGATGAGGATGATCTTGACCATGGTGATGACGAAGAAGGGGAGGGGCTCCAGGGGGATCTTTACCAAGGCAGCTGTCATCATGAAGACCAGCAGGATGGCAACCAGGCTGCCCAGGATACGGACTCTCTGGGGGACCCTGCAGGGCGGCAAGAGAGCCCCACAGTGAGAAGAGCCCCTGCCAACAGGGCCATGGGGGGCTGCGAGAGGCACCCACCTCGGCAGGCCTGCCTTAAAGGGAAATTGGGTCACAAAAGCCAGGTGTTTGGTGGGTCTCGTGCCAGTGTCGATTGGGGATTGGTCCAGCTGGGCTCTGGGAGGATGGAGGGGACCCGGAGGGAGGCTGAGTTCTCTGCTTGGCCAGAGGGGATGGAGATGAGGGACCGGGCCAGGGCAGGGGCCCAGACTTACCTCTGGTGGAGGAAGGAGTTGAGGCAGGTGAAGATGAGCAGGGGTAGCATGGAACAGAGCGTCATGAAATTGTTGAACCTGGCCTGCAGGTGGGTGGGGGGAGGCTCCTGGCCCTTGTCCGTGCTGTTCAGCCCAGCGAGGGGCTCCAGGGAGGAAATGTTCTGGGGTTCCCCAAGGCGGTTGGTGAAATACTGAAAGGGAGAGAGCGAAATGAATGCGCCTGTCTCCGACACACCCATGCCACATGCACGTCCCTCCTGGCGCATACCAGCTCCCAGACCAACACGAGCATGGACCACACGCACCACACACTCCTTACCCTGGTGGCTGTCATGAAGAAATTCCATGGCAGCAGCGTCCCCAGGCCAAGTGTGAAGAGTATCAGCCAGACAGCTTTATACCTGTGCGAGAGATGGGCAGAGTCAGAGGGGTCTCTGAGCAGGCTGCTGCTGGGACAGGTCAGGCGGTAGGAGGATGTGTGGATATTGCCCCCATCTCCTGACCATCCCTGGCCCAAAAGAGGGGAGAGGGGAAGGAGGCACCGAATCATGAATTAGCTCAGGTTCAGTGTTCATAAAGGGAGGGCAGAGGAGAGATTTTCTTGGAGAAGGCAGGGGCCTGGGCTACCTGCCACTCCCACAGCTCTGCCAATGCCCCTCACCCCTGACCTGCAGCCCCCCTGCTATCCCAGCCCTGGGCTCCCCACACACAGCTCTGTCAACACCCCTTGCCCCTGACCTGCAGCCCCTCTGCTATCCCAGCGTTGGGCTCCCCACACACAGCTCTTCCCATCTCTATCGCTCCTGACCTGCAGCCCCTGGCTGTTCCAACCCTAGGCTTCCTTAAGCAGACATTAATTACATTCCTCAGGACAGTGCAGGCTGGTGCTGCTCAAGCTCCCTCACACAACACAACACAGACAGACACTAGCCTTTGGGGCACCCCTGCCGAATTCTGCAGCACTCTTACAAGCACTAATGTCACCGGCCAGTTCCCAGATTCAGAGATTCTCAGGACAGAAGGACCATTGTGACCATCTAGTCTGACGCCCCGTATAATACAGGCCGGAGAACGGCCCCAGAATAATTCCCTGAGCATATCCTTTAGAAAAACATCCAGTCTTGGTTTAAACACTGCCATTGTTGGAGAATCCACCATGATCCTTGGTAAATTGTTCCAGTGGTTAATTACCCTCCCTGGTAAAACTCGGTCTTATTTCCAGTCTGAATTTGCCTTGCTTTGACTTCCAGCCATTGGATCGTGTTGTACCTTTCTCTGCTAGAACGAAGAGCCGACTAACAAGTATTTGTTCCCCATATAGATACTTATAGACTGGAATCAAGTGACCCCGAACCTTCTCTTTGTTAAGCTAAATAGATTGAGCACCTTGAGTCTATCACTATAAGGCCTGTTTTCTAACTTTTTAATCATTCTTGTGGTTCTTCTCTGAACCTCTCCCCAATTTATCAAACTTCTTCTTGAACCATGTGTGGGCACCAGAACTGGACACAGAGTGTGCCAGCAGCAGTCACCCCAGTGCCAAATACAACCGTAAAATAACCTCTCCACTCCTACTTGCGATTCCCCTGTTTATACAGCCCAGGATCACTTTCGCCCTTTTGACCACAATGGAGCACTGAGAGCTCATGGTCAGCTGATTAGCTGCCAGGACACCCAAGTCTTTGTCAGAGGGTTCTCCATTCAGTGGGGCACTGTGCCGTTGTGCCTGTTTTTACAGAGGTGCTGAACACCCCGCAGCTCCCACTGGCTTCACCTGGACCAGCGAGTGCTCAGCCCCTCTGAGAATCAGGCCCTACATGTCCAACATGGGACACTCAAAGCCTAGAGCTGCTTTTGCCCACCTAGGCCTTGATGCAGTCAAATGGGCACGCGGAGTCCTGGCTGCCCCTTAGTGGCAGCTCTAATCATAGTGCTGCTTAGTACAGCACCCGCCTGTTGGACCCAGAACCCCCTAATGGGAAGTTGGATGTGTTGGAGTTCGGAGAAATAAGGCCAGGTGGGTTGTTAGCTGCGAACACCAGGGGCTCCCACTTCCTTACCCGCTGTGTATGCCTTCCCAAAGAGAAGAGACTGGGTGCCCCCAACAAGGTGTAACCGGGGGGGAGCTATATCTGACACTCTATATGGCATTGATGCTAAGGCAGGAGAATGGATCCCACTTGTAGGAGAGGGGCAGCTCTCTGCGGGAGGGGCAGTGGGGAGAAGGGTGACTGCTTGGCCCAGGACAGGTTGTGTGGAGCCCTGCAAGTGCTGGGAGCAGCCCCGCCTCCCACTGACATTAAGCAAGAGTGCAAGGGTTCAGCTGCCCTGTGACCCAAAGGGGATTTCCAAGCTGTTATGAAAGGGAGGGAGCAAGCGAGGGTGTTGGCTGCTCACAGGCCCGTGGCGGCCAGATATGTGCTGGCAGCTAGCAGATGTGGGAGGGGGCCAAGTCTCTTAGTATTTGTCTTCTCCTCGCAGTGCGGAATGTTTGCAGCCCATGAGTTATGGGGAAACTGACAAGAGGAGAGCTGCCAAGGGAGGAGAGCGCCACAGACCTGATCCTGTTGCTTTAGTCACGTCATGAGCTACAGACTGGGCTCCACCGTAGAACTACAAATAGCACAGCACTGGCTGCTGCTCCCCCAGCCCTCTGCTCCAGGGCCACGGCAGAAGGCAGGGCAGTAGGGTTTCTGGGTCTGGGGACAGCAATAGCTCCCCACCACCCCACCTCCAAGTTTCAGGGACACTGTATTTGTCAAGATCATGGCCCCTGTGGGCTCATCCCAGGGTCCTTGGGCTCTTCTGGCAGTCCTGTCACTTGGTGAGCCTGCCAGGCTGCAGGGAGGGGGTCCCGGAAACATTGCTGCAGCTGTGGTTCTGTCAGGAGGGGCTGGTCAGGGGACCAGCGCGGGAGGCGATGTTTCCAGGGGACGTGTGTGCACGCATACTAAGGCCTGGCCATACCTGTCTGAGGGACCGCTGCTCGTCATCATGGTGCCTGGTGGCGGTCAGCGAGGTTTGGTAGTGGTACTCTCACTGTGCTGCTGGCGTCCTGCAAATCCAAACCAAACAGAGAGCTTAGTGGGGAGCTGGAATCCTGGGAGCAAGAGGCGCAATGCTGGTTTTAGTGCTGGGGTCATCCTGGGTGAGCTCCCAAAGGGCTGGGATCAGCAACGCTCTGAAAGGGAACAGTACCCGCACAGATCTGCCTCCCCTTTGCAGAGCTGCTGCTTGGAGCGCTTCGAAACGACTTGCTCAGGACAGGCTGGGATGCAGGGCAGTGGGGTCGGAGGCCTGAAGCCCCTTCCTCCTGCAGGGAAGCCCTGCCCTGACACTGCCCCTTTCTCCCCTGGGTGAGTTGAGCTGGCATTTTTCTCAGCTCCTCAGTCCCCTCTGCATCAGCCAGGCATATCTGTTCCCCTTCAGTTACATACCCAGCAGGTCCCACCCAGGAGGCCTGGCTCCTCCATTCTAGGCTATGTGGAGTCGCCAGCCCAGCAGTGACTCCAGTAGGGGCAAATACCCCATCTCCAGACAAGGGGAATGCCTGGCTCTGGCATGCTCTAGGTTCCTTTAAGCTGGTGCATATCTCCCACCCCCTTTTCTCTGCCATGTACACTGGAGCAAATCCTCCACAAGGGCTGAGGCCCCTCCCAACCCCTCTTTGGTACCAAGTGACAACGAACCTTTAGGCACCTGCTCCAGCCATGTCTGCTTTCTGCAGAGACCCGGCCCTGCTTTATCCCTATACACCAACGGCTCTTCAGCCCTGAGGATGGATCAAGGGCCAGCTGGAGGGTCTGAGCATAGGCCAATCTCCTCCTCCCACAGAGACTGCAGGATTTGCTGCCCCATCAGCAGGAGCAGCCCTAGCCTGGCCCTTGCCAGTTTCAACTGTTACTACATTGGGCACTTCCTCTTCACACGCAGTGGGCATACTCTGGGGGCCCCCGTCTAGCTCACTCCCCTCTGCAGATCACATGACCCCCTGGACAGGGCAGAAGTGTGATCCCTTTTGTCGCTTATGGGGCACAGCATAGTTACCTAGTACATCTCACCCACTTCCCCCTACCATGGCTACCCCTCAGAGAGCCAGCGCCCAGCCACAGCTGGGACTGCTCCTCAAGGCTCCAGCATCAGTCTAAGGGAGCCCAGAAATAATGGAGAGCAAACGGGAAAGCCACTGCATCTGGTGGGAGAAAGCCTACTCAAGGCGAGGAGTTCAGCTCAGGGGACACGCGAGTGCGGGAAGGAACTTGGGAAGACAACTATGAAGGTGGAAGGTGCTGCACCAGAAGAGACTAGTGGGCCCATATGCCCAGCATCCTCTGTCCTTGCTGAGCTGGATCAGATCAATGGGCCCATCTAATCTGATGCCCCCTTACGTCCCCTGCTGCACTGGCTGCTGGTCCCAGTACTTAATGGCACAAGGAACGTTTAAAAAAAATCCTCATCATGCACCTGGCCAGGTGTGCAACCCTCTCCCTAGCCAGCTGACACCGTGAAGCGTGACATCCAGTTGCCCGTAGGTCAGCATGCAGAAAGCTGCAAGCGTTCCTGCTGCATATCCTGCTCCCCAGCCAGATTCATCCTGCCACTGCACAAGGGGCCCAGGGCAACTGGATCCCTCCTGTTGGGAGAGTTCCAGTGGGGCTGATCAGAACCTGGATCCCAATATGCCGCCTGATAAACGCCCTGACTGTGAGACACACCCCTGCTCCCCCACCACACCTGCATCATAGAAGGGCTGCTGGAGAGGCCGAGCCCATGCACACACCTGGGGCTGACAGAGCCAACGGAGGCTCTGGCAGCCCCATGCCCATTGAACGGGAAGGCGTGTCTGAAGGCAGTGGAACTGTGTTTTGCCTCCCCGGGGGTGAGTGCCAAGCCCCTCCTGGTCATGGGGGCTGCGTTGGAGCAGATGAGTTGGTGTCAGCTGGCGTCAGGTCACATCACACAGAGCCAAGGGAAGGGAAGTGAGGAAATGGAGGATTTCGCGGAGGGGATAGCGTGTGAGCAGTACTACAGGCTGCCAGCTTCAGGATCCCAGAGGAACGATGGAGCAGGGCAGCAAGGCCCAGGAGCTGGGGAGTTTGCCGGCGTGGGGACGGCTCTCCCTGCCAGCAGTGCAGCTGCAGTGGGCCCGCTTGCAGCAGCCTCTGAAAGCCCATCTGTCACAGGGCCCTGTCACACCTGGTTTAGTTCTGCTGCTCTGAGCTGGTGGGTCCCCACACACTCCTCTCCCAGGCCCCTCTCTCTGCCCTGAAGGGGCCATTCACTCCTGTTTCCCTACTGACTGTGAGCCCATGGCACTCTGGGAAAGGCGAGCGGCCTTCCTAAGGGAAGGTGCCATAGCTGCTTAACCCCATGCTCTCATTTTGCTAAGTGCCTCCATTTCTTTCCAGAGTGCTGGCTTATTGCAAGCACTCACAGACCAGCACTCATTACTCCCAAATACTTGTAATGCAGCCAGCTCAATACAAGCAAATCAGTGTGAGTGACCCAGCCTGTGCCGCCTTGGGCAACCCAATAACAGTGCCCTACAACCAACCAGCGTACGTAGCCCAGCCTTCACAAGCAATCCTGCGATAATGCCCAGCTCAGCTGGGCTAAGAAAGCCTGCGAGACAGCTGCTGGGCCTGCACTCTTCCTCTCAGAGGATACATCAGCCTTCATGGATCGTGAAATCCTCCGCACATCAGGGAGAGGAAATACTTTTTTCAAGGTCATGGCATAACAGCTTTGTGACAGTTCTGCAGAGCTTAGAAATGAAATCTCCCTGCAGGGGAGGGATGTGGGAGCCCTTGTAATAAGCCAGGCTGCTGCTCCCTCTTGTGAATCGGCTGCAGGGCTACCTCTGACAAACTGCGCGGCCCTTCAGGGCTTCAGGCCACATGGGATGGCATGAGCTTTCCATGGTCAGTACTTTCACCCCTGGTACGCGCCAAAAATGGCTGTCAAGGACATTGTTCCCATAAAACGATCAGGACAGGACAGGTCCAGATGCCTTTCCTGCCCTTATCTATAGATATTCTTCAGAGAGTCAAAAGTCTTTCAGATGTCCCAGTGCAGGGGCTGACTTGAAGGGACTCCCATCTGAGTTCACGCTGCCCTTAGGGGAGTGCCCATGGACGCTTTTGATACGGATAGAGTGTATATTTGGCAGTTGTACATTGAACGCAAAAATCTCGCTGATGCTGCACTATGGTATATCTGAGATTTCACACTCCCACCTGGCTCCCATATGGATCCTAACCTGGCTGCTATTTAAACTAAAGGGCAATTGGGCACAACAACATATGGGCATCAACTGACTATGGACACATTTAGGATGGCAATTAGAAGGTTTCTAACCCTCAGACAGATGAGGATCTGGAACTCCGAATAGGAGTTGTAGGGGCAAACCATGATCTAGTTTTAAGAGTGAGCTGGACAAATGTATGCGTGCGATTGTATGACGGGGTTGCTTGTGATCGAAAGGTCAGGGCTCAGCAGCCTTGGGGCTCCCTTCCAGTTTGCCTTATGTTCCTAAAAGGTCTTGTTTCAGGGTTCCAGCCGGCCACCCTGCAGGGGTCGGGAAGGGATTCCCCCCTCCCTGCCAACGTATTCTGGGAGGTTTTTTTTTTTTTTTTTTTTTTAAATCTCCTTCCTCTGAAGCATCAGGGATGGCCATGGTCAGAGATGGTTCGTTGCACGGGGAGGGTTGGAGCTCTGAGATGGCACCAAGCACTCTCTCTCAGCTACTTGCCCCACATGCTCATGGTCATCGCCATATGTAGGGTTAGGAAGGAATTTCCCCCCCAGGTCAGATTCGGGGAAACCCTTGGGGTTTGGGTTTTTTTGCCTTCTTCTGCAGCATGCGGGTCACTTGCAGGATTATCTGGGTATATCACACTTAATCATTTCCCTGTCATTGCAGGGGAACTTGGTCCCTCCTATCCTCTGCCTGTGGCACATGACAGTCTAGTCTCCTGAGGGCTGTAATACTGTGGTCTCATTGAGGTCGCTGGGTTTCGTGTGAGGGTGCTGGGAGGTGCTGTTGGTCTGAGATATACAGGAGGTCAGACTATTATGAACTGGTGGTCCCAGTTTGGCCTTCAACTCTATGACTAATGAGGCTGTGGATCCACTAATTTGGAGCTGTCTGGCCTGGTGAGGGTCAGGTTCCTGGTAAACGCAGGTTTTTACAGTTAGCCTCTTGTATTTCTACATCCCAGGCAGAGGCTGTGTGCACAGAGAGCTGTATTTGTGCACGTGTGCATCCAGGGGATGGTGTGTCTCATACTGTTCCCAGAATGACGACAAACCCTTTGATTCAACAGTCACCTTCAAAGAGCTGATGAGGAAACAGCCACAGTTTCCAGTCATCCTCTCTCTTCCTTCCTGGGTCCTGTTTTCAGACATCCTCTTTCATTGCTCGCCTGAGCCCAGAAACCTGGGAACCCCACAGCCACTTCCCACAGGCTTCCAAACCGGAGGCTCTGCCCCTCCCTGGGAAGAGGCAGCAGGATCATGGCAGTCTCTGAAGGGCCAGTGCCTAGAGTCTCTGCTCCATTTTTACAGGGGCTCTGTATGCTGGGGCCAATGAGAGAGAGAGAGAGAGAGACTAAGCTCTTCAGAGGCAGTTGGACATCAGGCTCCCCCATCCTGCTCGGGTGTCTCTAATGGGGGCAGTAATGCCTGCTCTCTCATCCCGGCAAAGCTGCTGACAGCCCTAAGACTCTCATTGCAGACACTCACCCCCTTCCTCCAGGTCAGGGACCCTGCAGCAGCTCCTAGCATTGTCCACAACCATGACCCTGTCCTGTCCTGCTCCATTTTCACTCCCCCATCTCTTTGGCAGGGAGTGTGAAATCAGCCAGCCCTGAAGAGGAGTCATAATCCCAGCACTCTGGGAGTGAAAGGGTGACCCGAGCCCAGCCCCTCTCAGCCACCCCATCTGCAGAGCCTCAGGTGGGAACTCTGCAGCCAGTGGGAACTCTCTGGAGAAATATAAAACCAAGGTGTTTTATCTTTCCTAGCACCCGGCTCCTTCTTATCACAGCTGCCCAGAAGTCTGGGGGGAGTGGCACAGCAGTGTTTCAGGGCTGGGATATGCCTTGAGTTACAGGCTACAGACCACTGTACCAGCCACTTCCAAAGCTAATGAGCACAGCTCCTGACACTGTGCGGGACCTGAGCTAACGTACCCGGTCAGCACACTCCACGCTACTTGAGGAGCCAAATATAGCCAGCTCCCCAGGCATCTCCGACCCAGTTTGACTCACCCAGCATGGACCTCATGGGGTGAGTTACACTGGCATGAGAGGAGAAACAGACCTTCCAGGGAGAATCCAGGGCTGCAATAACAGTGGTTAGTTACCGATGGGGTGTAAACGATCACAAACAGCTGCAAGTGGGCCTGGAGTAAAGTTGTGCTAATGACCCTGATCTGGCACCAGGTGAGTGCGGAGAAAGAGTGTAACACATATGCTGAGGGGCTCGGTTGGTTGCAGCAGCTAATAGGTGGGCACAGAGTAAACTGAAGAGCTGCTTTATCTTACACCCACCTGTTAGTTACTTCTCCCACTACACACTCCCCGCTTAGTGCATAAGACAAACTCCTTTCAAACCCCCCCATCCAATGCCAGATCCGTGCCAGTCACACAGCTTTCCCAGAGCATTCACTCCCACCTGCTTCCCGACCATTCCACACAGTTCTGCTAGAAGTGGCCCTCGGGCTCAGAGTCTGATCAGAGTTGTACAGTGTAAAGCCAGTACTACTGCCTGGAGTGACTTCACATGTACCCTGCTGTAACTCACAGCACAATCAGACTCTGGGTGTTTACACCAGACTAAAGAGTTTTCCGTGAAAAAGAGAGAGAGCTGGCCCATTGAGTTTGGGGTAAAGTTTCCCTGCAGATTGAACTTCTAGGATCCCTGCCTACAACCCCTTACCAAATGCCCCCATCCTACCAGCCAGGTGCTCTCGATAGCTCCTTCATGCTCTCTGTGCCTTGGGCATGCTCCTAGCTCCCCCAGAATTACGCATATTTTGGAACAGTTCCTAAGAGACTAGCATATAAAGTAGATCATTAGAGAAACTCCCACAAACACAGCCGCTTAAATAACAGCGCAAACAATGCCGAGTTCTCACAACAGGAGGAGGACTCAGCCCCCATGCTCCTGGCTCCCTTCAGCTGCAGCAATCTCCCAACCCCCCTGCTTCCGCAACATGTGACAGAATGGAAACCGACCTGTTGTCTAAACCCAGCTGCAGACCCTTAAATCCCGCAGCTGGGAACAACTGGCTGGTTTGGGGTGTGGATCCCCCTTGCCCCAGTGGACAACCAAGAGAGATTTACCAAGAGGGCAGGTGGGTCTCCGTCAGTCAGGTCGCTCCAGACCCTTCAGGCTGCACTGGGCAGAGACTCCATGGAGCAGCAGCTCAGGGAGGTGCCCTAAAGGCCCTGCGGCTGGTATCTGAGCAGTCCCACAAGCTGAAGCCAGCACTCTGGATGTGGGAGGGGAAAAGCAGATACAAGAACTGACCCGGGCCTCTTTCTGAGAAAACACAAAGAACTCTCCCCTGACAACCTGCTATGTCAGAGGAGCGGAGATAAGCTACTCTCAGTGTGGATACCAAGCACGTGGGACAGGGCCTGTCTCTCCGATGAGATGTCACATAGGGATCCTGGTTACTTATGCCCACTAGAGATTCCCAAGCACTTCTGGTGATGCAGGGTGTTACATCCTGTGCCATGGCCTCATCTCAACTTGAGCAAGTCCATTCAGCCACCCTCACTCTCCTTGCCGTTTCAAACAGATACTGAATTCCTGCCTTGCTTCGTGGCTTAAAAAATTGTGCCATGTCACTGTGCACTGATAAAAGGCTGCCACGCTCCACCCAAACAGTGGCTGCACTGGAGCAACCAGAGAAACATTGTGTGTGTGTGAAGGAGAGTGTTTAACAGAGGTGAAGCCAGTGAATAGGGGGTGGGGGTGGGCACTGTTTCTATACAGGCAGTAAATCTGTGTGCATTCCCACTTGAGTGTAACGCAGTACAGATACAGACAGGTTGGAGGGAGGGACCTGTGCCCCAGGGCCAGAGCAGAACTCTGGCTATCTATCTCCACAGAGTTAGCCACACACAGGCTGTCTCTGCTCTGCCCCAGACTCAGTCAGGGAGTCTAAGGGCTGGGGTGTGCAAACTGCTAGCCTGCTGAAGGAAAGATCTATACACATTTGAACTGATTTGCTGACTGGGCCAGTTTTCTCCCCTAGAACTTACTGTGATGGTTCTCCGGGTACCCAGAACTTGGCACCTGCTGCCTCCAGAGCAAGAGAGCTTGCCTGTGGTAGCTAGGTATTAGCTCCCTGATACCACCAGCCTTCCTAGCTAGTACAGTAGGTTTTCCCCTAAAGTTCAGTCTGTTGCAGAGTTGGCTGACTTCAGACGAACCAGGATCCAATCTTTTATGAAACATGCTCGCTCAACAAGACGTCTTCTCGGTGAAGGGATGCAGAGGATCATTCTCCATGCTGTGATAGAATGAATTAGAATTTTGTTTTCATTCACAGACAGGGTGACCCCATCTGTTGTATCCTTCCTTTTTACCTCCAAGTGGTTTCAATGTTTATAGTTTGTCTTTGATGGTTTTCTATTCACTGTTCTCAGTTGCTGCAATCGTAGAAAATTGAGCAACATGTGACATAATCAGTTAGCCGGGGCGGGGGGGGAGGGAAGAAATGTTCCCTTCCACTTGAATGGGCCACCACCAAGATGACTTAATGCTTTCCTGTGCCCTATGGACTCATTTTTACTCCAAGACCATAAGGTACAGCTTTCAATATAGTTACATTATTCCTTAAACATTACCCATACACACAATGGTTATAAGTTACAAGCACTCAGTAGAGACATCATATGCTACCCTTCATGGATAAACACCCAGAAAATGGTGTATGAGGTGGACTGAGTTTGTCAGGTCTGAGACAGGAGTTGTTTGTAAAGAACAGCGAGCCCTTTGCCCATTGGCACCAATTGGCCTCCGTGTCACAAAGATCCATTCCTACCCAAATCCTAAGTTCACCAGAACTAGGACCCTGGTAGGTCAAAGCAGGCTTCGGAGAAATTAAAAGTGGTTACCACAGCAATAACAAGGAAGAGCCAAGAGCAGCTGACCGTAAAATACCCAGGAAGGGAGGGAAGGAGGTTGGCCTTGCTCAGAGAAGCAGATGCCACTGAAGTATCCTAGGAGATGCAAGTCAGGTCATTGGGGGTTTACAGAAGGAGGCTCTGCCATAGAGTTAATATTGGTCTATTAAATATCCAGTGCCCACCCAGCATCCAAAACTGTACCCAATGCTTCAGTGTTTAGCCCCGTGTCCCATGGTCCCACTTCCAAGCCAGCACCATGCTAGGCAGCAGTCAGTCCCAGGCCTTACTTGGCATTCTCCAGAGTCCTCACCAACCTCCTCCTGCTGAGCTGTCACAGGCTGACACTGCCCCTTTAGGGCAGAGCAGAGCCAGTGCATCCTGAGCCTCATCAGCTCACTCCAATTCAAAGGGTGGGGCAGCATTGGGTGCTACCAAAGATCCAGAAGAGACCCCCCGAGAGAAATATCTGGTGACTCAGGGCTGCCTGGCAGCACTGACTAGAGGAACAAGAAAAGAGGCAAGTTAGCACTACCAGCGCCTGTATGTTTGGAACCTGGGAGAGGGCTGAAGGCGGGAGAGCAGCAAGAGAAGGTTGCTGGCTGACATCCCCCAGCCAAGAGCCAGAACTGGAGGCAGGAGGAGAAGCAGCAGCAGCGGGAGCTGCCTGTTGGCTCTAGCTGGAGATGGGGACAAAGGAGGGTGGAAGGCAGAGGAGCAAAGGAGGGGCCTACGCATTGCCACCTCCAGGGCTTGAAAGCTGGTACCAGAGGAACTGTGAGAGGGCTGGGGAGAGGGAGGGATGCTTCCCTGGCAAGGATGCTGCCAGCAGAGAGGCTGGGGAGTTCCTGCTGGGAAGAACAGGGATTGCACCCCAGGAGGAAGGGCTGGGCTGGCTGTCCCAGCAGAGGGACAGGAGGAGTGACAGAGTCTGGGTGTGGCGGGTGATGCCAGAATGTGGTATGTATTATGCCCATGGCCAAGAGGGTGTGTGATTTTCAGGACAGCTTGCACTGGGGTGATAAAGGACTATAGTTTGGGACTTTTGGTAATAAACTCACCCCAAAGAAGGGCATTATTGTAGCAAGAGAGCCTGCATTGGAGCTCTTGGGTTACCGGAGAGGGGGACACTAAGGGCAGGCCACACATGTCATACCATGGCTTGCCACCTGAGGTGCTGCAGACAGGCTGCCTTCTGATACCGGCCATCGTTGGGAAAAGGGAAAGGTGGTACAGCAGAACCTCAGAGTTACAAACATCAGAGTTATGAACTGACCGCTCAGCCACGCACCTTATTTGGACCTGGAAGTACGCAATCAGGCAGCAGCAGTGACCAACCCTCCCCCCCCCGCCATACACACACACAAATACTGTACAGCACAGTACTACATTCAACATAAACTACTAAAAAAAATAAAGTTAAGAAAAGAAAGACTTGACAAGGCAAGGAAACTGTGCTTGTTTCATTTAAATTAAGACCGCTAAAAGCAGCATTTTTCTTCTGCATGGTAAAGTTTCAAAGCTGTATGAAGTCAGTGTTCAGTTGTACACATTTGAAAGAACAACCAGAACATTTTGTTCAGAGTTACAAACAAACTCCACCCCAAGCGTTGGTAACTCGGAGGTTCTACTGTAAGTGCTGAATGGGGTAGTTGGAAAAGCTCTTGTTCAGTGGTAGTGCTGGGAAAGCCTTCATCCAGCATAGCGGTGGCAGTGGAGGATCCCACACTGATTCCTGCTTCCCTAATGCACCCTGATCTTCACCCCTTCACAGATCTTCTCCCTTTTTCCCCAGGTCCCAAGGATACCTGAACGCACAAACAGTCCTTGCTCTCCGCACCGATCCCTGCCCCAGGGCCTAACTCTTTGCGGCCTGTGTGTTTGAAACTAGCATTGAAACCCCCATTTTCACATCCCCCTGCAAAGAGTCCTGCAGTTGCTCACTATCCCCCAGTTCACCAGTCTGTGCAGCAACAGGAGAGAGGAGCAAAGTCCCCTTTGTGGGGCAGTGTGCATAGGAGGCGGGAGGTCCCTGGGGGTGCTGGAAGGGAGTGGGAATGAGGGGGGTGGATTCCAACCTTGTTGCTTCACTCTTGGCACCAGGGTCTAGGGTCAGGACGGAGTCAAATAAGAGAAAGAAACTAGGGGCAGATGGGAAGCTAGCGTGAATTGGCAGAGCAACCGAGAGGGTGCCTGGGGAGATTATAACCTCCTGCTCCTTGGGTACTGGGCCTGTTCTGCACAGCTACTAGTCAGTGGGTTAGGCCCCAGCCTCTGCTGATGCTCAGAGCAGCCTGGGCCTTGTTTGTCTTCAAAGGGCAAGGGTGGCTGGTTCCAACATGACAACAACTAAATGCTAGCTTTCCTCAGGTGGCCCATCTCCTCTGTGTTTGTGTGGCCGGTACTGCAGCTCGGGGGACAGTGATTGCTCTGGGGATTTCAGAAGGGGGGCCCCCCAATGTTAAAGGTGCTGATATTCCCCACAGGGGAAGTGCCCGGGAGCTCTCAGAGCCAAACACGCCCTGGCAAGGGATCTTCCCCCTCCCTTGCGAATAAGTCACATTTCTCTGGCTCCTTTCATAGCTACAGGAATCACTTGCCCAACACTGAGACATACTCCTCCAAAGGTGGCTGTGTTTATGTTTTTGTTCCCTCTCCGTTAGAGTGGCCATGTTTACTGGGCCCACTCCTCCCTGACCACCGTCTCCAGGTGGAACTACACAGTGCCAGGAGCAGCCCGGTGGTGTTGGAACAGCTGGGTAAAGCTGTGCTGAGCTGGCTGTAGGCTGGGAATTGCATTCCCCCCCCCCCCCCCCGAGGGGGTTAAGCTGCTAAGAGCTGCCCTGAGCTGGTCTTGGGCTAGTAGCTGCCATTCTGTGGCTCTTAAGAAAGCGTTCAGAAGCCTAGGGCAGCCAGCAGCCTCTCCCTGGTGCTCACCCTCTGTGCTCCCCAACTCTGGCCTGTTGCTGGTTTAGCCCTGTAATTCACCCCCAAGCCTTAGCTGCCCACAGCAGGTTAGAGCCCGACTCCCTGGGGAAATACAGAGTGAGGGTTGCCCTGACCCTGAGGGCAAGGGGCCGCTCGCAGAGCTTGGGGCTGCTGCGCTTATGCAGCTCCTCTCCCGCTGCTTGGTGAAGGTGTAGCTTCCACTCAGCTATTTCTACTATTCAGCTGCTCCTGCTTAGCTATTTTTAGGAGGCCGCTGGGCTGGGGAGCCCAAATGAGACTTGCAGCTGGTTCCAATTTAGAGGTGGAGAGGGAAATGCAGCCAAAACCGAACAAAATGTTCCGTGGGCTGACCATTACCATTTCCCCAAGTTGCAAAGATTTATGGGGGGGGGGGGGGGGGCTGTGGGGCTCTTCCTTAGGATTGTTAGCCTCACTAGGAGCTAGGCTTGCCGCTCAGCTCAACCAGCTGCCTGCTGTTCCCAGCGGGATGTCCGGTGGCAACGAGGCTGGGATTTTCTGCCCTCTCCATCAGTCATGGCCAGTTCTTAGTATGGGCATGACAGAAATGCAGTAACTATTTTGGGTCCCAGCCCCCAGAGCAACTGGCCCCTCCCTCTCTACCAGACAGAGGCAGAGCAGGGCCAGAGCCAGTGCTCTGAGAGGGAAAGGGACATGCCTGTGTTATTCCCATCATGGGAAGTGGGGCAGGGAGAGAGGCAGAGGCAGGAGAGACTTTGGGGCTGAACCGTGGGCCTGGGGAAATGCTTGGCCCTGCTCAGGGCTGCTGAAGTGGTGCAGCTTTAGTACCAATCCCTAACGCTCTCCAGCAGCAGATCTGCTAGCACTTTCCAAAGGGGGTCAAAGTATTCTCTCCCTTTTACAGCTGGGAAACGGATGCAGGGAGGTGATGTGACTTGCTCAAGGGCTCTGAAGGTCAGTGGAGGTAGAACTCAGGTGCCCTGCGTCCCAGGCTTCATGCCCTGGAGGTCAGCTGCATTTGAAAGAGGCTACCCTGGTGTTGGTTGCTAGCTCAGCCTCATCAGGTGGGCAGGGGCATGAGACTTCAGTGCCAGGGAAGGGATGGGCAGGTGCTACATGGGGTGGCCCTCTAGCTCTGCTGCTGCCCCTCAAATCGGAGCTGCTCTCTCCCACCCTCCTACTTTCACTCACACTCTCCAGACAGACTATTGATTATATCAGTTGGGCTAGTGAGAAGGGTGGGTGGATGGGGGAAGGATAGGCTGAGGTCTGCAAACTCATCTCATTTGTGACCTGAGTCAGAATGTGAACCCAGCTCTGCAGAGATGGAAGGCCAGTGCACTAACCCTCTCTCGTCAGCTCTCCACTTTGCACCCTGAGTTACATCCCCAAACTCTGCTACAGGCTAAACAGGAGTTTCTCTGCACTGGACCTTGGGGTAACAGGCTGATGCTAAGGGGCCATTCGCTCCCCATTCTCCACAACCAGAGAGGTGTCTGTCACATGGCTGGAGCAGGGGTGTCCCTGGCACAGGCATGGCTCCAAGGAGCAAATGGAGAGTGGGAGTGATGCTGTGGCCAGGTCTCCTCACCCCAGCCACATAGCTGGAATTAGGTTGGAGAGGCTTTCCCACTAACATGCCCTCCCCAAAATGGCCCCCACATTCCCCCACCGGCTGAGGGGGATCCCTGGCCTTGCAGGCCACATCCTCCCATGCTGCAGGCAACTCACAATGATGGGGCAGAGCCCTGCCCCCCCCCAAGGATCGGGTAGCCCCAGGAGATGCTGATCTTCAAACCCCATGGCAGAGAGCTCACGTGCAATGCAGCCAAGTACCAATGCCATGGGCACTGCCCACAGCAAGGGGGCTGGCTGGAATGCTAGCTCCACCCCTTCAACACAATCACACCCACGAGCAACTCCCAGGAGGTCTCCCCCCACCCCTAGGCACACAGGGCAAGATGGGACAAGCACAAGGACCAGCAGGGTCACTGTGAGCAGTCCAGAGGCGGGAGGGTGTGTCCCTGTGTTTAGCACAATGAGGCCCTGACCTTGAGTGGGGCTGTGGATAGCTCTGCAATACAAATGATGAGATGCCTGTTGCTTGGCCAGGGCAGAGCGGGTAACCTGTCCCCCTGCAACTAGATACCCTCATGCAGCCCCCCACTACTGGCTGTCAGTCAAGGACCAGCTGGGGCAGCACATGTCCCTAAGTTCTGGGTTCCCAACCTGGGACAGCTGGGGATGGATCGTCCGGGGTGCTGTGCACCCACAGCTCCCATGTACCTTAACTGGAGCTGCGGGCGCTCGGCTCTTCTGAAGTCAGGCCCTGGCCCTTGTCTCAGCAGGGACACCCACAGCTCAGTGAGAACAGCTGAACACCATGGCACTATTTGCTAAAAAGCTCTTTAAGGTGGGGACTCTGTCTCCATCAACATCGCCCACAGGAGGGAGGCGCTACTAGCCAGAGGCACCGCTGCAAGGCCATGAGCCCCTCCGTTCTGAGGAGGGGGCCTGAGCAGGCCAGCCCCTCCCTGGGTGCAGGCTGACCCACCTAGAGACGGCTCAGAGTCTCACTAGAGCCTGTCCCAGAGTCTTTACTGTCTACACGTGTTGGAATGTTTGTGGGCTGGGATGACTGATAAAGGGCCCATTGGCAGAACCCTGCCTCATTAATAGCTTTCTGGCACATGCGCCTGTGCGAGCCACCGGGAGGTTATTGTCTTTGTTTAGACAGCAAAGTGATGTAGTAGGGCTGGAGTTTATCTCTGTTGAAAGTTCCTTTCAGCCCCAGACATAGGGTTTACAGCGGAGAGTAACTGACAGGAAGGGATGGGGCCCAGTATCCCCCCAAGCACTGGGAGAATCAGAAATGGCTCAGCTCGCTCCGCACTGCAGGTCTGGCCTTTGCCCAAAGATCATGACTGCTCCAAAAGCCAGTGCGGAATCCTGCTGCCTACTGCATCATGGCTGCCCTACTGGTGTGACAGCGGGTGCCGGGAAGAACAGAGAAGAAGGGGCCAGCCACACCAATGAGATCATCACGCTTTTCAGTTGGCTGGTCCTGGAAGAGCACCAAGAACTGATCCCCCTCCAGCATGCACCAAAGTCATATTAGGGTGGACTACCCTTTCTGCAAAGACCCCGGGGGGGCCTTGACTCCAGCCTAGAAAGGAAACTGGCTCACACGGCGGTTGGCCAGTGTCTGTCTAGACAGGGCTGGGATGAGGAGATGCCTCAGTCGAAAGGTCTGGATTGTACTTTGTCGGAGAAAAGGAGAAACAAAGACTGTACTAGAGCCACAAAGGGAGAAGGTGCCAGAGCCAGGCTAAAGAATCAGCAGTTCCTGGATCCACTTCCTGTGCTCTGCCCCCCAGACCAGGCTGCTCTCTCACTGTCTTAGAGTACTCCAGTTATTTGGAAGTCAGTTCCTGGAGGATGTACCCAACACAGGGAGTTGAAGGCTTGGCTGGTGTCAGCAGCTACTGGCAGAAGCTACATTCTGCACCAGGCTGCAGCTACATCAGCATCAGAGGGACCCATCAAATGGAATTGATGGTGAGGCCCTAGCACTGGGGCTGGCCATCCCCTCACTCCCCAGACAGAGCCCCTCTCTGGGCTCACAACTCTAAAAGGAGAAATCTCTCTCTGCCCTTCAGACCCAGCTTCTACCACAGAGAGGAGAGGGAAGGTTGGCCAGAGAGCAGGGCTCTCAGCGGAGAGTCTGCATGAGCTGAGGCTGAGCAAGCCCTGATATAGAGCCTGGTGAAAGAGCAGGGAGGAGCAATCTGTGCCTGCAACCTCCCCTCCCTCTGCCCAGGAAGAGACACCAGCCCAACTAGCCACCACCCTGAGCAGGCTTCAGAGAGGCACCGCCCCCTCTACCCAGCTGGGGTAACAGCAGCATCCATTCCCAACAAGCTTTACCAGCGGTGCACCCAGCAACCACCTCCTTTCCTGCCACCACTGGGGACAGGGGGATCGGCGGTGTTTAAGAACACACAGCACAACAGGCAATGAAGGAGAGTCCCATTTACAACCAGCACTGGAAGGGACATTTTCGAGAGACCAAGCTGAATTGCCTGAATTTCAGTCTGGGCAAAACAGCAAGGTTAATAATGCTCCTCTTCTTGCCAGAAGTGCCTTGAGATCTTTAATAAGCACAAACAGTCAGGCCCCTCGGCAGCATGGCATGCCCTAACATACACTAGGATATGGAGTTCCATACTTTGAGAAAGCCTGCCCCATACAGAGTCATGCCCATGAGTCCTCCTCCGCCTTCAGAGAGCTGATGGGGTTGCGACTGTGAGAGAGAGCTGCAGACTTCTTGCAGGCACACCAAATAGGGGATGGGAGATCCTATAGCACTAGGCTGTCCAAAAAGAATAAAATTCCTGCGTAATTCACAGACCAATACCATGGGAGTACCGCAGCAGCTCACTTCACCAGAAATGGCGTCCACCACAACTGGATTCTGATGTAAGACATTCTAGGAAGAGACAAAGGCATTTCCTTCAACCTGGTGCCAGAACCAGACGCGGCTGGTTGAAAACCAGAACTGGCAGCTCTCCTGTGCTCCCAGCTCACCACAGACCAGGGAGAGGGGGCCAGGATGTGTTTCTACGGTCTAGACATGGAAAAATCCCCCTGGAGAAGAGTTATAAGTGTCTCACAGGATGGAGTGTCCGTTGCTTCCCTAGGGAATCTCTACCACAGGCTGGTGTGGGGAGATAGACACATGCTGCAGCAAATCCAGAGGCCCCTGGGTGAATCTCCATCTCCTCTGGATGGGGATCTCAGGGTGAGCTGTTTTGGAAGACAGGCCTGTGGAACAGAAAGTTTCTGTTCCATCCAATGGTAGGGACTAGACCAGGGGTAGGCAACCTATGGCATGCGTGACACTCACACTGCCTGGGTCCTGGCCACCGGTCCGGGGGGTTCTGCATTTTAATTTAATTTTAAATGAAGCTTAAACATTTTAAAAAGAAAAGGAGTACTTGTGGCACCTTAGAGACTAACCAATTTATTTGAGCATAAGCTTTCGTGAGCTACAGCTCACTTCATCGGATGCATACTGTGGAAAGTATAGAAGATCTTTTTATACACACAAAGCATGAAAAAATGGGTGTTTACCACTACAAAAGGTTTTCTCTCCCCCCACCCCACTCTCCTGCTGGTAATAGCTTATCTAAAGTGATCACTCTCCTTACAATGTGTATGATAATCAAGTTGGGCCATTTCCAGCACAAATCCAGGAGAGTGCGTTTGTGGCGGGGTGGGGGAGAGGTGGGGGGAGAAAACCTGGATTTGTGCTGGAAATGGAACCGCATTTGCTCCAACCCCTCAGACAGAGACAAACACCTACAAGATCTCTATCAAGCATTCTTACAACTACAATACCCACCTGCGGAAGTGAAGAAACAGACTGATAGAGCCAGAAGAGTTCCCAGAAGTCACCTACTACAGGACAGGCCTAACAAAGAAAATAACAGAACGCCACTAGCCGTCACCTTCAGCCCCCAACTAAAACCCCTCCAACGCATTATTAAGGATCTACAACCTATCCTGAAGGATGACCCAACACTCTCACAAATCTTGGGAGACAGGCCAGTCCTTGCCTACAGACAGCCCCCCAACCTGAAGCAAATACTCACCAGCAACCACATACCACACAACAGAACCACTAACCCAGGAACCTATCCTTGCAACAAAGCCCGTTGCCAACTGTGCCCACATATCTATTCAGGAGACACCATCACAGGGCCTAATAACATCAGCCACACAATCAGAGGCTCCTTCACCTGCACATCCACCAATGTGATATATGCCATCATGTGCGAGCAATGCCCCTCTGCCATGTACATTGGTCAAACTGGACAGTCTCTACGTAAAAGAATAAATGGACACAAATCAGATGTCAAGAATTATAACATTCATAAACCAGTCGGAGAACACTTCAATCTCTCTGGTCACGCGATTACAGACATGAAAGTTGCGATATTACAACAAAAAAACTTCAAAACCAGACTCCAGCGAGAGACTGATGAATTGGAATTCATTTGCAAATTGGATACAATTAACTTAGGCTTGAATAGAGACTGGGAGTGGCTAAGTCATTATGCAAGTAACCTATTTCCCCTTGTTTTTTCCTACCCCCCCCCCCCCGACGTTCTTGTTAAACCCTGGATTTGTGGTGGAAATGGCCCACCTTGATTATCATACACATTGTAAGGAGAGTGATCACTTTAGATAAGCTATTACCAGCAGGAGAGTGGGGTGGGGGGGAGAGAAAACCTTTTGTAGTGGTAAACACCCATTTTTTCATGCTTTGTGTGTATAAAAAGATCTTCTATACTTTCCACTGCATGCATCTGATGAAGTGAGCTGTAGCTCACGAAAGCTTATGCTCAAATAAATTGGTTAGTCTCTAAGGTGCCACAAGTACTCCTTTTCTTTTTGCGAATACAGACTAACACGGCTGTTACTCTCAAACCTGTCATTAAACATTTTAAAAACCTTATTTACTTTATATACAACAATAGTTTAGTTATATATTATAGACTTATAGAAAGAGACCTTTTAAAAATATTAATATGTATTACTGGCACGCGAAACCTTAAATTAGAGTGAATCAATGAAGACTCGGCACACCACTTCTGAAAGGTTGCCGACCCCTGGACTAGACCGCCCCGCAGCATCACTGTGTTATCTGGCTTCCAGGGTAGATGGAAACAGCTGGGCTCTGCCTGTTGTTGTTAAACAGGGTGTGGCATTGGTGCACACCTCCAGCTGGAGCAGTGCAAGCGGCTGGAGAAGCCAGACAAGGTGGCGCAGTTCAGGTTCTGAGCCGGCCTGCAAGGTCTATGGCAAAGGTGTTAACTCACTGCGGAGAAGGCTGAACTCCATTTTAATTCTGGGCTGGTGTATGAGGTTATGACAGTGCTCTCCCAGGGATGGGTTGCACAAAGATCAAGGGGAGCACATGCCCTTATGTACTAAGCAAGCTGTGTGATGATCAGTTGTTTGCACAGCATCACTCAGTGGGAGAACACGTTCTCCTTTAGAGCCATGACTATTTCGGATTCATTTCTCTTTCTTTGCCCCACCCTCCTTTGTTTCTCTCCCTCTTCCCTGCCTTTGTGTTCTCCTCTCTTCCCTCTGCACATCCCAGTTTCCTCACCTTGTGAACTTCACTCCCAACTAGAGCTGATCAGAAATTATCCATGGGACTGGCTTTCTGTCACAGAATGCTTATTTGTCTAAATCTAAGCTTTTTGGGGTGATGGTTCCATTTCACTGAGGGTGCCACAGAAAGCAGGCAGGGTTCTGGTTTGCTGATCCCTTGCCCATCTGGCTCCTGGCTCTTTGGGTGGCTGATGGGAATCTGAAAGCCCCAACTCCTTGGCAGCCCAGGGTCCATAGCCCCAAAGGCTCCCCTTTCTGTCACAGCCAGTAGCTTCCTCCTCCTTGGACAACCTAGGATGTGGGGCTAAGTGCAGAAGGTGGAAGACTCTGGACTGCATGTAGGAGGCCCTGCTCCGTGTGCTCTGGCTTCCAGGCAGTCACAGTGAGGAGGAAGGTCAGGCTAGGCCAAGTCCTCAAGTGACTGAACAATAATACTGACCCGCCAGGGCTAGCAAATTGATTAACATCCTCCACCCAGGAGATAATGAGGTACTAGCATTAATTCCTCATGGTAGGATTCTTCCTCTCACTAAGTAGCTTGGTAAGGGGAGGAGGTCCAGGGACACCCTGCAAGACCCAAGCTCCTCACTTCCTGTGCCTGGGATCCCAGCCCTGCTTTGTGGGTTGAAGCAGATTCCTTCTCACCCAGCTCCTCACCCTCCCATTTCTGAAGGTTTGTCTTCCCTGCAGAACTAACTCGAGTGATCTATGCTCAAGTTACTCCTCTCGAGTTGGCCTAGCTTGAGTGACAGCAGCCACACTATGACATAACATGCCAGCTGCTGTGTCTTCACTGGCTCTGCACTCACTCGTGTGTAGCACTAAGGGTACATCTACATTAGAAACCCTACAACAGCACAACTGCAGTCAGACCGCTGTAGTGTAGACGCTACTGCAGTGACGGGAAGCGATCTTCCATCACTGCAGTAAATCCACCCCTCTGAGAGGCGGTAGCTAGATGTACAGAAGAATTCTTCCGTCGACTTAGCAGTGTCTACATGAGGGCTTAGGTCAACTTCAATACGTCTCGTAGGGGAGTGAATTTTTCACACCCCTGAGTGACTTAGCTAGGTCGACCTAACTTTGTAGTGCAGACTAGCCCTATGATTGCTGGAGCTGTTTCCCATGGCTCCTTGTGCTGCAATAAGCTAAGCTGCTCTTTGAATTCTTTCCCAGTGAATTGTGGGAAGGCACTGGAGGACTAGCAGCACCTGGGTGGAGCTAGCTTGCATCCGCATTGCAGAGTAGTCACGTTAGCGACTGGTGAGTTTTGCTCACTCAAGCTTTAACTTATACCCCTGAAGGGCCACACTCCAGTCAGGGTTGTGGGTGTGTGGACAGGACTCAAGTTAACTGAGTGAAGACAAGCCCTGAGAAACTCAAAGCTATTTAGGGCAGGAGCTGGCTGCTGCCACAGAGACAAGAGGATTACATGTTTTGGGACTTCACAAGAGGGCCTGGGGATTTCATGTTTTGGCACAGACCCTGGACAATAAGGGAGCTAGCTGGAGCAGACAGCTTAAGGGACAGGCCTAGGGAGGCAGCTTGCTGCTCAGGATGAAAAGGGAAGCCTATCCCAGCTGTAACATTTGGATGACTTGCATGCCTCTAACCCAAGGGAACCTGCCAGGTGTGGGATTGGGGGTCGATGCTCATTTACCCAGGACCTCAATAATGAGTCTCAGGGCTGACCCCAGAGCCTGGTCACCATCACCCCCAAGTCATAGCTTGAAGGTGCCCCACTCAGAGAGTGGGCAATGGCTGGTACAACTGAGATCTTAGTCAGCTGAACTGGCACTAGTGCCCAGCAAGGTTGGGATGCCCCTATCTGGCTTCTATAAAGTCTACTAAGGAGCGGTGGGTGCAGGGTCCAGTGTGTGGCGGTCTCTGGTCCTGCTCCTATCAGACTCACTATTAATACAGTTGTCACACTCAGGAAAAGAAAGAGATGCTCACTAAAATTTCCGGGGTGTCTGGTCAGCCCATTCAGAGCAATTTCTACCTTGGCCATCCCCTACAGCCACTAACCAGGGGGAGTGCAGGAGACGAGGCAGCAGGGCCAGATACAGGAAGCTACCCCAGACCACCCTCCAGATCCTCTTACACAAGAGCCTTCCAAACTGAATCCGTGTGACACAAAGGGGTTACAAAGAGAGCGCTCTAGCTCCCCACAGCCATCAGAACACAGCAGCTTCCCTAGTCCCACACACCAAACCTCCTTCAGAGCTTCCTTCTTCCACCTCCCCTTCCAGCACTGCTCCCCTCTCCAGCACTGCCTACACCCTTATTGGGCTGGATCTGCCCACGGCAGACTGTATATTCCTCGGGGCTGGGATCTTGCCTTAATCCCGCATGTTTGTAAAGCGCCCCCCACACAGTGGTGGGTACCACTGACCTAAGAGCAACAACATGAGCAGCCCCAAACAGTCGCTCCCATCGTGGGCACTGAAGACATCCACCCCTGCCCAGTGCCAAGGCGGTACACGGTAAAGTCCAGCACCTGGGCCAGGCTGCATGGTACAGTTGGGACACCACCACCATCTCCCACCCGCTGCCCCAGCAGTAACCATTACAGGGACATTCAGCCCCACCTCGGACAGGGAGCAGTGCCGCAAGGATTAATGACCATTGCCTGGCTTTGGGGAAAAACACGCTCCTAACACATTCCACTTTCCTGCCCTACTCCAAGGAATGGACAACTGGCACCTCCCTGCCCACGCCCAGTCCACTGGGTGCTGCCAGATTCCTGTGCCCGAGACGTTCAGGCGATGACACTGTTGGTGAACTGGGACACACACCCACACCCGGAAAAGTGCCTGCTTCTGTTACTCCCCAAACTCCTGGGGTGACGATCAGCAATGGGGCAGGCTGTGCCCCGCGCCGGTGGCATGGGCCGTGCCCGAGGCATCTGCGTACAGCAGCAGGAAGTAGATTTACACGTGGCTGGCAGGAGAGAGACGGGGGAGCGGGTTGTGGGAAGGAGAGGGGAGGGGGCACCGACCCGCAACACCCGCTGCTCGGTGGCTAGTGCCGGGGACCTATGTGCTGGGCAAGGAGCAGCTCGGCCTCCCCCACCCACGAGCCAGGCAAGCGGGTCAGACCCCCTCCCCCCACCGGGATCGGGGCCCTTCCTCTCCTACTAGGGGATGAGCGGGGAGGGGACTCTGCTTCCCCGGAGCGCGCAGTCCGCCCCCCCGCCGCCAGCGGCTGATGTCCCGCCTGTCCCAGTGCGGCGGCGGTGCAGGAAGGGGGTCGGTGGCCCAGCCTCACCTACCTGCTCCGGGACGGCTCCGCCTGGCCACGCTCCGACGGGCTCTCAGTCCGCTCCCGCGCTGCTGCGGCTGCTGATTGCCTCGGTGGTGGAGGGAGCCACATGTAGCCAGCGAGCTGGTCCGGCTCCGCCCATACCCTCCTTCCTCTCCTCCCCCAGGCTCAGCCCTCCCTCTTCCCTCGGCCCCAGGCCGGTGCCCTCACTGCCCCCGCAGCACCTTCCCCTCCACCCTCTCCTTCCCCAGATACCCTCCCTCTGCCCCAGACTGGCACCTTCCTCTGTCCCTCTCCAACCCATCCCCTCTCTGCTTCCTGGCTGGCACCCGCACCCTCCCTAGCTGTTCAAGCCCCTTGCTCCTCCTCCCAACCGGCAGTCCTTCCACTCTGGCGGGCACCACCCCCTCGCTTGTTCTCTGATGCCCACCCACTAAAGCATTCCTTGCTCTTCCCCTCTGCAGGGCACCAGGTGCAGCCTCCTCCACTCAGGAACCAGCCCAGGGCCCAAAGTGGGTCATGGATATTTCCAAAGCTAGGGGCTGGGGATGAATCTTAACAAGGCTCTTGAGTTGTCTGCCAGGCACCACAGCCCTTGGCAGAGAGCCCTTCTCCTCTTCAATAAACCCCACTCTGTCCTGGGTGCCTATTAAACAGGCAGCAGGAGCCAGGAGATGCCAGGGTTTATTTATCATTCCAGAAACTCGTGAGCCACCGGCGCCTCCTAGAAATTCTGCTGGGAGTCAAGCTGGCTTCCTCCTCTCCATTCATTGTGTGCTGCACAGGGGATTTGGCACGAAAACAGGCTCTTTGCCCCCTCATCTGCTACTCCTGGGCTTATTCCCCAGCTGAGCTCAGGATCCTGAGGGTCACAGCACTGCCACCTCCACTGCAGCCCCATGCGGAGGAGCAAGAAGCCTCCAAAGGGGCAAAGAGCTTATTTTCTCATTGTAGTCCCCAGCACGCACCAGTCAGGGAGAGGAATGCACAGGACTAGGAGCAGAACTGTTTCTAACTGGCCTACTTCTCAGAATCCCTGCTACTCTGAACAGCTGCTCTAGCATCACTCGATAATGATTGCTCTGCCCATTTTTGGCCCCTTCCATGTGAGGATCCCAAAGTACTTTACAGACATCAATGAATTCAGCTTTTCAGGCCCACTGCGTGGTTTAGGATCCTGCTCCTCAGCTTGCAGATGGGGAAACTATAGCACACAGGAGGGACAATGACTTGCGTAAAGTCACACGGTGAGTCAGGGGCAGAGGATTCCTGGCTCCCAAGCCAGTGTTTGAACCAATAAACCATCCTTCCTCTGCTTCAGAACACCGTTCTTCAAAACCAAGTGGCAGGGACTGATGGAGCTCAACCCTCTACACACAACCTCCCCGGTGCGAGTCTCTGCCTACCTCATCAGACCAGTTCCGCTTCTGGCTGACGTCCCACGTTGGCTGTCCCCAGGCTGGGTGCATGTTGCAATACATTTCCCAAAGCACCGGAACACTTATGCTGACTCTGTCTCAGACCTTCTCTAGACTAGGAGCGAAGGTGTGACGTTAGCACACGTTGGAGGGCGGAGAGACTAAAGCTTTACTTAACTTCACCCATACTGGTACAGTCAGTGCAGTGCAACCTCCTAGTGTGACATAGTTATATGTGTACAAATGTGCTTTAGACCAGGATAGGTATTCCCCTTCCTTATGGGAATAAGCTATACTGGTAAAAGGCACCTTTACACCAACATAACTACATCCACAGGAGGGGTTGCACCAGTGTAACTATATTAGTAAAACAAAACACAGCCCCCACCCAAATATGTGTAGGTCAGACTTCAGCAAGTGAACATCACATCATAAACCTAGTCTAGGCAAGGCCGTTCTGCTGAGGCTTGCCCCGTAGGGTATGTCTAAACTAGAAAAAAAGGTATATTCCTAAACTGAGTTAGCCATCCCCATTAGGAATACCACTTAGTACCTAATCTAAATGCATTATAGAATCATAGACGTGTAGGGGAAGGGACCTCAAGAGATCATCCAGTCCACCCCCTGTGTTGAGGCAGGACCAAGTATACCCAGACCCTCCCCGACAGGTGTTTGTCTAACCTGTTATTAAAAAACCTCCAGTAATGGGGATTCCACAGCCTCACTTGGAAACCTAATACAGAGTTTAACTACCCTTATAGTTAGAAAGTTTTTTCCTATTATCTAGCCTAAATCTCCCTTGCTGCAGATTAAGTCAAGCACTTCTTGTCCTACCTTCAGGTAGGTCAAGGAGAACAAGAGCACCTGTCCTCTTTATAACAGCCCTTAACATATCTGAAGACTGTTACCAGGTCCCCCCTCAATCTTCTTTTATCAAGACTAAACATGACCAAGTTTTTTAACTTTCCACATAAGTCAGGTTTTCCAAACCTTTGACCAATTTTTTTTCCCCCTCTCCGCTGGACTCTTTCCAATTTGTCCACCTCTTTCTTTGCCATTGTAGGGGTTGACCCTACAGGATGCACAAGAGAGAGATACTTGTATTCAATCATCATTAGGGTTAACCCCATATCCATAGGGCAGTCATTACTCCTAAAGAGCTAGGAGCCAATCTAATCTATAAGTCTGTTTCAAGTCACCTGTCTGCAGACTTAGGGCTTGTCTACACTACCACGCGGGGTCGATCTAAGATACGCAACTTCAGCTACGTGAATAGCGTAGCTGAAGTCGACGTACTTAGATCTACTTACGGCAGTGTCTTCACTGCGGTAAGTCGACAGCTGACGCTTTCCCATCGACTCCGCTTGCACTTCTCATTCTGGTGGAGTACCGGAGTCAACTGGAGGGTGCTCAGCGATTGATTTATCGCGTCTATACTGCTGATCCAGCAGGTAGTGTAGACAAGCCCTAAGATGGCCTGCCACTGGGGTCACCTTCGCAACTGTGAGATCTAGATTTTTTTTAAAAAAAATCAAATCTTATAGGGGACGCATTAGATAAATCAGTTACTTTGTCTCACCACAAACCAGTCCAAGCCAACCATTGATCAGAGCAAACACAATCAGTCATATTTCCAGCTGACATACAGTGATTAAACTGATTAGATTGGCTCCAAACACACCGTTGTACTAAAAGCAACCTCTGCTTGTGCCCTGGAAACTAGCACACAAATGTAATCATATGCTCTCAGTACACAGCACCCCTTCCTAAGTGTAACTCAAGTAGACAATGAGGTCACAAGCAACGTTCCCTCTAATTTTTGACAGGCCATGTGCGCAAAAAAATTTCTTCTGTGCAAATTTTTGTGCTTCTGTGCAAATGTTTGTGTGCGTGGTGTTTCGCTGTGTGTGGGGGGGGGTTTAGGATCTGTGTGCGTGCGCACATGCACACAGCTTAAAGGGAACAGTGGTCGCAAGAACCCAGAACCAACAGCAATGGCAGGAAACGGAAACTGCTTACCCAAAATCCCTCCTATTGCAGCCATCTTATGTTATTAAGACACACACAAAAAACCCATCTGACTTTTCGTCAGCTTCAGATGGTGATAGAAATTAAAGATGGAAAAACCTCCAGTAGATCCCAGCCTCTCCATATCCCAGGGCAAGATTACTCTCTGTAGTCAGACTTCTGCAGCTGTGGAATATGTTCCAGAATCCAACCCTGGCTGAAGAATCATGCTCCAGCACTGCACTTTAATTTAAAAAAGGAAAAGAAAAGAAAATATGTTTGTAGCCATTACAGTTGCAAAAAAGCCTTGAAAATATGATCCAAATGTAACCAAAGCAGTGACGCCTGAGTCTGCAAACAGCCGGAAACAATAGCTTGGAGAGGGATGAACCACCCCATTCACCTCAGTGAGGCACTGACTCTGAGACCTAGAGATGACAAAATTAGAGATCAACATTGTTATCTAGTTTACTGCTATAATTTTAGCAGATGCATCCACCTAACGTCCTTATCCCACAGTATCAAACCACCTCCACAGCTACCCCTTGACTACTCCATTGCTGCAGTTGTATATTTCAGTATAAAACTGTGTGGCAAACTGAAACTAGGTGGGGACAGCATAAAATAAACTGAATATCAACATAAACAACACAGGAGCTGCTGATCTGAGGGTATGATTCATTTCAAATCAAAGTCATTCAAAGCCTTCTTTTGTCATGTAAATGAAGCTCTTAACGAATCTCCCATCTGCTACATCAGAATGTTGCAGAATCAAGGGGTCATGCTGCAGAATTCAGGCCCATCTTGCCAGAAGTGTATGGAGCCTGTCCTATAGCCTACTTCTCAGAGCTTTCTCCCCTCTAGATTGACATGTCTTGAGTGATGGGAACTCTGTCAGGGAAAAATCTTACTGTAGGAGTAAAGATAGACAGAACCTAAAATAAGACTCAGAGGCCACCAGAAACAAACAAGATCAGACAGAGACTTGCCCCTGCGCTTCAGCAAACCTAAGAGTTAATGATCTCTAACTTAATATGCCTTCTGTTTCAAGCGCAATGGGTCTGAGACGCACCAGTAGGTCTCACTGAAGTCTATGGGTGCTCAGCCCCTCTGAAGTTCAGGCCACGCATGTCCTCTTGAGACCTCTGCACTCAGGGCTCAGAACTGTAAACTGAAGCAAAAATCCAAGGTAACAATCTGCTGTAGATTCCACAAATACTCTGAGCAAGTCATCCACAAAGCTGTTATTTGTGCCCCTGTAATTTCAGGAAGCGAGTGCTCTCAGGGATGTGCACAGTCAGAATGCAAGGGGAAGGGAGACAACACCTCCATCTGGGAGGATGTCATAGGAAGTTTCTACTTCAGGACCGGACGTTTATATCCCACTGTGTTCCCCAAAGGGTTCACAATCAACATAGTATTTAGTGCTTTCAAGCTTCAAAGTACTCGACAGACATCATCTAATTCATTCACAGACCTTTGCAAGAGACACCGAAGCTTCCAAGCACAGGAATAAATTTCCCTTCAGTAGAGTCTCTAAGCTTAAAATCCATTAGTGCCAAATCACACAGCAGCCATCAGTGGCCACCAGAAGACACAAGCCCAGCAGAATGTAGGAAACGACAGAAGGACATAGCAGTTTTTATCTTCAAAGTACTGTATGCACACAGATGCCCTGATCCTGCAACTGGATCTGTTCAGGCAAACCCTTGGCCCCTGTGGATCCAATTGCAGGAGCAGGGCCTTGGGTGAGGTAATATCTTCCACTGGACTAACTTCTGTTGGAGAGAGAGACAAGCTTTCGAGCTTACACCTGAAGTAGAGCTCTGTGTGGCTCAAAAGCTTGTCTCTCTCACCAACAGAAGTTGGTCCAATAAAAGATATTACCTCACCCAACTTGTCTCTCTGATATCCTGGACTCGACACAGCTACAACAGCACTGCAAGGCAGGTAGGCAAGTCAGTGTTGTTATGAGAACTTACCCAAGAATGAAAATCCAAATGGTTGGGCTACTTCTTTAAACTCCACCTAGCAAACAACAACTTCTGGCAACTGCCAAAGGCAAAACTGAAGCAGGCTTCGCTCAATTAGGTGAATTGAAAGTAATTTCAGGGCAGCATCCACTCAATGATATTTACGAACATCTCTGCCTTTGTTGTGTAACTCACATCACAGCGCGAGACAGGAGTGCGTTTGAAGAAGGTGACGCTAATTCTGTTGAGTAGCCCTGGATCTGAAGTGTAATTAGTGACTTGCAGTTCATGTGGAAGGGTTTTCATTACAAGGCAGATGACTCACCCTGTATCCTGTGACTCCACCTAATCCACATGCAGCTAGGAGCCCCCACTTGAGCAGCTACAGTCTTGCCAAATATCTTTCCAATAATATCTCAGTCACTGACCAAAAAAAAAAAAAAAAGAAAGAAAGATTCACGCGCCATCACAGCACTGCGTCTAAGCTATTTGGCAGGAACAAACACCCACAGTAACCTAAGATACCTTTGCTCAATCCTGGAGAAAACCAGGGCTTTGTGCAGAAATCAGCACTGAGAACTTTACAAATTATAGCTACCGCACACTGAGCTAAACTGTGTCCTGGATTACAATTGCCACCTTGGAGTCTAAGGGGAAGTAAGAGCCCCCCTTATATCCCTGCATAGCCTCCCTAGGGAAGATACATAGGCATAACTGGGGGCTGTGTGCCCACTACTCCTTCCTGACCTGATGGATGGGGCAGGGCAGTGTATTGGCTCCAGCCCCTGTAATGTTCTCATTAACACAGCTGAACCCTCATGGTGTCATCACAATTTGCTTCTGCTACAGGCCAGCAACAATTCTGGAGCAAGGGGGAAGCAAAGAGGACGCTGTTCCTCTCTAAGACCTCCCCCTGCACTGTTTCTAGGGTGGCACAGCTACAAGCCAACCCCGCTTGCACCAGAGCCACGATGCAGCCCACTGGAGCTTCTGAAACTTTCCAAAGTGTGGAGTGATGGACAGAAAACTCCTCACAAATGGAACATTTGTATCCTTCCCCTTCAGTTATTTTTTTAAAATCCATAAAAAATGTGCTACATGATCTCCTTTTACACATCCCATTTCCTGCAAAATGTTTAACGAAAGCTTCATTTGTTTTCAGCCATTCAGTGTCTTCTACTTAAGTAACAAAACCCAAAGGGAAAAAAACAAACACCTGTCTTTGAGGGCAGTAGCAGAAAATGGGATTTGCCCTAGGCATTGGGCAATACACCAGATAATCTCAGGGTCTATTTTTTCCCCTTGGCCAATATTTGATTTCTAGGGCCCTGGAGCTGGTCAATATTTGTATGATCTCAGTCTGTTTAGAATCCTTTACACTTTGCACCCATACAGAACCTTTTGTCTGGAGATCTGAAATATTTTACAATCATTCATTAACTAACCCTCACAACCCCTCCACAACATGTAGAGTACGAGCACTATCCTGGGGTTACAGATGGAGAAACTGAAGTGCAGAGAGATTAAAACGTCTTGCCCAATCTCACACAAATGAGTCAGTGGCAGAACTGGAAACAGAGCCCAGGAGTTCTAAAGTATCAGTCTCCCGCTCTAATAACATGACAATATTCCCTTACTGAGCCTGGAAAAGCATCTGGACTTCCAAACGGCTTTAGCTACTAGACTTTGCTTGCTAGTGAAGTACTGTTTGCTCCCTAATGCACAGGCAAAATCTAGTATTGCTGTTGTAACACAGTCTGTAGCTGCCTAGCACCCCTTCCCTGTATAGACAAGAGCAGCAGAGACAGGAATATATAGACACCTACAAATGAGGAATCACAAGCCTGTAACTCTTATGCGTTCCCATGCCCTTTGCCAGTTGGCAACAAGAGGTCCTGGGGTCACCCCTCCATCATTTTGTTCCAAAACAGAGCTCAGTTTAGAAGGTACTGGAGAGCATAGGAGTCTGGGGGCAAGGAGGCTTTATCCTCTAGGCTACTGCTGATTCCAGTTACAGCTCTGGTCAGCAGTGACTGAGTTGTCCTCTTCTGGCAGATGTTCGAGGGCCCACGTGTGAACTAAGTGAGTTGGTGGATTCTCAGCCCAGTTCCTGGGGGACATGTGTCCATGACACAAAAACCACCATCACTTTTGGCACTTATTGGCCCACTTGCTGGCAGTCTCAGCAGAGGCCAAGGAACCACTAAGATGGAGCTCCTGTCTAGAGAGGGTCCCTGCACAGCAGGGCTGAGGATCACTACACTGGCCTGGGCAAGTCCCTGGCTCTGTGCGTAGAGGCCACCTGTCTGCAGAGATCAACCTAGCACCTGTTGTCACCAAATCCATTCAGGGTTTTCTCCAAGTGGATTTCCTGTTCTAAGCTCCCAGGGCCTGGTAGCTATGGCCAGGATGCCAAGAGGTCACCCTGCTGCAAAGGGCCCTATAGGAGCAAAGGCAGAAGCACAGGACTTGCGTCATTAGTGTCTCATTAACACAAAAACAAGGCCATAAAACTAGCCATGCAAGTCACTCTGCCATGGTCTGCATCCTTGGGACTGGGGAAACCCTCGCTGGCCCGCAGGCCCTCTTAGCACACCTGGGGCCAGCTTGCTGAGCTAATCCCTCACTACCAGTCATGAGACCCAGAATCTAGTCTCCCAAGCACACCTGGTCTTAACACCATCAGTTGTGCACTGCAGTGCAGGCCATGCTGCAGTAGGGAGGACAGTAGCGGGGACACAGCTGCTGGATGGGCCAGAGCGCTCACTTACCACATCCAGTGTAGGGCAGCTGCCTCCTTGAAGCCCTGCACAGCTTTGGAGCCTCGTAGTGGATCACACACTAGTTTGCAGCAGTGGCCCCTGCCCTGATCCTGAAACTGGAACATGCTAGCCTTGCCCTGGCTCTGGGGGAAATGGGTTGAGTGCTGTAACTGATGTTTCCCATCTCAAAGCTGGAAACAGCCCCTTAAATCACCAGCTATGAATAGTGCTGAGAATCAGGAGCTGCTGAGAAACCGACAGAGAGTTTATTAAAAACAGAGAGGGGTGGCGGGTGGCAAGGAGTGGGGCTGAGGGCACAGCCATGATGAAAGGGCGCATCTGGAGCAGAATCCCACTCTGCATCTCCCTACAGATTCAGGAAATGACTGCCTTTTCACTGCTGTTCTTATCAAAAAGGGGAAGGGCCATGTGTGTTTTAATCAGCTGTCCCAAGTGGCGCTGGAACTATTTCAATTGCCAGCCGGTTACTGACAATGGGAAATAAACCCACAAGCTGGGGCCTAGCAGTTAGGTTAAAAATGTGACTTTAACATCTGCTGATGATTCATTTGTAGACAAAAATAAACAATATGAGTGTCTCTATTAAAAAACACCAACTGAAGAAACAACAGCAGCCGCCTGGTGTGTCCTTAGGTTCTGGGGATGGGGTGCAGAGCAGGGGTGATGCATTATTTTATTTTTACCTCCCCACTTTACCAGGCTGGGTCAGAGATCTATGGGCATGGCAGATCCACCATCACATCTATTACCTGAAAGCTTAGAGGTTTCGTGTGAAAGAGCCAGGGGGAGCTGGCTGGCTGACTGAATATCCCCTTGACAGAGGATGACAGCTCAAAGCAGAGGTTGGCCCTTGTGTGTTTGAACAGAAAGTGAGGGAGAGGTGGCAGGACAGCTGGAAAACTAACTTGGTTTCTTTTTGTGGGCTGGTTTGTTTCCAGGGAAAAGTACGTCACAGTCCTCTCCCAAGCTCTGCCCACAGCTTGAGTTCCACTCACTGGCATCACCACTCACAGTGGACTGTGCAAATCTTCAGTGTGATCTTCCCTCTCCTTTCTTGCATGATTCAACCTGAAGTGAAATAGTTAACAAGGCTGACATTTACACTCTCCTCACCTTGATCATAATTAACACCTCACAGAGAAGAATGGGGGCAGTTCACCTGTCCTAGAGCACCTGTACCAGGCTCTCTGCAGACTTAGGCATTGCTGACATTTGTGTCATGATTTGAAGTTTTTCCTTCATAATCCAAAGGGCTACAGATTTATTTTAGCTGAATGCTGAGAAGCTGCAGCACAAGCTGCTGATAGCAGGTGAGAATTCTGGCTGCCCAGCTGCCATAAGCCAGCCCAGTTCCACCCTGACTGTCTCTCCAATAAGCTTTTGCTAGAAGCAGCTGCCTAGAGCAGGCTGTGGATAAAAGTGAGGCTTCAAATCAGCAGAGAAGTCAGAGATGGGAGATGCCTTAGTAGATTCCACCTAATCCCTCCCAAGGAGGGCAAGGCAGGATTAGGCCCTATAGCACATCGCCCAGGGCTCTGTCCAGCCTAGGGCCTCCTTCTCTGGGGAGGTAATTCACAGCTAAGTGCCGGGAAGGTCCTCTAAACACAGCCTGCATGTTTCCCTTTCATACTTTTATCACTGGCTCCCCCATCACTGCACAGCTCCTAGCTAAGAGCCATGCAGGGTCAGGTCCATGCTGTATTGTGGGGGCCTAGACCCAGCCCTGGCTCCAGTAGAAGGGGTCAGAACTAATAACTATTTTCACAGGGCTCAGTGGCAATGCCAATGCATGTGATGACTGCCCTCTGCTGGGGAATGACAGAACGCACCTGTACGTATGATTCCCTTCCTAAAAGAAGAGCAACTGTTTTGACTCCCTCCCTCCCGCATGTGTTTAGGGCTGCTCACCGCGTCCCAGATACCCTCTGGGGGCTGATAGCACTTTCTGTGCCCCCCAGGAGCATAGACAAGGCAGCCTGCTTGTGCCTCTAAGCCTCTGATGATGCATACGGAGACGCAATGGGTCACAGTGCCTGTTGTGCCCAGAAGGCCACCCCAGGCAGTAAGCCCAGTGATGGGGCGCTCAGACAGACTAACCTATATCAACCCCGTGCTTGCCACGCTGGCCTGAGCTCCTAGTCCCTTCCCTCTGGCACCGACACTCTCCTCTGGGTGAGGCCTTGTGGGACTCTAGCCATCTCTGCTGTCCTGGGAGGGGCAGCAGGGGTGTGGGCTCTGCCTTTCCGGCTCAGCGGGCACAAACAAACCCACACTGTCTGTGAGTCAGGCAGCAGCCCTGTGAGGGACCCCCTTGGGCAGCTCAGCCCACCTGCCTCCCCACAGCAGGGCCAGGCTCAGGGGTGTCTAGTGCCCCGTGGACTGGTGGAGGGAGCTGGGTCTGTGGGACTAGCATGACATGAGGCTAAATCCAAACTGCAGCTCCAGGGAGCTGCTGGTCACTGTATAATCACCAGGGCAGTCTGGCACAGCTGGGAAGGAAGGGGAGTTAAAGGCTTTGGGGGGCAGGGCCCCTAAATGCTGATACTGTTGGGGTCACACGGTCCTTGCTCCTGGCCAGACCCCTCCTCCCACACTCATTTAGACCGAAGGACACCCTTGTATGTATGTGAGGGGAAGGCCACTCGCTCTCTCAGGAAGCAGGGCACAGGCTGATGGCCAGGGGTTCCCCGCCTCACAGCCTGTAGGGGGCTTTCCACTCCACCCAGTTCACAGGCCCATGGGGGAGCAACTGCCCCTCTGCCAAGAATGCTGTCTATGGTGCCATCTCCTGGACAGGCCAGCTTTGTAAGTGATCTTTTCCCACCTCCCTCTCCCATGCCAGCAGCCTCTCCTGTAGCTCCCTCCCCAGTCCCCTTTCCCCACTTCCCTTCCCCATGCCAGCAGCCTCTCCTGTACCTCCCTCCCCCACGCCAGCAGCCTCTCCTGTACCTCCCTCCCCAACCCCCTTTCCCTCCCCCACGCCAGCAGCCTCTGCTGTAGCTCCCTCCTCAGCCCCCATTCCCCACTTCCCTCCCCCACACCAGCAGCCTCTCCTGTAGCTCCCTCCCCAACCCCCTTTCCCTCCCCCACGCCAGCAGCCTCTCCTGTACCTCCATCCCCAACCCCCTTTCCCTCCCCCACGCCAGCAGCCTCTCCTGTAGCTCCTTCTTCATTCCCCCTTCCCCACTTCCCTTCCCCATGCCAGCAGCCTCTCCTGTAGCTCCCTCCCCAGCTCCCCTTCCCTCCCCTATGCCAGCAGCCTCTCCTGTACCTCCCTCCCCAGCCCCTCTCTTCCCTGCAATCCCCTACCCCTAACACCTCCTTCTTTAGTCCCCCCCAGCACCCTTCACTCCCTTTACCACTCCTCCACTTCTAACGTTTCCTTCTTCCCAGCTCCTGTCCCCTCCAGTGCAGGCCACACCTTCACTCCCTCCTACTGTAATAATTAACCACCTAATGGCTCCACTTCACCAAGTGGGGGAGGCTGGACAGCTCTGCTGCTGTGGTGCTGAGAGCAGAGTGTGCCCAGTGCCCACATGGCTGACTCCTCAGGCATTACACGCTCATAGCAGGGTGCAGGGGGAAGGAGATCCCATATACATCACCTGGGAGGGACCGAGTGAGACCCCAGCGAACTCCTTACGTATAACGTGGGCTTGTGTTCGTAGAGCGGTTCCAGGAGTGACCCCTGTTCACATGGGGCCCATGGGGTTTTCCAGCTTCCTGCTGCTCTGGGGTAGGTGTGGAGGGAACGAACTGCTGGAGGCTGCCCACCTCCCATCCCTCACTCTTACCCCATTACCCAGGTCCTGCCCCCTCAGTCACAGGGAAGCCCTTTTCGCCTTGCCTGTCAGGCCCCAAGTGAATTCCAGTGGTCACATCACTGCCCCCAGCCCGGGGCACTGGCAGAGCACGGACTTGACAGACCAGCTCAGCGAGTGCAACCTGCACGTGAACGCCAGCTCCTTGGCTGCTGGAGCCAGAGCGCTGAGAAGGAGCAGAGCTCTCTGCTGAGAGTGGCTGCTGGAGGCCAGCCAGGCTCATCAAATACAATGAGGGAGAGATGGACAGCTGGGAAGGATCAAGTCCTCCGCAGGGGGAGGGAGCTGTCACAGAGGCCCCCTCACTCTGAGTCTGCATGGTAGCTCCCCTTGCAGGACAGCTCCCCGCACCTCCATTCCTGCCCGCCAAGGCAGCTCTCCCCAGCTCAGGACTCCATGCCCGCTCCCATTGACCCACAGGACGGCATGTACAACCCTATTTTATGGCACCTGCAGCTGTGCCGTCTGCGCCCTCCAGCACCCATGTGCAGGTGGTGCCGCTGTAGCTGGCATGGCAGTACTGTCTCCCTGCCTATGAGCTCCCCAGAAATGGGGGCTTCTTACAGATTTCTAAGAATGTGCCCATCACCTCAGCTTCTGGGCACACTTACAGCGCTTTAAAAATCGGTATGAGCCATTCCCACTGAGCGCTGCTCCTTCAAAATCCAACGCCACACTCCTGTGTAGCTCCTCCCTGCATCTTGCACTCCAGGGCCTGCCAAGCCGGCACATGGCCCCAGGGTAGCAGGGTGCCAGAGGAACCGAGACTGCCCCTGGCAGGACGCACTATACCACTGTGTTTTCATCACCTGCTTGTCCCAGCTGCTGAATGCCAGCCCTGACAGCCAAAGAATGAGAAAGGGACTGGGAGACGACCCTCCCCGGCTGCAATCAGATGTCCCGTTCCTTGGCAGCACTAGAACAAAATCAGTGTCTGGGTTCAGGGCTGGCATGACCTTAACTCATCCCAGACCCAGCTTTGCCACCAGGAATGCCAGGCTGTAACACTGACAGCATACCTGAGTTCTGGGCTTCCCATCCAATCATGTCACTGAGCCACCTGTGTTTGGGGATGGGCAGGGGTTTGGAGCTACTGACACTGACATCCCAGCTACCAGCCCTGCAGGTGCTTGGTCTGGCTAACATGCTTCCCTGCCAGGGATACCTGGTCCTCTCCAGCATCACACACACAGTGGATTCAAAAAGGCCTGCAGTAGTAAGCAGTGTTCCCACACCTTCTCCCCTTTGCTGCTAATGCACACAGCTCTACCTGCCCCAGCAACAGAGAAAGCTGTACCCACACTACCTGTAGATGCTGCAGCTATGGAGCTATCCCTCCCCACAGACTCAAGCTCCAGCCTCTTACTCTTCATTTTAAAGAGATACAGTCTCTAACTGCCATGGTTATGCACAAAATCTTTCAATGCAGCCCCAGTCGCCTGCCTGAGTCTGCACACAGCTTGAAACAAGAGCTCCAAAAGGTTAAGTGATCTCCTGAGTATCCCTGACAGCAGGATTGTCTGGCTATGCAGACTCTCTCCTCAGACCCTACGCTACCAGCACTCCTAGCTATCTTCGAGACACTAATGACTTCCTGAGGAAAGTACAATCCATTGGTGATCTTCCAGAAAACACCATCCTGGCCACTATGGATGTACAAGCCCTCTACACCAACATTCCACACAAAGATGGACTACAAGCCGTCAGGAACAGCATCCCCGATGATGTCACAGCAAACCTGGTGGCTGGACTTTGTCCTCACCCCCAACTATTTCACATTTGGGGACAATATATACCTTCACGTCAGTGGCACTTCTATGAGTACCCGCATGGCCCCACAGTATGCCAACATTTTTATGGCTGACTTAGAACGATGCCTCCTCAGCTCTTGTCCCCTAATGCCCCTACTCTACTTGCACTACACTGATGACATCTTCATCATCTGGACCCATGGAAAAGAAGCCCTTGGGGAATTCCACCATGATTTCAACAATTTCCATCCCACTATCAACCTCAGCCTGGACCAGTCCACACAAGAGATCCACTTCCTGGACACTACAGCGCTAATAAACGATGGTCACATAAACACCACCTTATACCGGAAACCTACTGACCGCTATATTTACCTACATGCCTCCAGCTTTGATCCAGACCATACCACACGATCCATTGTCTACAGCCAAGCTCTACAATACAACCCCATTTGCTCCAACCTCTCAGACAGAGACAAACACCTACAAGAACTCTATCAAGTGTTCTTACAACTACAATACCCACCTGCTGAAGTGAAGAAACAGATTGACAGAGCCAGAAGAGTACCCAGAAGTCACCTACTACAGGACAGGCCCAACAAAGAAAGTAACAGAATGCCACTATCTGTCACCTTCAGCCCCCAACTAAAACCTCTCCAGTGCATCATCAAGGTTCTACAACCTATCCTGAAGGATGATCCCTCATTCTCACAGATCTTGGGAGACAGGCCAGTCCTCGCTTACAGACAGCCCGCGAACCTGAAGCAAATACTTACCAGCAACCACACACCACACAACAAAAACACTAACCCAGGAACCTATCCTTGCAACAAAGCCCATTGCCAACTCTGTCCACATATCTATTCAGGGGACACCATCATAGGACCTAATCACATCAGCCACACTATCAGAGGCTCCTTCACCTGCACATCTACCAATGTGATATATGCCATCATGTGCCCCTCTGCCATGTACATTGGCCAAACTGGACAGTCTCTGTGCAAAAGAATAAATCGACACAAATCAGATGTCAAGAATTATAACATTCAAAAACCAGTCGGAGAACACTTCAACCTCCCTGGACACTCAATTACAGACCTAAAAGTCGCAATTATTCAACAAAAAAACTTCAAAAACAGACTCCAGCGAGAAACTGCAGAACTGGAATTTGCAAACTGGACACCATTAAATTAGGCTTGAATAAAGACTGGGAGTGGATGAGTCACTGCACAAACTAAAAACTATTTCCCCGTGCTAATTTTCCCCCTACTATTTCTCACACCTTCTTGTCAACTGTTTGAAATGGGCCATCCTGATTATCACTACAAAAGTTTTTTTTTCTCCTGCTGATAATAGCCCACCTTAATCGATTACTCTTGTTAGAGTTGGTATTGCAACTCTTGTTAGAGTTGGTATTTCATGTTCTCTGTGTATATATATATATATATTATATATATATATATACTTCCTACTGTATTTTCCACTGCATGCATCTGATGAAATGGGCTTTAGCCCACGAAAGCTTATGCTCAAATAAATTTGTTAGTCTCTAAGGTGCCACAAGTCCTCCTCGTTCTTTCTCCAGTATTTATCTTCTGTCTAAGCAAACAGAGGAAACTGATGCTTAATCCATGTTTTGGGAAGGCAGATTTTACACGTGATACTTCAGAAAATGTTTTCTTTTTAGATCTAAGCAGTTGCTGAGCTGTTGTTAAACATTCCCCAAATGGCTGGAGCGCTCCCCAGCCTTAGCAGCTCCTGACATTTTTACCATCATCTCAGTCATGTTAGCATGCTCCCAAGCAAGAACACTGCATAGAGGCCAATATGTACAGTGCCATGACACCATATCACAAACAGGGAGGAATTAATCTGCAACATCCAATAGTAACTGATCAAATCTTATCGCAAAGGAGAAATGAGGGAAAGCACCCAGCCCTCCCCATATAGCACTCTGAGCAATTTCCTCCTCCTTCAAAAGTCCCCCTCCAAAGAAGACCCTTGCAGTGTAGCCTGAGGTCAGCAGACCTGGCCTATTTTGGACCTGGGAGGGGGGAAGAGAGTTCCAAAGCCAAGAGGCCCATACAGAAAATACCCTGCCCCCTGCCCTCTGTTTCATACTGAGCAGCGCCACTACCTCAATTGCAGCAATATGGCATGGGGAAGATGCAGTCTTTCAAATAGGCAGTTCCTGGGCCATCTGGGGCTTTCCTGGTCTTAAACTCCATCTAGACATCCACAGCATGCATCCTGGAACACTACTGGCACATGTTCCCGGCAAGATACACCACTGAGTGGGCAACACGAGCTTCTGCCAGGATTTAAGATGCAGTGTGATGCAACAATCCAATCCTGAGGTGGCAAAGGCATGAATCAAAGTAGCAAAGTCCCCAGGGACAAGCAAAGAACGTGTCCTATCTCCTCCTAGCCGGATACAAATAAGCTATTTAAACAGCAACTGGCAATCTACCCAGGTTGGGAATGCAGTAACACATGGCAGGCAAACGTCCTCACTGTATCTTTTTGTTGCTATCCCCTCCCACCAACGATCTCTGCACTGGGCTGAGCTAGCTGGCACTCAACCATGCTGCAGTCCAGCAAAGCACTGCAAAAGGGACTTGCCTGCACCAGCTGAGTGGGAAGAGATTAGAACTGTTATAATTATTGGGCTTAAAAATTTACTTTATTTATTTATTTATTTATATATTAAATATAAAAAGTATGTAAAAGTTTATAAGATGTTACAACGACATGTAACTCTGTTTGCTTGCTTGGGAATTAACTACAGAAAATAGGTCAAGTAGTTTTTAATGCTAAGTGTTATGAACTAATGCAAGAAAACCAGACAGACAAACTCAATTAGTCTAAACAGAAAAAAGCTGACTAATATGATTTAAGGACTGTTAAAAATAAATTAAATAAACAACAAAAAGACATGACTCCTGAAATCAACAGACTAAAATTAGTGCAGCGAATATGAGGCCGAATTGGTGGATAAAATAGTGAGAGATAAACTATGCCACCCGCTTTTTTCCTTTTGGGTTTTTTTAAAAAGAGACTTAAAAAGACCCAAACATCTTGTCTCCCCACCACATTTTAGCTTATTTTGTTTTGTTTTATTTTATTTTATTTTTCCCAGCCCCCAAGACAGAAGAAGCAGATCAGGCTGAAAGCTTTTTTCTTGCGCTTGTTTAAGGAACTTGTTTTTTATTTGAGAGTTAACGTTCAAACAGTTCAAAGGCTAATCAACACTTTTATCTCTTGTTGCCCTTAAAATCAATACAACAAACCACAGGCCCGGAATCAGGGAGTGGCTTAAGGCCATGCCTAACTTTAAGCACATTGACTTTAATGGATCTACTCACAAAGTTAGACATGGCCACGAAGCTGGTCTGAAGACACTGCAGCCTGGCTCTGCAGGTCGTTATGAAAGCCTGCCAAGCCCTGGACAGAAAGGTCTGTCAGAGGAACAATCCTCCCCCTCCACGCCCCAGGAGAGTGCATGGCCTCGTACACGGGACAAAGGAAGATGGCTCCCTATCCCATCAGTGCGGGGAGTACTGGGCCCTGGTGGAGTGATCCCACAGGGCTTGCTGGAGGAGAGAGTAAACTCCTGGAGTGTTGTGTGCTGGGCACAGTTCACAGCAAAGGCTGCAGCACCGAGGAGACACAGTCTTAAGGCCCTGCTAGCAGCTCCTGCCATCCCGGGTTGGGAACAGCCTTATCTCAGTCCCTCAGATAAAGAACAGCTCTGTGCTAAAGACTATCACAGGTGGCTTTCTGGACTGTGCGGAGGGGCCAGCAAGAGGCCCATAGGGAGGGGGCAGGATTCTCTCTCCCTAGCATTTCACTCATTCACTCCCTAGTTGCCAGTCCCTGGCTTGCTGACTTAAAGAACATAAGAATGTCCATTCTGGGTCAGACCAATGGTCCGTCTAGTCCAGTATCCTTCCTGTCTGTGACAGTGGCTGGTGCCAGATGCTTCAGAGGGAATGAACAGAACAGGGCAATTTCAAGTGATCCATCCCCTGTTGTCCAGTCCTAGCATTTAGAGGCTAAGGACACCCAGAGAATGGGGTTGCGCCCCTGACCATCCTGGCTAATAGGTCCATCCATTGATGGACCTAGCCTCTATGAGCTTATCCAATTCTTTTGAACCCAGTTATAGTTTTGGCCTTCACAACATCCCTTAGCAACAAGTCCCGCAGGCTGTGCATTGTGTGAAGAAATACTTCGTTTTGTTTGTTTTAAACCTGATGCCTATTAATTTCACCTCATGAAACTTTGCAGATCATGAAATGTGCTCATGACTCAGGAAGGCCCAGTCTCACAGCAACCACCTAGCAAATGGTGACAGCTCCGCCCAGTCAGAGAGAAATGCCCCAGCTAGTGCCACTGGGCTGCGCTGTCCCTTTCACTCGGCCCATGCCCTGCCTGGGACCCCCATAGTGGAGGGGGTCCTTCAGAATAGGGCCAGAGCACATTGTCCAGAGGAGTGGGGGTATGTGTGTGTATCTCTGTCCACAGAGGTCTGCAGCTCCAGACCAGGAAATCCTGCATATTTCACAACCACCAAATTCACCACAGCAGCAAACAAGCCAGCTGACAGCAGCAGGACCAGGCACAGCCCAGCTCCTCCTGGTGAGTGGGTAGATACTTCTTATGAACTGCCACATGACCTCTCTGAGCCCCACTGGGCTCTCTTGGGAGCAGCCACTTCTGGGCTAAAGCACCTGATGGGTGACACAGTGTTAAAAGTGAACTAACCGGGGAAATCAAGCTCCCTTCCGTGAGGATCCTGGGTGGCAGCACTAACCTGACTCATCCCAGCCATTGCTGAGCAAAGAGGAGGCATTTATGGCCCAATATCTGAACACTTACACTGGCACCGAAACTAGAGGAAGAAAAGGTCTGTTGGTCTCCTGAGTGTCTGAGACAGGCCTTGTGTGCAACAGTTTTGATCTATCATCCTCGGGATTAGGGCCTAGGATGCTCCTGCAGGGTCATTCAGCTTCCTTTTGAGCTGGCCCACCAGTATTGAACAGGGGGCACCAGGACAGCCTGGTCCCTGCTGTGGGACTTTAGCTGGTGTTGCGATTTCAGGCGTCTGTATAAGATGCTGGTTTGGTGTGCGTGATCGTGTTGCTGACCTCAGAGGCCAGATTGAGGGATTATAACAGCCTGCTATTTAGTGCCAGCTAATAGAGTTACTCCCTTTGTTCTTGTGCTTTTGGAGCTCCAGGTATTGGTTTCAATTCCCTATTTCAGCCATGGAGCCCTACCCCTTGTCCCTATGGCAAAGTCAGAGAGGATGGGCAATTATTCAGGTGTGACTGACTACCTGGTCTGGGCTGCCTGAGAACTGAGGCAAAGCACAGAGAGGCAGATGGACTGTAAGAAGACTGGCAGGTAGGCAAGAGCTTTTAGAACGCAGTGATGAGTTAGCTAGCAAACCACTGCCCTCTGCTGGTTGGAATCCGAACAACTGAGCTGGGTGCCATAAGCCCTGTACTGCTATGGCAACTCTCCCTCAGCTCCTGTGGCTGGGCCTGTGTCGGTGGAGCATGAGGATCTGAATGCTATCCCCATTGCTGCTGTGAAGTTCTGAGAGGCCACAATGGGCACAGCAGATTGTGGGCACAATGGGCACAGCAGAGACAACCGTGAAATCGCAGGTGGCCAAGGATTTGCTCCAACATCAGACCTTTCCCTGCTGTTTTAAGTCAACTCCAACTCTGATCCACTCAGACAGCAGGAGGGAGCAGCCTCCCTGCTAACCCAGCAATACACCCGGATGGCTCAGCCAAAGGCTCCTTCGGGATGTGGGAAATCAAGCGATACAGGGCTCCATGTACAGCTCACCTTCAGCCACAACAACAGGCAATGGATTTCCCCTTTAAGAAAGCTAGGGAGGGAAAGCTTGCAACCCCATATGCCATGCAGAGAGCAGGAGTTGTCCTGCACTGTTCCCTGACAGGGATCAGGGTAGCACATGAGGCACACGGGAAGTGGATTAGTTGGTTTATAGACTTAAATTCCCCTGTGGCTTGATGTACGTAGGTAAGAGGACAAGAAAGTTAAACGGGAGTGTGAATGAGCACAGTGCTAATCACCCATGATATCAGGGGATGGAGGGAGATGGCGAGCAGCATCAGCGAAGGAAGCTGCCCCTTTTGGCCTCTGCTTCACACCTTGGGCGAGCAGAGAAGCAAAATGAACTGGACAAGATCTCCGCAGCACAAAACTACTCACAGCAAGTGAAGTGCTCCAGAGGTCTTGCCCACTTTGCTTTGCTGTTCCACTCACTCGCGCAGTGGAGCGGAGTATCGGGGAAAGGGGGCAGTACTGGAAATGGTGCAAGTGGGGAATTCGGGGGTTGTGGGTGTAGCTGGTGAGGTTTAGGAGTAGCAGATCGGGCTCTATCTCCCTTGGCAGGAGGCAGTTTCAAGATGCAGGCAACTGGTATAAGTTTTGAAGTCCAGCTGCATGGGGCCTGCATTCCACCGGGGAGGTGGCAGGGAGCTTTCTTAACGGTTGCTCCCCAACAGGAAAGCTGGGCCTGTAGTGAAAGCCCAGGATTGGGAGTCAGGACACTTGGGTTCTATTGCCAGGCCTGGAAGAAAGTGTCTTAAACTGTAGTGGTTAGAGCACATTACTGGGACTCAGGCAGGACTCCTGGGTTCTATTCCCAGGCTGCGTCACCTTGGGTGAGCCACCTAACATGTAGTTCTAGTCTGAAAAGTGACTCTCCGCCCCTTGCCTCTCTCTACTGCACTCACAGAACCAGCCTGCGGAGCCATCTGAGATAGACAGCCCCAGAGAAAGGACTGGGGCTCCAGCAGCCATCCTGAGATGGCTGACTCACTCCTTCAGTTCTCAGCTGATTGTAATGCAGAGGTTGTCCCCAGGGCAGCATCACTTGAGCAGCACACAGCAACCCACTGAGCAACAGACTGCCCCTCTGGGCTGCGTGTCTGGGAAACCAGGAGAAGTTTAAAGCATCACACAAGGATGCATGTGGCTGAGTGTTGAGCATCAGGCCCATCCTGTTCCTTGGAGAGGTGGCTTCAGACGGGGCTCAAGGCATACTCCTGTGCCCAGAACACTGGCATCCTCACTGGGGAAGACAGCTCACTGTTCTGGTTCCAGAGCAGTCCCTTGGCAGGATTTGTATTTGACTGGGTAGAAGGACAAGGACTGTGCCCACTGGCAGGGGTTGGATGGGCTTGCACTGGAACTGAGCCAGCAGAAGGGGGTTACTTGCTGTTTGATACCGAACAATGTCCCTAGAACCCTGGTTTATTCCACACTGAGAGCCCCACCCTCACAATCCATTGCGGCTGGGAAGCAGCTCAGGGTCCCTCCAACAACCCATGCTGACAGCTGCCCTGGAAGACGAATTGCTTCACAATGCAGAGGGCTGGTGCCCCAGCATTAATATTAGCACTACAGGTTTCAGAGTAGCAGCCATGTTAGTCTGTATCCATAAAAAGAAAAGGAGTACTTGTGGCACCTTAGAGACTAACAAATTTATTTGAGCATAAGCATAACATGCATCCGATGAAGTGAGTTGTAGTTCACAAAAGCTTATGCTCTAATAAATTTGTTAGCCTCTAAGGTGCCACAAGTACTCCTTTTTTTTTTTTTTTATTAGCACTACAGTAAATCCTGGCCCTGCATTTTGTTCCTGTCAGTCACTTGGGTGAGGTTTGCTGCCATCCACCTGTGTGCAGTGCTAGGCTACAGACCTGCTTGCTTTGATCACTACCTCCCCTCTCTCTCCCTCCCTCCTGTTTGTTACGCCCACTTGTTACAGCAGGGATCAGTTCTCCTGAATATCTGTGCAGCACAACAGAGCACACACTACAAAGGGGATGTGGCAATAATAATGCATTGCTTCCTACAGTACCTTCTGGATGAGGGTCTCAGCAAGCTTTACAAACAATGAATTCAGCCTCACAATCCACCCTGCTGGAGGGCCCCAGGAATCTCATTTTGCAGAGGGGGAAACTGAGGCACAGGCATAGGTAGTGACTTACCCACAGTCACACAGCAAGTCTGGAACAGAACCCAGGAGTCCTGGTCCCCAGCCTCTGCTCTAACCACACTGACAAAACACATTCTTGTACTCCTGAAGGCAAACTCTTCACTGCTGGACAAATGCCCAGCTCACCCTCTCTCCCTCCCAGTTAGCTCCCTGCTCCAGCTTCTCAGACTGCCTCACACCTTGCTTGGCTGCCTCTCTTTCCCCAGAAGAATGCCTAACTCCTGGCACCACCCCATCCCTGAATGCAACCTATCACAGACTGTGGACATGCTGCTCCCTCCTGGCCTGGAGGCAGCTCTGGGCAGTAGGATGGGAGGGTGAGGGGACTGTAATGGAACTGGACACCGCACTGAAGGGACAGCTGCTGCATGAGCTGCCAGCAAGCTGTGCGGTCCTTTAACGGGATTGCAGACTAAAGCTGTGACCTTGAGAGCCCAGAGCATGGTGCGCACAGGCAGTACCTGCACCTTCTTCCTGCCCCTGACACACACACGGGCACCCTGCAGAGGGCCAGACTCAGCCATTCAGAGCTGAGCCTAGCTACAGGCTCAGGATTTGCTGCCTAAGCCCGACCCTGCCCAGGAGTTCAGAGCAACAGAGAAAGTCCAGTGGTGGAGGGGCACCCCTCCCGAGCAGTTACAAAGATGTTGATGTATAAGCTTGAATCTGAGCACGTGTGGGACGTCAAAGGAAAAGCGAGCCCTTAGGTAGGATCTGAAGGGGGGCTGGCACGGGGAGGTCAGTCCATGCATAGCTGGGATCATGCACAAAGGTGGGAGAGAGAGGAGAAGGGGCAAGGACATAAAGAATGAGACTCGAGATGCAGGCGAGGGCAGAGCCGCATAAGGTGGCAGGGCAGCAGGGATGGTGCAGTCTGAAGGCTGGTCCACAAACAGATTTTGTACTGCTATAGGGGCATAGCTAAATCAGTGCAATGCCTTAGTATGGATGCAGTTATAGCCGCATAAAGGTGCTTATCGCAGTATTGTTCCTCTGTCTGTCATCAGGCCCTTGACAGGGTGGAACCGTGTCCTGGCGAGGGGGCTGCACAGCTCCGACGATATGTTTCTAAACCAACAGTTATAATAGGATACACCCGGTGTGTAGATAAGCCACGCGTGGGGGGGCAGGGTGGTGATTGGGAATGAACCGCTTGGGGCTACACAGGACTCTGGGGGGCGGGGGTGGGCAGAGCAGAGGGAGCGGTGGTGACTGACAGGGCAGGAGGCCGGGCAGGGAACCTAGCGGAGCCGCCAAGCCCGGCTGGCCCGGAGCAGCCCCAGCCCAGGGAGCGACTCGGAATGCGGCGCGAGGGGCTGGGAGCACAGTCGGCGCGCGCAGGGCTACACAGGGCAACTTCCGACACGTGGGCAGAGCCGGCGACCTGTCCCCGCAGCAGGGAGGCGGGAAGCCGCGGCAAGCCCCGGCGGGCGAGCGGGGAACTCCGCTCTTGAACCTGCAACCTGAAAAGGAGGACTTGTGGCACCTTAGAGACTAACCAATTTATTTGAGCATAAGCTTTGGCGAGCTACAGCTCACTTCATCGGATGCATACTGTGGAATGCATCCTATGAAGTGAGCTGTAGCTCACGAAAGCTTATGCTCAAACAAATGTGTTAGTCTCTAAGGTGCCACAAGTCCTCCTTTTCTTTTTGCGAATACAGACTAACACGGCTGTTATTCTGAAACCGGTCTGCAACCTGTAGCTCCCCCTCCCCCTCCCCCGGCGCCTGGCACTCCGCCCGGCGCGAGAGCCGGGCGGCGCCAGCCCCGGGGCACAGTGGCGGCCGGTGCTTACATGTCTCCCGGGTCCGCAGCGGTGGCTCGTTCCTTCTCCCGCCGCCTCTCGCTGACAACTCTCGGGTGAGCTTAGCGGTCCCTGGCTCGCGGCTTCCCGGGCTGCGGAGCGCTCCCCGGGTCCTAGTGCTCGCCTACTCCCAAAGGCTGAGTGCGAGGGGGTGCTGGGGCACCCTCCAAACAGGCCACTGCCCCTCACCTCTGACCTGCAGCCCCCTCGCTATCCCAGCCCTGAGCTTCCCACACACAGCTCTGCTAGTGCTCCTCGCTCCTGACCTGCAGCCCCCAGCTATCCCAGCCCTGGGCTCCCCGCACACAGCTCCGCCAGTGCTCCTTGCTCCTGATCCGCAGCAGAACAGTGGTTCTGGCCCTCGGTGTGTTAGAGGGGTGAGGGGCCTGAGAACTGTTTCCCCCTTTGTCTGGCCCTTCCCCCAGTCTTGATAGCTACCTGACTGAACCCAGCCTTGAGTCCTCAGCAAGAGTGTCTGCCCCTAGTTCTCTCCCTCTGCAGCCCGTCATCCCGGAGAAGAGGACTAAGGCATCCCACACACCAATGCTCCCTGACCATGAGGGGACACCCCAGCCGCTCAGATCCCTTCCACATTTGCCACCATTTCCTTGGTTCCCAAGGCCAGGGTGCCTAGGGCTGGAGTCAGATCCTTCTCCAGGCAATGCTGTGAACCTCCCTCTGCAGGATCTCCCTCCTGGCAGGAACCGACTGAGGTGCTGCTTCTGAGAGCTTCCTGGGGCACAGCAAGCCAGCCCTGTGGGTGACAGACGGAGGCTCCCTATCCCAGAGCAGGGGGCAGTAGTGGGCATCCCTGTGGGGCAGTAGTTTGCCCTGAGAGACAGGGGACACCCTGGGACAGGGACCAGAACAGCAGCTCCATGTAACCGGTTCTGCTTCTGCCTCCTCCCCAGGGGCCCTTTCACTTCCTCATGTGGTGTAGGCCAGCCCAGCATATTAGCCTTTCTACAGACATTGGGGCAGGAGGGTTCAGAGCTTTGCTCAGCTCCAGATCCTGGCTCAGTGGGGGAAGGTGCAGACCCAGGGGGGACAGGCCAGCCCTGTGGAGCTTACAGCAGGGTCCCTGAGCTGGTGCCTCTGTCTCCAGGATCACCCCTCACCAGAACAGCCAAATTACCGTTATGAAAGCACAATCTGCGTTCCCAGAGCTGGGCTCCCAGTACCCCCCATCCCCCCACATTCCAGTGCTCCAGCCCTGCAGGGTCAGGGCTCCCCTATCACCCTCATTCCTCACCCCACGGCCTTGTGCATCTGGGTCCCACACGCTCTCCAGCCCGTTACCTCAAGGATTCAGCTGTCTCTGGGCTTTACACTGCCATCTCCTCTTCTCTGCCGCTCTTGGCCGAGTAGTCCCAGTGCATGTCTAGCACCCACAGGAACGAAGCGCTTCTTAACCCCAAAGCTGATCCAAACCCTTCCACAGACTGCACAGCAGGTGCAGATTTAAGAGCCATGCCGCCGGCTGGGACTGGCTCAGCACAGCCCCCACTGGTTCAGCCAGTGGACGCTGCCTGCAGCAGCAGTTTGCGAAAGGAAGCAGCTTCACCCCACAGAAACCGCAGGGGAGGTTTGTCAGTAGAATGTGACCTGCCTAGGAGTCCAGGGCTAAACGCCAGAACCCATAAAGAAGGGGGCTGTGGAGTTTCATGGGCTGCAAACGGGCAGGGCCTTGAGTTTAGGGTTCTTCCCAAAGAGGACCCCTCAAGCAACACAGTACCAGGCAGGCGCATGGGCTTGAGTGCAGAGCTGGAGGGGAGAGCGCCCCCTACTGAGACACCTACACTGCTGCCTGCAGCACTGCACCCCTTCACAGGCTGAGGCATTGGAGTCAGTACTGGCTGTGACTGGACAGCACTCCTACTGTCACCCATACCTCTCTCTTCAGCACCCTGGCTTTTCCTGCTGGCTCTCATCCCAGTACAAGGCCTGACCCTGTCTGTTATGCTGGCGATTTGGCAATGAGGACGCTTGTCCCATCAACGACTGGACTGAGACCCACCAGCCCCCCTCACACAAGCCCTGAGCAGCCATGGAATGACGCTGGGCCATTGCTGACCAGCTGCTCTTTGAGTAGGGGGTGGCCAGGTCCCTGAGCCCATCATCACAGCCAGCTTCTTCCAGCCCCTGCCAGGGCTTGCCCCCTCCCCAGTCCCGAGAGCACGAGGCTCCTGCTCTCTCGCCTGCTCCCATCAAGGAAGCATGGATGCTGTGTTTACTTTGGCGAGAGTAAAAAAAAAAGGAGTACATGTGGCACCTTAGAGACTAACAATTTATTTGGGCATAAGCTTTTTTCATGTTCTCTGTGTATATATATCTTCCTACTGTATTTTCCACTGCATGCATCCGATGAAGTGGGTTTTAGCCCACGAAAGCTTATGCCCAAATAAATGTGTTAGTCTCTAAGGTGCCAAAAGTATTCCCTGATTTTTTTGCTGATAAAGACTAAAACCACCACCACTCTGAAACCTGTCACCATGTTTGGCGAGAGTGAAAGCAGGTGATTGAGTTGGCCCAGCACCCAGGAGGTGGAGGCAATAGGAGCGGGGCAGGGAAGCTAAGAGGAAGAATCTTTCCTGGGCTGGAAAGGGGGAAGATATTGGGAACATCCCTGTATAGGTGCCAGGCTGAAAGCTCTGAAGACTGACTCCCACTGTGTGCACAGACAGGTACAGCCTGGCCAGCAGCAGGATCAGCATCCCCTCACATGCCAGCCAGTGTGCCACAGACCTTCCCCTGGGGGAGAGGGGAGCTCAGCCTCCATGGCCCCGGCGGCCCCTGACCTCACGGCCGTGGCTCCCAACAAGGTAGCCAATCAGTGTCAGTTCTGCCTGTGATTTTGTGCTATGGCCCTGGGAAGTGGACCAAGACCTGCCCATTTCACTCCACAGATATCAGCTGGGACTGAGCAAAGATTAGAATGGAACTCGCTAACCGCATTCTGGTGCCAGGGGACCCCACCCTTACCTTATTTGCTCGGCCCAGGGGCCCTGAGGTCAGCCCCAGGGGCCATGCCGGCTCACACATTAGAAGTTGCAATTCGTTTAGAAGTTCCTTTTGGAAATGGGAAAAAACGCAGATGCTCCAGTCTGACAGGCCCCGCCCCCGCATCCTGCCGGGACTTGCTGTAGTACCATGCACCAGTAGAGCCCAGCCCTGCAGTAAGAAAGGGGCTAGCTAATGGCCAGGGTGCTGCAGAGACGTGGGCAAAGGGAAGGATGGCAGCTGTGAAGCTGGCAGGAGCAGCCCCTTACCCTGAACTCGACACACTTGCTTGGTACCCACGGCCTTCCCTGTGATCCTAGAGCATCCCTGCCTTTTAAACCCAATCCTAGCATCTCAAATCCAGCAGGGAAGAGAGGCACATGTGTGTGGGGGTGGTTGGGGAGACAGCCCGGCTGGTGTGATATGGCTCACCTTTCCCCTGGGGTTGAGCACAGTCCCCTACTCCATCCAGTGCCTGATACCCTCCCACTCTGAATGGCAACCCAGGGAGCCCACTGGCTCCCCTTATGCCCAGCCCTTGTGGTTTGTTAGGAGCAACCAGAGGCAAGTGCAGCCCAGTGCAGTTGCTGCAAAGCATCTGGGGTCTCAGTGGACAGAGTAATGGACCTGCCCCTTACACCAACCATGTGAACTGGCGCATGGCCCTGTGTAAATCCCACCTGAGCAGTGGGTGAAAAACAGGCGCTACTTCTGGACTGAGCTCCGCTGGGAGGGATGTCCGGGCTGGCCTGACCCAGAGCTCCTTCTCCAGGCAGGTCTCCTTGGGGAGGGGGTGGCAGGGGCAGGCAGAGGAAAGCTCACCAGCTTAGCACTCAGTGGTGTGGAATCACCCCCAGGCTGTGTCCCCGGGGAGGGAAGTGAGGTTTCCTGTAGACCCTGCTCTAGTTGGGGTCAGCTGGGCAGCTCGGGGCTGGGCTATGAGCTACCACGGACAAGGAACGCTTCGGAGCAAGGCTTCCCAGAGAGACTCCCAGCTCCCCCTGTAATTTTGGCATTCCAAGGAGCCCCTCGCCAACCCAGAGCAGCGCAGACTAGCCCCCTTCTCCTTTGAACCCAGCACAGCTCCCCCTAGCAAGCACTGGTTCCTAGAGCACACCTGGAGGATCTGAGGAAGGCCCCCTGGCATGGGACTCAGGAGAACCACAGCCCAAGTGAGCCTCCTCCTAACACTGGCCCTGCTAGAAAGGGGAGGAAGAAACAGCAAGATAGTTTGGTTTGTTTGGTTTTAATAACAATAATCCCTTTTCCCCGCCCTGGACAGCATGTGCCCCGGGGTGTCTGGGGAACCAGCTGCCCGCCACCCCTCCCCGCCACAGGGCTCCATCAGCTCCGCTGGCACAGAGACCAGGCCCTGCAAGCTCAGCGAGAGGGCTCTGATAGATACAGCAATGCACTCCCCTTCTGCTCCTTGTCTGCCAGAGCAGCCTGGCCCCTGGCATCTGCTTCCTTTAGGGGTGGGTGGGTGGGTGAGGGGCAGCCCCTGGGCTGGCATGGCCCAGCGCAGCAGTCTCTCTCCCCCGCAGTACTCCCATCAGCCCTGGGGAGAGAGGGAGCCCTGTGGACAGGTGCTGGGCGGAGAGGTCCTGCTAGGATGGCACACGAGTGGGAGCTAACAGGCTTGCGTGGAGGAAGCAACGGCAGTCTCAAGCCTTCTTGCAACCTGCATCCCCCCCATCCAATCGGCTCATTCTTTCTTCCCAAAGAACTTCTTAAAGACGGATTTGTTCTTGTGGCGAGAGAGGGCGCCTTCCCGTGGGCTCCCCGGCCTGGCCACAAAGGAGTGACAGCGAGCCCTGGGCATGGCCACCGCCTGCTCCCCAATGTACAGCGTGATGGAGTAGCTATTCCCAGCCTCCAGGGGCTCCTTGGGCACCGACACCGGCGTGATCTTCTGGTAAGTGGCTGAAAGAGATGGAGCATTGGGCAGGCTGCAGCTTCCCATGGAAACACCACCACCACTGAACTATCAGGGGCCCTGGGATATGGGGCCTTTCCCCACCAGGCCCCAGCTCCTGTATGGCCCCTGGTCAGAGGGATGGTCTGGCTTGCCGGGCGGGGGGTGTCATAACCCAATTCCCTCTCAGGAAGTACGAGAGCTTTGACTAGCAGGGCCCCAGCTCCAATCTGGTCCCACATATGGGGGACTGTCTGGATAAGGGGCATTGGGGAATGGGATACAAATACAGGGACTTCCTATCCACTTTATTTTGGGAGTAACCTCCCCAGGTACCCAGAGAAGAGACCCATCTCTATTGCAGATGTGTCGCTGTGAGGAGAAGGGTGTTGGTGCCATCACATGGTGGCCTTTGGCAATGAAATTCAGACCTTGAAAAGGAAAGCCTGAACTTCCTGGGGAAAGGACACCTCAGGGATGGGTGGGAAAGTCTGCGGTTCAGCTGAAAGCCAGGGAAGCTGTGCTTAGTCCAGAGGTGGGCAAACTATGGCCTGCGGGCCACATCCGGCCCACGGGACCCTCCTGCCTGGCCCCTGAGCTCCTGGCCCGGGAGGCTAGTCCCCAGCCCGTCCCCTGCTGTTCCCCCTCCCCTGCAGCCTCAGCTCACTGCGCAGCCCCGGGGCAGTGGGCCTGCGAGCTCTTGCCGGGCAGCACAGCTGCAGAGCCACGGCCTAACCCGGGGCTCTGTGCTGCACGGTGGGGTGGCTGCCTGTCCTGGTGCTCTGGGCGGCACGGCTGTAGCGCCGCCAGCCTCTGGTGCTCCAGGCAGCGCGGTAAGGGGGCAAGGAGCAGGGGGGGTTGGATAGAGGGCAGGGGAGTTCGGGGGGGTGGTCAGGGGGCAGGGGTGTGGATGGGGGCGGGGCGGTCAGAGGGCGGGGAACAGGGGGGTTGAATGGGGGCATGGGTCCTGGGTGGCAGTCAGGAAGGAGAGGGGGGCTTGGATGGGGTGGCGGGGGGCAGTCAGGGGCAGGAGTTCCGGGGGCAGGCAGGGGACAGGGAGGGGTGGATGGGGCAGGAGTCCCGGGGGGACTGTCAGGGTGTGAGAAGCGGGGGCGGTGGGGGGAGCTGGGCCACGCCTGGCTGTTTGAGGAGGCACAGCCTCCCCTAACCAGCCCTCCATACAATTTAGGAAACCAGATGTGGCCCTCAGGCCAAAAAGTTTGCCTGCCCCTGGCTTAGTCCCACAAGCCCAGGCAGAGGCCAACCTGGGAGGCTCATCCTCTTTAAAGCTTGAATGGCTCTTCTAAAACCTGCATATAACTGATACACTCTCCATCCCCATCCTCATCCCCGAGTGGGTTCAACCAAGCATGACTCACAACCCCAACCCTTGCAGATCGGCTCTGTGATGGGAACACAAAGAGACTTGGATCTCAGCCCCCTTCCCACCACCTCTGACTAGCAAACCACTTATATGTAGCAGCCTGCCACAGCCAGCCAATAAGAAGCCAGAAGCCTGCTAAGGCCCATCAATCAGGATTCTCTACCACCATTTATGCCAGGATCTCCAAGTTCTTTACAAGCACAGCTCCACTGGGAGCGGGGGTCAGGGTTACAGAGGGGGAGACTGAGGTGCAGTTTCCTCTCTGGACAAAGGGCCAGAGCCAGGAACAGAGCTTCAGCCCATGGGCTCCCAGTCCCCTGCTCCTGCCACTAACCCAGTCTCCCTGTGCTGCATACCTGAGGTGAACGAGTGGGACCTCCTCTTGTGTGTCACCAGCGCATCCTCCTCCTCCTGGTAGCTGTTATCCTGGGTCTTTGGAGACCCAGCAGGCAACCACTGCCTCTGCCCTGTCGTGTGGCTGACGGCTCTGTGATTATCTCCTAATGCAGAAAGGGGAAACACAAGGAAAGGAGCTTATATATGTCAGACAGACAGAGAAGGGCTTCTAAGCGCAGATTGCTCTAGCTCAAACTCAGCATGTTACAGTGGTGCTGTGGTTACCCTGGTGCAGCCTGGTAAAATGCAAGGTGACAACAGGATGCCACTGCGCCAGCCCCAAAGAGCCTGGGGACACTTGTACAGCCTGCAGGGGAGGATTAGCCTACCAGACCCAGGGTGGTGATGGGAGCAGAAGATGGGACCTTTCGCCTCTGGAAATCGGTAGTGACCCAGCCTCATTCCATGGCTGGATTGCGCAAGGGGAGCTGGTGGGTTTCGCTCCAGCCACTGGTGGGACAAGCGTCCTCATCACAAAATCACCAGCTCAACAGACAGGGTGAGGCCTGGCACTTGGCGGAGAGACCCACATTAAAATCAGGGTGTTGCAAGGAGGGAGGGAGGGGACTCAGTAGGGGGCGCTCTCTCCTCTTGAGTAGCAGTGACCCAGCACAAAGATAGGGGGTGCTGTGCTGCAGGGAGAGGATCAGTACTGAGCCCAATGCTCTGAAGGGGGCTGTGCTGCAGGGAGGTGTTGTGTGTAACTCAGCAGGGGGCGCTCTCTCCTCTGTCCTCAGTGCCCACAGCACAGATGAGGTGGCTTGGCCAGGGCACTCTGCACAGGAGGTGAGATGGGGGTGAGGTGCGGGGAGGTTAACCCAGGTGCCCTGCCCAAACTCCAGCGTGGGTGAGTCCATGGTGCCTCTCCAGCTGGAGGGAGGATTCCAAGGGCATTAGTGTCTCCCACTCAGCTTGGTTCCTTCCCACCACACAAGGGCTGATGTCACTCGTATGCGCTTCGTACCAGCCCTGAGACCGTGCAGGAAGGCCCTGCTGGCGGAAGGATTCAGGACACGATGCTGGAACCTGCAGCTCGGGCGGGGTTATTATGGAGCCACCTAACCAGACGTGAGCGGAGTAGCGTGAGGAGCACTGCTCTGCTACAGGGAGCAAGGGACACTGAGCTGGGCACCTAAGGAGAGGCCCCAACAGGCTGGGGTGCTGGGAAGTCACCACACCCACCCACCTGCTTGTGAGGCTGCTGAATCCAGTGGGTCCTCCTGTGTCCCATAAGGCAGCTGCAGCCTGGCACTGGACCTGGGCAGCAATGTGATCTCTTGGTTCTTGGCTGTAAGAGGCTGATGATGTCCCAGGAGGTGGGAAGAGCTGGAGCTTCCGGGCCCAGAGATCTTGCTGGGTCTGTGTACGAAAGGGAGTGGCAGAGAGACAGATTTACAGAGCTGGTCTCACCTGCAGAGAGGGCCTGCTCACCTCAGGCAATCTGACCCACAGACAATTCAAACCAGCGTGGGCAGGACCCCTACCCGGGAGCTCTGAGTAGGGGAGGCATCTAATGCAGGCCTCAGCCTGGCTCACCTGAAGCTTCTTCAAGGCCCAGGAAGCTGGGTAACACAGCATGCTAATGGGGTTGGGAGGTGATACTAAACTGGGAAGAGCTGCAAACCCCAGTGAAGATGGGGCAATACCCAAACGGACATGGAGAGGTTAGAAACATGGGTAGGTAATGGAAGGAGATTTGGCCTGGTCAGTGCAGCTAATTCATTGGGTCAGCACAGTCCCCTTCTGCTACGCTGCAGAGCCCTGGAATGAGTGGCTCTGAATGCCAAGCGTTAGCCACCATCTGCTCACGAATTGGACGGGGCTTCCCAGCACTCACCCCATAGCAGAACTGGTCCCTTCAGCAGGCTGCGTGACTGCCTGGAAATAATCCACTTCAGGGAAACCTGTGGGCAAAGAAAATATCTATTGATAATGTGGAAAAGAGCCAGCAATGAGAGACCTGAAATCCACAGATGGTAGGGCCTATCTCACGCCATACTGGGCTGAACCACCTGGGGCCAAGGCCAGAGAGGTGCTGAGAGTCACGGGTGCTCGGCATGGCTCAGGGTTTGCCTTTCTGTGCTCAGTGTCAGGTCAACAGCAGAGGTTCCCATCTAGGGGAATGGGTTACGGAGGCTGCCTTGGGCAGCCCCAGACGGCCTGGCACCTGGGATGGGTGAGGGCAGTGCCTGTCTGCAAGCTGTCACCTTATATTGAAATGTTTCCAGTTAATATAGAGTTATTAAAGATAAGGGTACAATAAAACCCAACTTAGTTTTTGAGCCTTTAGGTCGGTTACAGAAAACGTATTTAGTAGAGGACCACTAGGAGACACTTAGAACGATGAAACTAAACTTTATTCAAAAGCAAAATGCGTCGCTAAGCAAACAGGGATGTGATTACTATTTACACAGTACCACAATTCTACTTGCACACAAAGATGAAATAGTGTATCAACGAGTGAATGGACCACTGACGACAGAGTGACGTCCAAACTGATAATCCTGGAACCTAACAGGACCCTTTGGACGTTAATTGGAGCTCCTCCCAAATTAACAAAACAACTCCTTTTATCATCTGTTATCATACTACCTAATATTAAACTGCCCCTTACCATAATTATATTTCCTCCTCCCCCTTATTGGTTCTTTACATTACACATTATTTAAATGAACATCTGACCCAACATCCTTCCCATACGATCAATACAGACAGAATTGGGAAAAAAAAACATTCACAATTCTCAATTATTCATTAAAAACCCTGCTTGAAGCAGTTATAACCAAAACATAATGGCACCATAACCCAGCTTTATGTCCTTGCTAACTGCAATATTCTTACTGTCTCCAACTTATCTCTAACTTCCTCACACTAACAACCTCCATTTCCCAGACTCCTCTACACTTCGGCTAACTTTAAGCCAAAGTCTAATTTGTACATAACATAGGCTACAGACCCCAAGCATGTTTTCTCACAGAGGGACAGTAATCGGTGTGTGGTGGGTCTGACAGATCTGGGTGTGAGGAGCAACCCAGCTGCATGTACAAAGGGCTTGTCTACAAGGGGGAGTAATCCACTCTATGGGGTTATGATTTCGAAAGCACGCTGACATCTTGCACATTAATTGGTTCACGTAGACGCTGCTGGTGTGCTTTAACACAGTGTTGTTTGAAACAGTACTACATTAAAGCCCACTCGGAAACCTTTGCTGTACACCAGCAGAGTCTACACAGAGCAATTCATGCACAACACTTCGGTGTGCTTTAGAAATCACACACCCTTACAGCACATTCCCACACAGAGCCCTTCCCTGCTGCACATGGGGGCATTTTGATGCTATTTTTCTGTCCATGTTCACAACATGAAGGGGCACTAGAATGAAAATGAACTAGGGAAGCGGGTCCTGGCTCAGTGTCCGCAAACTAACCAGCCCAAACCCTTCTCCACAGCTCAGGCACCAGGACAATAATGTTTGGCTGTTTACATAACTCCTCTCCTCCCCAGGAGCCCAGCAAGATGCCCAAACTCCAGACACTCAGCACCGTGGAAATGCAGCCACCTCTCAGGTGAAGGGCAGAACCAGGCACACAAACCACTCCACCACAGGGAGAGGCAGCAAAGAGAAAATTTGGCGAGCACATGGGCAAAATCCAGTGTGTCCAGGAATTCTGAGTGTCCCTGCAGAGCAGAAGGGAGTGTAGGCTCTAAGGCCTGGTCTGAGAGATTCAGATACAGTAACCTGCATGGGACTCTCACTGCATAGAGAGCAGCACCTGAAGTTGGAGCCTATGGCTCCAAGGAATCTGGGAAGTTCCCCTGTAACGAAGTGGGACTGTTAATGTTTTCTCTGAATATTGTGGGGGTGCCTCAGTTTCCCCTATGCAGTTCTTAAGTATCTAGGTGGTGGGATAAGGGTGTATGATCGTTACAGAGCCCTAGAGGGCAGGTGTGTGCAGGGGTCTGGACACAGAGAATGACCAACACCCTGTTTCCTCGCAACTGATGGCGTGGCCCTTCCCCCCTGCAAGGTGAGAGCTAAAGGGTTGGAGAACAAAGGAATCAGGTGACCTCCTGGCCTGGGAAAGGGACAAAGCCCAGAGGAGGAGGGGCTGGAGGATGAGTCAGTTGAGGGCTAGCTGGGGAAGATGAGTGAAGTGCAGACTTGGTTGTCTGGCTCACTGCCCCCCAAAATGGACCCAGCTGAGGGGTCCTGTTCTCTGTACCTACAAACTCTGTTTTAGACCATGTTCCTGTCATCTAATAAACCTTCTGTTTTACTGGCTGGCTGAGAGTCACGTCCTACTGCGGAGTTGGGGTGCAGGACCCTCTGGCTTCCTCAGAAGCCCCGCCTGCCCAGACTCGCTGTGGGAAGCGCACGGAGGGGCAGAGGATGCTGAATACTCTGAGGTCAGACCCAGGAAGGTGGAAGCCGTGTGAGCTTCTTGCCCTGAAGACAGTCTGCTCACAGAGAGGAGATTTCACCAGAGTCCTGTCAGGCTTCGTAGGGAGCAGCTCCAGAGCATCGCCCGGGGATTCCGTGACATCCCCTCCTGCTCTCACCCTCAGCTACCCCCCGAAATTTATTCTAAGGTGAGTTTGGGCCTTCGGGGAATCATGCTCTCACTTGGAAATCTCCAGCAACAGGGGGAGGAAATGTGCTTCAAATCCCCAGGTGCCCTGTAGAGCAGAGCAGTATGGGACAGGTCCAGGGACTCATGCTGGCCCATGGCAGGGTCTGGCTCTTCTTAGCCTCATGCCCTGGAGTCTCAATGATTCTCTCTCACACCTGGCTGGGATTTCGTCACAGTGCCTGAGCCACCTGCCTGAGCACAGACCTTGTTTAATGGTCATGCCCATAGGAGCGCCTCAACCTCATGGGATCTCACCAGTTTTATGTAGGGGGACTCAGCTGCCATCAGTGGAGTCACTCCTGATTTACACTGGAGCATGTGAGGTCACAAATCAAGCCTTGCCCTGAAACTTAGGAGAAGGGGAGAAATGTAGACCTCTGACTCCTCCTGCACCAGAAAGTTCAGGAAGGACTATCGCTTGTGGTGAGAGCAAAGCAATGAAAGCACAGAATGAAGCTTCCTGCACAGTTCATCCAACGCCATCCCATCCCCCTGCTATCCCAGCCCTGGGCTCCCCACACGCAGCTCTGCCAGTGCCCCTCACTCCCAACCTGAAGCCCCCCTGCTATCCCAGCCCTGGGCTCCCCACACTCAGCTCTGCCAGTGCCCCTCACTCCCAACCTGAAGCCCCCCTGCTATCCCAGCCCTGGGCTCCCCTCACACAGCTCTGCCAGTGTCCCACACCCCTGACCTGCAGCCCCCCTGCTATCCCAGCCCTGGGCTCTCCACACACAGCTCTGCCAGTCCCCCTCACTGCTCCACCCTGCATTGCATCCTGCTCTGCCAGTGGCTGGAGTGTTCCTCACCTGAATTCTGCTGCAGTTTGGAGACCCACTGGTTCATGAGCAGCTGGGATGGAGCTTTCAAGAGGTACTCAGAGCCGTCCCGCAGCCTGGGAGGAAAAGAGCAAGTCAGCAAAACGATGACATGAGGTGCAAATTCCTACCCCACCCCTCCCCAACCCCACCAGCCTAGGAGCCAAAGGGATAGAGGATGGAATTACACTAGAACCCCATATTCACTCCCCCTGGGCTACAGGCCCCAGGGCAAAGGAACCATGCCTCAGTGATTAGGGCCTGGTCCCCAATGCTCAGGGGCTGGCATTTCATCGGAGCTGACTGCTTATCATTAGCTGGCTATGCATGTAGTCAATTAAGGGCATTCATCACAGCACTATGAGGAGGCCAGCAGGAGGCACTGTACTTATGGGACCGCTCACCCTTCCTGAAGCTCTATGGAATTGACTGGTTGGGGTTACTCACTGTAGCCTGAAGCAGTTGGTCTTTTTGGTGTACTCTGTTTCCCGGGTGCACTGTGCTCCCGAGAGGTTCAGGGGCAGGGCCACCACGGAGCTCTGCAGCACAAGGGACAGCAAAGAAGACAGTGAGGCCTCTGAGGCTTGGAGCGTCTTTTCCCTGTGCTAGCAGGATTCCCTCATGCCTGTGACTCACAACTAACTAGTGTCCATTCTGCTCCATGGTCCCCACCACACCTAGGATCTGCCACAAGGGGTAACAACCAGGACAAAGCTGTTCCCAGCCAGCAGAATAGGGGTGTATAGGGGTGTGTTCATGAAAGGCAAGGCTGGTGAGCAGCAACGTTCTATGGTCAAGAGACTGTGGGCATCAAGGGGGGCAGCTGTGCCCTGTAGGTGCATGACACTGTGAGGGGCAGAGAGCTGGAGACAGGGGATGGGGGCAGCTGGCAGCGCCAAGTAGGTGTGAAAGGTGCGTAAACCCCTGTGTGTGCCATTCAGTGGGTCTCCGGCATAATCAGCTAAGGGAATGCTTTGTGCTTGTATCCCCTCCCCCTGGATGCAGTGCCAGTATCACCCAGAAGACTGGGAAACCAAGGCCACCTCCCCGGCTCACAGAGACCCAGCACTTAGGAGGAGCACCCCAAGCACCAACCCCCTAATGGCCTGAAAGAGGCTGGCAGCAGCAGAGGATCCTGAGGTAGTGGGGATGCCTGCATGGGTGGGGGACTTGTCCTGCCCCTTCAAACACAACAGGGCTCCCCCTAGCCAAAGGCCCAGACACTAAGAGACAGGCTGGAGAGCAAGAGACCATGGTTCTCCTCTCAGCTCCAGCCATCTTCCTAGAGATCCTTGCTCCCCCTGCTCACCTTGCCAGCCCCACCACCCTAAACCTCAGCCGCATGTGGGGGCTGGGAGGTGGGGGGTTCATTCCCCCAGCTGTCGCAGCCCTGTGATCTGCAGCCCCCTGCCACTGATAATGATTTGCTCCTCAAAGCACTTGCATGCATTCATTAATGAAACTGTACTACCACTGTCAGCTATTCCAGTGCTGGTCTGCAATCTGAGGGGGAAACTGAGGCATAAAGAAGGAACTTGCTCAAGGTCACGCAGTAAATAAGTGGCGAACCCCTTCTTCAACCACTGCCACTCCCACTGGCATTTCCCTTCCCCCACCTAGAGCCAAGAACAGAACCCAGGAGTCCTGGCCGCCATTCTTCCTGCTCTCACCAGTGGACACTGCTCTATCCTCACTGTCAGCCTCACATCCCCGCCCCGCCTCTCCCTCGGAGAGGCCCAACTGCACACCGTACCTTGAGAGTGTCCTTCCTGTCCTGGTAGAAGCACAGTGTCTGCCTCATCAGCACCGCATGGAAGAGGTTCCAGGTGCGACAGGTTGCCTAACAGATCAGAAGCAGAGGCCAAAGGTGAAGCGGGCAAGGCCTAGCCCAATCAGCACTGCATCTCTACCCTTGCTCCGGGGAGAGTGCCAGGCAGCTGACGTAAATCAATGTGGAGCTTTGCTGACTTCAATGGAACTGCGCTGATTTACACCAGCTGAGGATCCAGCCCATTGACTTCAACGGAGCTGCACCCATTTACAGGAACTGAAGATCTGGCCCTCGATGTCCAAGCACTAATTCCTCTCTGTTTGTGGCATGTCACCGGGCATGTTGCAGATTGACTCCAACGTGATACCATTGCTTGGCAGGGCCTGACGGGGGTCGTACAATCTTAGAAGCTACTATAAATGACTGGTATCCTGAGGAATATCACTAGCTCCATGCTGCGGATGCTGACCAGGGTCAACTTCCAGCGTTTAGGGAATGTTTAATAACAGCTCAGTAACTGCTTAGATCCTACACTCAAAGCCATGCACCAAAGTGTTACAGAACTGCAGTCCTGATTAAGCACCGGCTTCCCCTGCTTAGAAAGACGGTAAATACGACTGGCGAGAAGTGCTCTGGACAGCTTGGGAGATCAAATCACCAGCTCCATGACTTGGGAACAGCTGGAGAAACGCTCAAGGAGCTGTTTAGATGGGCAGAATTTCCCCTTTGGGGGTTTTATCCATTTTACCTTCAAAACAGGAGCCAAGATTTTCAACAATGGGGGCCTCCCATTAGGTACCTACGTGCACAGCCAGACGTGCCGTGCACCCCACACCTCACAGTGAAGACAATGGACGTTGCTGGGTGACAGCACCTTTGAGAACCAGGCCACTGACTTGCGTGTCTAGCTATGCACTTAGGAGCTTAACAGGCCCCGCTTCTGGCAGTGTATCTAACATACTGTGTGTGTGATTAGAGACTGATAAAGTTAAAGAAGGAAAATGCAGCCCAGGGCCCACAGAGAAGGCTGTGCAGCTTCTACTGTACCTTTCTGCCTCCTGTCTGCAACACGTGTTTCCTTTCCAGAGTCCCTTCCATCATCTGAAACTCCATTTTACTGGGGGGTGTCTGCAAGGAGACAGGCAATGAGCAAAGCAGCCCCAGCACCACTGGGCTGTTGGGAGTGCAGTCCCCAGCAGCCAGCAATCCAGGGGGTCCCACAGCCAGCCAGGACCATAACTTGAAGCCTGCAATGGTAAATGGGTCATTTGGGGTCAAAGTCTCTGTCAGAGGGATTATAATGAGGCCATGTGTGTCCTGATGGAGACATATGCTGCCCTTCCAGACCTAGTGGGAAGGCTCAATGCTGCGCAGATTCAGGGGTGCTGTACTGTGCAATGAGACCTTCTTGGGATCCTGTATCCCTGACCCATTAGCTACATGGTTCTTCCCAGCCCCATCCATGGCCTCTGGGACCAGAAGACAGCAGTGAACTGCAGAGCAGGGAACCACAGCACAGAGACCATCTTCCTCACATTGGCCTGGATTCGCAGTAAGCACCGTGCATACACAATCTGTCCTGACAGGGTTATAAATCCACCTTGCTTCAGAAATCACCAGGACTAGAACCCAGCCCTTCAGTTCCGAAACACAGTCCTCGTTCACTTGCTACAGGAGAACTCCCATGGCTGGCACTCACAGACCTTTCATCCTTCTGGTGCATCGAGTCATTACAGGGCAAGACTGCGCCCTTGCATACAGGCTCAAAGGCAGTAGGTTCCAGCAAGTATCTGCCTCGCCATATCCTCACACTGTGCACACGCCTGCAGTAAGCACATGTGCAGAGCAGACGTGCATTGCACATGCCCAATCCATCTGTGATCTTCTGTTTAGAGCAGTGGTTCTCAACCAGGGGTACTCATCTAGATATTTGCCTAGTTTTACAACAGGCTACATAAAAAGCACCAGCGAAGTCAGCACAAACTAAAATTTCATACAATGACTTGTTTATACTGTTCCATATACTATACACTGAAATATAAATACAATATTTATATTCCAATCGATTTATTTTATGATGATACGGTAAAAATGAGAAAGTAAGCCATGTTTAAGTAATCATGTGCTGGGGCACTTTTGTATTTTTATGTCTGATTCTGTAAGCAAGTAGTTTTTAAGTGAGATGAAACTTGGGGGTACGCAAAACAAATCAGACTCCTGAAAAGGGGTCCAGTAGTCTGGAAAGGTTGAGAGCCATTGGGTTAGAGCATGGGATCACATCTCCCTCTAGTGGCCAGTCTCTGCACCTAGCTTAGCCTGCTCCTGACTCCCAGCTAGCAGAATTACTGCTTCAACTCAAGTGGCAGGAGGAGGTGATTTTGGTGCTGAAACGCTTGGGTTTGACCCTGCTGATTGCTGTGGGTGACGTTTGGGTTTGAGCCTTGGCACAGGTTGGAGATGGTGTTCGGACAGCCAGCTAAGCCCCACGTGCTGCTCATGAGTGACCCTTTGTGGCCAGTGCAGGAGCAGGTTAGCCAGGGGAACCGTGGCTCAGAGGCCTGGTGTAAAGTAGGGAATATCTAGTTATGTGGACCGATCACTGCAGTGCCTGAGAGTGTGCGAAGGGGACAGTACAGCTTCTGGCAGGTCTCCCCCAGCCCCTAAGAAACAGTACACAGAGCCCACTAACCTTGCCAACGTCTCTGTCCTCTTCCTGATGCTTCTGCTGGTTCTGGGGGCAGCTGCCCTCCACTGATCTCATGGATGCAGCCTCCTTTGCCCCACAGGGCTCGTCTTGACAGGGGAAGGATGCCCAGAACCTGCGTGGGCTGCCCTCACTACCATGCCCATCACTGGTTTCTCTTTCCCCGTCTGGGCTCTGAAGGAGCTGGGTGGAGTTGGGAAGGGTGAACTTGGCTACCAGCACATTATTCGCTGATGTTAAGATCAGTCTCCCACGGGAAACCTCTGGGCTCTGTGCCTTGTCTGCCTTGTTCCCCGACATGGGGTGGGCATCAGTGTCCCCACAGGGGCTCTGCTTGTTGCGTCCCTCCACGTTCCTCCAGATGGCCTGGAGCTCCTCCTCCTCCTCTTCAAACAGCTCGTGGTCGGGGTGGCAAACCTCGGCTGAGCCTGGGAGCTTTGCCCCTTTGGACAGCCCTGATCCGGCCGCCCTTCTATCTGGAGCCAGGCCCTGGCAGTCTAACCCTGCCAACACGAGGCCACGTGGCTGGGCACCGAGCTGGCATTCAGACACAGACAGCAGGGTCGGTAGGTTTGCACACCTTCCAGAGTGTGCCATCAGGCTTTCCTCCAAGGCCTCCTGGAAGGGGGCAGGCTCTAGCCGATGCTCTGGGGGATCTTCCTTTAGCTTGCAATTCACTGCAGGATGCTCTGGTTTGGCTGTGCTGGGGTCCCCTCCGGCACTACTCGTGTGCTTAGTGGGAGAAGGCCTGAGCTCCACCTTAGATGCTTCTTCGAGTCTGGGTTTGCAGCCTGCTGGCTTCTCGGCCTTCGTGCTGCTGGACGTGCCCAGTGTGGCCGCCAGCTTGTCCCACTCGCGCCCAATCTGCTCATGCAGCACGCTGATGCGGGAGAGCCGGTTCAGTCTGAAGTCCAGGAAATCATCACTGCCACTGCCCTGGCTCCTGGGAGTCCACTGCTCCTCCCCACAGGGGGTGGCACCAATGCCCTGCACCTTTGGCCTGCGGTAGCTCGGGTTGAAACTCACCTCTTCGAACCAGGTGCCTCCCTCGCTCTTAGGAGCCTTCCTGAAAGCATCCCTTGGCCCTCTGGGCCTTTGGCATATGGCCAGTGGCTGGTTCAGTGTCTCCTTCTGCAGGCTGGCCCCATTCGCCTCCCTCTCTCCCTCACCGGTGTCCCATGGAATTGCCCCACCATCCTGCCTCACCTCCTCCCCTCCTGGCACCTCCTTCTGTGCTACTTTAATGGTGTCCTGGACGTTACCAAGGAGACCAAGGTCCTTGGGCAGCTCCAAGCTCAATACGGACCCCAGGGAAAGGTGCCGGCAAGCACTCTTCGCCACCGCCAGCTGGGAACTACTGGGCCCCCAGGCTTGGCTCAGGAATTCAGCTTTGGGGCCACTAGATGCCACGCTGACAATGCCACATTCTGCCTCAATGGCCGTCCCCAGCGGGTTCTTCACAAGGTCCAGCAGCTGCCCAAGCCTGGGGTTCAGAGGTCTCCCTGCCAACTTCTTCCCGCTGCTGCACTTGGGAGGCCAAGTGTTGCTGGGATTGTGCTTCTCCTCAAGCAAAGGCTGTGGCCTGCTGGGACCTGCTCCCACGATGCCCTGCAATGTGAGCAGCTGAGCATCCTCTGCCTTTGCCTGACCCTTTCTCTTCAGGCTGCTGAGGCGGGAGCTGGAGCTGATCTTAGGCAGGGTGTGGAAGGAGACCTCAGGCCCAGGGCTTGGGACCAGGGAAACATGTGCTATGGTGGGCGCTCGCTTGGCTAGCCGTGGCATGGTCGAGCTCCTGCAGGTGGCGTCTCGATCCCCCTCTTTCTCCTTCACATGCAAGTAGGTGCTCACCTGGGAAACACAAGGGTGGGGAGAGACGTGAGACTCACCCGTCCAACTGCTCCAAGTCACTAGTGCCCAAACCTGCCTGGGTGGGCATGGCCCTGGACCCGCTCACGGGCTGGGTCCTTAATGGCATGCACTGGCACATGGCTCCTCCTGCCCAGCTGTCAGTCACACATCACAGTAAGCCTCATTCTCGTCACACAGTGGCCAGCGGGGTCAGGCAACCCAAGATGCATTCCAGGATGTTACAGTCACTTGGCTTCATTGCTGGGGACCAGCTCCCACAGTCCTTTTTTAGTGCGGGGCTAACCCAGTGCTGCCTGAATGGGGGCTGCACTGGCCAGCTCACCAGTTGGGCTGCTCCTAATTGTGCCCCCAACACCTGTGATGTGCCTGGGACTACAGATCCCAGCATGCAATGCTTGCAGGGCACTCAGTGGCTTGGCATGCTGGGAGATGTAGTGCAGTAGGCTGCCCCTTCATATTACAGAGGCTAGCAGTTGCAAAACCCCACAGGCCCTCTGGCTGCCCCAGTATAGCAGAGGCTGGCTAAATCGTTCAGATAGCACCGATCCCCTCCCTGTACCCTTTGCCGGCTGGAGCCCATCTAGCAAAGGAGACTCAGTCACTGCTGGTGCCCTGATGCTGGGATTTCGCTCCCTCCTGTTTGTGCCAAGTGGGAGGACTCTGAGCACTCGGGACTTGCTCTGTCCCTGCGTTCCGCACCACTCAGCAAAGGTGCCTGTTTCTTTCTCCAAGCCAGTGCTGCTCAAACTTATTACACAGGAGGGCCACAGAAATCTACGCACAACCTGCTGTGGGCCAAACACATTCTAGGTATTTTAATAAAATTTAAAGTCACATGTATTGATTTATATTTTAAGTTCAGCTTGTTTCGTACGTTTCTATGTACAGTATCGTCTATTTACACACACATGTAAACTAAATGATGTACACATGATGACAAAACGCTAATGAATCGGCCATTAATATATTGTGTTCAAACCAGCCATGGGCCTTATGAAACGTTCGGGTGGGCCAGTGTACAGCCCGCGGGCCGTAAGTTGGGCAGCCCTGCTCTAAGACACCTCCCCCTCTTCCATGCTCACAGATCTTCCTGGCCTTTCCCACTGGAACAGGCAGATTCTTTAGCAGGTCTGTGCAGCCTGAGGCTGGGCGAGGATGCTGGCAAAGACCTCCGCCCTCCTGTGGCGGGGGGAATGGATCAGCACTTCCCTGAATTCAAGGCTGGATCCTGCCTGCTATCCCTGAGTCTTCTGGCTGGCTCCCTATTCCTCTGTCCTGTTCAAGTGAATGAACTATTCCTGTAGGGGCCCTGGTCAGGTCACAGCTCTGCTTCTGAGCGCCGGCCCAGCTCACGTACCACTGAGTCCTAAGCCTGCCTCACATCTAAGCACCTGCCCTAAGCCTGTGACTGTCCAGCGATGGTGCACACTGGGATCTGCTCAGCTTCTCTGTGCTGGGTTTTTGCTGATTTCAAGAGCTCCCGGGAAACCCCCTCAGGATAGAAATACACAAGATAGGGAGCATTAAACAAACACAATTCTGGGTGAAAGCAGCACCGGTAAAAGTGCCTGCCTCACAGCCCCGAAGCCCTCTAAGTATCCCCAGGACAGGCCTGGCTCATGCAACACACCCTCCCGCCACCAGTCTGCCCCAGGACTCCCTGGCACATGGGCCTTGGCCTCTCTGCTCAGGCTGGCAACAGGACTTGTCACCACCAGCTGGATTGTGGGTTTGGAGAGCTGCCCCCTGGTGATTGGACTGAGACCTTCTGACTCATTTCACCTCCCAACAGCCAGCAGATGGAAACCACTTACCAATAGGGGCCAGACAGCAACTGGTGTCCGAAAGGTGAGAGGCCCAGTAGCCCATTCCCTAGCCCCCCTGGGCCAGCTGGTGCACTGACCTCATTCTGTGGAGTACTGTGACACCAGGCAGCCCTTGAGAGGCCATTTCTCATGGCGGGGTTATCAGGATGGCATGGTGCCCTCCCTGTTCACCCCCTCCACTGCTGTAGCCTTTCTAGCAGGGGGATAAGCCTTAGCCTGGCCTCTCGGCCGGGAGCCAGCAGGGACCCGGAGCAGTGTCAGAGAGAGGACACAGAGGGACTTGCGGGGACGGGACGGTGTGTTAGTATAGGGCAAGCTCACGCCATGCAGCCACTGTGCCCGGCATGCAGCCCCTGGGACGTTACCTCTTCCATGGGCTGGCGAGACGGCTTTTTCTTTCGCTTTAAACTACCCAAAGTGTTTCCTAAAAGCCCCTGGCAACGCTTCCAAAAGGTTTTACAGCCTGAGGGTTTAGTGCCAGGGAGCTGAGTGTGGGGAAAGAGAGACACAAAAAGAAAATTGAGGGAGGAGAGCGGGTGGCCTGTTACAGCGAGGAGGAGGAGGGGAGAAGGGGGGCCACAGTGCTAAAGGCCAGCCCCCTGCTTGAAATCCAAGGGAGCTTGTGCTGTATCTGCCAACCCGAGTGGCAGGGACACCGGGGCTGGGGCTCCCTAGTCAAGAGGGTCCACCTGCTTCGCTCTTGATTCATCCGAGAATCTCCTGAGCTCTCCGCTGCTCAGCCTCAGCCCCAGGGGTCTGGGTTCACCTGGAAACACCCCCGCTCTGCCATGCCCTTCCAAGTCCATGCCCTACAAAGCCACAGCCCTGAATTCACCTGCAGTTGGACAAGCTCTGGTCTATGGCACAGCTCCCCTAGGCAGCTCTATCGAGAAACATGGTCTCTCCCGTCTCCCCTCGCACCAAGCCTCCTGTGCACAGCACAAGCTAGCAGCCCTGACAAAGCCATGTGTCTCCCCTGTGTGACATCACCTACCCTGTGCAGGGACTCTTCCCCCTGCATCGCTCCAGCCAGCTGCAGCTTCTTCTCCCCCTTCTTGCCAATACTCAGGATCAAGTTGACTGTCCCGCCCAGGCTGCTGGGCCCAGGCTGCGGCACCAGCAGCACTGGGGTCTCTGAGGGATCCAGAACTAAAGTCTCCTTGGGGATTTCCACCTCCAATGGGGTGGAGTCACCAGGATCTTCCCAGCTTTGCTCCAGCCCTCGAAGGGCATCTGGGATAGATGGGGCGGAAGGAGAGGCCACTTCCCTCTCTTGCCTCTGGAGCTGTGGTGGGGTGAGGGAGCACAATGTGGGCTGAGGCCCTTTAGAAGTGTTAGGGCCCAGGATGCCATCTGCTCCGGGCACAGCTGCTTGGGCGCATGGGTCCTGGGAAGTAATAGAAGACAATGAAGAGGTGGGGTTGTGGGGATGGCCTGCCCCCTGTCCTGTGCACCTCCTTTCCCTCCCCGGTGCCACCATACCCCACTGCCCTACACCTGGTTCCTCTGCCCCCCATTCCACTCTGCTGTGCCCCCTCCTGCACCTCTCTGTACTATGGGTGTGCAGTGGGATTTGGTGGTCTCCCCCGCAGGAGCCCTAGGACTCTCACACTCTGTACATGACAGCACTGGATGCCAAAGGCAGTCTGGACGCACAGATCTCCAAGTGCTTTACAGGCATGAATTAATTCAGCTTCACAGCTGCCACCCCCACTCTGGGAGGTGGATCAGGAGCATTACCCCTGTGTTGCAGGTGGGGAAACTGAGGCACAGAGCAGGGCTGGGAGTCCCTGCTGCAGAGTGAGTAGCAGCTCCAGGGCTAGAACCCAAGAGCCCTGACTGCTGGTCCTCTGCTTTAACCGCTAGCCGGCCTGTGGTGTACGGCTTCCCCGAGATTCTCCAGACGGAAACAGCCACCATGGTTTATGTGAGTCTCCCTGATCTTTGCCCTGGTGGACACAATGCCTGTGTATCTGCTCCTGTCCCATGCTGGCCTTGTGCAGAGGCCTTTCATTGTGCCAAGAGAGGCACCTCAGCTGGGCTGAGCAAACAGCGGCCTGACCCATCCCTGCTCGCAGACTGTCCCACAGCAGCTACGGACTCACCTGGCAGCTGGGGGACACACTCAGCACAGAGTCCACGGGACCGTCTTGGCCCTTTTTGCCAGCACTCTTGTTCCCAGAATCCCAGTGGTGTTTCTGTGCTCGCCAGCGCACCAGCACCCATCCCAGCATGCTCTGCAGCTCCTCCAGGCGTTCCTTTATCTATGGGGAGAACAAAGATGCCAAGGGCTCCTGTGAGAACTTCAGCTCCCCTCCTCTACTCCCCAGACACAACTTCAGCCTGGGATCGGGGACAGAGAAGCCAATGGGGAGCGTAGGACGCTGAGAACCCTTCGTTGGGGACTGGGGAGTGGTGCTTTCTTCAGGAGCAACTTCATAATGGGCCCTTTGGGGTCAGGTCTGGAAAAGAAGCTGAGCCCCAGCAAGTCTGTGCTCAGTATCCATCACATGGGTAACCACCCCTGCCAGCGGGGTGGTCTGACTGCGCCTTGCAGGGCGGGTGGTTGAAGCTGGCTCCCCCTGAGCACTAAATGGCTTCTTGGTAAGTCTGTCTCACTGGGCTCCCATAAGCGAATGGTTTGGCTGGGCACTGTGCTGAGGACTCACCTCTCTGATGACCCAGCAGGTTCCATCTGCCCTGTACCAGGCCAGAGGCTGAGCCCCAAGGGTTTTCAATGGGGAGCTCACGAAGCATCCCCCAGTCCACCTCCTGCTTACCGTCTCACTCAGGTAGTGCTCCTCGGACACCAGCGTCTGCCCGGTGGATGCCAGCTCCGCAAACTCCTTGAACTTGCCCTCAATTTTCCTCTCTAGCTCCTCCCACTGAGTCTCTGGGAGCCCATGAGCACTCACACTCTCCGAAAAGATCTGAGCCCTTGTGTCCTCTGTCCAGGAGCTGCGAAGACAAGGGGACAGGGCCATAAGGAGCCACTGGGACGACTGGAGGGAATACAGCTGCCGAACCGAACCGTAGCCAGTGCTCTCCTCCCCTCTCCCCACCCCTTCCTAGGAGGGCACAGGTGAGGAACTCCCTCCAGGCTGCAGGCTGAGCCGGATCTTCCATGCCAGGGTTTGATTCTCCGCTAGGTCAAACTATCCAGAGAACGTCCCTTCAGTGACTGGCCCCCTGCTCCATGGGTTTGGCCGGCAAGGAAGGCAGAGGAAATGGCCGTGCTCTAACTCAGTCTCTGCAGCAGGGAGTTCCCCCACCCCCCGCTGAGGCATGAACAGAGCTGCCACCTGACAGGATGCGACTGCGACTGTTGTGGTGCTTGGTGTGTTGTTAACGCTTCCCATGGACTCCTGCAGCTTTCCTGCGAATTTCTGCCATCGCCTCCCACTGCTCTCAGTGCGACTGAAACCGCAGGCTGCCCGCTGCCATTTCCCTACAGCTGTGCTGGTGGCGCTCCGGCTTCCCAAGCACAGACGTCACCCATAGTTCTCACCGGGACTACAGCCGGGCTGCCTTTGGGGACGATGGCCACCATCAGGCTCTGCGGCGAGCCCAGGAAGGCATGGGGGCAGAGAGAGGGAGAATGTGAGGGCTGGAGGCTGAGGGAAAATATGGGAGGAAGGGCAAGGCAAGGGCCAGGAGACGATGGGGAAGCCTGGGGAGTGACAGAAGAGTGGCAAACATCCTGGGTTTCTCTGGACACCTGACTTTCCCCAGGGAGCTATTTCAGCTCCCCTTGCACCTCCCCAGTCTGCTCCCCACAGAGCAACACCTGGCCAGACACTTGTGAACCCCAAGCTGAGCACCAGCCCTCAGGCTGTCCTCTCTGGATCCCAACTTTACAGGCAGGGCTGGCTGGATCACAAAGGCAGTTGGAAGGGAAGACGCCATTCAGGCTGCAGCCACTTACATCATGGCTAAGTAATCTCCAAAGAACTGCTGCAGCCGACCGGCCTGCTGCACATGGCCCTTGTTCTCCAGCACCAGCTTTTGCAGCTCCTCCCAGGCCTGCAGCGTCCCCTGGATCTCTGGGCCCATGTCATGCGTCCGAGCTGGGCAGAGCTTTTCCAAGTGGATGACTGCCTTTTCCAGCTCCTCCACGTCCCCCTCCAGCGCCTCGGACATGTTGAACTAGGGGACATAAGACAAAAGGACTCTGGACACGTAAAAGAGACCCTCTTGTTTCTGTCTCTCTGCCTGAAGACAGGAGGGGACCGAGGCAACCCTGCCTACTTGGCTTGCCAAGTTGTTTCCTTCCCCTCCCACTTGGGGAAAAAGATTAGGGTTGGGAATCAACATGGCAGGGCAAAGCACTGGGCTGACTCCCTCAGGCACTGGCACCTAGAGATGGGACCCAAACCCAGGCCCCCTGCATGACAGGGGCAGACATTAGCCACTAGGCCACCAGGCTGAATCCCTTCAGCATCGCAGGAAATGCAATGTAGAGAGTTCGGACCCACACCTGATCCTCCTGCATACAGCTCAGAGCACTGAGCCCCTGACCATGGGAGCAGCCTCTACTTTATCATCTCTCCTGTGCGACAGGGGATGGGAGTGCAGGGGGAGATATGCTCTGTGGGGAGCTGTGCTCTGCAGGGTGCAAGGCGTGGGGTAGCAGAGGATGGGGAAGCAGGGCGTAGGGGAGCAGGGGATGGGGAAGCTGGGGGAGCTGTGCTCTGTGAGGTGCAGGGGGTAGGGGAGCAGGTTGTGGGAGACCAGGGGAGCTGTGCTCTGTGGGGTGCAGGGGGTGGGAGAGCAGGTTGTGGGAGACCAGGGGAGCTGTGCTCTGTGAGGTGCAGGGGGTGGGGGAGCAGGTTGTGGGAGACCAGAGGAGCTGTGCTCTGTGGGGTGCAGGGGGTTGGGGAGCAGGTTGTGGGAGACCAGGGGAGCTGTGCTTTGTGGGGGGCAGGGGAGCAGGCTGTGGTGGCACAAGAGGAGCTGTGCTCTGTGCGGTGCAGGGGATGGGGGTGCCGGGGATGGGGGTGCAGGCTGTCGGGGCACAAGGGGAGCTGTGCTCTGTGGGGGAGCAGGAGATGAGGGAGCAGGCTGTGGGGTGCAGAGGGTGGGGGAGCAGGGGATGGGGGAGCAGGCTGCGGGTGCACAAGGGGAGCTGTGATTTGTGGGGAGCAGGGGGTGGGGGAGCAGGGGATGGGGGAGCAGCAGGGTGAAGAGGGATCCAGGTTTCCCAGCAGACAGTTCCGCTCTGCTCTGCATGGAGCTGGTTCCCTCCATGGGGATGCAGAATGGAAAGATGTGTGAGTTGTTGGCAGCCAGACCTTGGCACACAGGGGCTGACGCAATCCCTTCCCCTCTCCCTGCCTGGCCACAGGGGGAGTTGACAGGAGAGGCCTAGAGTTAGCTGGAAAATTCCAGTGAGCCCTCCATAAAAGGCCAGGGCTTATGGCTCTTGGGCCTGAGGGCTAGAGTCTCCCTGAGGTGACCTCGTCTCTACTCCTGACACCCTTGGTAACCCCTTGCTCCAACATGCCTGGCAACATGCCAGGGCACTGCAAGGCTCCCAGGAAGCCAGTAGAGGCCATCGGTGACTCCACTTACCATGGCAAGTCAGAGCGGCACAGTCTCTGGGACTCACCTCCATCTCCTGCTGCTGGCTCAGCAGCCCCTGCAGCCCCTGCAGGTCCAGCTCACTCTTCACTGTGGCAAAGCCACTCTCCACCTGGGCGATATCACGGGCCAGAGCCTCCGCTCTGCATCGAACGGCCTCCATGCGTGGAAAGACTCTGGCGAGCTGGGAGAGAGAAAAGTGAGGTGAACCCCAGTGTGAGCTGAGCTCCCTTCAGAGATGCTCCTTGGCCTCACACGGGTGCTAGCTAGCTGCGGGGCGCAAAAGAAGAATAGGGATAACTGCGCAGCACTAGCATCAGCTGCCTCAGCCTTAGCTCCCAACCCCCTGCTCTAACCACTAGGACAGACTCCACTCCTAGGGACAGGTATAGGACCCAGGAGTCCTGTCTCCCAGTCCCCTGCTCTAACCTCCAGGACACACTCCCCTTCCAGGGTCAGGAATAGAACCCAGGAGTCCTGGCTCCGAGCCCCCTGCTCTAATCACTAGACCAGGGGCGGCCAGCCTGAGGCTGAGAAGGAGCCAGAATTTACCAATGTACATTGCCAAAGAGCCACAGTAATACCTCAGCAGCCCCCCAGCAGCTCCCCCGACTCCAACCTGCAGCGCCTCCTGCCCACCGTCAGCCCCACCAATCAGTGCCTCCCACTTCCTCCCCACGCTTCCCACCCGCCGCAATCAGCTGTTACCTGGTGTGCCGGAGGCTCTGGTGCGGAGGGGGGGAGAGCGAGGGCATGGCAGGCTTGGGAGAAGGGGTGGAGCGGGGGCAGGGCTTGGGGCAGAGCAGGGGGTTGAGCAGTGAGCACCCCCCAGCACACTGGAAAGTTGGTGCCTGTAGCTCCAGCCCTGGAGTCGGTACCTATGCAAGGAGCCGCATATTAACTTCTGAAGAGCCGCATGTGGCTCCGGAGCCACAGGTTGGCCACCCCTGTACTAGACCCTACTCTCTCAGGCTGGCACTATGCATAGGAGCCCCCTTCAGTCAGACTCTACTGTTCTGCCCTCACCTCTGACTGAGCCAGCCGTGCTCCGCATGGCCACTAGTGGTGTGTTACCCCCCTCCTTCTCCGTCAAAGGCTCCTCACGCCAGGTCCCTTACCAGGCGCTCTAGACTCTCAGTTTCAGCTGCTGCCTCCATGACTCGCTCCCGCTCCTTCACCACATCGTTCAGCATCTCCACAGCCTCCTGCAACTCACCCAGGGGGCTGCTCATGTCCTCACGGCTCAGCTGCTGCCCAGCCTGGGCCAAGGGGAGGTGCACAGGCTCCTGGGAGCCCAGCCTGCTGGTCCCTGGCTAAAGCAAACACACAGGGATGCTGGAGCTTTAGAGAGAGACTGGGACACGTGGGGTGATTCTGGCACCACCTGGCCTGCGAGGGGTCCCGTGGAGCCTCCTCACCATGCACTCAGGGTTGCTGAACTCAGCCATTCCCCAGGATTGAGGTCAGTGGCCATTGTGCCTCCCCCACCTCAGAGCAAACACTGGCAGCTGCTGGGGGTGACGCAGGAAAGCGAGGGGTTCCAGTTATCCCCCACCCAACCCCTGACCTCACTTGGTCAGCAGTAGGGCCCCCCGACCCAGACCGACCCAGCAGGGATGGGATTCCCAGTGGGGGCCCGAGTCCAGGCCCATCCCCACTCACTCCTCACCAGCGTGCTGTTCCTCTGGCTCAGCACCTCCTCCTGTTGCACATTCTGCAGGAACTCAGACAGCACCAGGGAATCGCGCAGGTCCTCCGCCCGCCGCTGCAGGGCCGCCCGCATGCACCCCAACCTGGCACAGCAAACGCAGCAGTGGGGCAGGAGCACACGGAGAGGCAGCGCCACAGGGGGCTCCTACTCCTGATGCCAACCACTGCAGGGAAATCCCCTCCCGACCCTTCAGTGCTGCCATTCCCCAATGCTGCCCCCCAGGGGGCTCCCACCCCACTGACACAGCCACCCCCTTCCATCCCCCAAGGTTGTCCCATTGGAGGTCTCCCACCCCTCTGAAACCACTGTCCCCTCCCATTCCTCAAGCTGCCCTCAGAGGATCCCCTCTCACCTCTCTGATGCCACATCCTCCCCAGAGGTGGGGAATCCCCTCACACTCCTCCAACCTCATCTCTTCCTCACATCCCGACACTACCTCCCACTCCAGCAGCCTGTGCTCCCCGTAGTCCAGTTCCCAGTCCTGTTTCCCCAGGACTCACTTCTCCTCCACCATCTCCACCTTGCTCTGAATCTTCCCAGCCATCACGCGCTCTGCAGAGGGCTCTCTTCCCATCTCCTCCCGCAGGGCTTGGAGCTTGATGCCCCACAACAGGACCTGGTTCTCCAAGCAGCTGATCTCCTGGAGGTTCCTGCGGAGCTCCTCTGGGCTCCTCATGGTGGCGGGCTCCGACAGCGAGCCCACCACCCCCTGCAGCCAGTGCTCAGCGCCATCCAGCTCTCCCACCAACCGCAGAACCTGCAGGAAGAGATTGGAGAGTGGGACAGACAGGACCTCCCAGGCCAGATCCTCCTCTGTCCCAGCCTCAGGGTGGGCAGGAATGAAAGCCCCTGAGGGCGCCGTGGCATCGTGTCGCAGGGACGACCAGTTCGGTGTGACCCAGCACTGTGCTATCCCACCCAGGGCAGCACGTTTCCATGGCCCATCGCAGGGCTCTCCATCCTGCAGCACAAACAGCACCCGGTTGCCCACCTAGAGGCATCTCAGACACAGCAGGGGCAGTCCTGGCTGTGCCAGCACTGAGGCCACTGCAGTGCCAGATCCAGCTGGAGGAGCAGAGGCTTCCTGAGCTGGCTCCACACAGGGCACCTGTCCCTCCCAGGTGGTGTGCATGACACTGGGCTAGCTGATCTTTGGGGAAGGCCAGGCAGCCAGGGCCATCACCCCGCACCCTGCTGACACTCCCCGGGAGACTCCCTTGCAGGGGGCTGCAGCCGAGGCTCAAGATGGCCCCTGCACCAGCACAGCCCAGAGAACGGGCACAGCGACCCTTGTCCCACCAGTGCCTGCACTGGGGCTGCCCCTGTGTCCCGTGTGCACCCCCTTCCCGCCCTGCTCACACCCCTCTGTCTGATATGGGCTCATGCCTGGCAGAGACAGATGGCACCACGCACCTTATCAATCTCCTTCAGCGCCGCACCGTTCTCCCGGTGCCTCCTCTGCAGCTCCTCCCACAGCCCCTCCAGCTCCTGGAGGACGCCTTCCACCTGAGGTCTCCCTCCATGGCTGCCACACAGCAGCGTCTGCCCTTCCTGTGGGACACAGACACGCATTGTCAGGTGATGCCCACCTGGGCATCCCACTCCACAATCCCTTAGAGGGGCCTGAGAATGAGGCACATGCTGAGGACAGGGATCTGCCCTTCCCAGCCCCCCTGACCCTTGCCACCAAGGGGGCATGGATCTCACTGCCCACTACCATCCCTCCCCAGAAGGCAGCGGAGAGGAAACTCCTCCTGGCGCCCCAGGTGCCTGGCAGGGGAACCCAGTGTTATTCCCCAGTTGCACAAAACACCTGCCGCCGGAGATGCCATCAGCATGGCGCCCCCTCTGCGTCCCCAGCAGCGAGTTGTAGAGGGAGACTCCCCGTCCCACACAGCATGCACCCCACAGCTGGTGCTCACCAGGCGCAGGGCCTCGATGCTGGAGCTGTTGCCCAGGATCTCCTGCTCCAGCGCGGCCTGCTGGCTCTGTGCAGCCTCCAGGCTCTCTGCGTCCTCCACCTGGCTCAGCCGGACGCTGAGCCCCACGTTCTCCCTCAGCCAGGACACAGCCTGCCGCACACCGGGGGAGAGACAGCGCGTTACTGCCAGCCGAGGGGTGGGGGGCTGCGAGGAGAGGGGGAGGCACATGGGGGAACACCCAACGCTGGGACCCAGGGACAGGGGCTGGGACGCGCCTTGGCTCATTTGAGACGTTACCGCGTTAGCAGCCTGACAGAAGTCCTGCAGCTTGGCCTCCTGCTGGGGTGGGCCCCGCACAGCATCCGACTGTCCTGGGGGTTTCCTCCTCCTGCGAGAGAGAGGCAGAGTCATGGACAATTTCTCTCCTACCACAGGGACCCCTGCAGGCTCTGCCAAAGGACCAGGGCAGCCTCATATCACAGATATGAGATACAGCTGCAGGGCAGGGGCTGGTATCCATGCCATGGGGGCCGCACAGGTTCAGGGCATGAGGCAGTTGCCTGTACCAGGGAAACCCCAGGTGCCCATGTCCTTCCCTGCCTGCTATGCCCCTTCTGGGGACTAGGTTCTGGAGCTGGGGATGGATTCTTACAGCTAAGGAACAGGCCTAGCCCAGCAAATGCTCTGGGTCCCCTCCCCTCCCCTCTCCCCCCTCCTAAGGAATACCTGGCCTATACCCGAACCCTGGACCCCATTCTTGGGAGCAGCCTGCCGAGTCAGTACCTATTACTGTTGCTGTGGCAGCCAGGAGTGGCCTGCTCTCCTGGCGAGCTCGGGCTTCCCTCCTCGCCTCTCACACGCTCCGTCACATTCCCTGCAAAGTCCTTCTGCACCTAGGACACAACAGGAGCCTCCCAGGGTCCCATTCCTCCCTCATCTAGCACCAGGCAGAGGAATGGGGACCAATAGAGCCAGCTCAGCCTCCCCCCGCACCAGGCCTAACACCTGCTCCTCTGCTGCCACATACAGAGCACTCCTGGGAGCAGGGCCATCCTGGCAGCAGCACAGAGTCCAAAGCAAAGCCTGGTGACAGGTCCCTGGGGCTGTGGGTGGGGCGGGTGCTGCTGTGCCGCCCGTCCAGAATTCCAGGTGCCAGGGCGACATCACAGACGGACGCAGGTCAGAGCCCAGAGGGACACACAGGAACATGTGCTAGGTTGGCCTGGGCAAAGGTGTATTGGGAGGAGGGGATCTGAGCCGGTGTGTGGGATGCATGAAGGGGCAGGTGTGTGCAGAGGTGGGGCACATACAGCACTCCCAGACCATTCCACAGGCCAGTGTTCAGAGCCACACACAGGTCACCTGGGGCACTGCACACAGGTTCCAGGGTTTACGTGATCACATGCTTATCACTCAGAGTTCATAGAGGGGGGTCCCAAGGGTTAGCGAGGGTGTCACAAGAGGGGTCACACAGCTGTCACTTAGGGTTCACGGGCTCAAGCTCTTTCCCCATGTGCCTTTGCTGGGTGTCTAAGGGAAGTGGCTCTGGTTTGGCTGCTCTTGTTGCAGGGAAGGGGAGGGCTGGGGAGAAGGGCAGGGCCCCAGCTACTATACTCACCATACGTAACGGGACCCTCCTCCGCTTGTCTCCGGCTTCCCTCCCTGCAACTCCCCCGCTGCCGGCTTCTGTCTGCTCAGGGCTCAGGGCATTGGTTTCTCTCATAGGCAAACTGCTCACCAGGGCCAGCAACGGTGACTTCTCATTCCTGGGAGATGGGGAGCACACACAGGGCGAGGGGTGGGGAGTGAGAGGCAAGAGGAGAGAGAATGGGGAAGAGAGCCCTAAGCTGTTCTGGCCCCGTGAGTCCTCTGGGGTTGACTCAGGAGCAGAGTCTGGCTCATGGCAGCCAATAGCTGACGTGGGTTCTGTCCCAGGGACCCTGCTCCAGGCAGGTGTGGGGAGCCCCAATACAGGGGAATCCAGCAGATGATGGAGAAGTGGGGCCAGATTTTCAAAAGCACTGTACACCCAGTAGCTCCCAACGGCCTGACCCTACCTGTGTAATGGGAGCTGAGCTCTTTGGAAAGTCCAGCTCTTGTTTCCCAGAGCTGAAACCCCAGCTGCCAATGGCAGGCAGCTCAGATTTGAACATATCCATAGAATGGGCCAAGCCAACGCCTTTCCCACGCCACCAAGCTTGTGGGGATCAGCGATGACCATGGATTCAGATTCTGTAACTCGGGGAAGAGCAACTTCAGCCACTCAGGAACCAGCATGTGTGTAAACCCAAAGCCACCCTGCCTGTTTCTAGCTATGCTCTCTTGTGATTGGCTGAGATACTCAAGCAGCCCACTCTCTAAGTCAATCAAATAATAGCTCAAAGGGCAGAGGTTACTCTGGTGCATCTCATAGGTCACTCCATCTGCCCTCAGAGCCTCCCCTGGAGCATTCTCCCCAGTGTACAGAAGAGAACACTGAGGCACAGAGCAGGGCAGGGACCTGCCTTCCAGGGCCACACAATGAGACAAGTGCAGAGCTGGATATAGAACCCAGGAGTTCTGGCTCCCTCATGCTTTAAGTCACACGCCCTTCTGCTCACCAGGTCTTGAGGCAGGAGTGGGCAACAAGTGACCCCTGTGAATGCACACGCTTTGCTAAATTCAGCCCTGGGCTTGCTCTGTGTTTAGGGGGGATGCTAGTGGGTGGGTTGCTACGAGGCTCTGCTGTACCTCAGCACCTGCTGAAGCTGGGCCCAGCTCTCCTTGACATCTCGGTGTTTGTGCAGGACTCGTGCTGCCAGGCTGGGATGGAGGCTGATGAGCTGGGACACGGTCACATCCAACATCTGGAGGAGCGACAGGGGCACGAAGTGAGGTAATGGGGCTGGCTGAGGGTGACCCTCCAGAGACCAGAGCTGAGCACAGAGGCTACTGGGAAATGCTCCAGGGGCAGGTGAGCAGCAGGACACAGGGCCCCAGCTCCCTTCTAACAAGCCCTCCCACTGATCCCTCCTCTCCACACACCAAACCCTGCCCAAGATCCAGCCCCTCTGAGATGCTAGTCTGGTTAGCTGAAGACAGCTCTGGATGCAGCCACCCCTGTTACAAAGGATTCAGGGCATGACATATGCCAAACCCCTTGATGCTGGCAGTTCGGCCAGATGAAGGTTTGACTCCAGGCCATTCTGTCCATGCCACACCCTGCTAGGGGCTGTAATGTCCGTGTCCGAGCCGGGTGATGGGGGGAGATGTCCCGTCAGGGAACACGCAGTATACCTTACCTCTCAGGTGAGACATTTCAGGTGAGTTTGGGACAGCACAATGCCGACACTTACCATGACCTGGCTGGCAATATCCCTGACGTCTCGGTCCCGGCCGGGCTCAGGGTCCCCCTGCTTCCCCACACCACAGAGGTTCCTCCACTGCAAGAAGCAGCAGCACCCATTGTACGCCTTAGGGGAAGGTGGGGACAGGGCCCTGCTCTCTGCAGTGCCTCTGTGCCATTTGGATCCCCTCTGAATGATCCTATCCCCCACCCCATGTCACACAGGAATCCCCTCCTCCAATCCTGCTCCCCAGTGACAGGGGCCATCAGCCCTGGCAGCACCAGCAATGATGTAACTCAGGGTCCGGCTGAGGGGGGCGGCCACTCCAGAGCAGGCAGGGGAGCTGGTAACTCAGCCCTAGAGCAGGGAGTCCCCAGAACGTCACCTTCCCAGAGATGCTAGGGAATGTCCATCATTTCCTGGGAGTAAAGACAGGCCCCAGGGAAGAAGAGGCAGAGTGTGATACTCCCCCATCAGGCCCCCCCATGGCCTCCTTCTCACGCTGGGCTCTGCTCACAACCTGGGGCTGGGGAGAGTCCTCACTTCAGCTCAGTTCCAAGTGCCTGGTAGGGATGGGGCACAGGCAGTGGGGTAGCTCATACTCTGACTGGACAGGAGAGCCAAGCTCTTTTCCTCCACGCAGCATTGGGGGTCCCCCTCTCCCTACTTAACTCCCTTGATATTCTGTACTGCTGCTGCCAAGCTGGTGGCCACGGAGGAGCAGAAACAGCTCATCAAGCCAATCGTGGCGGGAGGTGGGGGGGGGGGGGGGGGGAGCTGTAGAGCAAAGCAAGGGGCTTTCTCCCTGGCCCCCTGGTGGGGAGAATACTCCTTCCACACCCTCCCCAGCCCTGTGCTAGCCCAGGTGTCAGGGGCTGAGAGAAGAGTGGGCTCTTCTCCAAACTGCCCTTGCTTTGGGAGGTCCCTATAGCCCGGCATGAGACCTTCCCATCCTTGCATCCCGTGCCCCTCAAACCATCGATGGGGCCGGAGCTGATCCCGCTCTGAGCCCTCAGCGGTACCTTGGCGTGGATGGCTCTGAGGAGCGTGTCCGCTTGCTGGAGGAAGGCAGCTGCCTCGAGGGCCAGCTGCAGGGTCTCATGCTGTTCCTTCAGGGTCCCCTGGAGCCGCAGCCACCTGGGCGGAGAAAGCAGGAGGAGGTTATTGCAGATCTTGCTGCCCAGTACAGACTCCCCCAGCCTCCTCAGCCATTCCCACAGTCACGTGACTCACAGGCCAAGACCTCCCTGTGCCCAGCCTGCCTGGCTCTGCAGCCCCCAGGCAGCTGTGACTCCTCCCCACTCACATTTTATTGAGGTGCTTGCGCCGTGCGGAGATGCTCCTGCTCTCACTCTTGCCATGCTTCTCCAGTTTCTGGCCCAGGCTGTTCATCTCTTCATGCAGGCCCTGGAATTGCTGCTCCTCCTGCGCTCAGACAGAGAAAAAGAGAAATCCCACCAACTCCCCTGGCCCAGCACAACGAGCCAATCCCCAAGGGAGAAATCAGCTCCTGGCTCCAGCTCCAGTTAAGCGCCAATGTGGACACAAGAACAAATAGATATAAACTGGCCATCAACAAGTTTAGGGTTGAAATTAGGCAAAGGTTTCTACCCATCAGAGGAGTGAAGTTCTGGAACCGCCTTCCGAGGGGAGCAGTGGGGGAAAAAAACCTAACTGGCTTCAAGGCTGAGCTTGATAAGTTTATGGCGGGGATGGTATGATGGGACTGCCTACAATGGCGTGTAGCTGATCTGTGACTGCTAGCAGCAAATATCTCCAATTGCTGGTGATGGGACACTAGCTGGGGAGGGCTCTGAGTTACTACAGAGAATTCTTTCCCAGGTGTCTGGCTGGGGGTCTTATTCACATGCTCAGGGTTTAACTGATCACCATTTTGGGGTCAGGAAGGAATTTTCCTCTGGGTCAGATTGGCAGAGACCCTGGGATTTTTTTTTGCCTTCCTCTGCAGCAGGGGGCATGGGTCACTTGCAGGTTTAAACTACTGTAAATGGTGGGTTCTCTGTAACTTGAAGTCTTTAAACCATGATTTGAGGGCTTCAGTAACTCACGCAGAGGTTATGAGTCTGTTATAGGAGCGGGTGGGAATGGTTCTGTGGCCTGTAGGGTGCAGGAGCTCAGACTAGGTGATCATGATGGTCCCTTCAGGCCTTAAAGTCTATGAGCTCCATTTCAGATGCTCCAGCACTGGCTGCTGAGAGACTTGGGCAGGAGCCACTGCCCAGCTGGGTCTGGGGCCCCCAGCACAACGGACTCTGTGGCTGAGAGGCATGGCTTCGAAGAGCATTCTGATGCTTGTGGCACCAGGGGGCGCTAGGCTCAACAGTGTGAACATGCAGAGGCCTCCCCAAAGGATAGCTGGGTGTTACTGAGATGTTCCCGGTTCACCCCGGATCAATCAGTCATTGCTCTGGCTATAACACCAAGCCAGTGAGGAGCTGAGATGGACCGCTGGCTGGGAAGTCTGAGGTATCCCCTGGGGGCCGAGCTACAGCTGAGAAACACAAAACATCCCCTGGGGGTGGGGTGACAGGGACCAAGCCCGAGCCAGGCAAGGGGAGAGACACTCACCTGTTTTAAGTCCAGGATGCGGCGGGTGAGCTGGATCTTGTCCATGCTCTCTTGCAGGAGGGCAGTCAGCACAGGCTTCTCTTCCTGGGACAGATGGGGGTTAGGACATAGAGGGGACAGAGGAAGTCAAGAGATCTACAGAGAAACTGCCCCAGACTGAACCTGAAGCAGGAGGTCTAGGGCAAGGGCAGAGCAACTGGGAGTCAGCACTCCTGGGTTCCACACCCAGCTCACTGTGTGAACTTGGGCAAGTCCATTCCCCTCCCCGCCTCAGTTTCCCCTTCTGTAACTGGGAGAAATGCCCTGGAGCACCATCACCCTGTCCATGGGTGATCTCAGCTCCCCTCTACGTTACACAGACAGCTAGGTCCTGGTTGCCATGGCAAATGCAATTTGCCTATAGGTTGAGAGTATGAAGATACCATTTTTAATCAAGTGGCATTTCCCTGTTAGGGCCCTGGCCCCACCTCCCCCAGTCCTACAGTGCCCCCCTGGCCCCAGGCTGCTGCCCTGCCCTTTCCAAGTGGCAGGTCTCTGCTCAAGGGCCAAACCTTTGGCAGAGTCAGTGGCAAGGCTCAGAGACCCCGCTGCAGGGGCAGGGCCCCTTGGACATTGCAGGGAGTGAGGCACATTCCTAATGCATCACCAGGCAGTCGGGAGAAGGCTGATGAGGTCCCATCCAGCCTGCTCTCCCACTCCCCATACCTTCTGCCTGATCCAAGCCTCCAGCCGCTCTGCTCTCCTGTTGAACTCCTGCAGGTTCCGCAGCCCACCCAGCGCTTTGCTCTGATTCCCGGCTGTCTGCTTCAGCAGCTGCCACTGCTCCTTCAGGGCCAGCAGCTGCCTCCTGACGGTCTCCCCACTGGGGCTGGGCCGGCTCATGAGCTGCTCACCCATCTGGGGAGAGGAAGGGAAGCAGCTCAGAGAACCTAAGCCTTGAATCCACTGGCTTGCTGGGGTGCTGACTGGGCATGGAGGGGGACAAAGACACAGGGATAGCTAGGCACTGCCTGGGTGCTGGAGAGGACAGCACAGACCCAATCGGGTCAGTCCTAGCAGGATTCAGGCTGGATGCCAGGGGGTTGCTGGGGAGGAGGCTGGAATGGGAGTGGGTCTGTCCTGGAGCCCCCACCATACCTGGTTCAGTTTGATCAGCGTGTTCTCAAAATCCTTCATGTCTCTTTGCAGGGTCTGTGCCACCCGTTCCCAGTCCTGAATATTGCAACCATCCTTCAGATCCCGCATCTTCCCTCGCACCCAGCTCTCGGCCTGGAACACAGGGAGGAGCTCTGATCTGGGCATGCCACTGAAACAGGCCTGGGGACAGCACCGAGCAACTTCTTCCAGGAGTTGGCATGACAGCTGGTAAATGGGCCCAACCCAGACAGGGATACATGGGGCCATTGGTCGGACGACCCAGCATGGCAGGGAGATGGGCCCATTGGTGTGAGCTGGGGTAGCAGGCAGCGGGGGATACTGGGCTAGATGTCCCATTGGTCTGAGGTGGTGGAGGTGGAGATACTGGGGAGATGGGTCCATTGGGCTGACCTGGCACAGGAGCTCCTGATTTGTCAGAACGAGAACAGACTAACTGCACTTGTGAGTCCCCTGGAATGGGGCTCTGGGCACAGCCCCTGGGAGAAGGAGACTGAAATGCTAAAGCCCAGAATTTCTGGCTGCCTCTGGAGAGCCCTGCAGTCTGGCTGAGCCGCGTCCCCCACGCCTGGCAGCCCAGGCCCTTTGCAGGCTGAGTGGAGAGGACAGAGCCGGGCGGGCAGGCCTCACAGGCAACCTCTCTACCCGCCATGCGAGGAGTCTGTTCTCCTTTCATTCTCTCTCCCCTGCTGCCCCCCACCCCCCTGCAGAGCAGACAGCGACACCCCTTCTTTGTGACCCCTTTTCCTGTGCTGCCTCTGCTGCTGAGGGGGGAGGAAACTGGGCCCCTGTGCAGGCTGACCCACGCTCCCTGGGGCAGACCGCCTGGAGAAAGGCAGCCAAATATGACGTTATGCCACAACAACGGCTTCGCTCCGAGCTGAGCGTTCACTCCCCCCACACTCCTGCTGCTCAGATGAAAGGCTTCCGGCCATGGACACATCCCCGCTTCATTCCTCCACTGGAGCTGGAAGGAAGGAGCTCTCTCCTACCATCACTGCTCCCCCCCAGGGACCAACCCCACTACCCCCAGTAGAGAGGCACATCGTGGTGGTTAGCATCCTGGGCAATTGCTCCATTAACCAGACATCCACTGAGCTCCCTGCTCCCAGACCTTCCTCCAGGGATCCCCAGAACAAGGTACCCCGGACTCTACCTGCATTATCTCTCGGTTGAACTGGACTATGAGAGGGCTCTGGTTAGGGAGGTTTGCTTTCCCTGCACTGCTTCGGATGCCAGTTTTCAGCCCAGCCACTCCACTTGGCTCCTTGTTCTTGACACTTTCCTTCCAGGGGGCTGCTGCATGGCATCCTGAAACCTAAGGGAGTTAAAGAGAGGAAAGACTTAGTACGCTCACCTGGGGGTGGACACCTGAGCCAACCCAAACACACGCATGAAAGGAGATGGCAGCCTGGTTTGTTCCCACAAACATTAAATACTATCCATTGGCTTCAATAGCACTGTGCCAAGACACTCCAGCTGAGGATCTGGCTCACTGACTTCAATGAGTTACACCAGCTGAGTTTCTAGTCCTGTGTTTTTCTGAGACGGAAATCACTTGTCGTTCACAGAATTTGTTGTGGCACCACAAACACACATGGGTCTCTGCACTCGGCTAGTCCTCGGGACAATCCATGCTGCAAAAAGTTTGCAATCTAAATAAACAGACAATGTAAAATGCAACCATCTCCATTTGCTTCCTCTTGGTTCAGTACATTTCCTCTCCCTTATGTTACACAGGAATTGCTTTACTGGATCAGCCCAGAGCTACATCCAGATAGGGTCTCTGACAGTTGCCAGTAGCCCATGCTGCAGAGGAAAGTGAAAGAAACCCTACAGTAGGGACTTGTAAGAGAACCTGCTCCCGTGAAAAGACCTATTAGTTAGAGGTTGGCTTATGTCTAGAAGCAGAAGAGTTCACAACCCTTCCAGAAATTTCTCTCTCTTAAAAATCCTTATCGTCGTATCTCTGGACGTTCTCATTCTCCAGATAAATCTCCAATCTTTGTTGAATCCTGCTAAGTTCTTGGCTTTGGACTTCAGTGGCATCTAGTGGCAATGGGTTCCACAGCCCAATTGTGCACTGCATGAAGAGGTGTTTACTTTGGTTAGTTTCAAACATATCACCTTTCAAATTCACTGGATGCTCCCTATTCTAGTGTTATGAACATAATGGCCTGATCTACTTTCTCTACATTTCATTAGCGTGTATCCTTTGATCACATCCCATCTTATTTATCTCCTCTCTGAAATAAACAATGCCAATCTTTTCAATCTCTCTTCACTCTGAAGTGTTTCCAGGTCTCTAATCAATCTTATGGCCCATCTCTGAGTCCTCTTTATTTCAGCTTGTTTCTTTGTGAGATGGATGAGCAGAACGGGCATAATACATATTTGTACAATGACATTTTTATATTTTCTGTATCATTCTCCATCCCATTCCTCATGCATCTGAACATTGGTTCCCTTTTTGGACAACAGCTCCCTACTGAGCAGAGGTCTTTATTGAGCTGTCCTCAGTGATGCTCAGGTCTTTTTCCTGATCTGACACAGTTAATTTAGAACCCCGTAACAGGGGTTCTAGAACAATTTTTATAGTGGGGGGGGCTGACAGCTATCAAACCAAACTGTAAACCCTGTATATGATGGAAACCATTTCAAGCCAGGGGGTGCAGCAGCACCCCCCGCACTCCTACTTCCAGCACCTATGCCCTGTAAGATGTTTGAGTCGTTCAAACTATTCCTTCCAACGTGCATTACTTTGTATTTGTCATCACTCACTCTCACCCACTATCATGTTGCCCATTTACCTAGCGTGGTTAGATCCCTCTGAAGTTCCTCACAGTCTTCTCTGGACTTGACTACCTTAAATACTTTTGTGCTAGCTGCAAATGTTCCCACTTCAGGACTCACTCCCTTTTCCAGATGAATACATCTGTCAAACAGCACTGGTCTCAGTCTGGAGCCTTGGCTCACCTCACTGCTAACCTTTGCCATGTTGAAAATCAACCAGTTATTCTGACTCTCTGTTTTCTGTCTCTGCCAGTCTGCGATCTATGATGATATTTTACCTCTCACCCCATGGCTCCATAGTTTTCTTAATAGCCTCTTGTGCGGGACTTAATCCAAGGCTTTTTGGAAGTCCAAATAAATTATGTCAACCACTTTGCCTTTATCCACTGTTTTATTGACGTGTTCAAAGAGTTCTGATAGATCGGATTCTCCTCGGCAGCAGCCACGCTGGTTAGTCCCCATGATTAGATATGTGGTTTATAATTCCTACTTTTAATCATCATTTCAATTCGTTTATCACATGCGATGGCAATAGGCGGGCTGTAATGCCCAGCATCACCCTCCTTCCTATTCAGAGACAGAGACAATGTGTGCTGCTCTTCAGCCCTCTGGTAAGTAGCTGATTTTAGTGAAACTGCATATTTTTGTGAGGAGCTCAGACATTTGTTGCACTCTTTCTGCATCTCGCCTTCCCGCCCCCCCAGCTGCCTCTTCCTCCTTCTCAAGCCTGGCCCCAACCCCTAGCCCTCAAGCACAACATCAAAGCACACTGAGTTATCTTGGAAGTTTCCCTTTACTCCTCCCACAGAGCACAGGGAGCCATCAGCACTGTGTCAATTGCACTCAGCCAGAAAATGGAGTGGAGCAGCCTGTGAGCGCACTGCCCTCTAGCATGGGCACGGCAGGAGTGGAGATCACCCCTGCCCCCAAAGGATCTCTCTCCACATGTTTAAACTACTTTGCAATGTGACAGATTTTGTGCTTTCTGATCAAGGACTGGAAATAGCAGGGGTCTGCAGGTCAGGCGAGAGGGGCGTTGGCAGAGCTGTGTGAGGGAAGCCCAGGACAGGAATAGTGGAGGGGAGGGCCAGCAATGAAAGGCATGAGCAGACCTGCATCAGGAGGAAGTTTGCTTAGTGCCATCTCTCTGAGTATTGCCTGGTTCTCTCACTTTCAGCTGCCTCCTGCTAAAAGGAATAAAATTCACCCAATAGAGAAATGGTTCTGGAGCTCTGTCCTCTTGGGGAAGGAGCTACAGTGCCCTGATCCCACACCCATGCCTGCCCCCACCAGACTCCAAGGACCCTGGGGACAGGGTTTTCCTCGCCTGAACATCCAGTGCCCTTTAGTGAAGAGCAGAGCTCCGAAGCAAGAGAACAACTGAAACAGAAGGGCGATTCTCCTGCCTGTCTCCCTCCCTCCCCACTTGGCACTTCTTCGTTCACCAGAAGCTCAGCCCACAGCAACTCCGGGGCATCTGGAGACTCTTATTTGAAGTAACTCATCAAGGGGGAGAAGCTCTGCATTTCCTCTGGGGTTTCGCTTTCGTGGTCCGCGCTGATGGAATGTTTTGTCCGGGATCCAGCTCCGACGGGGGCGACGGCTAAGGTCAGCCAGCGACGGAACTGGCCTTTCTCCAAGCTCAGCCCGAGGTCCAGCTGCAGAAACCTCTACGGAGGGCCGGGGTTGTGAGGCTCTCATGTCCTGCTGCATGGAGGGAGCTCAGTGCCAGCCTCTCCTGGGAGACGGAGCAGACAGAGAAGGCTGGCATTGCACCAGCTATGGGCATGCCCCACAGAGCTTGCAGTCCGGGCACAGGAGGCACAAGGACAGGGATCCGGCAGTGGCCGGTCAGTAGAGTGTGATGTGCCATGGTTTTAATAGTGAGGGTTCTGTGCACACCCTGAGGAGGGAACGTAGGGCCTGGTGGATCAGGCTGGGAGGGGGCAGATCAAGGCACAGCACTTGGCACGGAGTGGGGAGAGGTGGACAAAGGCCACGCTGTGGGTGGTGAGTTGGGTCATCTCTTGTCAACAGAGCTGTATTCTTACAGGATGATTTCCCCCACCCCCAGCGTGACTGCTTGCTGAGCCAGGCCCCCGGAACAGCCCTGCTGCAGAAGGCAAGAAAAATCTGGAGACTGGTTCATGTGAAGGACATACTCCTGCTGCCAAGGGGTCAAGGCCAAACCAGGACGCAGCCAGGTTACAGCAGCAGCCTCTCCCTAGAGCACAGCAACAGCCACGCAGCCTGTGGGGGACACTGGCTGAAGAACTCTGGCCACACTTCCATGTCCCAGGTCCTTATTGAGCCCAGGACTTTATTGCTCTATGGCTAGCGCCAAGGGGCTTTCCTGTACCTCTCTGTGCCTGATTGTGGGGTGCCCCAATCTGCTCCCAGGAAGCCTCCAACAGCCTCTGGGGGCTGGAATTCTGTTTGAATGGGGGACCAGACATCCTGGCCCTCACCCCAGCACTTTGGCGAGAGAAGGCAGGGGTGGTATGACAGCTGCACTGTCCACAGGAGACTCAAGCTCAGAGCTCCAGCAACAGGACCCAGGGGAAAGAATAAAACAGCTGGACAACTAGGCTTGATCCGAATTGTGTTGACAAACCCCTCCTGCATACAACCCCAAACCAAGCCAGCAGGCACTCTGCTCACTGCCTCCTTCAGCAAACCTGCGACCCTCACCCAGCCCTCTTACCAAACCTGCCCTTACATCAGGGTTGGACTAAGGCAATCCAGGGCCCTAGACACACCCCCTATGGGGGTCACCTTGCCATGGGCATGCACGGCTCTGCACCTTGCCCTAACCCCACTTGGGTCACTTGTACCAGAGCCATAGGCTGGGCTGGTGGGATCACTGCTCCCTGTCTTCAGGGCACAGGAGTCACAAGGACAGGGAACAAATGTTCAGTCTTGAGAAAACATGCCGTTGTTGTTAGCTTTTAATTATGCAAGGTTCTGTAGCAGAGGACTCAAGGGAGGGGGGATTTGCAACACCACCCTAGCAATGAGGGTCTCCCCAACACACAGAGTCCTCTGCTGGGATGGTATCAGACAGTGGGGACCACCTGGAGCAGCGGAGTTACCGGATACAGGTGGGGCAGTGTACCCCCCTCAGAGCACTCGTTTCAGGCTCTTGGCAGATGGCACTGCGCTCGTTACACGTGGGCCACATTTTTCCAGCTTTTCTGCACAACCCCAAGGGCTAGAGAAATAGTTTTTAAAAAACCCTGGAAAGAGAGATTCTGACGCACAGGCCCATGGTACCTTCATGCAGCCTTGCTTAAATAAGCAGCCGCAACACTTGTGCGCACGGACGCTCAGCGACAGGTCTACAGGCAGCACAGACTCTGCTAACACTGTTACTGCTTCCCCAGGAGACCAGAAGCAGGGCACAGGGAGGCTGATGAGAAATGAAAGCCTGAGGAGGGAGGGGTGGGACGCTGCTTCCCTTCAGGTATCCATCCCTGGTCTCTCCAGCCCCCCTCACCTTCCTGTTTAAACGCTCAGCCTGTTCCCTTGCTGCTGCAGCCCTCCCCACACTAGGCCATTCAAATGGCTGGAAGCCCAGGATGTGTCTGCACCAGTCATGCACTTTTCAGAGCAGGATCTGATGCACCCCCCTGCCCTGCCCTGCCCTGGATGGAGGCAGCTCACAGTTGAGCCCGCTGGGCCTGCTTTACAGACATGACAAGCTCGCTCAGTTATAGGGATTGGCCCATGCACAAAACTCAGCCTCAAACTACTGAGCTGGCAAGTAGCATGTTGCCCCACTGGGCCAGGTTTGCCATGAGGCCCCTAAATGAGAGTCTCCATTAGCCCCTGCTCCACTGGCTTTTCATCACAACTGCAGGCCTGGGAGGAGGGATCTCACTTTTCCCTGCTACCCTTGTGCTCAGGAAATGTCCCCTGCAGACCACATTCACACAGCACCAAACCAACCCAGAATATCCCACCCCAGTACAAGACCCACACAGACCCTTATAAATCAAGAGAACCAGGGACGTACCATATGGAAGGGGGGACCTTTGTCCACCGGAGAGCAGAAATCACCAGCATGGAGGCTCCTGGCCTCCTGCTTTTCTTCCTCCACATCCACTTCCTTTCTGAGAAAGACCTAGAGGTGGAGAAGAAGCAGTCTGTAAGGGCTGAGTCTCACCCACTCACCAAGAGAGGTCTGGAGACCCCTTCACCGAGCAGCCAAAGCCTGGGCTCCTTAGATAGGGGCTTTCAGGTGTAGACCCCTGAAGGTCATAGTGACATACTGCCTGTGTTTGCCTGAACCCCCACCACCCTCCTGTTAGTGGCTGTTGATCCTGCTAGGAGAGGATTAAGTGGGTTTGGCTGCCTCTCTGAGGCAGGTGGCTCAGCACCCCACCTGTTTGGGGAGAGAAGATCTGGGGTGTGGGCTGAGCTGGCCCAGAGAAGAAACCCTAGGAGCAGTCACGCTTGAGGAGAAAGTCTGATCTGATCTGTATGTTGTTACCTTGTTACTGTTAATAGAGCCAGAAAGAGGGGTGTGGGATTGGTTGGACTCTGCACAGTGTGTGGACTGTGTTTCAGAGCAGGCTGGGAATTATACCCAGGACTCCTAGGATACTGGATGCTTGCAAAGCTCCCATCTGTGCTGGCAGAGAGGCAGGTCATCTTTAACATCCAGAGTCACTTCTGCTCTTATAGTACAGGGGACAACAGCTGGAAGAGAAGCCAGTAACAGGGGCTCGCTTACTGTGCACAGAGAGTCCTTGGGGTATGTGCTAATCACTCCCTATCTTTCATATCGTCCCTTCGGGAATCACAGCACTGTAACACTGCCCACATCCTGACCTCCTGCCACCCGAGGGGCTCAAAGCACTCTGCAAACATTAGCTCCGCTGCACACAGCCCCCTGAGAGGTGGGTCAATACCATTAGCCCCATTTTACACACAGGGAAGATAAAAGACTTGCCCAAGGGTACACAACAAATCTGTGGCAGAGCTGGGAATAGAACCCAGGATTCCTGGTCACACCTGCTCTAACCAATAGACAATACCTTTCCCTGCGAAAGCCATTCTAGGCCAAGTCTTGCTCACCACCTTCCCTCACAGGTGTAGGCTTCAATGAGGCTCCTCCTGGGAGTGAGGCATGCAGGTCTGGACCCCATGGGTATGTCTATGCTTCAAAACAAATCCCGTAGCAGCGAGTCTAGAGACTCAGGCTCACAGAGCTAAAAACAGCTGTGTAGACATTCCCACTCGGGCTCTGAACCCACCCCCTCCCCAGCCTTTAGAGCCACTGCTGCAGTCGCACTAGCTTGGCCCTCTCAAGATGGCTATCTAGAGAGACCTGTGCAGACACAAAATCTGTATCTGCATCCGATCCGCAAACATGGTCCACGGAAATCTGCGTGCGCAGATTCGGATGTCTGCAGATATCACGCAGCTACCCGCAGATTTGCAGACGTCCCAGGAATCTCTGTGGCTGACACACCCTGGGAAGCCCTGGCACTACCATTTCCCTGGCACCTATGCTACATGCACACCCTGTGCTGCCTCTGGCAGGCCCACGCAGCCCTGCGACAGCACTATCTGCCTCATCTTCGCTGGAGGAGGCAGCCCACCCTGAGCAGGAAAGGGGACATGAGGCGGCAATGGATGATCAGAGACAGCAGAAGAGTCTAACTGAGCTGAACCATCCTGGCAGCTGTGGGATGAGCAGATCTCACAGGGAGCAGGGCTCTCCCTCCCCAGCCAGCGCCCACAGGTCTGAACCCCGCCAGAGGCGACGGACACATATGTACATTAGCGTCTATCCTGTTTGGGGAATGGCAGGTGGTTAGAGACACTGAGCGGCTGCTGCTGTGCCAGGCACAGTATCCTGGGAACCACTCATGGGCAGTCCTGTCCCCACGCCCATTGTGGCCTGTTCGGCCCTTCCCCACCCAGCGCTCAGCGATGGGAGATAAGCCTGCAGGTGACACAGGCACTTTATACACACTGTGCCTCGCAATCCACCAGCTTCAGGAAAACAGGGCTGTCAGCATGAGATGACCTCATCCTTCCTGCCAAACTGCTGCGCCCTTTCCCAGCCCCTACAGCAGACAGCTCCAGAGTGCACGTGAAATGAAGAACTAAGCTAGGCCTCGCCTTGCTTTGGGGACTGGAGGCTGCAAATGAGAGGCTGGTGCCCCTGGCTGGCTGGGACTTTCACTGCCCAGAGCCACCCAGAGGAGGAACCAGCACAGACCCCCATAGGGCTCAATGCCAGGGAGACATGTGTGTGCACGCACACAGATGTTCTTGGCTGAGAATTCAGGGTGATCTTAAAGGACTCTTCCTTGGGGTCTAATGAGATAGTGCAGTGAGGTAATGTGTTCGTGGGTCACCACTGAGAACCTGGACATCAATCCTGATTTCACTCACAAGTGAAATGAGCTTAGTGGCCTCTGTTTACTCTCCAGAAGATGCTTCTCTGCATCACAAACCACAATGTTAATTTGGCATACCAGTTTGCACTCATGAGGGCTGGAACAGCGAGGATAGGGAGGGAGGGGCCGGGGGGCTACAATTCAGGATCAAAGGGCATTGTGTGTCGGAAGTCCAGGATGGGAATAGTGGGGGGCTGCAGGACAGGAGTGAGGGGCATCAGCAGAGCTGTGTGTGGGGAGCCCAGGACTGGAATAGCAGGGAGGAGGGGCTGCAGGTCAGGACTGCAGTAAGGGGCATGGACAGAGCTGTGTATGGGGAGCCCAGGGCTGGGATAGCAGGGGGGGCTGTAGGCCAAGAATGAGTGTGTACTAATGTTGTTCTCTCTCTCTTCCACCCCACTCTCACCCTGTCTGGATATCATAGTTCCTTCTCTTCTAACCCAGCTTCCACTCCAGCATACTGTACTCCTTCTAACATGTCCCGACTCCCTATCAGCCCTCTGTCCTTCCCTCTCTTACAAAGCCCTATTCTGCAGGCCTCCCCTCCCTTCCAGCCCCCTTCTGTTGGGGCTGACCCACTCACTCAATCTCCCGAGTCCCAAACAACATGGGGGAAAAAGCAATTATTACATGTCCCCTCCCCACCCAAAAAAGCTAAGGCAAAGGATCTATGAGAATCCCCCTTTCATTGCCCAAGCCGGGGACTCCTCAGTCAAGCTGCCTAGCAATGATCTGCCTGTGTGCTGAGCATACCAGAGACTTGTGTGAGGCTCTCTGGCCTTTACCAGCACTGAAGCTCAGAGGTTTGGCAATGACATACTCTGCTCTCTTCCCTGTCTTGCCCTACTGTGAAAGCAGCTGTTTTGGGGTTAAATCATGGGGAGTTTCTGTTTGAGATCTCAGCTGCTTTCTCCCGATACCAGCCTTAGGCCACCAAGGGGGTCTTCTGAGCTCAGGCATCAAGCAATTAGAAGAGGCGTGTGTTCGAGTGGCTAGAGCACAGGTGACTGGCTGTCAGGACTCCTGGGTTCTGTTCCTGACTCTGACATAATGTGTGGTCCCTGGAAGAGACCTTCCCCTCTGAGCCTCAGCTTCCCCATCTGTAAAAGGGGGATAATGATACTGCCCCCCCACCCTAAAATTGCTGTGAGGTCCCCAAGGGAGAGGTGTGGGGGTTACCACAGTGAATCAGAGAGGAGCCCTCAAGAGCGCTTGAATTCAGATGTATCCCCAAAGGCATGCTCATCTTCTTGTCTCCAAACTCCCCCTCACCCTCACTACAGGTTTCTTCTCCCTGGGGGTGGGGGTAATATTGCCTCTATGGGCTCATGTGGTTGGTTCTCCTGCTGGTCTTCAAAGAAACAGAGAAGCAACCGAGCTCCCAGCGGCCCTTTACAAGAAGGGACGTCCTTCCCTGAAAGAGACCCATGTTTGTCTCCCTCCATACATTGCCTGTGCTATCTCCTCTCACTGGGAAGGAAAGAGAGCAGCAGACATGGAGACTCCCATAGCTGAGGATTGGGGGTGGGGTGGGGGGGCAGATCTAGCCCTGCTGTAACAGAGGGGCAGAATGTAGAGCAACAGAGCACAGCAAAGGACCGTGTCTATGCAGAGTCCTGGGGCCAGGATACAAAGAGTCCTTACCTTGAACTGAGCCTTCCCTGGTCTGCTGTTGTTGTTGTTGTGATTCCTCTCACAGCTGGTCTGGACCGGGACCCCAGGCACCCCTTCCTTGCCTGGGCCAGGCTCCCCGTGCCAGTTAGATAGTGTGATCTTCTTAATGGAGCGGGCTAGTGAGTTGCGGTTGAGCTGGTCCTCGTCGGTGATGCCCTCCTCAGTTGGGCTGGTGCTCTGGAACCCGCCTCCAGCGGGCACAGGGCTGGACTGGGCCCGAGCCAAGTACAGGGGGACACACTCATTGAGGTTCTGGCGCAGGGCATGGTTATCCAGGCCAGCCATGGTGTCAGGGCAGGAGTCCCCAGGGAAGTCCACTGTGCACTTGGGCAGGGAGAGCTTGGTGCTGATGGTGAAGGGCTGGATCTTCCTCGCTGTGCTGCCGGACATCCTCCCCCAAACATCGGCCTTGTGGAGCCCCCAGGAGATTGTGGGGAATATCACAACCCCGAACTCCCCACCCGCTGCTACCAAAGGAGAGGCGAGGCAGAGAAGGATCCAGCCAGCAGCCTGCAAACCTCGAGGCAAGGAAACGACACAGGATTTCAGCTGAACTCCGCCTCCAGAAACAGAGATGGAGAAGCCCCAGTTGGTGCCGTCTAGTCCGTCCCCCAGGGCCCTGGGCCAGATCACTCCCCAGGCCTCTGTCCAGCCTCCTTTGAAATGGCCCAGAATGTGGGGCTTCCAACCGTTCCGAAGGGCAAAAGTCACAAAATAACCATAGCACGCCCCCTGGGGGGGAGGGGGGCAAAGGGAAGGATCCCCTTCCAGAGGGGCTTTCAGAAAACAGGAGCAGGAGAGCAGGAGAGTAGAAGGGAGGTGAGGGGGGGAACGGATCCCATCTTCAGACCAAGATGACGAAAATGATCCTCCCAGGAAAAGGCTGGAAACGGGGCAGCTCTGCACAGCTGAGATAGGGAGTGATGAGTCTGCTCCCAGGGTGCTGGCCTGGTTCCCACAGGGTGTTGAGAGACCTTCCCCCACTCCCAGGCTGGCTGCTGGGGTCTCTCCTCCCCCCTCGGTGGGCTCCGTGTCCTCCCCTGGACTGGACAGAACAGACGCAGAGTGCTCTCCTCTGCTGGCAGGCTGCGCTCCCCCTCCCTGGCTGGGTGCACGGCGCTGTCCCCCCAGCGCCGGGGGAGGCTCGAAGTCTCAGTCGTCCGCCTTCTTGCGCAGGTTGAGGATGCAGAGCAGGCAGGTGAGCACCGCCTCGCGGGACTCCCGAGAGCCCAGGCGGGCCGCCAGGCGCCGGAGCAGCGGCAGGAGGCGCTTGCGAGCCAGGAGCAGCAGGCGGGCGAGGAGGGTGCGCAGCAGCGGCAGCAGGAGCAGCGGGGCGGGCATGCTGCGCTCAGGGCGCCGGGCCGGGCTCTGCGGGGCAGACGCACAGTGGGGTCAGCAGCCCGGGCGGGCGGTGCATCCCGCCCGCCCGCTGCGGGGATCCAGGCCCGCGGGGCTCACGCCTCTCCAGCCCTGCCCGCGGCATCCGTCCCCCTCCCCCGGCCCGGCTCCCTCTCCCCCGCGCGGGCCCAGCCCGTCCGGCAGGCAATTCCTGAGCATGAGGTCATGCGGCTCCCGAGCTCACTTCCAGCCCCGCTCCCCAGAACTGTGGCGGGGGCCCGGGGCGCTGCCCGGCACAGCAGCCCGCCGCGCGGCGGGGGCCGGGATCCCAGCTGCGGCCCGCGCGCCGCCCTGCCCCGCGGCTCTCTGCTGCCCCCTGGCGCAGCGCGCGGCCCGGGGCGGGGGTGGGGGCACACATCATCTCCGAATGTGCCCGGCGTTGCCCAGGCAACCGAGCGCCGGAGGCGATGATGCAATTGAATTCCACCGGGATGGGCGGCGGAGCCGCCTCGGCAAGGAAACTTCTCCGGGCGCCATGGCAACGGGGAACACTGCGGGGGGGGCGCCGCCGGGCCAGCCCTCGGGCTCCCGTGCGCTCTGCAGGCCCGGGACCACCGCCTCTGCTGGCCCCTTGCCCCAGCCCGGCGCCTTGCCCCCGCGAACTGCCCGCCGCCCTCCCGCCGTCTGGGCCTGGCTCCTTGGCCGCGGCAGCACCCCAGCCGGGCTCAGCCTCACCCCTGCAGGGGCGCAGGTGTCAGCAAGGATCACAGGGGATGGGCTGGTCGGGTGCCTGGGTTATATAATAGGGTAGCGAACTCCTGAGTGCCAGCGTGAGCCAGAGCTAGGGGGTGGACTGGGAACTGTTCCGCTGTGAGTCATAGGCCCCATACTGCCAGCTGCTCAGGGACATCTTTAGGTCCAATGGTAGGTGCCTGGGCTCTCACAGCAAGAGGAGGGGAGGTCTATTCTTGCTGCCCCACTGAAATTCCCCATGGCACCAGCATGCAGCATAGTGGCGGAGGTGACCATAGATTTTCTAATACAATGCGCAGGGAAATCTGTCCCAGGGGACTAGGAAAAGCTACCTAGTAGGAATGGATCTTTGTCCATCCATCTGACATATTTCTGTGGCCTCCATCACCATAGCATTTGAGCACTTCACAATCTGTAGTGTATTGATCCTCACAACACCCTGTGAGGCAGAGCTATCATCCCCACATTATAAATGGGGGACAGAGAGACTGAGGTTGAAGATCACACAGGAAGTCTGTGGGAACTGAACCTATGTCTCCTTAGTCCTTGGCCAGTATCCCAGCCCCTGAGGCTGCCTTTAAAAGTGGTCACCTGTGACTGAAAGCTGCATATTGGAGGTGCACAGCCTAGGGCAAGTCTCACTATCTGTTATGCATAGCAGGGAACATGCCAGCCTAGTAAAGCACCCTCTATATTTATGAATCGAGATACATGGTAGTGCCTGCCCAAGAGAAGCTGGAGGATCCAACCCTACACCACCAGCAAGAGGAGCTCAGCTAACCGTAGCTCTGCCTTGGACTGTGTATATTACACTCAGCCTTCTTACCTCAAGCTCAGCAACAGTTTTCCCCTTGGGCAGCTCTCACTCTCGAGATGGCCTGTACCTGGGAAAAATCTAGGAAGACAAGAAAAATACTCATGGTAAAATAATCCTCCTTTTATGCAGACAAGGAGGCATGGTCTGTGCCCTATGGGCAGATTTGGGGCCTGCTCCGGCAAACACTTTGCTATCTTGAGTAGCCCTATCGCAGCCTGTGGAGTAACCCAGAGAAGGATTCAGTCCAAGGGTTGAATTTTATACAAAGCAATGGCTTCTTTAATAGCTCATTGCCAGCAGTCTTGATCTTGACTGTCTCCTGTCCGCATCTTTGTCCTCCCCCTCTCTGGCACTCACTGTCTGCTTGCACACATCCCCCTTCTCAGAGCAATTAAAAAGCCCAGCTCCAAACAGCACCTCTTCATGGTTTGACCAGGGCGAGGTTATTGTAGCAGGGAAACGTGACCCCGCCCCCCAAACAAACAGTCCTAGCCCTCAGCTTCTGAGTGTCCCTTGGAACAAGGGTGCCAAATGCTCTCCTGAGGGAGAAAGGTGCCCCTATGGATCAACCCTGTCTTGGGATGCACCCCTGAGCTCTGGGGCCCCAGCACTGAGATTCCAAATGGAAATCAGCCCTAAGAGAGGACCCATATAACCCATGTGGCTCTTACAGTTGTTGGGATCCTTCCTTCTCCGGGATTGCTGAGGGAACGACCCTGGATCTTTCCCCAAAGAGGAGTCTTCACCGCCTCAGCTCCCCCTGACAACCTGACCTGTCTCCAGCACAAACAGAAATAATGTCCCCAGCAATGAGAAACAACAAAAATTCCCCTCCTCACCAGCTGCCCCTTTAAACTCTCCCTTCGGGGCGGGGAGGGGGGGAAGGCACATGCTCAGTGTAAGTGATAGTGCTCGACCCTGTGACCCCATCTGTCGGGGATGGTTGTGCTGTCTCCCGGCACATGCAAGGCGGTTAGCGCTGGGGGCTGAGGGAAGGGATTGCAATAACAACATCTGTCCTGCACAATAACACAATTTGGCAGCAGCAGCAGCGCAGGGTTCTGTTTCAGTACAAGGCCCCATTGAAACCCCAAACAGGCGGCTGAGTTAAAAATACAGCCAATCCCCCACAGCAACTGCTGCCCTGTCACCCACACCCTGCTCCTCACTGTATACTGCTTCCCCTGTGGAGAGTAATACATCCAAACAACACAGGCACTTGTGCTTCAGCCTAGGAGAAAGTGGGCATGGGGAATGGGGGCACATAGCCAGTGGCATTCAGGACTGCTCCATAACTCTCAGAGGGAATGGAGGACTCAGCAGCAGAAGAAATCTGTAGAGGTGTTAGGAGCAAGTTGACCACAGCCCATAAGAGGCGCCGTAATCTAGTGTCACTGGGGGCTCCAGAGGCTATGAGGCTGGCCTTTCGGGGTGCAGTAACTATAGTTTCTAAGGCCACCTGGCAGCTGTTTGTGAGCGCTGCTGTACCGTAAGGGTGTCCTGCATGAAGACGCTGGGAACCTTAGCCAGTGCTACCTACTTTATTTTGGTTCCCGCTGGCTGTCCAATAGGGGAGAAATTTATACTTTGGGAGGAAAGGGGCCTTGCTCTGTGCTCTCCTATTCTCCCTTTGTTATTACCCTACCCCTCAAAAAGCCAGCCTTTCACTCTGGCCCAAGAGAGCTACAGCCCAACAACCCTGTTCTAAGCACTGACCAGACTGGGTCCTTTTTAAGCATTTCAAGGTCCTCAGTCTCCATGTTGCTATCAACCAGGGGAGTTAGGACCAAGCTGAGGATCAGAACCTGTGTTGCAAATGTAGTTCCTCTGCAGACTTGCCCATTCATGCAAAAAGTGCCACAGGACCTGCGATCCTGAGCAATTTCCATCCACTTGGATGCTAGCAATGGGTATTGGTGCCATGTAGATCGTAGTGGGGAGTGCTACTTTTGGGTATTGATGCCACTTACATTCTAGTGTCAGTTAGGAACACTATTGCACTCACTCAAATTGCTATGTGGAAACATGAGGTGTTTTCTTTCTTGCTGTCTCCAAAACATGAATAATAATTGGGAATCATTTAAGAACACTTTACTAGATGCCCCAAAAGCCACAATATAATGAATATAAATCAGAAGTTAGGAATTGTATAAAATTGATAAGGGAAGCCAAGGGATACAAGGAGAACTCTATGGCCAGCAGACTTAAGGACAACAAGAAGACGTTTTTTAAATATATTAGGAACAAAAAGAATCCTGGCAATGTTATGGGTCCATTGCTAGATGGAAATGGTAGAAAGATCAAAAATAATGCAGAAAAGGCACAGGTATTCAATAAATATTTCTGTTCTATGATTGGGGAAAAACAGGTGATGTATTTTCATCATATGGTGATGACAACACTCTTTCCATTCCACTTGTATCTCTGGAGGATGTTAAACAGAAGCTATTAAAGTTATACATTTTGAAATCAGCTGGATAACTTGCATCCGAGATTTTCAAAGAACTGACCGAGGAGCTTGCTGGACTGTTAACGATGATTTTCAATAAGTCGTGGAGCACTGGGGAAGTTCTAGAAGACTGGAAGAAAGCTAATGTGCCAATTTTTAAAAAGGGTACACAGGGATGACCTGAGTAATTATTGATCTGTCAGCCTTACATTGACCCCAAGCAAGATAATGGAGTGGCTGATATGGGACTCTATTAATAACAAACTTAATGAGGGTAATGTAATTAAAGCAAATCAACAAGCGTTTATGAAAAATATATCCTGTCACACTAAGTTGATATCTTTTTTTGCTGAGATTAAAAGTTTGGTTCATAAAGGTAATAGTGCTGACATAATAGACGTAGACTTGGGTAAAGTGTTTGACTTGGTGCCGCATGGAGTGTTAATTAAAAAACTATCATGATATAAAATTAGCATGGCACATATTAAATAGATTAAAAACTGGCGGGTCATCAAATGTAACTGTAAACAGGGAATCGTCATCAAGCAAGTCTCTTTCCAGTCAAGTCCTGCAGGGATCAGTTCTTGGTCCTATGCTATTTAACGTCTTTATCGATAACCTGGAAGAAAACATAAAATCATCACTGATAATGTTTGCAGATGACACAAAAATTGGGGCAGTGGTAATTAGTGCAAAGGACAGGTCACTGATACAGAATGATCAAGATCACTTGGTAAACTGAGCGCAAGCAAACAATATGCATTTTAATATGGTTAAATGTAAATGTATACATCTGGGAACAAAGAATGTAGGTCATACTTACAGGATGGAGGACTCTCTGCTCTATCCAGTGACTCTGAAAAAGATTGGGGGATCATGGTGGATAATTAGCTACACAGGCGCTCCCAATGTGATGCTGGTGCCAAAGAGCTAATGCAATCCTGGGATGCATAAACAGGAATCTTGAATAGATGTAGAGAGGTTATTTTACCTCTGTATTTGGCACTTGTGCAACCACTGCTTGAATATTGCATCCAGTTCTCATGCCTACAGTTCAAGAAGGATGTTGATAAATTGGAGAGGGTTCAGAGAAGAGTCATGAGAATGATGAAAGGATTACAAAACATGCCATATAGTATAGCCTCCACAAGCTTACTCCATTTAGCATAGCAAAAAGAAGGTTAAGGAGTGACTCGATCACAATCTATAAGCATCTACATGTGGAATAAATAGTTAATACTGGGCTCTTCAATCTAGCAGAGAAAGTATAATGCAATCCAACGGCTGGACCCTGAAGCTAGACAAATTCAGACTGGAAATAAGATGTAAATTTTTGACACTGAGCGTAATTAGCCATTGGATGGATTCTCCGTCACTGGCAATTTTTAAATCAAGATTGGATGTTTCTCTTAAAGATCAGCTCTGGGAATTATTTTGGGGGTAGTTCTATGTGTTAAAGCGGAGGTCAGGCCAGATGATCACAATGGTCCCTTCTGGCCTTGGAATCATAGGTGCTGGTACTAGGGGTGCTGCTGCACCCCCTGTCTTCCATCATATACAGTGGTTTCCATCATATACAGGGTTTACAGTTTGGTTCAATGGCTCTCAGCACCCCCACTATAAAAATTGCTCCAGCACCCCTGCTTGGAATCTGTGAATCTAAGGGTCAGGTTCTAGCTAAACACCCGTATAGGGACTGAGGGAGAAGCTCTGAGAAGTCCTAGCCCCATAGTCACTGAGCTTTCATACTGACACATACATACAGATTTGCACATGGGGTGATGAGAACAATAAAGCAGCAGCCATAGAGCCTGGCAAAAAGAGCCCTGTGTCTCAGTGGCATTCTCTCTGGCACTAGATCCCCCCGTTCTAGCCCCTAACTAGCGCCTGTTCAGTCCCACTCTTCACATTTACCAGAATCCCACCTTCCATTGCCCCATTCAGTCCCGCCTGTCCAGGATGCAGATCAAGCTGCCTCACGCTCTTTCATACACCTTGTTCCAACTGCCTACCCTGCTAACTGGCCCAGTCTGCTCATTCCCCTTTGAGGCGGTGACTGGACAGGTTCAGGTCACATCCCCTCCCCTGGGGGATGGTTTCTCTCAACTGACTCACTCGATCCCTTTGAGAACTGTGCAAACCTCAAATCTCCCTGAAGAATCATCTCCTCTCCAGGCAGAATCCCAAACCGCTGCCCCCCAACCTTTCCGCCAAACCCCTCAGGGCCAGCATCAGCTTTGGTGCCCTCCTCTGCCCCTTCTCCAGAGTAATCCTCCTTGGTGGGGTGGACCCAGCCCTCCCACAGCATTCCAGGTAGAGTCTCACTAGGGCCTTATTTACTCCCAGCACTTGTTCCTCTGTCCCTCTGCCCATTGTACCTAGGATTGTGTTTACCTTCATCCCCTCAGCTGAGCCCTGCCCTCTCCCCAACTCCTCCTGGGGGACAGCCCCATTTAGCCAAGAGTACCGAGATTGCCTCCTTCTCCCAGACAAGCCCACCCCCACTTGCCTCCACTGAAAGAATGCCCTGGCTCCATCTGCCTCTCTGTCCTGAGCCACATGGTGCCTGCCCAGGTGCTCAGGGTGGGGCTAACATACTCAGAGCCTGGGAACGCACTGGACTGGGGAGTCACGAAGCGGGTGGGAATGGGCAGTATAAAGATTGGAGCTTGTCAGCTAATTTCAAAACGCTGCAGGGGGCCAGGGGCGCTGAGACCAAAAGCAAGCCTCGCCTTTCTTTCCGGCCCCATCCTGACACAGCCCATCCATTGCCCAGACGATCCCAGCGGAAAGCCACTGCAGTGAGCTCAGCTGCCATGACCTTTCCCAGCCCTGCAGCTTTCTCACGGGGAGCTAGAGATGAACACTGGGATGAAGGGGCTGGCCCAGCCCCAGCACGGAGACATTCTGCTCCTAAAGCAGAAACAGTCATTCAACAGCTCTGTCACAGGCATGAGAGCTGCAAGGGTCAGCAGTGATGTAACCCTCCTGGAACTTGCCCACTAGACGTCCTGGGCCTGCCAGGCTTCCTGTGTCCTAGGCCTGGAATGAACTTGCTCACTCTCTCTCTCTCTCTCACACACACAGAGCGCACACTCTGACATACAAAGGCGCACAGCTGCCCTCCGGCATGCCATGTGGTACACCCCAATGCTAGTGTTTGCCCACCGCCACCTCTCCTCCCCGCTGGTGTCAGCAGGGTTGCATGAGTGTAGTGGGAGCAACCTTCAGCCCAGAACATGCAGCAGATGAAGCCATTTAGGGTTTATACTCTCCCAGCTGGGAGATTTTTACCTTGTATGGGAAAGGCAGTGGTTACAGCACTTGCCTGGGAGTCAGGGCTCCTGGGTTCTATTACTGACTTACAGTGCTGACCTTGAACAAGTCACTGCCCCTCTGTGCCTCAGTTTCCCCATCAGTACAATGTGAGTAAGAATATTCCCCTATCACACAGAGGACTTTTGCAGCTTCATCAATTAGCGTCAGGCCAAGGTGGGCTGCTTACAGAAGGAGCAAAAGATTGTCGATGCCAATCCATGCAAGGTGTTGCGTGGATGGAAGCAGCCAGATTGCCAGAGAGCCTGCACCTCCCTGTGCCAAAGCACACTGCAAGCCCTGCCTGAGCAGGAGTGAACTAACACCCTGCATGGCTGTGCTGAGGGTTTCCACGTCATGATGGGAGAATGAGAGACTCCAGCCAAGAGCAAAAATATTTCAGTACATTCCTAGTTGTATTGTGTATGCAGGTTACCCAACCTATAGAGATATACACAGAGCGGGGAGAGGCCCTGTGGAACAAAGGGTCTTTTGCAAATACAATTTGTAGAAACCTGTTTATTGTCAGGCTATGAGTGTCAAGCCCGAAAGGTAACAAGGGCAGGGACCAGCAGAAATAACTTGCTTGTACCTTGCTCCAGTGGAAGGCCCAGGTTGCTCAGAGACCCCTGTGAAAGGGGCTTGCCAAATACCAGAGATCAGATGAAGTGGGGCAGGGTTTGTTTGCCGAGCTGCTGGGACTAGTAATAATGCCAATAACGCTTTGCCTGATTATAGCTGCTTTGCTCCAAGGATCCAGAGCAGTCAAACATTTGCCAAGCCACCCTCCAAGCCCCCTTCCCCTATCAGGGAGGTCAGGATCATTACCCTCCTTTTACAAGAGGGAAAACAACGAGGAAGGGCATTGCTCAAGGTCACACAGTGAGCCATTGACAGAGCTGGGACCAGAACACAACTCCCTTGCCTACTGGTCTCCTGCTTTTTCTCAGCCATGCTGGGAATGGAGTCCTGACTCCCAGCGTCCTGCTCTAACCCTTAGACTACACCCCCGCCCTAATGGGCCTGCCATTTGACTCCGTACATCTATATTGCTCCCTCATCTTCTCCCTCCGTCCAACCAGTTGCACGGCTTGATGACATCTCCCCTTCCTCACCTCCGGAGAATAGGGCTGTGCAGCCTAAGGATGACCCCTTCTCTGTGCACAGACCAAAAAGCACAGGCTGCCCCAGGTTGCCCCTGCTGGGGGAGGGTTTGGCACTGCCTTAGGTGTTGTGAGTGCCTCCTACTGGGATGTGCTGTGCACACTGCCACTCCGTGGATCTATCCCTGCCCAGGGTTACATTGACCCTACCTATGCTGGAGTGCAGAGGCCATAGGCTACGTGAAAGGCAGGGATCCTTGTCAGAGGGCCAATGCTCTTTCTGCACCAGCCACTGCCTGTATTTTCCCCCCTCCTTCTTCAGAACCAGGGGCTTTGGCATGAAAGCAGGCTGGAGTTCCACCAGCTGCCCCTGCAGTTAATTCCCCTCCTGAGCTCAGGATCCTCCATGGGTCCCAGCACAGTTGTCCCCCCTGCAGCCAGTTGGAGTGTCATGTGTGGAGGATTCTGAGTAGCAGGAGTGTAGCTGTCAGGTGTCCTGCAGCTCCCTACACACGCACTTTGAGGTGTATTTAGGGCCTGGGGCTCTTGCTGTTTCTCAGGGTTTGGCGTGGCTGGTGTTCAGACCTTTCCTATTCAGAGCGGTAAATTCACCCAAGTGCATACGAATGTGATGAAGAAGGGAGCATGAGCTAGAGCAGGGGTCGGCAACCTTTCAGAAGTGGTGTGCCGAGTCTTCATTGATTCACTCTAATTTAAGGTTTTGCATGCCAGTAATACATTTTAACATTTTTAGAAGGTCTCTTTTTATAAGTCTGTAATACATAACTAAATTATTGTTGTATGTAAAGTAAATAAGGTTTTTAAAATGTTTAAGAAGCTTCATTTGAAATTAAATTAAAATGCAGAGCCCCCTGGACCGGTGGCCAGGACCCAGGTAGTGTGAGTGCCACTGAAAATCAGCTCGTGTGCCGCTTTTGGCATGCGTGCCATAGGTTGCCCATCCGTGAGCTAGAGGATGGAGCAGAGGAGTAGGAATCAGGACTCCAGGGTTCCCATTTTGGTAGAGAAGTGGTATCTACTGGTTAGAGCAGAGGGGCTACAGGTTAGGACTCCTGTCCTGGGTTCTGTTCCCAGCTTTGTCACTGACTCACTGTCTGACCTTGAGCAAGTCACTGGCCTCTCTGTGCCTCGGTTTCCCCATCTGTACCATAGGGAGAACGATACTTCCCGGCCTCCAGGAGAGTGGGAGGAAGAATTCACTCATGTTTTCAAAGTGCCTTGAGAGCCTCAGATGGAAGGTGCTAGGACAGGTCAGGGAGGGCCCTGGTGTGAATCTGCAGTGATCCAGCGAGAGATGGAAGTCTGAGCATCTCACTCCATATAACAGCACATGTTGTGGCCGATCTGATGGGAATGCCTGTGCAGTGACACATTGACAGATCTGGAGAGAACATCCCTTTGTCCATCAGAGCAGATGGCTGTCCTCAGAGCAAAGTGCCCGTTCCTATGTCCCCTGCTGGGAGCAGCTTCCTTTGGGAGTGAGGGTGGCTGGGGCAAGACAGCTGTAACCCCAAACACAGGAAAGAATCCCAAACCCTAAGAGAACTGGACTGCCCGCGGCCCAACCCCTCTTCCTGCCGGATAAGGGTGAGGTCACAGCCCACAAGCCATGTGCAGAAACAGCAGGCCCAAGGGACAGAGCCTGCCAGCATCTCACTGTCAGTGAGAAATGCTCCACGGCCCCCTCCTAGAGACAGGGAGAAGGTTCCTGGCCTGCGGCCCCTAAGAAGGCACATTTAAAGGGCCAGTGCTGCAGAATTCAGCACATTGGAAGGGAACAGATTGTAGCTTCAGCTGCTCTCATTGACTCCAGATACTAGACTGCCACTAACCCGCAAAGAAACCTCTCCGGCTGGGACTGTACCTAGCAGGCTAGATTCATGCAAATAGAGTGAGTACAATCTGTACAGACAAAGCAGGAGCTGGACTCAGGGATCAGGCAAGGAAGGTGAGGAGGAGGCTGGCTAGTCCAAAGCATTGACCTTTGCCCCCCGATACCATTGCCTTTGCAGAAACAGTGGTGATAGACACAGAGAGCAGGAGGGAGAAGCCATTATGGAGGGAACAACAAAGCGACAAGATGAATGATCTGCATCAGTCCCCGACAGGAGGCACTTCAGGAGATTAGACACAAAGCGGATGGCAGGTGGTGTCACTGACCATACGGAGCTGGGGGAGGCTGGCTTGAGGTGGGGAAGGAAGGCCAGGGTAGCGTGCGTACAGGGGAGTGGGAACCTGCTGGCTCTTCAGTGGCCCCAGCCCTTGCGTGTCAGAAATCATGTAGCAAGACTCTATACAGCTCTGCTCCCTGCACCTCGGCAGGTGAGATGCTGGGAGCGTGGCAAGTGGGAAATTCTGGGATTTGTGACATGGGGTGAGCAAGGGCCTGCTCCAGTCCTCAGTTCCTGCGGGCAGTTGACTGGCCCGAGCAGAGTTCTCCTTGGTGTGCGGGGGAGACATCCAGCAGGATGAATTTCCACCAGCCAGCCCAACCTCTGCTGGAGACTGGCACAGGGCTCGCTCAGCTCCATGCTGCCAGTCCCCGAGCAGGGAAGCTTGGCAGGGTTCCCCAGACCGGCTCTGGGGTTCTGTGTCCTGGCTTTGGGAGGAGAGGGAGTGTGCTCTTTGAGATCCAAGCCTTTCTTGAGAGCTGATAGGGGGCATTCTCCTGGGCAGCAGCTGCTGGCAGGCCTTAGCAGCGCTGTGCTGGGAGGGGAGGGGAAAGGCGGGACAGTGACAACTGAGTCCACAGCCCCCTGAGCAGGAAGAATGTGGGATAGTCATTCTCGGAGAGGGGGTTTTCTGACTATAGTTTGGATAATGGAGTGTGTCGGGAGGCTTGGAGGGAGCCAGGCCCCGCCCGTTCCCCCCGCTTTGCTGGTACCGAGATGGCAGCTGTTTGGTGTGGGCAGGGTCCAACAGCTGCCCGCCATCCTGCGTTCCAGACGCGGTCACCAAAGCAGAGCTCTTCTCTCCATCCCTGCAGCCTGCAGCCTCCTCTGCTGCCTCCCAGAAACCCTGCCTCCTGTCCATCCCCAGTGCTGCAGCCAAACTCCTCTTCTCCTGTCATCTGGATCACATCCCTCCCTCCAGACGTCCCCCCAAAATGCTGTACTCAGACTATCCCCCCAGCCAGCCCCTCCATTGACTTCCCCTTCCGCACAGGGGGGGGCCTGGGCCCATTGCTGCCCCCTAGCCCACAGAAGACAAGCAGTGCCGTTCTGAGCTGTGCCAGGGATGTGGCGGCCCCCCAGGAGCTGCTGGTGTTTCCCAAGGGACTGTGGGGGGGGAAGGGGGGCTGCTCTTGTATTTTCATTGAGCTGCTGTCCCAGCGATGGGTCTATCCCCTGGCACAGGCTGGCGAGGCTCTGGGAACAGGAGGGGGGTGGAGAGGGGACCAGAAGGCTCAGGGGGTTGGGACACTGAGTAGTTCCCATATAGAGCACCAGGCCCAAGGCCCCCGCCAGGCTGGTAGCACGTGATGGATATTTGGTGACCAGGGATCCCCATGCCAAACCCCCCCATTCTTATCATTCATGGGCAGCCCCTGCAGAGAGGCCAAGGACCGGCTGGACCATAGACACTGAACCCCCATCTTCCCCTCCAGGGCAGGGCTGAGGCACATTTGCAGCGTGGCAGCGACGCTTGAGTCCTGCTGCTGCCCAGGCTGTGCCTGCTCTGGGTATACAGAGGCCCCCAGGCTCCAGTCTGTCGCCCCCCCCCGCCCCCCAGGCAGTTCTCCCCAGGCTGACTGTCGTGAGATGATTGCCAGGAGCAGCGGCTGAGCTCTGAGAAGCAGCAGCCAGCATCCAGGGTGCTTCCCCCCAACAAAGGCCCCTTTGTGCCAGTGGGTCTGGAATTCCTGCAGCCGCGGGCCTGGGAGGAGAGCGAAACCCACATCTGATGGGGAGAGCGGGCCAGAGAGCCTGCCTGCTACGGGCAGCAGCAGCTGGTAGGGCCAGGTGGGCATGGATTGCGAATCCCCCACGCCTTCCCCTCACTCAGAGGCACCCGATGGGCTGGCAAAGGGGAGGGGGGCAGGACAGACAGGAGCAGCTGGCACTGAAAACAAATGCTAGGGACCTGATGGGGAGGCCAGTCCCTAAGGGCAGGGCAGATTCTGAAGCTGCTGGCTCCAAGAGAAGAGATCCTCAGGCAGCTCCTGGCCCAGGGCCCCGTTGGAGGAAGTGGCGCAGCGACTGTGCAGGCCTAATGCTCACAGGACTGGGAAGGCCTCGGCTGCCAGTGATGGGCCCAAAGCTGAGCTAGGCTCTGGGCCAAGCTGGGCCCAGGGAGGGAGTCACTCAAGGAGAGGCACTGGTAGCCGACAGAGGGGCAAAGGGGCTGGGAAGTGGGGACCATAGGAAGGAATGGCTAAGAAACAGCCCCCTCCCCAGAGGACTCCTGACCTGAGGGTGGAGTCCCCCTTTGCCATCTGATCCCAATGCAGACTGTTGGTGAGTACAGCTTCCCCAGGGTAGACTGGGGAATCCCAGCCCATGGGAACACCCCCCTGCAATCTGGGGGAATCCTGGCCTCTGGGAGCACCCCCTTCCTCAGGCCACAGAAGGTAAGCTCCCCTTTTCTGCCATTTCCAAATCATAGCATCATAGTTCTGGAAGGGACGTCACAAGGTCCTCTAGTCCAGCCCCCTGCACTCATGGCAGGATGAAGGATTAGTAATGGCAGTAATTAAGGTTGCCAACTGTCTCATCACACAAATCCAAACACCTTTGCCCCACCACACCCTTTCCCCAAGGCCCCGCCCCTGCCCCACCCCTTCTCTGAGGTCCCGCCCCACTCAATCCACCCCCCGGTTCCTTCTGTTGCTCGCTGTCCCCCACCCTCACTGACTTTCACCAGGCTGGGGCAGGGGGCTGGGGTTTGGGAGGGGGTGTGGGCTCTGGGCTGGAGGCTGGGGCCGAGGGGTTCAGAGTGTGGGAGGGGACTGCGGGCTGAGCCTGGGGCAGGGGATTGGGATGCAGGAGGGGGTGAAGGTTGCAGGCTCTGGGAGGGAGTTTGGGTGCGGGAGGGGGCTCCCGACGGGGTCAGGGCTAAGGCAGGCTCCCTGCCTGCCCTGGCCCTGCGCCGCTCCCAGAAGCGGCTGGAATGTCCCTGTGGCCCTGGGGAGGGGCAGGGGGCTTCATGTGCTGCCTGCACCTGTCAGTGCAGCCCCCGCAAGCGCTGCCTCTGCAGCTCCCATTGGTCACAGTTCCCAGCTTCCTGCCCACTGAGTGGCTCTGACCTCTACCAACCTTCCTGCAGGGCCACACTGACCCCCCCCAGTGCTCCCTGCCCACTGACTGCCCTAGGCCACCCCATGCCTGCTACGCAGCTCTCACTGCCCCCTACTGCTGCAGTGCTCCCTGCCTGCTGAGCAGCTCCAGACACCCCATTGCACTCTGTCCGCTCAGTGGCTCCAATCACCTCCTGCCACACCTCGCTCTCCTTGCCCGCTGAGCAGCTCTGACCTCCCAGCTGCCCCACAGTGCCCCTTGCTGGCTGATCTCAGAGCAGGCTGGGCACAAATTGTCTGCCCTACACCTGCACATGGCAGTCCCCAAGGTGCAGGGGGAGGCAGGAGTGTGAATGCCACCTCTAGCTGGCAGTGGTGGCTCTGTGGTAGTGATAGCTAAGGGAGCCTGTGGGTTGAATCCATCAAGGGGTGGCTAACACCCTGGCCCCTATGCACTGGAATTGCTATGGGGTGGGGTGCAGGGCCCAGCTGGGCCTCCCTGTTGCCCCCCTTGGAACATGAGGTCCCTGGGTAAGCAGCATCCTCTGAGGTAGTGAGACGTCAGCTGGCTGCCCCCTCACCCCCCGCACCAGCCTGGCTAGCTGCTACATGGGAATGATCCACCAGTTGCTGCCCAGAAGGCCTGGTCAATGACGCTAAGCCTGGGGCACCTGTCAGCCCAATGGCAGAGGGTGCCCCACAATTGGGCCCTTTGTGTCAGTGATGAGTCCCCACAGCTGGGAGAGCAATAAAAGCCATTTCTGCTTCTGATTTTCTTCTGCTTGTCAGCTGGTCACTGTTGCTCAACTCCCAGCCCCCACTGTCCCATCCCCCCCCCCCCCGCTTGCCAATGGGGCCCAGCTGAGAGGCCCCTTTGAGCCTTGTACAGAGACAGCATGGCCAGCGTGCGGAGACAATGAGCTGCACAGGGGGGTTGGGGGGTTCTAGGCCAGTGCCGCCCCTTACATGATGTGACGAAGTGGGACTGTTCTTAATGTTTCCTCTGAATAGTGTGGGGGTGCCTCAGTTTCCCCTATGCAGTTCTTAAGTATCTAGGTGGTGGGGTAAGGGTGTATGATCATTGCAGAGCCCTAGAGGGCAGGTGTGTGCAGGGGTCTGGACATAGAGAATGGCCGACACCCTGTTTCCTGGCAACTGATGGCCTGGCCCTTCCCCTCTGCAAGGTGAGAGCTAAAGGGTTGGAGAACAAAGGGATCAGGTGACCTCCTGGCCTGGGAAAGGGGAAAGCCCAGAGGAGGAGAGGCTGGAGGATGAGTCAGTTGGGAGCTGGCTGGGGATGAGGAGTGAAGTGCAGACATGGTTGTCTGGCTCACTGCCCCCCAAATTGGACCCGGCTGAGGGGTCCTGTTCTCTGTACCTACAAGCTCTGTTTTAGACCATGTTCCTGTCATCTAATAAACCTTCTGTTTTACTGGCTGGCTGAAAGTCACATCTGACTGCGGAGTTGGGGTGCAGGACCCTCTGGCTTCCCCAGGACCCCGCCAAGACAGACTCGCTGTGGGAAGCGCACGGAGAGCAGAGGATGCTGAATGCTCCAAGGTCAGACCCAGGAAGGTGGAAGCCGTGTGAGCTTCTTGCCCTGCAGACAGTCTGCTCACAGAGAGGAGACTTCACCAGAGTCCTGACTGGCTTCATGGGGAGCAGTTCCAGAGCATTGCCCAGGGACTCCGGTGACACACACACGCACAGGGAGCTCAGCCAGTCAGGCAGCTGCCCTTCAGGCAAAGGGAACCTTCCTGGAGGTGCTTAGCTCCAAGCGGTGAGGAAAGCTGGGGGGGAGTGGGGGGGGGGGGGCGGGGAGCAGAGGAGCGGGGGATGGAGGAAGCTGTGGCCAGGACACACTTTTCTCAGGCTGTGCCTCCCAGCACAGCACACAAGAGCTTGCAGCTCGCTCAGTGAACAGACCCCACCAAGCTGTGTGCACTATTCCGGCACAACTTGAATATCAGGAGTGGGGAGCCCAAGGGACAGCAGCCCCTGCTTGAATATCGGGAGTGGGGAGCCCAAGGGACAGCAGCCCCTGCAAGTGCTCTTAGCTCCTTTCCCAAGCGCTAACCTCACTCACACTCAGTGAGGGTTGCTCCAAGGAGGGCTGGGCCAGGACTCCCTATCTGGGTACGAGCAGCCATTCCACCAGCAGAAGCCAAGCACGGACTCTGCTTTGAGCAATACAGGCTAAGGACCTCCTCCCCATCTCCTTCCTTTGTGAGGATTGCCTGGAAGCTCTTTGCATCCAGCTGTGACCTGCGCCATCTCAAAGGAAGTAGCAGCATTCTCTGGCCTCCCAAAATCCCTACCTAGGGTCAAGTGCCGTGCCTTGTGTGGTCTCCTTTCCAGGGCCAGAGCCCCAGAGCTGCAGGCCTGTCTCCACTCCATTCCCTCCCTCTGCATGTTTAACCCTATGCTGTCTGAGCATTCCCCTCCCCCCCTGCCCCCCCACGTAAGCACAATGGATGGAAATGCCAAGAGAAGCTGAAGGAACAGCCCCTTGTCACAAAACATATGGGTGCTCTGTGATGTGCCTGGTAGCCCTGGGCTATATGAGGGCTTTTTCAGGTGGCCAGGCTGTTTGAACCCAGAGAAGCTGTGCAATGTCTATTTAATAGGGGGCTATTGCCAACCCTGGCCCACATTAGCTCTCCAGGGATGTGCCCCCCCCACCCCGGGCTCAGACTTGCACGTGGCAAGCACGGACTTTTTTTGTGCTGACAAATGCCAGGAATAAACAGTTGTTGTAGCTGTATTGGGCCCGGGATAGGAGCGAGACAAGGTGGGTGAGGTCATAGCTTTTAGTGGAACAACTTCTGGTGCTGAGAGAGACACGCTTGTCTCTTCCACCAACAGACGTTGTTCCACTAAAAGATATGACCTCACCTACCTTGTCTCTCAGGAATAAACAGTGACCGCCACACTGACACACACAGAGTATGCAGAAATGGCCCGCAGCCCAGCCTCTTCCTAGTCCAGGGCGCCAGCTGCTTCAGGGGAAATGGTGAATCCTGCTTTATGTTCCCTTAGCCAGCTCTGCAGCCCCCTGCTATTCCAGCCTGGGACCTCCCCCCCCCCCGCCCACAGTTCTGCCAACATCCCTCACCCCTGGCCTGCAGCCCTCTCGGTTATTCCTGCTTGAGGTCTCTGTGGGGTGGACAATCCAACACGTGTTACCCAGACACTGACGGTCACTTCAGCCACACAGCAGGCTGGCTCCCTGGAGGTGAATGGCATCCAGGACGTGGTGGGACGTTGACCCAGACATCTAAATGGAAACATGCATGGAGCCTGGCTTTCAATTCATGGGCTGTTGGCCCAGTGGGCTTATCCGGGTAGGAAGCTTGGTTTGGTTCCCAACCCCCCGAAGAAATGCTGCAGCGACTCAGCAGGCTCCCCAGGGCACTCGCTCAAGAGCTGCTGCGTTTCCCCTCCAGTGACTCCCGTAGGTGAGAAATGACTGCACCGGATGGCGGCTGGGCTGGGCTCCCAGCACAGGAGGGTGGTGCTGCCCAGCCAGCCTGACTCGCCAGATGCTTCCCGGTCTCCCAAACCCAGAGCCCCTCTGCTGACTACAACACGGGCTCCTTCCAGGCGTGGAGCCAGCAGCACCATTCGGCTGGAGCACGGCCCGCTGGCACTTGAGGACTTTGCCAGGCGGGCTGTGGAGAGGAGCTGTACTTCCCCCTAGTGAGTGCCTGGCAGAAATACCACAGGAAATTATACCCAGGGCATAGGGCAGACAGTGCTTCAGGGCAGGGACCTAGCTAACTACCCTTCTAATGCGACAGCAGGCCTGCAGCCTCACCCCATCTCACCCTCACACACAGGGGACAGCAGGGCACAAAGCTGAAACCCAGTAGAGTTACTTCACCCCCAGAAATGCCATCTGTGGCCCTAGTCCCTACCAATAGAGCCCTCTAGGGCAGATGCTGGGTTTCCCCTCAGCAGCTGTGGCCAGGGCTTGCGGATTCCTTCCAGCCCAGCCCTGCCTTGGTCCACAGAGCTTCCTGGGGGAACAAGACTGCCCCCCCCAGTTTGGGGCCAGGGGAAAGAAGGCTAATGGCCCCTTAGGCCCCAGCTCCCTCCTGTTACTCCCACAGACAGCACTGCCCCTCTGCGTGTGCCCAAGAGGCGGTAGCTGTACCTTCCCACGCAACCTGGAAAGCAGGATCTCCTTGCAACTCAGGCTCCATTCAGCCTCTCCTTGACACAGCTGCGTGTCTCATCCCTGCGGCAGCTGGGCCCACTCAGAACACTGCACCACTGGCCCAGTCCCCTGCCCCAAACCCTAGTTCAGCCTCCACTGCAGTTCAGCAGAGATGGGTCGGGGGCGCTTTCTGACAGCACCCACGATGCTGTGGCACAATGGGCAGGGAGGGAGCAGTGCCACCCCCCTACTGTCCCAGGGCTAATGCCCATGTTCTATCCCCAGACACTGTTGGGGAGGGACAGACTCTTTGCTCTGCTCCAGTGCAGATGGGGGCTACTCCCCTACTCGACCCAGCAGCCCAGGCTGTGCACAGGGCCTGGCTGTAGATCCGTGCCCCTGCGAGAGTTTTATGCCCCCAGTCACACACTGCAGAGGCTGCGTTTGTACAGATCTCTATTTATTATCCAGGCTACGTGGTGAGCAGGGGCTGGGGAGGCAGCTCTGCCAGCCGAGCAGAAGTGGTTATTTCCACAGCCATATCCTGCAGAGATGCATAGGCAAGGGGTGGGGTGGAGGGCCAAGCGCTCGTGCTGCTGCCCACACCCCTGCCTCAGGGCAGGGGCTTTGGACAGAGCCCCGGCTAGGGCCACCCCACTGCAGTAGCAGCACAGGGGACATGAAGTAAGGGGGCAAGAAAGGAACTCACCCCTGGGGGAGGGAATCACAGCCCTGTTCCTGTCAAGACGCGCGGGGGGTGGTACAGGGGAGAGAAAACCCTAAACTTCTCTCTAGGGCAGATATAGGGCATGCTGCCCCCTTAAACAACAGCAGGGGGCAGAAGAGTGACATTCACCACAAACTTCTTGCACTCAGCAACCCTGGGTTGAAGAGCGAGGGCTTGTCTACACTTCCACTTTTGTCGGTGGAACGTACGTCATTCAGGGGTGTGAAGAAACACCCACACACTCCTACACGACATACGTTACACCAGCAGAAGTGCCGGTGTGCACAGCGCTATGTTGGCAGGACAGCTTCTCCTGCTGCCATAGCTACTGGCGCTCGCGGGGGTGGTTTTATTATGCGGACGGGAGAGCTCTCTCCTGTCGGCATAGAGCGGCTACACGAGAGATCTTACAGCAGTGCTGCCGGAAGCTCTCTAGTGTAGACATGGTCTAAGGCTCAGACCAGCTGAAGAGACTAGCCCAAGGCCACACGAGTCAGTGACAGGTGGGCTAGGACCCAGGAGTCCTGACCCACGAGGGGGCTTTATACTTTGGTCATGGCCATGTTTAGAAGGTGCTCAGGCACAATGGTGATAAGCATGTAAGTGCTTAGAACAGCTCGGCTGCCAGGAGTCCTGACTCCCAGCTCCTTCCTCCAACCCCTAAATCAAACTCCACTCCCAGAGCCAGGAACAGGACCCAGGAGTCCTACTGCCTGGTTCTGAACCACTAGATCTCTCCCCTCCTCTCAAGTGCCCCTTCTTGGTTTTAACCAGAGGCAACCCCCATGCTGGCTGCCGCTCAGCCCAGCCCCTAGCAAAGACGCAGGGTTGCGATTGCCAGTGCTGAGACCTGGGGGGATTCACTCACAAAGTCAAACTGGCACCAATGCCAGTGTGGGCCAGAGCAGCCCCCCAGGAAGTGACACAGATCCCACGCCCTCCCCATGGGGGCCAGGTACTCTGCACCTTGCAGTCAAGTTCCATCCCTTACTGGCGCCTCGCTACATGCAGCTAGAGTTGCTGGTCTGAAGACCATGTGCAATGACTCAACATGCAGCATACCCCATTATGTCCTCTCCCACCTCCTCCTATTGCAGAGTACAAGCCATGCCCACAATCAGGAATGAGCTAGAGAGGCTTGGCCACTGGGACTGTTACAAATTGAAACAGTGAACTTGTTATGGGTTGAGTTAAAACTTCTAACTGATGTATGAATAAGTCCCTCAATTAAGTCCATCATAAGAGACAGCTCAGGGGTCACACCTGAAACAAAACCTAATAATCTGCCCAGAAACTAGCACCTAGTGGGCAGATGGTACAACTGGGTATGGTCAGCAGGTGTGCACGTGTGTGTAGGGGGAATAACACAAACTGTGTGGCAGACTCTGAATGAGAGAGACAGGCAGAAGGAAAAGCACGGTGGCTGACCCCGGAAGAAACCGGGGGAGAGGTTTTTGGGTTGGGGTGCAGGTGAAAAGATAAATCTTGGTGCTGTGAACCAAAGAAACTGGTTCCTGCTATTCAATTCACTCTGCCTTCACAGACACAGGACTTTGTACGTTCTTTGTAAATAAACAAAACTACATCAAAGAGAGATCAGCCTATCACCAATTTCTACTCCCAGCTGGAACACCCACAGGGCCCCAAACTTTGACTAGCTGCTTGGGTTGAAAAGGGGCAACATGACGCTGGAGTGCGTCCTGCTGGGAGGTGGGGTGAGGGCCATGGGCTCAGTGTGGGATGGTGAGGGAGAGGGATAGAGAGGCAAGGAGCAGGGGTGATGACGGGACGTTATGTGTCTGTAAATCCGAGGGGGAGGCACTATGGGGTGTCCCAGCCCATCGGGGTGTTTCAGCCGGCATGGTCTGTCTCTGCTCCTAGCCACACATCGTCAGCAGCAACCACTGTGGGGAGAGGAAAGAGTGAACGGGCTGGAGGGGAAAGGGAGCCACAAACCGCTGCCCCCCCAGACTGCAACAGAGGGGGGTCCAAAGCCTGGGCTTCCACCTGGACTGAGCCACCAGTAGGGGGACAGTGAACGAACACTGGGGCTAGGGTTGGAGGGGCAGGGGCTACAGTAACTATCCTCCCCCAGCCCACTAGCTTGGTCCACAACTCAGTCAGAGTTAAAGCCTTGGTTGTTCTGTTTCAGGGGATCAGATGGTCACCAGGGCTGGGCACATCCCTAGATACAGAGGATGGGGGTGGTGAGGAAACCAGGCCCTAGGCAGGATCTGTTCCTCTTGGGGATTTCACTGAGCTGGGAATGCTGCCCAGCAGCCAGCGCAGCTGCAGAGAGCTGGCTGAGGGAGGATGTGGACGGGAGGGGTCTGCCATTCCCCTCCCCTCCATTTTTTGGGTGAGGACTCTCGTTCCCTCCACTACCCCAGCAGTCCGGAGGGCTCCCCCTTCTCCAGATCCCCCTTACGCCCCAGGATCCACCCAGCTTCCCCAGCTCCACCGGAGAGCTCCCTTTGCCCTCTGGCTGCCCAGGGCTCGCTCTCACCTCGGTCAGGTTCATCACTGCTGTGCCGGTGCCTTCGGCGTCCATGCTGCGGAAGAATCCTGCAGGGGGCAGAAGGAGCGAGAGCTGCTCAGGGGGCAGCTGCCACAAGCTTCTCAGCCACGAATCCTCCCCTGAATGCCCAGCCCCGGGTTAGCAGCTGTGCAGTCATGTGGTATGGTGTGGGAGCCACTGATTATGGGCAATTTCAGTATGTCACAGCTGCACCTCAATACTGACAGCCAGCCCATACTTGATACCAGCCCAGCCCAGCTCTGCAAGCTAAGCAGGGTCAGGCTGAATCAGGAATTGGATGGGAGACCTCCCTGAAAACCCAGGGTGCACTTTGTGACAAAGTGGGAATATTTTTATGAGTCCTGTTTATGCCTCAGTTTCCCCTTTATGTTGCATTGTAACCCAGTGGGTGCAAAAAGGACTCTCAGAGCAGGCTAAGAGCAGGTCTACACTTAAAATGCTGCATTGGCATAGCTGTAGTGCTTAAGTGACGGGGATTAGTTCCCAGGTCAATGGAGCATCTAAGACAATGGCAAATCCACTCACTGGGACATTGACATCTATCAGCCAACCACGCAGAGGGAGGGAGGAAGTGTGTTCCCCCCACCCCCCCGCCCAGAGCAGGACTGGAGAGATGGGAGGATAAGAGTTGGCTGCTGGAAGGAGTCAGAGCTCTCACCTGGACAGAGCTTGAACAAAGGGGTTCACTCCAGCTTGGCTGGGCTAACCAGAATGGACTATGCTTTAACCCTCAGCTCTCTAGGCTACCCCCAGGACTTCCTCTGCTGTGCTCCTGTGGACTAATAAACTGTTTTGACCATGCTGTCTGTGTGTCAATGCAAATGCTTGGTGGGGCGCACTCAACCCTGACAAGTGTACAAGTCTATGCCAGGAGTCTATCACCGCTGGACTTGCTGATCAGAGATCACTGGGTGAAGCAGGAGTGCTGAAGACCCAGAGGTCCAGTCTAAGGAGGCAGTGAGGCCCCATGGCTTCCCTGGGGAGGAAGAGTGAGACCCCTGGGGGGCTGGGCACATTGAAGGGGCTCCTCCTAGAGACTGTTCCAAAGTTGGTGGTGTAGCATCAGTCCTGCGGATCCGTGACAGCAAGTCAGTCCTAATGCCTAGTAGCATCCTCAGCGGGGCTCTGCTGCTGGGGGTGATGTCAGTGACTCAGCAGGGGGCGCTCTGACTCCATCAGCCCCACTAGGGGAAATGCTTTCTTTCAGATGAAGCTTAAAATCAAGGTTTTCCTCCAGGCTCCAGTGTGAACAGGGATGTTAACCCACCCACAGCCCAGGCAAAGCCACTTGGCTTCCCTGATCTACCAGTTTCGGTCGCAGGCAGGATTTCCTCTGCACCTCCTGCCTGGCGAGTGCTGGGTGCAGCTGTGCTCGACAGATGACACTTACTGAACATGGCCTCCAGCTTGACCAGGCAGCAGACGAAGTTATCGAAGTCCACGCCCACGTCTGCATCGGCATAGCGTGCTACCACAACCTGGTGCAGCTTGTTATTCAGCTTGAAGCCTGGAGGGCAGAGATGGGGGAAGCCGTTAGTCCCCCGGGGAGCGTGGGATGGGCTATAAAAAGAGGGCCCCATACCCTTTGGGTTTCAGCAACAGCTGGGAGTTGGAAACAGAATCCAGCCCATCCTGGAATAAGAGGCCAATGGGCTGGGGGACACTAGCCCTCTGTTTACAGCTCTCTCCCACAATCTGTAGCCGGGACACTTAGCCCACTTGATCCCCTGGATTCCCTTCTGCCAGGAAGCCAGCCCCACAATGGAGTGGCTGGAGGTTGGGCCCGCCCTGCCTGGATCCCAGACTCATCTGGTCTCAAGGCACTCAGACTAGCATTGCTGTGACCGCACGATTACGGACAGTACCCCCAGTGCAGAGCAGTCAGCAGACTCCGGGCACTGGGTACAGGGAAGCCAGAACAGATCTCAGGTGTGACCCTAATGCCATGGCTGGCGGACTCTGAGCTGATGGCACCAGGGGGGTATCGGGCTTGATCCAGCTGCAAGGGACTTTCATCCAGGGTCCAAGATCAACATATCCGCCTACCCCTGCCCAGGGCCCTTCCCCCATCCCCTCCTGATTTACCAGCTGATTCCAGAGCCATGCGCATCTCATAGGAGCTCATGGTGCCTGACGAGTCCAAGTCATGGTTGCGGAAGATTGTCTGCAATGACACAATGGGGAAGTGAAGACCAGGCTGGCACTTCCTTCCCCCCACCCCATACCCCAGCACGGAGGAGTGTGTCTCGCTCCAGCGCTCCACAAGTCACCCCCTTACCAGCCAGCTTCGGATCTTGTTCCACAGGATCTGGAATTCCACAAGGCCAAGGCGGGCGCTGCCATCTTTCTGGGGAGCAGAGTCAAGGAGAAAGTGACCAGCCAAGGGTCTGTAACCCTGAGTGCAGGGAGGGGCAGGAAGAGGTTGGGAAGGGCAGAAGCCCTGGCCACTTGTGTTCATTCAAGATCCCAGGAAACTTTTGGCAAGAACAGGGCTTTTAGCCAGGCCAAATTCTAACCTGCTCAGTTCCATTTGGCCCCTCTCTCTCCCCTGCTGCATGAACTGGGCACAGGATCCCCTCACGCTGCTATGCTGTGCAGCAGTTAAACAGCTGTTGTGCCCCACCCCAGAGGTGGCTGTGTTTCTGTGACACTGTGTACACACAATTTGTGAAGCGCTCTGGGATCAGAGTGGCTTTAAGAGCTGGGCTGGCATGTGCTCCCATCCATCTTGGGGTGCAGTGGATGCGGGGCTGTGGTGGTGTTTACTTCTTGCTCCCCAGTGACCATGACTCCCTGGCACTGCCCTAGCGACTCTCAGTGTGAGCCGGGAGCACAGACCAGTGGCTGTCGATTCCCACCTCCAACCCCAGCAGTCAGACAGAACAAGGGGAGGGGGGAATGCTCTGCTCCACTGAAGGCGCCTGGGTGAGAACCTGGTATACCCTCACTCAGTACCCCTTGGGGACAGGGATCTCCCTGAAGTCTGCCCCTAGCCCAGAGATGGAGCAAGTCACTGCTGGGCAGCAAAGGGTCCCAAGCCTGGTGTGTGAGATATACTAATAGAGGGAACTGAGCGGCGGGATGCTTCCTCTCGCAAATGGGGAGGCAGAAGAGAAACTAAGAGTGTGGCCAGGCTCTGGGCTGAAGCAGGCACAGCTCCCTGGGCAGCGGGCATGGAGAGGAAGTGAAAGCTTGTTCCAGAAAGCCTGCTGCTCCAGCCTGCACCCTGGCCAACGGGGGTCAGAGGCATTGGAGCAAGGGCCCACGGTGCTGCTGCAGCCGGGATCTAACTTCCCCCCAAGAAATGAGCATGGGCGAGGGGTACAGAGTAGACATCTGGGGAGCCATGCTGGGCTGGACCTCTATTGAAACTACCAAACCCACCCGCCACCCCCACCTCGGGAAAAGGGGTCTCTGCCAGAAGGGTGGGTCCCCATAGGAGAGGCTCTCCCTCCCCGCAGCACGCAGCGGGATACGTCCATCAGGTTGACCATGTTGCGGCAGGACTCCATACTGAACCCGTCCGTCTTCAGGTCTTTGTCTGGGTGTGGGGGAAGGAGACGCTGTTATTGGGAGAATGAGTCACAGAGCAGGGGAGCGAGTGAGCGAGAGCGTCCGGGATGGGGGAGAGACCGGGGGCAGCACTTACGTCTGGTGATGACTCTGTTCAGAATAGTCTTGAGCTCGAAGACGCTGATTTCCATGTCCTGGTGGGAGGGCAGAGGATTAGCGGTGACCCATTCACTCCACTCAGCTGGGCACCTGCCCCAGACTCGCTCACACACCAGGGTGGTGGGTTTCCCTGGTGCCAGGCGTGGTTCAGGCAGCGCCTGGGCCCCTCTCTGACCCCGTCACATCACCCCCAAGCAGGGATTTTCTCCCTCCCCCCAAGTGCTGCGTGATGGCCCGTGTCTGCTCTATGCTGTCAGTGAAGAAGACCTGCTGGTTTGCAGCACCTCACTGCTGGCCAAGGAAACCAGGTTATAGGTTATAAGCCAGTCTTGCGGCCAAGACCCCCGCCACAGCTCCACTGAGGCAGCAGGAGGTACGAAGTGGGAGCAGGAAAAAAGACTTAGGAGCATTGGTAAGCAGGACTTCCCTACCCGCAGCTTGTGGGGCCTCCATGGGAAGCTGCAGTGGGTATGGGGGCAGGCTCTTGCCCTCTAATAAAGTGGGGCATAAACGCTCAGGCCCAGTCCTTATGGAGCCGGGTTGCGCCTGACACCCAGAGGGGAGGAGGGACTGAGCCACTGAGTGATGGGGCCCCCACCTGGGTACAGAGCGTCCCAGCCTTGCTGCAGTGAGGGTCGCGCCTCTTACACCCCTGAGATTGACGTCCACACCCCTGCTGCGGAGCCTGGGGGCTGTTCAGGACAGGGAGCGTCTCAGCCGTGCGCGCTCAGCGCCCAGCACCACAGGGCCTGATCCTGACGAGGATAGACAACAACGGCCACCCCCCAATTTCTGATTCACAGAACGCTCCCAGCCTGCTGCTGGCGCAAAGGGCACCGGAGGGGTGTGGGGGCATGAACAGAGCCCAGAGCGGCAGCACCCACCTCTCCTGCAAGCTGCTGGAACATGTTCCTGAAAGAGCTGTCCACGTCGTCCTCCGAGATCTCTTCCTGGGGCGACGCAAACCAGGGGCAGGTTATTAAACAAGCTCTGGAGTTTCCCCTCCCACTAAAGCTGAGCTGCCATCGCACCTAGGCTCCTACTGAAAAGGACCAGCAGGGGGAGCTCTCTGCACCCCTCCTCCAGCTGCCCTTCAGCTCCCCACCCGTTCTCTACTGTCACCTGCCCTCCTCCCTCAATCGCGCCCCCTTCTGCGCCCCTCAGCCTAGTTGGTCCTCTGGCCGAGGGGCCATTTCAAACTAGCACTGGGCACATGAATGCAGCCAGCCCCCAGCTGGAACTCTTTCCCCCCATGCACCACTGTGCTGCCCTGCACCCCCATAGGCTCAGCAGGCTGAGCAGGGATGGTGTCACTAGCTTGGGTTTGGTGGCCTCTTACCTCATCCGGCAGATCCGCGGTGATCTCCTCATCTAGCTCCCTGGGGACACAAAGGGAGACACAGTGATGGAGGGGGCAGCATGCCAGCTGGGAGGGGAGCGGAGCGGAGTCCTGATAGGCGTGGAGAGCTGTGGGGGCAGTGAGCATGGCGTACCCCCTAGCGTGGCTAGATCAGACGGGCCAGGAGGTTTGGGGAGAGAAACCCTAGTTCTGAGACCCCTGGAGAGAAGGGCCCAAGGAACATGCCCTGGGGACCCTGTCCTACCCCTGATCTGGGGGGAAACAGACACCCAGGGGATACAAAGCACTGAGACACGTGGCAACACAGACATGGAGTGATGGGCAGGGAAGAGTCAGGCCTCTCCCCTGCAATTGTGTGGGGCTCCGATCCCAATGCCCAAACCTGGGGGGGACTGCCTTCCCCCACCCCTATGTCAGTATGTTCTGGAGAAGCCTCCCACTCAGCCAGATCTGCCCAGGGACCACCCGAGCCATGCCAGGCATGAGCTGGGCTATCGTGTCCCCACAGCCTGAGCTGAGACCCGGCCGCTTATCTCACATATGGACTCACTCTGTGTCTGACTGCTTTTCAGTGAAGACGCGCAGGACAAAGTCGGACTCCTTGTGCGGCTCGAAGGTGGAGGGCACAATGAGGTACTCGCCCGGGGGCAGCCGGATTTTGTTGCTAACCTCCCGGAGGTTGATGAAGGTCTCTGAGCGTGCCCGGGACTGGTTCCGCAGGAAGAACTCCTTCTTCAGGTGCACGTTCTGGCAGCCCCGGGCCTGGGGACCAGACACACCCATGGGTAACAGCCCTGCCATGGGCAGGGAGGACTTGCCCAGGGCACGAGGCACCAGACACATTAGATTATCAGCACAGCTGCGGACTCATGGCTCTCGGGTGGAGGGTACCCATCAAACCTACCCACCCCGGACAGACCATCTCCAGGAAGTTGTTAGACTAGCCCGGCCCAGCTAATCCAGTATCTGGTCTCTCACCACTGACCAATGCAGCAGCTTCTGGAGGCAAGGAGATAGCCCCTGCCCCATGTGCGCGCGCACGCACACACTGCAGTGAGCGATTACTCCAGGGCAGGGGTGGCCAACCTGAGCCTGAGAAGGAGCCAGAATTTACCAAAGAGCCACAGTAGTACATCAGCAATCCCCCAGCAGCTCCTACCCACCAGCAGCCCTGCCAATCAGCGCCTCCCCCTCCCTCCCTGCACCTCCCAATCAGCTGTTTTGTGGCCTGCAGGAGGCTCTGGGAGGGGAGGGGGAGGAGTGAGGACAGGGCATGCTCAGAAGAGGGGGTGGGAAGGGGTGGAGTTGGGGCATGGCCTGTGGCAGAGCCAGGGGCTGAGCTGTGAGCACCCGCCGGCACATTGGAAAGTTGGTGCCTGTAGCTCCAGCCCCGGAGTCGGTGCCTATACCAGGAGCCGCATATTAACTTCTGAGGAGCCTCATGTGGCTCCGGAGCTACTCCAGGCGGTGGGGATCTTCCTGCTCAAACCTGAGCGTGCCGAGCCCAGGCCGAGCATCAGCCAGCTCCTCCTGGTATTCCCTTGCTAAGCACATGTTGGCATGCTTTCTACTGCCAGCCTAGGGAAGGCTTGGCCAGGGGTCACCCTAGCAGGCTGATGGAACTGATGAAAGGCTGAGGTGGGAAATCCCCAGGGCTGATGGACCTCAGGAGCCCAGGCTCTGAATTAACCCCTTCCTGCCAGCCCTAGCACTCCTCTTCTCTCACACTCCAGCGGTGGGGTTTGGCAGCTCAGGACATACCTCCTCTGGGACCTGTGGAAAGGAGGAGAGAGAGATCAGGATCTGTTTGTGGGGAGCGGAGCCCCTGCCTGCTGCCTCTTGCGCTCAGTGCTGAATGGGGGGCGAGTGAGGAAAGTCACCCCACTAACAGGGCTTGTGGGATCCCTTCACTGGCTCTCTCTGGGGCTCAGCAGTGCTGCCCACATGTGGGTTGGGATGGGGGACTCCCCACCCCTAGGGAGTGCTGAGCAACATGCAGGGGCTTACCTCGTAGACCGCAAAGCCGATCGTGTGCATGTCTCCCCCCACCTTCCGCTCCTTCCGCCGGTGCTTCTGCATCAAGGCCACCAGGAAACTGCAGGCCACCTCATCGTCCTCGGGGTCATCGTCCTCCTCCAGGAGCTTGATCTTGAACTGGGGGTTAATCCAGAACGTGGCTGCAGGAAAGAGGAGGCGGGATAATGCATTGGGTGAGCAGGCCCCACAGCCTCCTCCCCCATTGCACCCACTTCCCCACAGCGAACACTACACAAGGGGTAGGCTCCTGCATACCCCCCCGTGTCTCTGATCACCAGCCACTCCCTCCTTATCGCAGGGCTCAGATTCGCTGGGCTACACAGTTTGTTCCTTGCCCAGGGGCTGCCCCCTGCCAGAGCAGGGACAGGCCCCACAACCCCCACCCCATGGCAGACCACTTCCAGAGCATCACTGTGCTCCCTGATCACACACACATGAAAACTGGAGTCTTAGGGTATGTCTACCCTGCAATGTAAGCCCAGGGTTAGTAGAACTTGAGTTTGTGAACCTAGGGCTTGAGCGTCTACACTCATTTGTAACCCCAAACTGTTGAACCCTGGGCCCCAACCTGGGTCTCCATTAGGTGGGCACAAGTCCAGCTATCTATACCCCAGACTTCCTAGTGCCCTTCCAAAAACGTGGCTGCTTTAGCCCTTTGTTCGTGGTGCAGTGTGGGAAAACCTGACTGCCCACTAAACCTGGCTGTCCAGAGGACAATGGAATTTGGCCCGTGGGATACTTTTGGCAGACTCCCAGAGCATGAGTCCAGTGGGGCTGCGTCTACACTGCAGAGCAACAGGGCTTGAACCCTGGGTCCTGGATTGACTCAGGCTTGGATCCCCCACCCCTCTGGGGTCTTGGGTTCGAGCCCTGGGTTTGTGCGATTTGTGTGTGGACGGAAAGGGGATTAGGCCTGAGTCTGAACTTGAACCCTAGGCTTACACTGCAGTGTAGACATACCCTTAAGGAACAGGCTGGTGGTGGGTGGTACCTGCGTGGTTCCTGCAGCCCCCTGCTGTGCTGCCTCGGCGCCAGGAACCCTCGAACAGGGTCGTGTGCCACTTGCTCAGGCCGTCCTTGTCCAGGGCATCAGGGGTCAGATTACAGATCTCTAACCTGGAGAATTCCCTCATGAAGTCCTTGAAAGCCATCCTGAACATGGGGGAGGGGAGGCAGACAAAAGACTGAGACTCCACCCAGCTCAAGTCTCTCCACCAGGGGGTTTCTTCAGCGGTGCTGGGGTGGCATGGGGGGCTCCCAGTTTCCCATCCACGGGGCCCTCGCTTTCCTGGCTCTAACCCCCTCCCTGTGCCCCACTGCTCAGGAGCTCTCAGACAAGGGAGAGTTACAGGCGTCACACTCAGGCGGTCCCATCCAGCCCACCCCCCACTACTGTCTGAGCCAGCAATGCTTGGGGCCAGCAAAGGTTATTCCCTCACATTCCTGTCCCAGCCCTATTTGCTATCACCACCTCAACAAGGCTGAGTGCAGAGGGGGGCTCATCTGGGTTCATTGGCAGCAGCCTGGAATAGGTGTCCCTCCTGCTGGCCCAAGCCCCATGCAGCCCAGCTGGGGTCCTTCGTATCATCAGCCTGGCTGTGTCCCGCCCTGAGCATAGGGTCCCTTAGCAGAGCTACGCGCCGTGAAGCCCTCTGCCAATCCTCCAGCTCTACTTCCATCTTCGGGGCAACAAACCCCACCGGACTCCCTTGCCCTAACTCTGGGCCAAGAAGCAGGCGCTCTCAATGGCGCGCGGCACAGCAGGACCACCATGGCAACAGCCTGCAGTTGGGACAGGGGCGACAGGACGTGGCGTGCGGACGTGCTACGACAGGCCCCGCTTGCATGCCTGGAGGGCTGGCCAGCTCCATAGCGTCTGGCTGGGTGGAAGGGCCGCAGAGGAGCAGAGTTATTAACTGGGGAGATGAAGACACTTTCGTAGGCTCTGATTTGGTAGGAATTCAGCCCATTAGGACAAAGCATGTGATTCCCCGAGGATCAGAACCTTATGGCCCCACCCCCCGTCTGGAACAGGTGCAGGCTGCCCCGCCTGCTGGAGAGTGGCACCATCTGTCTCTGCAGATACTCACCAGAACTCACCATCCTCCATTTTCAGCTGCAGCTCCTCCCTCTGGGAGGGGTCCACGTTGTCCCACTCAGAAGAGCTGGGATGGCAGGAGAGAGGCGGTTAGACAGGGGACACTAATACTGAACTGTGCCACCCTCCCCGACACGCCCCAGTGCCAGACACTTCAGAGCCCACCCTGGAGCTGCACCTTTATCTGCCGCAGGCGCATCACGCACTGCAAGCTCTCTCTTAGCAGTGCCATGCAAACAGCACCTGGACTGCACACTACAAGACTTTCCTCCCAGCAGGACCCTACAATACCAGCATGGCACCCGTTTCTCACTCACCCGTCGCACCAGGCTCCGGTCCACTCCACCTGACCCCAGGGGTTTCTGATGCGAATGAGCTGTTCCTGGCGACCCCGGTACTCCACCTGGCAAAATTCAGAGGTCAAAGGTTAAACTGATGCCACTGGCTGAGCCATGTAATTTCTGTTGGTCCCAGGCAGCCACTCACCTCAGTGAAGCCTGTGACAGAGTAGGCATGCCCCTTCACCAGCTTCTTGAAGGTCACTGCTTCCATATCAAAGGCACTTGTGATCTGAGGGGAGAGGACAAAGAATTGGTGCATCTCCCGCTGTCCAGAGCCAGCACCTCCTCCTCTAGATAAGGAGACACTGACACATGCTGCCTTCCCGAAGAGAACCCCCATCCCAAGCTGCTCCAGCCCCGGGGAGGGGCAGGGCACCGTCAACCAGGGCTGGTGATGTGGGCCAATCTATTCAACTCCCCGTGACAGCCACCCACCCAGCCCCTGCTCCCTCTCACTGCAGCAGCTGCAACAAGGGCTCTGCTGGAGGGATAGCTGCAATGCGACACATTGGGAGGGGTTGGGGGGGCAGGGGGAGATGAATGGATACTGCCCACTTTGTGGATGCCTGTAAAAAACACACCTAGAGCAGAGGTTGGGGGAGGAGGAAAGAATCCCTCTACTTCACAGTACATTCCCTGGGACCCTTCAGGCTGGGGGCTAATGCTGAAGCCCCCACTCTCTGGCTCCTCTCCTCAAAGGTTTGGATTGACCTGCCCCCGCAGTTGTTTGGGGGATTTTGGTTTTATGGCCCCCACATACCCGCTTGGAAATGGCAGATCAGTGCGTGCTGATTCAAAATTTCACCACAAGGGGGCACATGCCTGCTCCAAAACCCTCCAATGGGGCAGAGGGGCATGAATGATCTCTCTGCACCCACGAGCCTCCCCCGCCAGCAAGACTGGTCCCATCTAGATCCCCTGCCTGAGGTACCTACAGAGACTGTGAACCAGCTCTGCTCCCCAGCCCTTGCTTCTGGGGCTCAGCAGGGGGCTATGCTGTCCTCAGATGGGGGTGATCTGGGTGGGGCACTCCTCAAGCTAGGGCCAACCCTGCTGAGATGGTGGGAGGATACCAGTTGGGAGCTACCCTCTCTATCAAGGGCCTTGTGACACAGCTAAGGAGGATTTTACACCTACCCCCTTGGCAGCTGGGCATGGAGGGGGACGCAGGGAGCAATCTGGCCTCAGAGCCTGAGGTGGAAGGAGAAGGGGCCCCAAGCTCCCTACAACCCCTTAGGGAAGGGCACGAAAGAGGAGCACCCCTTACGTCGATGGAGCAGCCAAGCAGGGATCCTCTATCAAGCGCCTTGTGGATGATCCTGGGTAGGTTGCGGGGTGGCCGCTTGAGGTCGTACATTTCCGACACGCCGCCAGTGAAGTCCTCAAAGCCCTCCGTGGTGCTACCCCCTGACAGGGACTCATAGGAGCCGTTCAGTCTGCACACCAGACAGAGCCAGAGGATGAGCGGGACGCCAGGGCAGACAGCAGTGGGACTCACCAGCTGCTCCCCAGATCAGAGGAGCAAGCCCACTGGAGGAGACACCCCCAGGACAAGATCCCCAGAGATGTGCTCTCCGCTCAGCCCCTCGCCCTCTCGGACCCCACTGGCCCCAGGCCCAGCAGGGTGACACTCACTTGGCATAGGCCTTCTCCAGCAGGGCACTCCAGAACTCGGAGCACTCTGCCGAGTGCACAAACACCAGCTCCCCGTCCTTGGTTGGTAACCGGTCGTCAACCACCACGTCCACCCACTCGCCGAACTGCCAGATCTGGGGAGGAAGGAGAGCCTGGGGTGAGCGGGGCAAGACCAGGCTCCCGTGGACAGGGATAGCTGCGGAGCTTGGGGCAGAGAGGGGCCATGACAGGGCCCAGGAGTTACTCAGTGTAGATGGTCCTAGGCCAGGGCCATGGGGGAGGCTTGGATTCCACTCCGAGGCCTGGACCTACCTCGACGAGCTCTGCAGCACCTGTTGTGGGGTGGGGAACTGCCCTGCCCTGGGCCTTACCTGGAAGTGGAAGATTCCAGCATAGTCCTCCTGGAAGCTCTGCCCATGGGGCACCACGCGGTGCAGGAGATCCTCGTTGAGGGTGAGGGAACCAATGGCAGCCAACAGCCAGCAGTCACCTGGAGAGCAGGGAGCTGGGATCAGCCACCAGACCTGCCCCCAGCCTCTCCCTCCCTACAGCTTCCCTGCTGAGTCACTGAGACCAGAGATTGTAACCCTCCCCACTTCTACCTCACCCCCCTCCCGCCCTGGGCAGCGCCACATGGGATCCTCCAGCCTGCTGCCCATTATGATACAAGTGCCAGTTGCATCCCCTGGGCCCACAGAACCCACTGAAGGAGTTAACAGGGCAGTGTGTGAGGGGGAGTTACAGCAACTTCCTCCCAGGGATGCTCCATCCCCACAACACCCCTGGTTAACCCTGTGGAGGCAGAAGGATGTGCCCCCCCGGCACCTGCCATCCTCCCACGTGCTCTGCAGGAAGGGACCAAGGGCCTGGTGAGGTAGCACTGACTGAGGGGGATGGAAACACAGCCCCACAAAGCCCCCATGCACATGCTGCCCCAAGATCCAAGCCAAGCATTGGGCACTGTGTCCAGGGGTTCACACTCCTCCCCAGAGCATCTGGGAATAATGGGGGAGGGCAGGAACTGCTGGGAGGCCAGCCAGCTTGTGCCTCACCCCCAGCTGCTCCTGTCAGTCAGAAGGGAACAAGCCAGGTGGCCCTGCTGTGGGCAGGAACCAGGCCGTGAATGACAAGCGGCTGAGGGCGGAGACGACTGGGCGCCAGGGGAGACAGATAGGGTTACCACCTCCAAAATGCCAAAAAACTGGCATCCCCTCCCCCACGAGGCAAGCCCAACCCCCAACCACAAGGCAACTCTGCAGCTCCCCCTCCCCCAACAGCCACTTATAGCATCTATATCTAGTATATAGTATCCATGTAAAAAAGAAAAAACCTGGCGGATTAAATTATTTTTCTGGCAACTGGCAAATCCAACAGGGAAATGGCACAGGCTGGGAGGGGCGGGGGAGCAGCAGAGCGTGGGCACAGGCTAGCAGGGGTGGGGATTCATAGATATTAAGGTCCGAAGGGACCATTATGATCATCTAGTCCGACCTCCTGCACAACGCAGGCCACAGAATCTCACCCACCCAGTCCTGCGAAAAATCTCTCACCTATGTCTAAGCTACCAAAGCCCTCAAATCGTGGTTTAAAGACTTCAAGGAGCAGAGAATCCTCCAGCAAGTGACCCGTGCCCCATGCTACAGGGGAAGGCGATAAACCTCCAGGGCCTCTTCCAATCTGCCCTGGAGGAAAATTCCTTCCCAACCCCAAATATGGCAATCAGCTGAACCCTGAGCACATGGGCAAGATTCACCAGCCAGATACCCAGGAAAGAATTTTCTGCAGTAACTCAGATCCCACCCCATCTAACATCATATCACAGGCCATTAGGCCTATTTACCGTGAATATTTAAAGATCAATTAATGGGATGCAGAGGGAGTGCCCAGGAGGCAGAACAGGGAAGCTCCCAGCAGGAAAAGAACCAGGCCTGGACTCAGGGACCCTGGACTGGACTTGGGGGCAGGGGGCACGCCCTGGACCGGACTCAGGAGCAGGGCCTGGTTTTGATATCCCTTTGGGAATTCTAAATATAGCCACAGCACCAACTCACACACCATCACCACAGCAACCCTCAAGCCACTGGCTGCCCTCCCCTTGTGACTCAGCTCCCTAGCAACTTCCTGCCCGGGCGTGGCCAGGCCCAGAACACCCGCCACCCGCTCCACTCACGAATCCCAGCCGGGTGGAGGCAGCAGTGCCTGCCATGGGCACACCACAGAGTGGCCCAACCTCACCCCCGCTGGGCCAATGCCCCGCAATCCTGGCTACCAACTCCCCCTGCTTGTCCAGTCCTGGGGCCCCACCCCCAGCTCCGCCAATGCCCCTCATTCCTGACCCACAGCCCTCCCCATCTCACCATTCCAGTCTTGGCCCATTCACCCAGCTCTGCCTATGCCTCTTGATCCTGGCCTGCAGCCTCCCACCTCTACTCTGGCCATGGCTCTTTCCTGGACAGACTCATGTACTAACTGCAATTTTGGGCCCAGTTTTGGCTGCTGTAAGGGAGTTGGGGATCCTGCTTCTCTCTTTCCAGAGACTGTACCCAGCCTGGCTCTGTGGCTCCCCATGCAGGTCCTGCTGCTGTGCCATGGCAGCTTCGACATTCCCAGAGTCCCCAAGGGGTGCAACAAACTAGACACAGTAATCACTTCCCCAGACATTGAAATGCAGCCACCTCGGGGGTGGAACACAGCAGCTGTTTAACACACATCAGCACACAGTATTTTAGGAGACCCTGCTCTCGAGATCCACGTGTTCAGACCGTATCTAAATCCTGCCACTTCTTCCTACGCAGCATTTAAAAAAAATCTGGCTACACTATCAAAACCATCATCATCTCCCATCATCACTGCTCCTTGACAAATTCTTGGAAGTGTCCAAGTTCACAGGGGTGTTGTAGGTCTGGGGTGTATTTATAGGAGTGTTGTATGGAAGACACAGGAGGTAACTGTCCTGCCCTGCTCGGGTACCGGTGAGTTTCAAGTTGGAGTACTGCATCCAATTCTGGGTGCTACACTTTAGGAAAGATGTGGACAAACTGGAGAGAGGCCAGAGGAGAGCAACAAACGTAAGAAGTTTAGCAAATATGATCTATGAGGAAAGGTAAAAAAAAAACAAACGGGGGAGGGAGGGTTTAATCTTGAGAAAAGAAGATTGAGGGGGAACCTGATAACAGTCTTCAAATATGTGAAGGGCTGTTGTAAAGAGGACAGTGACCAATTGTTCTCCATGTTTTCTCAGGGTAGAACAAGAAGTAATTGGCTTAATCTGCAGCCAGGGAGATTTGGGTTAGCCATCAGGAAAGCTTTGGAATTGTAAGGATAGCTCAGCGCTGGAACAGATTACCTCGGGAGGCTGTGGAATCACTGGAGGTTTTTAAAAACAGGTCAGATTAACACCTCTCAGGGACAGTCTAGGTTTCCTTGGTCCTGCTTCAGTGTGGGGGGCTGGACTAGATGAACTCTCAGGGTCCCTTCCAGCCCTACGTGTCTATGATTCCATACCATCTTGCTCCACTTGAGCCTATTCAAAATGCTGCTGCTAAGATCACCTTGCCAGCTAAGATCACTCTGTGTCACCTTCCTCCTTGGGTCCCTCCACTGCCCCGCCCCCTTCTCCAAGGCATCAAACACAAGCTACTGTTTTTTAATCACAGCTCAGCCCCACCTACCTAACAACTCGAATATATTATCCAGACATCTACCTCTGCCAGCCTTTGCTGACCACTGGTCACCTTTGTGCTTTCTCCCTCGCCTGCCTGGAAGGCACTCCCTGTGAAAATCAGCAGAGCCACTGCATGGTCCTTCCAATTCACCTCCACCATGCTGCCCACAAAACACTATGCAAGCGAGCGGCCACCACCACCGATCACAGTCAGAGCACTGTTACTTTGCCCTGTACCACGTTCGTTTACTGTTGTCTCTCATCACCTGCCAAGGTTGAACGCTCTTTGGAGCAGGAACTGGCTTATTACGGACATGTACGCACAGTGCCTGGCACAGTGGAGCCTGGATTCCTGGCTGGGATGTCCACGGACTACTGTAACCAACAGTCAGTCACACACAGTAGTGGCGAAGGGGTTGCGAGCCCTTGCCCTTTGCATAGTGCTAAACGGGAGGGAAGTCCTTCTTAGATCCTGGCAAGATGGGAGGGAGATCCCAGAATGGAACCAGAGCTTCAAGGTTGGGTGGGATTATGGGGGAAGAACAGAAGTAATAGCAGAATTGATTCAGCAGGGGCACTGGGGTCCCCCCAACTCCTGGAGAGAATGCTGGAAATCGACCCTTACAAAACCCTGGCCCCTGCCACCAGGATCCTCTCTTTGCACTTGAGAGGGCCCCACAATTTCAATCCATTCAAACACTCCTCAAACAAACACCTCCTCCTCACTCTGTACCAAACCCCAGGTGCCGCTGTGCAGGGATTGGAGGGACAGTACTTACCCAAAGCCCCCTGGCAGATGTCCGTCCTCGTGGCGCCTCCAACAATAAACTGAGGGTCCCCCACGATATCCTGCAGAGGGGCAGAGACACTCAAATACTGGTGCCAGATCTCAGCAGGATCCGCATTCTGATCTCTACACAGCAGGTATCAGCTGGGCTCTGGTTCAGGGAGCAGGGGTGACCACGAGTGGCAGTGTCTGACAGCACCCTTAGGAGAGAGGGGTGCCAGCTGCCACCAGCAGTGGGTAAGGGCCTTGACTGTAACCACTCCAAAGGGATCAGTGGGGAAACATTTTGAGACCTGCTGCTGCAGAGCCAAAGGCCCCAAACCTCGTTAGTGGCAATGGTATGAGGGCTTACATTGAGGGCCCCCAGTCACTGAAGGCAACGGGCTCACACACCTGCACAGGTCCGATTCCATCCAGAAAGGGCAGGGGTGAGACAGAGACCAACCCCCACATTTCAACGCCCGGATCTAACCGAGGGAAAAGGAACTCACTACAGAAGGCAACCAGTTCGGGGGGTGCAACAGACAGAACTCCCTTGGCACCCGTGGCTCCGGGCACCTGTGGGGAAGAAGAGTGTCTGAAGGAGATGAGGCCTGGGGCAGGCAGAGGGATTTGGAGTGCTTGGCAGATTGTGGACCAGGGTTCAGGGCAGGCAAAGTGATCCAGTGTGTAAGGGACAGGGCGACAGCCTGGGTCACCATGGCAGAGCAGCTCTCACAGTCCAGGGCCTCCTGGCTGAGTGGATCCAGATGGATGTTGTAGGCCCCACAGAGGAGAGCGCCAGGCACTTACCGATGGGCGCTTCCAGCGTACCCCCTGGGTCTTGCCAGAGTTTGGCCCCAGCTCCTTGAAGCCGAGGGCGGAGGGGACAGCTGGGAACTGGGGGTCCTCGAAGAGACTGCCACGCTCCAGGCACTCCTGCTTCAGGGTGTCGTAGTCCTGGTTCAGGTACTTGACAGCATTGCTGTGCTCACCCACCCCCTCCGCTCGCAGCCGGTCTCTCTGCAGCCGGGAGGCAATTCCCCCGAAGGGCATCATGGTGCAGCTGGCCAGGCACAGGCAGCGCTAGCTTCAGCACCTCCCCCTGTGATGAAAAAGGCACTAGGAGATGAGACATGGCACAGCAGTGTGTGTGGGGCAGTGGGAGGTGGGGAAGAGGAGATTCAGGGATGGCTGGGGACAGGACTCCCCCATGGGAACAGAGTTTGCAAGAGGAATCTGGGCTAGGCAGAGAAGAGACAGGTTGGGAGTGAGGGTCATGGGCAGAGCTGTGTGTGGGGAACCCAGGGATGGGATAGGAGGGGGGCTGCAGGTCAGGGGTGAGGGGCATCGGCAGAGCTGTGTGTGGGGAGCCCAGGGCTGGGATAGCAGGAGGGTGGGGGGGGCTGCAGGTCAGGGGTGAGGGACACTGGCAGCTGTGTGTGGGGAGCCCAGGGCTGGTCTGGTTTGAGGTGCAATAGTGAAGCCTTTTGGAGAAGCTTGCACAGCTGTATGCTGGACTCTGACTAGTACTTCCAGCTACTACTTTAACAGGATGGAAAGTTCGTCCCACACAGTAACCATCTTCCTTTTGACAGACTGTTGTGAGGGAGGCCAGAAACCAAAGTGACCGAGCGCGGCAGGCCAGTTGGCAGTGCAGAAAGGACCCCTGGGGTGGCCTCCCACAGTCAGGGGCCATTCCCACACCCCAATCCATAGCACAGACACTGTCGCTTCTGTGTAGAACTGGGCCGTGGCGTCCAGCCTGACAGGCCACATTTCTATCCACAATAGTGTTAAGCCGAACAAACAGAGCTGCCCTGGACCCCAGCTGGGAGCAGATGGGGTGGGGAGCGGCTCCGCTGCTGAAACTCCGCACAGAACTACAAACAGCGATTTTGGACTTGTCTGGAAAGGGGCCAAGCATGCAGGAATCCTGGCCGCCTCAGCCCCCATTCCTCACACCAAAGGCAATGCACCCACTGTTCATCACTGCCCACCAGGACTTCAGAGCGATGAACTTTTCACTCCAGCGCTCTGTTCTTGCTGCTTACAGCGCCTCCTGCGGGAGCAGGCTGCGATTGGAATAGATGGGAGCCCTGCCAGACCCAACACTCCTGCCCCATTCCCCATAGTGCCTCCTGGGGGTGGCTGGGACTGGAATGGCTGGGAGGTGCCCCCAGAACCAACATTCTCCTTACGGTGCCTCCTGCTGGGGGAAGCTGGGACTGGAATACGTGGGCGCTCCCCCACCACCAGTGCTCCTGCTGGGGGAGGCTGGGACTGGAGATGCTGGGACTCTCCTAGACCACTGTTTTTCAAAGTTTGGGTCGCCACCCTGTACTGGGATGTGGAATACAAGGCACTGGGTTGCCTTGCTCAGCACCCAGAGACCCTGGTGGGCAGTAAAAACTAGTAGTAAAACTAGTAGTCCCTACCCGGAAGCGGCCAGCAGCAGGTCCAGCCCATAGTGGCCATGGGGCTCTGTGTGCTGCCCCCACCCCGAGCACCAGCTCCACACTCCCATTGGCCGGGGAGCTGCGGGCGGTGGAGCCCTTGCACCTCCACCTAGGAGCCAGACCTGCTGGCTGCTTCCGGAGTGCAGCATGGTCCGTGGTGCCAGGACTGGCGGGAAGCCTGCCTCTGCACCCCGCCTGCACCGCTGACCGGGAGCCACTGGAGGTAGGCCCACGCCCCAATCCCCTGCCTCAGCCCTGAGCCCCCCCAACCCAGATCCCCTTCCTGCACTCCAATCCCCTCATCCCCGGCCCCACCCCAGAGCCTGCACCCTCAGCCCAGAGCCCTCATCCCCTCCCGCATCCCAGCCCTGAGTCCCCCAAACCCAGAGCCCCCTCCTGCACCCCAACCTCCTGCCCCAGCCCAGAGCCCCCTCCCACACCCTGAACCCCTCATTCCCGACTCCATCCCACAGCTCTCACCCCCATACGCCAACCCTCTGCCCCAGCCCTGAGCCCCCTCCCACACCCCAAATCCCTCTGCCCCAGCTCCACTGGGTCGCAGGCATCAACAATCTTCTTCAACTGGGTTGCCAGAAAAAAAGTTTGAAAACCACTGTCCTAGACCCACTTCTAGCTATCCCTGCAGGTTGGTGGGGGGAAGATGTGGGTGATATTGTTCTCAGAGACAAACCATGAGGTGGGGGGGAAAGAGACTGGCCACAGTGGGAAGGTGGGAACTCCTCAGGGGGGAAGGGAGGGGGGTTTGGAAGTGGCTGCTCCTCAGGCTCCCCCTCCCAGGGATGGGCCCCGCAGCACTGTAGATTTTGCCTGCACTAGTCCCTTCCTTCTGGAGATGCCCTTGGCCGAGCGTGCATTGAGTCAGCACATTTGGAGGGCCCATTAGCAAGCGGTGACATCTCTGCAAGGCTGCAGGCCAGAGCCAGCAATGCTCAGTGGGCTGGAGCAGTGGTTCTCTCTTAACCGACCCCCAGGGGGGTTGCAGGACAGGTTTAAGGAGGTAGCAAGTTCAGGGTGGGCATTAAGGGGTGGCAAGCAGGGCAATTGCCCAGGGCCCACACCACAGGGGACCTTGTGAAGCTAAATTATATGCTTCAGCCCTGGGCAGTGGGACTTGGACTTCAAACTCCTGGAGGAGTTACAGGAGTCTGGAAAGGTGGAAAAGAGGGAGGATCCGGGGCAGCCCTCCTCCAGCAGGACAGTGTGACTCAAACCAAGCTCAGAGCCGACAGGACGCATGATTCCGGGAAACTGAGATGACCCGTGCCTGATGATGGTGGGGTGGGGTGGGGTGGGGGGGTGGCACAACCCCAGAACAGCTTGAGTCCTGCCCCCCCACGCAGCCCCTTCCCCCAAAAAAGCAATGCCCGCCCCTTCCTGGAAAGCAGTGGCCCCTCCCTGCAGCTCCCAGCTATTCCTCCTGCCTCTGCCTCTCCCTGCCTTGTGCAGCTCACCGGCTGAGCCTGGCCACACCATGTGACCGAGCAATCTGGGGGTGGGGGGGGGGGGATGTGACCCTGCATGCCCTCCCATGCATTGCCTCTGCTGGGAAAGTACCATTGGCTCCAGGAGAGCCCCTCCCTACTGTTACTCACACCTTCTTGTCAACTGTAATGGTGACAGGTTTCAGAGTGGTAGCCATGTTAGTCTGTATCAGCAAAAAAAACCAGAGGAGTACTTGTGGCACTTTAGAGACTAACAAATTTATTTGGGCATCTCTAAGGTGCCACAAGTACTCCTCGGTTATTCTGTCTGTAATGGCCCACTCTCTTACCACTTCAAAAGTTATTTCTCTGCCCTTGGTATCTTGCTTTTAATTGATTTATCTCGTTAGACTGACCTAACACTTGGCAAAGCAACCCACGTCCTTTCATGTATTTATACCTGCTCCTGTATCTTTTACTTCATACATCTGATGAAGTGGGTTCTAGCCCACGAAAGCTTATGCCCAAATAAATTTGTTAGTCTCTAAGGTGCCACAAGAACTTCTCGTTTTTTTTTGCCTCCCACTAAGGCGTGCTACTCAGAAACCAAGTGACCAAGCCGGGGCCAGTTGGCAGTGCAGAAAGGACCCCTGGGGTGGCCTCCCACAGTCAGGGGCCATTCCCACACCCCAATCCATAGCGCAGACACTGTCACTTCTGTGTAGAACTGGGCCATGGCTTCCAGCCTGACAGACCACATTTCTATCCACAATGGTGTTCAGGAGGGAGAGGGGTATACGGGTGCAGGGGGACTCCAGAGTGCCCAGCCATCAGTCCCTGCTGGAGACTGGATGCCAGACCAGCAGGACCACAGCTCTGTCCTGGTCGGGGTGTGTGCAACTAACCAACTCCCACTAGTGCCAGGGACATGGCTGGCCCTCCCCCCACCAGTCACCAGCTTCCCGTCCCAAAATATGGGGGTGGGCCCCACAGCCAGCCAAGCCTGGATCACCTGGGCCAAACCCCAACCTCCCTTGCTGGGACTGCGACCCATCGCCCTCTTGGGTGAATGACGGATGGGTGGAGGTGGGGAGCCCACCACAAAACAGGTAAAGGCCTGCAAAGTCCCTGCCTCCGAAGGATTTAATCAGCACCTGGGGCCTGTGGGTTTGGGCTCCCCTGAGCACCAGGCCCCAGTGTGCTGCGCCACCCCATCCAGCGAGGTCAGCTCTGACCCACCTCGCTGCTGCTCCAGAGCCTGCGCTGGGACTGCAGCCAGCGCAAGATCCATGGCACACATAGGAGCACTACTGAGCATGAGGCGGTGGGCACTGGCTGGCACACCCAAGGCCTCGCTCTGAGGACTGGCACTAGGGCCCGCGGAAGGGGAGGCCGCAGGTAAAACATCACCCCGAGGACCTGTTGGAATCCCCCTCAGAAATGCTGGCTGGTCCTCATCTCACAGGGAGCGACACTCGGCAGGACTAGTGCTGGAAACACACAAGAAGTCTCCTTGCACACGGCAGCAGAGGGACCCTGGTGGAGCAGACCCTTCCCACCCCCACTCTTCCCCAGCTCAGACAGTCACCCCAAGCTACCCCCAGGACATCTCACTGCAACGGCCAAGCTAGGCTCCATTTTCTGCTGCCAGAAATCCTGCCCTGGGGCCCGTAACACTTTCCCCACAGCCTCCCTGCTGCCAGCCACGATCCTCTCCATTCCACCCCTGCCAGAGCCCCCCAGAATGGCAGGGGACCAGGCACCTAGCAGCCCAGTGCTGAGAGACACTCCACAACCCCCAGCACAAGACAGCATGGACGGAGCCGGGCCACGAGGAGGTCTCCCTCAATCCTGGGGGTGCCTGCTGTTACCAGGAGGGAATGGATGGCATTGGCTGGGACAGCTCTTGGCAGATCCCATGCTATACTTCTGCTGGCTTCCTTGGGATGGGCAAGAGACTGGGCATTGAACACAAGGTGCATGTGGCTCCTGCCCCACAGAGCTGCCCTATGGTGGCACTGGCTGTATCTGTTCCAATGCTCATTGAGGTGGGGAGGGAGAGAATATACCCTCCCCCCGCAGCCCCAACCACCCTTCATGCCCCTGGTGCCTGCTCCTCTAACATTATGAACTCCCGCCTGCATGTCCAGTACCCCTTTCCCCAGGCAGTACCAATTCTGCTCCTCTCCCCACCCCGTGCCCCTCCTTGCCACAATATGAATCCCCTTTTTCATCCTTGCACCTGGTGCCACTCCCACGCAGTTCCCAGTGCCAACTCCCCACCCCAGGGTCCACAGCACTAGCACCTCTGTGTGCCCAAGAACCTCACAGCGACACCATCTCGGTGTACCAGTCAAGTACCTTCCCATCCAGGAAGCCCCTGGGCTAGCTCCTCCTGTCTCTGACTGGCAGGGCAGGGCAAGGAACACCACTAGGCACAGTCATCCGTGCTGCCTTTGTTTCCTGGCTTGTGGTTTCCCCTGCCTCGAGCCTCCTCATGCTGTGCCGGGCCCTTTCCTACCTCCCCGGCAGGCCTGTGCAGCGCTGATATGGGTGTGAGCGTGCTCTAGCCATGGCAGTGCCACTCCAGGGAAAGAGCATTCCCCAACGGCAGCGCCAGCCCCTCACCCACTGCACTGACAGCACTACATGCCCCCTCCCTACTGCACATCCTCATGCCAGCAACGGCTTGCCCAAGTGACTCAGACCCCGACTGACTGTTGCCCTGCAAAACAATGGTGCCAGGCTAAGCATTGTGTGAAAAGCCCCACTCTGCTCCTGGGGTTTAGCTCCCCGTGGGTGGAGTTCTCTGATCCTCCCTTCTGGCTGATTGGCTCCAGGAACCAGATGGGAAAAAATAATTGGGGGTCATCTCTTAAGTGCCACCCACTTGTGACCCCCAAATGAGCTGCCATTCCCAGTCACGCTGCATAGAGCTTTATAGACCAACCCTCCCTCTCCAACCATGTGGTGATCAGCAGTAAAGTGGTTAATGCTGACATTTCCATCATCAGCTGAGTGAACAGCCCCCCCTCACCCCCAGGGGGCAGTCACCCTCACAGAGCGATGGTTTCAGGCTGTCTGCAGACTCAGGCAGACTTCCCTGCACTAGTGACATTCTGGGAACGTTTACATGCTTTTCTTCATCCCCAGGGGCCTAAAACTAGCAGCCTCTTTTGTAGAGTTCCTGCACCCCTGCTTCCTCTTCAAACATTTATAGCTCCTCCCAGCTCTGCAGCAGCCCCCTGTGGATAAGCTGAGCCTTGCCCAGAAGGCACAACCATCCATAGCGCACAGCATAGGTTATTATTAGCCTTGTTATTCAGTGTATTTTGGAAGGCGCTGATGGCTGCTGTGCTCACAAAGGAGGTAACCAGAAGTTGATGCTGGAGTCCTCCTGAGTGCAGAGGGAGTGAAGAGCATTTCAGACACATAGGGAACCAGTCTGGATGCCAGCTGAGCAGGAGCAGACAAAGGTCTCCCTGCAGGCTTGTGCTGATGGAGCCAATGGGTCCCCTGGGTGGGCATATAGGGTGCACATTTCTGGATGATGCTTCAGAAAGGCACAAGCCAACTGTTGTCCAGGGAGTGCCCAAAGCCATCTCTGTACCTGGCAGGCCCCGTCCAGCAGCATCCATCTTTTTGATGCCACGGGGCAATTCTGGCTCCACAGACCCCTGGAAAATAGGCCCCCAGAAACACACTGCTACCTGAAATACTGCTTCAGCCACAAAGCTTGCTCCCCAGCCCAGCTATAGCAATAGGTTTCCCCATCCCTCCATGCAGTGCCTTCTCCTCAGTGTAACAAGTCAGTGACGCCAGGGCTGACTCTCGCCCTGGGAGTCCCTGAGCTCCCTTTCAGAGTCCTCCCCTGGTGTCACTCCCTTCCCCAAGCCCTGCACGGTGCCAAGCATCCGAGCAGTCGGGAGCTCCGGAGCAACGCATGGCTAGGACAGCTTCTGCCCCCCTCAGAACTGGCGACCTCGGCTGTTCCAGCGTATGCTGGCAGCACAGCGAGGTTTTCGAGGGGAAGCACAACTGCCCTGTTTGTTTGGTTTGGAAGATGCCTTCCCTGTTCCTTCGGACACAAACCAACTGGCCCTTCCAGTCCCCAAAGGCCTCCCTCCAGCAGCTAAACAAACCCTACACCAGGAGTGGAGGATTAGCCATTGGGCCAACGGGGCCTGTGCCCAGGGGCCTTGGAAAAAAAGGGTGCTCCCAGCGCTCCTGCTGGGGAGCGGGATCAGGGCACAAGGGCTTGCTGGAGCACTGGGTGGGCAGAGCAGGGCAAGCCCCCAGGCCACAGCCCCATTTCCCTAGCAGGAGCGCAGGGTGACTGCAGGTGGAAGGCGTGGAGTAGGGAGGGGCCCCAACTTGCCCCCCCCCCCCCAACCCATATCCGTTCCTGTAGATCAGTTCTGTCTTCACTCAGCCTCCAGCGACGTCATGCTCAGACTGAGCCCTACTAGCTGGTGGCTGCAACCATTATTGATCAGGGAAGGAGCACTGGACTCCTGGGTTCAAATCCCAGCTCTGCCACTGACTCTCTTGCACCCACAGGCAGGCGATTGGGTTTCTCCAGCTGCACAGTAGGGTTTATCTCACCAATTCCCCCTCCACCTTTGTGCTGGGACTTGGCTTCTCCAGTTTCCCTGCACCAGGGGAGACTGGCCTCCAGCTAGACCTTGGATCACCAACAGTTCCTACCAGTCAGGTTGCCACCATCCCAGCCACCACTCCGGGGACAGCTCTTTCAGATGTGCCAATCCCCCCAGGTGGGAACAGAACTCAAAGCTTTGCAGAACAGTGCACTGGGATCCCCAGTGTGATGCTGACACCCAACAGCAGGGTGACCCAGCAGGCAGACCCTTATTCAAGTGCACAGGAGGAGTTCAGCTCCGTACAGAACCCAGGTGACCGTTCTGGGGGGAAGTCCAGGTCCCTTTGTTTTCAGCCTGTGATCACAGGAGCGCCCCTATATACACAGTTGAGAGTCCAGCTGTTCCCACCACTGCTGGTCCCCAGGCATTTGAGGGAGGCTCCTTGCGGAGCTGACCAGGTCAGCCAGAACTGAAGCCGTTGGACTTGGAGGGTGCTGCCCACCAGGTGCGGAGTGGATGCAGGCCTCATTTCCTGCAACAGCCTCCCACGGCTGGCTGGAGGTGGGTAGCCCTTGATGCAGTAGAGCATGTAGTGAGTATCTAGGACAGGCCTGCCTCCATGTCAACCCGCGAGATTTGCATCAAGGACCTGCTGCAACACAACAAGCACCCTGCTTACCATCCCTGCCTGAGCTGGGAGGGCACCAAGTCTCTGCAGTAATGACATCCAGTGGAGAAGGGGGTAACTCCAGGGACTAGAAAGTTAAAGGAAACAGGACAAGCAGCCCCAGGGCTGGATTTACTGCTGTGCGTGGCCGAGCCCTCCTCACTCCATGAGGAATCCAGCACCCAGGGATGGCTGCTCAGACAGCACAGAAGAGCCCAGGAACTGTGTCTAATTCAAACCAGGCCTGGACGCACCTGGCCACCACACCCAGCAAAACATAAAAAGAGTTACCAAGGCTTGCATGGCACTTTCTCTCCAACCAGCCCAAGGAATGCCACACCCCAATCCCAAACTACATATAATACACACTTGGTCACCCAGCACCAAAGTGCAGCCACTTCTGGGGTGGAACACACCAGACAGCAACACTACGCACAAGAGCTCAAGGCAGGCACCCACGTGAAACAACAGGACTAATGGAAGGCACAGTGCAGTTACCCAGGCTGGGATCTGGCCAGGCCAAGGGAGTTCACATCAGTTCCATGGAAACACGCCCTGGGATCTTTTGTAACCACAAAGCCGCCAGGGCCAGTCTTACACCTCAGCTGAGCAAATGGAAAGACGCTGTCTTGAGAGGTGCTTGAGCTGCGGGAGATTGTTCCAAAGGGTGCTGGGCCCAGTACAGAGCCTTGGAGCAGGAAAGCTATTTCCTGCAAACAGCTGGGAATGGGAGCCAAGAAGCAGCCAGACCGCAATAGCCTCCCTCACGCATAGCCTCCCCCAGCTCTCACATAGCCCCCACCCCGATCAACTGTAGACCCCAAGCTCCACAGGGACCGTGGGCTGCAGTCTTCTCTATCGAGGCACTCACAGGGCCCCCACTGCTGCAACACATCTGCAGCCAGAGCCAGGGAGCTCATTTCTCAGCAACCTCTCCCTTCAGAATGGCAGGATCCTCCCCAGGCCGGCCTGTCCAGCCCCCACCGAGAGGCTACTCTCCAGACAGGGTGCATTGGGGAACTGCAGTACTGCCAGTTAGGAAGCGTGGGTGAGGGGTGGAAGAAAGAGCTCCCTAGGATTTCCCCTAGGCTGGCACTCTCAGCAGGGCAGCCCTGCAATGCACAGGGCGGGCGCTCCCAGGGCATCGCTGAGCAGCACTGGGGAAGGCTGGGGGGCGGGGGAGGGGGCAACTCCAGAGCTGGAACAACAATCCGGTTAACAAGCCACCCCCAGCCCAGGACCCAAGGCAGGTCTGAGGCTGAACACCCATATCCTCTGCAGTCCCTGCCTGGCTCACAGACACTGGGTGCAACACAGCAGCTGGCTTCAGCCCAGAGCAGCTTCCCCTTGCACATGCCATAGACACTCGCAGGGTGGGGGGCAAAGAGAAAATGCCACTGCTGCCCTCCCAGGTGCAAAAGGGGGGGGTCCCCTTCCCCCCACTCGTGCTGAGGGAGGGGACCCCCAGGCCTGGAGCACAGACTTCTAGCCAGAACCCTGCGAGCCCCTCCCCATCTTCAGAGCTCTAGGGGGAGAGACCTGTGCCATAGGCCGGTGCCACCGCCCTGACTCACCCGATCATTTCCCTGAAGCAGCTGCCACAGCCAAGAGGAGCGAGTGCCCAAGCCAGGGAGGGTCCCTGCCACCAGCCCCTCCCTCCCAGGCAGGCCCTGAAATTAGCAGCCTCTAGAAGCTGAGCTGTTAATCGGCTCCCAGCGTGGCCGGAGGGGCTGAGAAGAGCAGAGAGACTTACTGTGTGGGCTGCTCCCGGGGGGGCCCTGCCCTCTCTTCTCCTTCCCTGGCCCCGCGCGGGTGTTGGGAGCCTCCCTCGCCCCGGCTCGCTGCAGCAGAGGCGCTAGCTCGGCTGCTGGCTCTGCACAGAGGAAAGGTGGGGTTTGGCCTGGTGGCAGGATGTGCGGAGCATGCAGCTTAGATTGAGTGTGAGGAGGGGGGGCGGTATGGGCAGAGAAATTAAAGGCACAGCAGCTGCTGTCTGACTCCCTGCCCTGGAGCTGCTCCCTGGAGAAGCCCAGGCCTCCCCTTCCCCGCCCCACTTCAGGATTTCCCCCCTGACTGGTGTTTGCCCAGCCCTGTGTGCCAGGCTGCAGATCCTGCACCGCCCTTCAGCTGCGTCAGGGCATGTTACAAGGGGTGAGGAGGCTGCACTAAAAGCTTCAGCTCTCCGAGACGCCTGCCAAAGGGATCCTCACTCCAAAAGCAAGGCGCCTGCACCAGTGATGGATCCAGAGGGGCTGGCCCTGGGGTCAGCAGAAGACTCCGAGCCTGGCTCCCACCATGGGCTGAAGCAGAGGCTCCGACCTTCCTGGATCCAAAAGCAGAGGATCTAACCCCTGAGTGAAGGAGAACCTCCATTAATAGTACAGAGTCTATGACACACACTTGAGTAGTTCTGAGTCCATCCAGAAGAGGGCATACAAAACACTGCCCAGCCTTTGTAGCCTGCATGCCAACCACACACACTTTATAGACATTAATTAACCTCATATCCTCCCCACATTAGAGCGCTCAGGATCATCCTCCCATGTTCCAGATGGGGAAACTGAGGCAGGTGACAAACATCCATAGTAGCATCAGAAATATAAGCCTAGCCTTCCTGGCTCCCACTCACATGTGCAGGCCATTGGAACTTTCCTTCCCGATGAAGAGGTCTCTCTCACCACCATCACTTATGCCTCTTGCAGCCAGGCTGTGTGTTTCGCTCATTCTCCAATGGCAGGCCACTCCTCTCACACAGCCTGGGACGTCCCGGGGCTGGACCTTGCTTCCCCAACACCAAGAGCCAACCGGATCCTTCCCAGCTGTTCACAGGACAACTCCAGCAGCTCCAGGCACTTTTCTGAGAACTGCCCTGGACCTGCTTCATGAAGGACAGTGATCCAGCCAGCATCCCCTCCTTGGAGCACTGGGAAGGGCATTGCCCATGTCTCCAGGGCCAGGGGATCCCCTACCTCAGATAGCAGCCCACTCACAGCGCTTAATGCCCCTCAATGGGACCAGATCCCCTGCAGGGCAGACTAGGAGTTAATGCACTGGAATGAAATACCTGATAGCCTTTGTAGTAAGATGAGGCCCTGAAACATAAATCCTTATATCAGAGGTCCGGTATGAGGCCTAAGGCCTGAACTAAAGTAATGGTCAAGACTTTGCTAACATAAAGCAAAGTGAAGCTGTGAGCAAGAGGCAGGCCCTGCTCACAGAAGCTGGCAAGGAAAGGACTGATGTTGCCAAAAAATATATATATCTATATCTAAAAGGTACTGGACCACTAGCTATCAGAACTCTCCGGTACTTGCACATTCCACACACATAACAAGCAACAGGCTGACCCATCCCAAAGATGGGCAAAAGGCTAATATGATGGATAGAGTTGTTTTGTTCAAACCAACATGTACAAGGAGAGAGGCGGCACCTGGCTACCTAAAGGGGTTGTACCTTGTTACGTACAGGGGTTGCACCTCAATACGTCAGGAGTGATGTGTAACTTGTTTGTACCTGTGTATAAGAATGCATCCCTGGGGCGGTCTCTCTGTCCGGCCCAGGGGCAGTGGAGTGTCCCACACTGACTGAGCTGTGTCCATTGTCAGGGAGCACATATGTACTAGCAGAACTGTAGACATCTGATCCGGGGAGCTAGAGACTGTTTTGTTTGACAATAAACCTGGCCGGGTGCCTTCGTACCTTATCGGAGTCTGTGGTCATTGGGGCTTCTCTCGGGGTCTCCTGTGTCAGCTATCTGCGCAGACCGGGGCAGCGCACAGCGGGAACACACGCACGCAGCCGACTGTTATCAACATTGGATAGAGCGGAGCACTACACCGGGGGCATCTGACAACAGCCTTCTCCCTCAAGACACCTCTGAAAGGATGGACAAGGCACGGTGTCGTTCCCCCCACCCCCGGTAATACGCATTGTCACAGCCTGTGGGAGGGCAGGATGTGCTGCACACAGGGGCCTGGAGGTGTGTGTGTCATTGCACACATGTGGGGGTCTGTACAATGAGTTTGGCTATACAGGTGTATGCTGCATGTATAGCTTTATAGGAACACATGGGTATACAGGTGAGTGCAAGGGACTGCACGTCAGTATTGTGCCCTGAGCAGGCACACATGCACGGAGGGGGAGGGGAAGGCCTTTACACATGCAGGGCAAGAGTGCTGAGTGAGCATGCAGGACACTGCATGGCACTGTCTGCGCAGGGCAAATGCATGGGCTGGAGGAGTGGGGGGTGGAAGGGCGCCTGCACCTGCCCTGGACCTGCTGCATGAAGGGCAGTGATCCAGCCAGCATCCCCTCCCTGGAGCACTGGGAAGGGCATTGCACAACAAGGGGGTGTTGTGCGTGCTGCACTGTGTGACCGTGCGGTGAACATGGCTGGGTGAGTCCTGGCAAAAGAAGCTCTGGCTCAGTGTCTGCTTTAAGCTCACCTGAGCCGCCTGAGCCTCCTGTTTGTTTATTTTCTCAAGGCGCAGGAGAGGCAGGAGCCAGTGAGGGTGGGGACGGGAGAGAGGGAGCAGGTTTCCCCTGGAGGACAGGTTTTCCTTGGTGGTATGACCAGGGCATAATCCTGTGGCTGACAGGCTAAAGCAGGCAGTGATGGCCAGGTACTAATTAGAACTAGCTGCAGGAAGGAAAATGCCCAAGGGGCTATGTGTGAGAGAGAGTTAAGAACGGGAAGATCAGCCCTGCTGTAAAGGGGTCCCAACCCCAGTGACATTGCATACTTAGAGCAGGTTAGGTTTGGCTGAGGATCGTTGCTTTCACCCCTTCCAGCCTCAGCCTACTTCCACTGAAGTCAGTGGGAGATTTTGCGATTAGCTCCAAGGGAGCAGGATTGGGGTCACAGCCTGGCAGTCCCTGCCCCTAAGAATCCCCAGCCAGATGGCTGCATTAATAGAACACCCTGCGGGGACCCCTTCTGTTCTAGGTGTCACCCACTGGTCCAGGGCTAACTCCAAAATACCCAGCAGCCTTTTGTGGGATGCACAAGAAGCTAGGAACCAGGGAACAAGGGCCTTTGCCCCGTGGACTGGGTCAAACAGACAAAGCTAGGAAAGAACAAGGCAAGCTGAATGGAGCTGCCGAACCACTCCCGGTTCTGCTGGAGGCAGTGCTGCCCGTCCGAGGGAAGAGCCACCCTGGCTGAGGGAAAGAGCTAGCGGCCTACCCTTTCAGCCCTTTTTACCAGCCAGGGGACAGACATGGAGTAGCTCAGCTGCAGAGACAGCGGGCACGGCCCAGATGGCGCGAGATGAGTTACGGAGCCCTTGTAGGAGGGAGGCAGGGGTGTTGGGACCTCTGACCCTGAGAAGAGAGGCAAAGGCAGCCTTCGAGAACTGTGCATTTATTGCATGTGTCGGGCAGCCTCTGGGTGGGTGGAGCTGCTCAGTGAGCCCATCAAGGCCCCAGGCATGGTGAGGAGCTCAAAGGCACCCCAGGAGCTGGGCGATGGGCTCATTCATTCTGGTTCCAGTATGGAAAAGCGCTTCCCAAGTTTCAGGGTTTGCTGAATTGTCCATTAGCTCTAGGCCCTGCCTTATCTCAGACCAGGAGGTGGGGGCAACAAGGGCTCCAATTGGGAACACAAGGGGACCATTTCAAGTGGGAACGAGCAGTGAGTAGGGGGTATAGTCAGTGACTTACGGGGGATGCTGGAGAAATCTACACCTCTTGCCCCCAGTCTCCCTGCCCCTCTGGGGTTGCCCTGTCAACTCCTTTCTGGGGCTGGTGTTTCCCCTGTTAATCTACAGCTACTAGGGACCTTGCTTTGAGCTCCCTGCCTTGGGTATCCCTCTGGGCCCCAAACCCTCCTGCCCAGAGGAGCTGCTCCAGCTCCCGCTGAAGTCAATGACAGTCTGGGCACTAATTCTAGGGGAGCAGGAGCGGGCCCAGTACCTCAGTGGAGAGGTGCAACTGGTGAGCGGGCCTGCCCTGGCAGAACGGTGCCTCATGACCCAAGCAGAGACAGAATGGCTCCTGTGCCTTTAAGAGCCCTTGAGAGCCCAGCCCTCTCCTCCTCTTATTCTAGTGACACTCAGCTGCTTTTTCTCCAGAGCCATAGCCCTCTGCATGAGTCAGGCCTCAGCTATGCCTGGCTGGCGCCACACCCAGAACAGGGCCTGGATCCCTCCTGCCCTGGAGGGACATTTGACAGGAGTGGCTGAGTCCTGCCCAGGCTGCTTGGCTAGAGCAAAGCAGCCAGGCAGCCCCCAGCAAAGTGGGGGCCAGGACCCTTCCATCTGCCATTGACATAGCTAGAGCAAGCCACCCCGTGATTGCTCCGTGAGCGCCCTCTGCTGCCAGGAGCTGGCATTGCTGAACCCAGCCCTCCTCGGGGCCTGCCAAGGAGCCTTGGCTCATGCCCCATGTGTACTGTCCCTGCCCCAGGAGTCCAGGGCTGCCCAAGCGTATTCACAGCATGGGCCATATGTCGATAGAAAAATGTTTTGTGGGCCCCTCCACCCCATTTGTGCTCATGCCCTGCCAGTCACCATCACCCAGGATGCAGCTCCCTTCCAACCTCTGCATTGCATCCCTGGAGTCACTAAGCTCCCTGGGATATGTGCCATCAAGAAGGGGCTGCTGCTCTTTAATTGTCTATCATGCAATCGGGGTTCTGAAAACAAACCTTACCCTGCTTCTCTTTGCTCTTCATTTCCTCCCCCTACATCTGTGCTGGCCCCCCTCTCCCTGGCATGTGCCTCCCTGGGGCTTGGCTCCCTTCTCTCCTACTCACCTGAAAGGGCTGCCCCGCCAGACTCCTCTTCTCCATGCCATGCAGCCCAGCTGCATCACCCTCTTCTCCCCTGCACAGTGCTCTCCTCCTGGTGGCTCTGGTCCCTGGGAATGGCACCTCTTTCCTGGGTAGCAGCAGGCCCTGAAGAGGCAGCCAGACTGCCTCCTTGTTCTTTCCATCTGCTTTGACATGGTTTCCTTTGCAATGAAGAGTCTAGAGATTGGTAGAACCAGCTGGAGACAAGGAGGTGCTAGCCCTCAAGTGACCTGACAGCTCTGTACAAAGCAGAGGCTGGGACCCGCTGCTGTAAAAGAGCGATAATCTGTCCCGGGCACAGAGAGGGAACTGCAGCTCACCCAGACACAGTGGGACCCCCACACCACGTGATTTCTCCGCTGAACACACTATTGCTTTGCTGCAGCACCTCAGGCTCCCAACCGCTTTAGCCATGAGGGGCTGCTCCCCGGGCAATGGCAGCGCTTTGAACTGGTGATGTGGTCTGGAAGTGCCAAGCGTTGCCAGTGGGAGCATGCAGCCGTGGGCCTGGGGGTCCTTTGGGCAGTGCATGGAGGAGAAGTGTCAGGGGATTCAGGGAGGTGAAACTGAAGAGCGGAGGGGATGGGTGGGGGTTGGTGTATGATTCAAATATTCCTAGAGATAAGGAAGCTTCAGCTGGGCCCTGCCTGCCAGGTGGGACTGTGTGGTGGGTTGCAAGAAGATCTACTCCCCCTTGCCAGACACCTGGCATGGGCATGCAGAAGCTGGGCAAGATGCTGTCAAGCCTAAGGGGCAGCACAGGCACTGGGCAGGGGGCTGAGGGAGCACAGAAAAGCAACAATAGCCACCCTTTCTCTATAGCCAGAGAGTGGACACTGGGCTGCTGAGAGCACACACAAAGAGTGGGTAACACAGACACCAGCCATGTACACCACATTCCCCAGAGGCCTCAGTTCCCTTCTGTCTCCCTAAAAGAAAGGGCGAGATATTGGAGCCAGCCGATAGATAGCAGGGGAGGCCTAGGAGCTGAGGCTGGAAGGTGCCCCCACACCACTGGTTATTGGACTGTTATCCCACCAGCAAGCCCCCCCAACCCCTATGCTCAGGCAGAAAGAGAGGACCCCTTCCACACACGGCCGCCAAGGGGTTCTCGCTTCAGGCCCCACCTTGGGGCTGCTGAACCTTACAAGGGCTGCTTCCAGCCTCTGCCACCGGGGGGAGGAGGGGCAAATGCCACCCCACACCTGTCTTCTCTTGGGCAAAAGGCCCTGTGGGAGCTAACGGGTGGAGTGGGCTTGAGTGCAGCAGCAGGCAGCAGCTCGGGCGGGGCGGGCGGGACTCAGGGTGTGGCAACCAGGAGCCCAGGCTGGGTTCTGGGCGGGCGAGCCCGAGTCTATCCTGGAGGCAGAGAGGAAGATGGTTTGGGGGCCTGGAACACGTGTGGCTCCAGGCCTGCCTGGCCTTCCTACAGCCCTGTCAGCACACTAACCAGGGGGAAAGGGTCATAATTAAGGCTGGGTAGAGCCTCCCACCCCCAGTGGTGCCTGAGGTCCAGCTCCCAGCTCTAGGTGGAGCCCCCCCAGCATGGTACTTATGGCTTTGGGTGCTGGCCCCAGGCAGAGCCTGCCCCCCTTACCCCTGCCTGAGGCACTGGGTTCTGACTCCAGGCAGAGGTCCCCTCCCCACAGTACCTGTGGCTCTGGGGTTTGGCTCCAGGCATGGCCCACCTCACATGCAGTGCCCAAGGATCTGGGCAGTGCCCTCCGCACACATGGTACCTGAGGCTCTGGGCACCAGGCAGAACCCGCCACCCCACATTGGTGCCCGTGGCTCTGCATCCGCCAGTGCGAACCCATCGACACAGAGAGGCTGGCAATCTGATAAGTTCAATTTTTTTTTCTTTTTTACACAAATATATACAGGGTATTATACACAGCTCGACACAGACACAGTGCCAGTTAGAAGACAGCTCCCCTCCCACCCCCCAGGCAGTGCCCAGGGACTGCGCCCAACAGCTGCACATACAGAGCAACTGCAGCCTGCCCGCCACACTGGGGTGAAGGGGGTGGTGCAGATGGGAATAGGCAGCCATGGGACCAGCATCCTCCCTGCTCCCCTGTCTGGACACGGGCACTTAGAGCCCTGTGCTTCATTTCCCCCAGGCCAAGCTAGAAATCAATCAAAATGAAACAATGTGCATTTCAGCAGGGAGCTGTAGAGGGGAGGGGAAGTCTGCCTGAGGAACCCACTGGGCCCACCCTCTCACAGCCACTACCACAGAAGAACATGCTCCAGCCACCAGCTAGCTGCTAAGAATGAGGCAGGGTCTGAGCCCTTCATCCCTTTGTCTTCCCCCATCAAGGAGCAAGTCCTGCTATTGCCTCTGTCTCTGGCATTCCTATTAGAGGGGCAGGGTAAAGGAAGGACATCTGGTCTCTGTTCCAAACTGCCTTGGACTTGCTGTGTGACCTTGGGCAAGTCTCTTCCCTGCTGTGCCTCAGTTTGCCCCTCCGTACCATGGGGATGACAAGTCTGACTGCCCTCCTGGGAGCAGAGATGGGGAGGGCTGAGGCTTAACTCTTTAGTGTCTATAAAGTGCTTTGAGCTCCTGGCTGGAAGTTGCTAGCAAAGGACCAAGGCAGGTTATTACTGCCTTTCCTGGAGTCTGCTCCGACACACCTACTGGGCTCCAAGCGCTGCTCCGGCTGAAGTTAATTGGAGCAGTGTCCACGTAGGGTGTGCAGTCAGGGCTGTGGCCAGCAGTGGCCAATGAACAGAGCAGCAGGGTGAGGGAGGCAAGGGAAAATAAATATAGCTTACCAGCAGGGAGGTTTATTTTGTGTTCCTGCTGCTCACTCTGCCTGGCACGCAGCCCCCTGTGCAAATCCAGCCTAGCGTGGGTTTGGTGCTAAGGGTCGGAGGGAGGTTTTAGAAATATGCCCAGCAGGCAGCGATGTCCGGGGAGAGTCCCACAGCAGCATGTTACACTCACCCATGGGACCAAGTTCACAAGAGGGATGCAACTCTCCCGGGGACTGGGATTCCAGAGCTGGGCAAGGCATGATGGCAGAGGCTGCTTCTCACGCTGCCTGAGCAATGGGGACAGGGAGCCACAGCCCTATGCTGGCAGGAACCAACACACAGGAAGGGTCATCCAGGCTCTGTACCCGGGCCAGGGAATGACGGTCAGCCCCAGCGCCTGTTGGTAGCTGGGTTCAGTGCCCAGCTGCACTCCACAGCAGTCAGGGAAAGCTGACCCCAGTCCTCCCCCTCGCTGGCCCCGCTGCGCAGACACAGGACAGCATGGGGGGCGGCGGCAGCTGGGTGTCAGTTTTTTATTTTAAAGGGGGGGGGGGGAATGTACAAAATAACGCCACTTAAAACAATGCCACATGCCCCATGGTGAGCCCCCACCACGGCCCGACTGGGCTCCAGCTACCGCAGACGTGAAAAGGCCGTGCCGGGGGAGGGGCTCCCTCTTCTGCTACAGGCTGGATAGGATACACGCCCGTGCTAGCCCCTACGCTCCCCTCGCCCTGCGAGGGGTCCTCCCACTATCCTCGCCACCCGGATGTGCTCTCCACCCATCACTGAGCCTGCGTGGTTTTCACTGGGTGACACCTGCTCCCCGCACTCGGCTGAGTGCTGCCACTGACACTGGGCTCCATGGGGAAGAAGAGCAGGAACAGGCCCAGGCTGTTACACTTCCCCCAAACCGGACCGTGGCCCTCACGTGCCCACAGAGCCAGGGGCTGGGGAGGGGCACCCACACTCCGATGCACATGCGTGTGGGAGACACAGCCGCGGGGCAAAGGGCAAAGCTCCTTCTGCGGCTAGGACCAGTGCTAGCTGCAGGGCTCCCAGCCGCCCGCTACTAGCTGGGGTTGCAATACCTTGATTAAAGCTTTTTTCTTTTAAATCTAATAAATTATTAGTGTTCAAGATTCCAGATGTGGGGGGCTGAGGGGAGGCCGCTGGAGACCGGAGATCCCCTCAACACTTGCCACCTCAAAGCATCCAGGCTTTTGCTGCCCCTGGGTCCTCTTTCTCCCAGAATGGAAGCAGCATGGGTCAAAGTCATCTTCCTCCTCCTCTTTCTTCTCCCTTCCCGGGGTCTCGTGGTCTCAGTATGTGTTAGAGAAGGTAACTAGTAAGAGCAGGTCCCTTCTCACCCACCCAGACGGGAGTGAGAGGGAGCAGGGCAGGGGAAGCAGGGAATGGAGAATTTGATGCACGGCCCCTTCCCACCCTTGGAATGAGCATTAGGGCAGCAGCCTGGGCAGGTGGGAGGGGGCAGGGGCTGGCATCCTCCTTGCCACGCTCCCGGCTCCATTCGGTTCTCTCTCTGTTTGCAGCAGCCACCCCGGCTCCCAGGACTGCCCTGCCCCTCCTGCCCTCTGGGGTCGCTACTGGTGGATCTCGTTCTCTATCAGGCTGTCCTCACACGACTGGAAATCCGTGTCGTTTATGCCGTCCGGGTTGATGAGCTCTTCGTCCTGGGACCCCTGCTCCTCGGACTCGGCCGCGTCGCCCTCCGGAGAGGAATCCTGCAGCACTTGTGCGATGTACTTTTGCTGCGGAGGGGAGGTGGGGGAGGAGGAAAAGACAACAGACCTGTTAGCTCTGTGCAGGCTGCTGGAAAGCCACAGCAGTGCAGTACGGCGGGTAAGCGCCATGCAGACAGGAGGCTGAGTGCAGGGCATGCTGGGGCTGAAAAGAACTCCTACTGCATGGAATGCACAGGTTTCAGCATGAGACGGGGGCAGGGAGAAGGGCTGGATGATTTCAGGGAGGCCGCTTGGATGGGAAATGCTAGCAGCATGGCCAGGGGTGCAGCTCTTGACGTCCCATTACAGGTAACCCCCCCATTTTCTGAAGACCTCGAGGTAGATCTGAACCTTCCAAAGAGCCAGGGGTGGGAGCATTGGGAGTAGTGGGGGTCAGAGCTTCTACAAGACTGGAGGGCTTGATATTAAAGGGGTCTGATTTTCCCCACAGAAGACAGGTGCCCAGCACTTTCTGGCAATCTAAGATGGCTCAAGCTGGGCACTCACATATCGAGGCCCTTTTGAAAGAAGCTTCCCTACTGTGGGGATGGGGCGCAGCAGGGGATCTAACCGGGAGGGACAAAGCCACCCCCTCAGGAAGCTGGAGTTCAGCACAGGACCTGGTTTACCTGTACGGACACCTGTCTGGCTGCATGGCAAATGGGAGCAGTCAGGACAGTTTGGGGAATTCTGCCCATCCCTGCCCCCCAAATCTGCAAATCAGCCATGTCACAGCAGAACTTTACCAAACAGGCCCTTGGGTAACTGGAAAGCGCATGGCAGCAGGACTGCATGGGCTTGGGAAATGGTGACAAGGCCAGGTTCGCCGCAGCGGCCTCTACACATACACACAGCCATTCCAATGAGGCCTCATCAGGCCTCCCCCGTATGCTGGGGTGAATCAGGAGTCAGTGGAGTCACGCTCCTGGAGGGGAATCCAGCCCTTCCTTTACTAGTCACACATTGTTTGCTCTCAGGACAAATCTTGATGTTGCAAAGGACTCACAGCCCCACTTCCTTGTTCCCTTGTTCCCTTCAGAGCACCCTGGCATGGGGGAGTCCCCAGTGGGATCAGGACTGGTGTAGCCAGCTCCTGTAGGAGGCCCAAAGAGCCCTGGTATAGGAGATAAGGGAATGAAGGGGCATGGCTGGGATGCGTTGCAGTCCAGCTATCCCCAGCTGGCAAATGGTCTCTTGGAGATCATTACCAGCTGTCACAGGTCAGAGCAGCCCCCAGGTGGCTCCAACTTACAATGGAGATGCAGGCAGAGTCAGGCAATTGTAACCTGCTCCTTGAGGCTCCTTCCTCCCTCCCTCCACCACCCGCAGATCTTAGCTGCAGCAGAGTATCTGGCCTTGGAAGGAACTTGATTATACCAGAGCCGGTTTGCTCAGGAGAGATTTAAAGCGGCAACCTCAGGGACTCCAGACCCCAGAGAGCTGGGCGGGGGGCGAGAGGTTACCCCAAAATGTTTTCATTCCATCATGTCAGATTGCAATGAAAACAGCTGGCGCTGGGATGTGGCGCTCCCAGCCCTGCAACATTTGCAGCGTGCACTGATGGGCGAGAGCCAGAAAGTGAAACAAAAAGGGGAACTGACCAGTCTGGTTTCATTGTCCCAGCTGAGAGAGAGGCAAAAAGTGAACAAACAGCATCAGGGGCACGAGGGGGGGAGAGAGGAGACGGACAGTACAATTCCTCATCTCAGCTGGCGAAGGACATGCGGAAGGGCATTCTCTTCTGAGCCCTGCCTGCACCCCACGGATGCTGGCTGGGCCAGGCCCGGAGTGAGGCCCTCAGACAGGAAGAGATGTGTGCAGCCCCCTTCCCCTGTCCCAAACCGAGAGACACACGGCAGTGGGGGAACTGGCGACTCACAGCGGATTTGGGAGCTGGCGGCATGGCGGCAGGTTGCCCGTTCACCCTCCCGTCCACGGCGTCCACCTCCGTGTGGTCAATCTAGAGGGCAACAGAGTGAAATGGAGACATGGCACTGAGATGGCGGGGCAGCTGGTCCACTGACCCTGTCAAGCCTTCCCTGGGAGCCTTATCTGACCAGGGAACCTGGGCGCACAAGCAATGGCTGGGCTGCAGGGGGCTGAGTGCCCAGCTCAGGGACAGCCCCATGAGGCTCCTGTTCCAGGAGGCTGGAGAGGGAACAGGCTTATGTGTCAATGATGAGGCATGGCAAGGGGGTGTGCCTCCCAATAAGCTTTCCTGCCCCCCACAAGACCAGTGGCGGTGGTCCTGAGATGGGGGAAGGGCCCTGTCCCAACTACACCCACCTGCATGTGAGTGGGGAGGCAGGAGAGGTATTCGACCAGGGAGCCCATAATGAAGAGGAAAGGCCCTGTGAGGAGCTTCCCTAACAGCCCAACTTGAGGTAACCCCTCATCACCTCATCCACGGTTCCCTCCAACCAGACACCCCCCACCCCCAGTGCCTCCTGGGACCTCACCTTGTAGTTGTGAGCACTGAGGTATTTGAAGTGTCCGAAGCAGACATGACACAGGCAGATCACAATGGTGATCACGAGAACCACAAAGGTGAACATGGAGGTGGGGGCCAGGAACCCTGGGCAAGGCAAAGGGTCACAGTCAGGGTGGTCGCACACCCAGCATGCAGCTCTTGCGGCTTCACCACCCCCAGGGGCCTTTGCCCTGGCCCTTTGCCCACTACCAAGGGGGGACAGCCAGCACGTGGTGCTGGGGGGACGGGAAGCCCAGCACTCTCAGCCAGGCTGAGTTCGGTGTTTATAATTCGGTGCCCGCCACGCGCCCCCTTAGCTCCCTCCCCTCGCCCCGTGCTTACCTGTGCGCATGGTGGAGAAGAAGAGAAGCCAGAAGAGGCAGAGAATGGGGGCTGCCACCACCTGGTTCACAGCCCCCGAATGGATCTTCTTGTCCAACTTGGCTGGCAGGTAAGCATAGTACAGGTTGTACCTGTCAACCAGGTGCTTGAGTAGCATGTACATCAACCCTGAGAGAGAGAGACAGACACAGTGAGCAAGAGCAGTGAGGTGGCTGCTCGGCTCCAGGGTCAGCAGCAGGGGATAGTGGGAGATCAGGGACCGGCTCAGAGGTGCCAGCATGCTCTCTCTGTAAGGCTGCTCAGGGCTGGACTTTAGGGAGACGACTCCAAACTCAAGGTGCTGGGAAGCTGGAGTGAGTTAGCCAATACTCAGGTGAAGCCTCATAATTCTCCTTACCACGCCTGCTGGGAAGGCCCTTCTCCAGTGTCCACTTCACCACTGAACAGAGGGGTCAGAGTGTTGGGGGAGTTGCACTCCACGCAGAGCCCCACTTTCCATAAAGGAAAGGATTCATTCAACGGGGCTAAAGGAGGACTTTCCAGTGTTATCTGACCTATTCCACACTCCCGGTGCCCTCTCCGCCAGGCTGACCTGCTGTGCTAGGCATCTGAGCGTCCGCAGTGACACATGTACCTGCTGTAACACCCCCCCACCCCAGGGAACCCCCGCTCTGGGATGCAAGCAGATTGCTTTGCACCTGCTGGAGAGGGGGATCCTCAGGCCAGGTGCGATACTCAGGGGCTCATTTTCATGTCATTATTTGTGCCCCTTAGTGCCAGCAGAAGCCAGTGCCACCTATGCATGGCAAAGCATCGAGTGCCACACCAAAAATTCAACCTCCTGGAACACCAGCATCAGGCAGGGCATTAACACTGACCACTTCAGCAAGTGTCGAGAGGGAAGCACTTGCTTGGCTGAGAACCTCTGGCCTGGCTCACCCTTCTAGGCATGAGCTCTGCAAACATGGCCTCTCCAAGAAGATATTTCAGGGAACAGCAGACAAGGCCCATGATAATATTGGACAGAGAAGCTTCTCAACCAGCCACACATGGAGCATTATGTAGCTAGGTCATCGCTCTCCACCCTCATGCGGAGACTATGATCCACCAAACAGAGTGGTTCAGGGACTCCAGCATCAGCTGGACTGGGCAATAGGTCCATTCGCTGTCCCCACACACATGCACTTGTCACCCTGTAGGGACTGCTGTCAGGGCAGCAGAGGGGACATACTGCCAGTCAGGAAAGCGTTCTTTTGGGGCAAAAGGGGTCTTTGGGCAAGAGGCAGAGCAGAAACAGCTGTTATGCAAAGACTACCGAGCTGGGAAATCTACAGCTGGGAAATCTACAGCTTTCTTTTCCAGCTGGGAAATCTACAGCTCACTGCCCAGCCTGGCAGATGTTCTCACTGCAGTTACAGGGGCAGCCATCCCCTGAAATGGGGGCAGCAGAGAGCCTCCTGGTAGGGAGCAGGAGGATCATCTTTCTTACCTGCTCTGTGTAATACATGACCAGGTGAGAAACAGCAGCAGGCATGTGGGTGTAGCTTCCAGCTGGTACCTCGCTTGTCCCTTCACTGGGAATGCTGGGCACCAAGAGGGTGCGAGGGCCATTGTGTGTCTATTTACAGCCTGGCTCTCTAAAGGGTCTAATTCGCACAAATGCTCAAATACCAGACCCAGGTGACAGAAACCATGCCACACAAGGACTGTGGGGGTACCATCAATAACAACTAAATATCAAGGCCCTATATCTAAGACACCCCTCAAAATGTATTCAGAGGAACATTTCTAATGACGTTTCTTTGTAAGGGTTCACAAACAAAACTGGGCTTGGAATGGAAGATAAGAAATTGTGCCTTTAAAGAATCATAGCCATGCTTTCCAAACTCCCTTCCCCAAACAGATTAAGGGGATAACATCTACTGACTTATAACACTGAAATATAAGTATGCAGGATGGCTAAATTGTCAAATGAAAAGCTTTGCTAGTTCTAGGTTAAGGATTTGTAACTGTGGACAGCAAATGACCTCAGATGAGGTAACACTTAGGCCAAGACCTTGGTGGCATAAGTGTGGTTTTGCCAATTCTTCTTTTACATAAAATTGCTGATCTGCTTAAAACAGGGGTGAGCAAATTTTTTGGCCTGAGGGCCACATCGGGGAACAGAAGTTGTATGGCAGGCCATGAATGCTCACAAAACTGGGGTTGGAGTCTGAGAGGGGGTGTGGGCTCTGGGGTGGGGCTGGGAATGAGGAGTTTGGGGTGTAGGAGGGTGCTCTGGGCTGGGACCAAGGGGTTCAGAGGGCAGGAGGGTGATCAGGGCTGGGGCAGGGGTGCAGGAAGGGGTGCAGGTTCCGCTGGGGGTGTGGGCTCTGGGGTGGGGCTGCGGATGAGAGGTTTGGGGTGCAGGAGGGTGCTCCAGGCTGGGATCAAGGTTTTGGGGAGCGGGAGGGGGATCAGGGCTGGGGTAGGGGGTTGGGGCATGGGGAGAGGCTCAGGGGTGTAGGCTCCAAGCGCCACTTACCTCAAGCAGCTCCCAGAAGCAGTGGCATGTCCCTTCTCTGGCTCCTACGTGGAGGCGTGGCCAGGCGGCTCTGCACACTGCACCAGCCGCAGGCACCGCCCCTGCAGCTCCCATTGGAGCGCTGGGGGGGAAGGGGGGGACACTGGAGTATGTAGGAGCCGGAGTGGGGCCATGCCGTGGCTTCTGGGAGTCACGTGGTGCGGCCCCCTACCCAGAATCCTGGCTGGAGTGCCGGAGTGGGGCTCATCCACGTGGCATGGCCCTTGACCCAGCGCCCTGGCTGGAGTGGGGCCGAGCCGCTGGTGCAGCTCGCGGGCTGGATCCGGCCCGTAGTTTGCCCACCCCTGGCTTAAAACGATGTTATTGCTGAAGGAACAAAGGTACGTATTGTGCTGGAAGTTTTGAGGTAAAAAGAGACAAACCTGTGACAACAAAAAAATGTCTTCATGGGAAGACCCAGGGCAGTGTGACATAAAATGACATGACCCACAAACTGCAAAATCAAACAGGAAAAATGGTGAAGCTGGGTAATTAAAGCTTGTGCAGGAGTAATGTACGGGTTATCCCAAACCCAAAGGGCTAACGTGTTAAAAGCTGACTGAATAAAGATTGAAGTGATCTGTAACTTAGAAATGTACGAAAGATCTAAGAGAACATGGGCTCACACTGGAGAAACACCACGGCAGAAACTGAAGGAGGGAACTGAAGGATCCCACCGAGGGATCAGAGAAGACGATGACTACCATGGAAGGTGGCAGGATTTCCCAGTGCCCCACAATGTGGTAACTTGGGCCCATTTACCAATTCTGTCTTATCTGTTATTAATTGCCTGGCATAAATGTATGTAGACACTATAAGTGACAATAATTGTCTGAAATTGTATAAACAAAGGTAAAAATTGATTAAGCCTAAATTGGGTGGACTCGTGACTCAGTTTCCCAACTTTTTATCCGTACCAAGGTAATGCCTCCAATCGCACCCTGCAGATGGGGCTCCCCCACTGGAGGCAATGAAAGACACCAACCTCCCTCCTGCCTTTGGCTGCAAGCCTTTCCAAGGGCAGCAAGGCAGAGGGGGGCCGGGCCACCTACCAAAGGGGACGATGATGGGGCAGGTGATGCTGTAGGTCATGACCACGGTGAAGACGCACATCATCCAGGCATAGGCGGCTCCGAACTGGAACTCATACGCTTGGTGCTGCGGGAGGAAGCAGAGAGCACATCAGCATGGTACGCAGAGCTACCCAGCGCCCCGGGTAGCGGGAAGCACGTGGGCATGCACAGGAACGCACGCACTGTTCTGTCCGTGTGCAACGGTCTGTTCAGGCTCTCTGCGGATGGGTCTGTCTGTGAGCGCACACACGGCACACCGCATGGATTTGCCTTAAGAGGAGCTGTGGGAATTCCCCACTCTCCCCAGGCTCTCTGGCTGCAGCTCTGATCTTCCTGACGCGATGCCTGTTAGCAGGCTGTTTCCTTAAACACTAGTCAATGTACACTTATGTGTGAGCATGCGTCTGGATGTGCACGGGTATGGCAGCTTGCACAGGTACAGACGCATGGGTGCACGCTTGCACAAGTCCACAACTACAGGAACACGCCCAGTTTGTTCACCAGCGGCCTGACGTGCATCGGGTGCTCGGGACAGGTCTCCAAGGGTGGCCGCGAACGTGCCCAGTATCTGCTAGGGGAGATGGGGTCGGCTCCACCACGTACCCGCTTGACGTTCCTCCGCTCAGCGGCTGAGCGGGCCAGGCAGAGGCGGATCATGTACATGAGCAGGCCAGGGATGCGCAGCAGGTCCATGGCGTTCCCGATGAAGGCAGAAGCGATGACGTAGTTCACAAAGAAGGCCCCGTTATCAGGCAGGAAGACGCACCTGGGGGAGGGGAGGAGAGCGAGACAGGCAAGTAATGCTCCTTAACCTGACCACAGACATGGAGGGGCATATGGGCTGCAGGTCCGGCTGGGCAGAGAGGAAGCTGACCAGGGCTGGCACTGCCATGCAACGGTCACTGTTCCGCCTCTTTCTCCTGACATTCTGCTTTCTAGGAAGCTGGTGTGTTTTACCACAAACAGGCCAGTCTCCCCACATTTCCCCCCAGGAATAAATCTGGCTAGGAAGAACCAGCTCAACAGCTCTAGAAGCAGCTTTGGCTTTGGAAGACCTCACAGAGACTTAGGCCCCCTCTTCCAGCAGGAGGCACCGGATGGGACGGGGCAGGAGTACTGGCTGTGTGGGGAACTCTCCAGCTACGCCTGTCCCAGGCGCTCCCAGCAGGAGGTGTGGTAAGGAATGGGGCAGGAGCTCAGGCTGTGAGGCGAGTTCCCCCCAAACGCCAGTCCCAGCAGGAGTCACAATTACAAAGAGAGGCTTTCCCCGCCCCCTGGTTTCAGATATCACTTACTCAAATCGCACTGCGGCCTCAGCCAGGAATTTTTTGTCAAACAGCCAGCGGAAAAACACATCCAGACTAGGGAGAACAATTAAAAACAAAGAGTCTTGTGTGAGTATATAAACGTTTGGAGATCAAGGAGCACAAGCTGTACGCACACGTGGTCACGACCCATCTCAGGAGCTGGAACAACAGCTACTGCGAATACACAGTAACCTTGGAACACGGATGCTCTCAGACACGTGTATATGTGAGAGCGTGCTGCTGTCCTCCCCTTTCTAGTCTTTAGGACAGCATGTAAGGAGGAGGAAATCTTTAGTATATGGTGAGATTACTGGGAAAGGGGGCTCAGACCGTGTTGGGCTGTCTGTCTCTGCCGTCCATCCCATACTTCCTCACTCACTTCTGCAGGGGAGTTAGCAGCAACATCTGCTGCAATTCTCTGCTGACCCGGTGGGGAGTTATGCTGGGGCCTTAAATGGCTGCTTTAAAGGAAAACGGCACTACAATAGGAAGTGGTTTCTTGAACCAATATAAAAACTTGAACGACTTGAACCAATATAAAAAAAAATGACTCGAACATTTGACATTATATTATATACATGAAAATTAAAGATGAAATAAGGACGCAGTGATATTGTCAGTCTGAGGATTCATATCAAGACTGGAAGATCAGAACGGCAGACAATTTCTACAGCTCTTTTGAGTGCAAATATTTACACCCCCACCCCCAGAAAAGAAAACATACAGAGCTTGCCCTAACAATAGCTGTGGGAATGGTTTGCTGTCTCTGGCTGCAGCTCTGATCTTCCTGCCTCCTGACATGTCAGTGGCTTGTGTATCCATTGACCTTGAAATCTAATTAATTAAAATACCTTTGATTTCAAGGTAGTCTCAGGCTCCCCGCCCCTCTCCCTGCATCATATTTTTCCTGTTTTTTAAAACATTTCTCTCTCTGCTGGATGAAAGAGCCACACAAACAAACAGGTGAACCCCGCCTATGCAAGGCAAACAGTGAAACTGACTAGCTCCAAAGGCCCAGATCCTAAGATCAGTGGAAGTTAGGTGCCTTAATCCCTTTGAGGATCTGAACCAACCTGCCCTCAAACACAGAATAAACAAGCCGAAAGAAATCCTTGTTCTCTCTTTTAATTCTATTAGGTTTAGGCCCAAATTCTGCAGCCTATGGACTTGCACGCGCTCATTTGCGGAGCGCAGTTTGACCCTGAAGCATTGCTTGTGCAAATAGCCAGTAAAAGATTCTCAGTCAGAAGTGTGATTATTTTTAAACCAAGGGGATCCTTTTAAAGTGGGAGCCCCGTGGGGTCACACAGCTACTCAGCCCATATCAGTGGAGATTCAGATACAGCATCAGCTATTTTCAAGATACTCCTGGAGAATTTCCCTTACTCTTGTAGCACTTTGCACTCTCCTCCATTCCCTCTTCACATCAGTGCAGCCTGGGCTCTGAGGCCTCCAGAGCAGAGGACCTGTCCTAGCAGCAGACAGCCGGTGGGAAACCATTTGGGGTGGCTTTGTGAGTGTTGCCATGGAACATTGGCCTGAGGATTTGGGAAGTGGGTCCAGGAGGAAGGCTGAACGGGTGACACTTCATTGCAACATGTGGGGAGGATGGCTGCATCCTGCCCCCACCTGGCTACAATGGGGAATTGGCTGGTTTCGTACAAATGGGCTTATTTAATAGGTTTGTTGGAAGGGGCCAACTGAGCAGGATCTAAGCCCTGTGCAATTGGAGAGAAATTAACCAGCTTGCACAGAACTAAAAGGGCCAACCCTGTAGCTCTCGGGCAACTGCCACCATCCCAAGCTCAAGGGGAACAATTCCCTATTTGCAGTTATAGAGGCGCCAGATGGGCGTGAGGGCCGTCTCTCCTCCATGATACAGGACAAGGCACTGGGCTAAGGGCATCCGCAGCCCAGTGAATCATGTGGCGCTGAGTCTCCAGACCTGCCTTCGCTTCCCACCTGCTCAGGCCCAGCGAAGGCAGCAGCAAGACCATGAAGATGAGGAAGGTGTAGCACTTGTGCATGGTAGTCCTGTTCTCTCCAGACCTGTGGGCACAGAGGAGGCCATTAGCAAGTGGACGGGGAGCCCCACAGTGGGCGACCACACCCATCTATCGATCCATCGTAATGACTTACAATGCACCCTCTAGGCCCCTTTGGTACTGATCTGTCCATTGTACTTGTCTATTATTATTGTTAATTATTTGTATTCTGGTAGCATCTAGGAGCCCATCATGGACCAGCCCCCGGCTGCGCTAGGCACTGTATAAAAAGACTGTCCCAGGACGTGTGAAGGGCAAATGAGTACAACAGATAGATAAATGGGGGATTGCTGGAATATTTGAGGGCTCACAATCTGCAATGTCTTTATCCTCGGCAGTGCTGTTATCCCCATGCTACAGATGAGGACAGACTTGCCCAAGGTCACACAGGAAATCTGTAACAGAGCAGGGAATTGATCATGGTCCCCTAAACCCCAGACAGGCACTCTAACCACTGAATCATCCTTCCCCTCACCTAGTATACTCCTTTCAGCCCCAGCACTCCCAACCGTCCAGGGGCTCCTCCTGAATCAGCCACAGGAGTGAATGCAGACAGCATCATGCCTGGTGCTTTACAGTCACTGAGGCCTAGTCTACACCAGAAAAGATTTGCTAGTATAGCTGGAATGGTAAAGCTCTCCCCTATGGCAGACACATCTTATGCTGGCTAAAAAGTCCTTTTGTTTGTATAGCTTATAACCGTTCACCTTATTTCGCACTTTTGTTGGTACAGAATCATCACCCCCAGCCAACACTGGATTACTGGCACACACTTCTAGTGTAGACCCAGGCCTAACTCACCATCACAGATCTCCAGCAGGGGGCTGGGCTCATTCTCCGATTTGGAGAGATGTGGAAAGTGAGGCCCAGGGAAGGGATAGGACTTGCCCAAGGTCACTCCCAGCTGAGATTAGAACTCTGGATTTCCAGGGTGCCAGCTCTACGCTCAGACCACTAGACATACTGATTGCAGGCCTGCCGCAATCTCAGCTCAAACAGGCTGAGCCATGTGACCTAACAACATGCGATCAGGGCACCAGGGTCCGACACAGCAAATATCTTGGCTCACAAATACATAATAATCATACGCATACAAACGTAATGCCTGCCAGCCATCTGGAGCCCACGGAGCTTAACAGACTGTGCATATTGCAATCAGTTCATCCAGTCACTGAAGTGCAGCCACCTCTGAGATGGGGTCCAGCACCTGATTAACAGCTGCAAAGCACACTGCCCCCACAGTTTTACGCCAGGAAATGAAATTACAGGAGGATCTTAGGTGGGAGGAATAGGACAAGCAGGCCTTGCTCTTGTGCAAGGTGCTGAGCGCACACAGCTGGCAGTGGTGCTCAGGCTGAGAGCAGGAGCTGGCTGTCCTTACCTGGTCCAGTGAGCTTCGAAGAAGGCGGAGTAATACACAATGGTTGGCAGCAGAGCAGAGAAGCACCACAGCAGCAGGGTGGGGAAGAACTGGGTGATGATGGGGTTCTGGGAAGGCAAAGAACACACTGTTCACTGCAGTCAATGCAAATCCAGAGGCTGGGCACGTGGGGAGGGCAGCAAGCTAACTTGCTGCATTGCCAGTGGCAGAGGACAAGAGCTGCCAGCAGAGCTGAGCGTGACACCGCCCCTTTGGGGGCTGTATCCATAGGGGCACTTTCCTCAACTTGGGAATCCTGGATGGGAACCCGCAGCACCTCTGCCTTATCCCCTGGTGAGAAGCAAGAGTCTGGGAGTTGCATAGGGTGGGGAATGAGGCACCAGGCCTGGCCCTGCCCTGGGACTCATTGGTCTCCATGTAGGGATCAGCAAGGGTGCAGCTACTCCAACTGTCGGGCTGGGGTTTTTCCCAAGTGTAGAGGCAGCCTAATGCAGTCAGTGTATCCCCTATAGCTCTCCTTTGCTCTCATAACACTTTGGTCCCTCAGCACATCAGTGGAGTGTTTTCTTGGTCTCCGTTATGGAAGGGAGAGCCAGGATTTCCTCCCACTTGCCATGCATACAAAACTGAGTGCTGACTGCTGGCCAAAGAGCCCAGCAGTCCCTTGGGAGAGTGCAGATTGCCTGTTTGCCCAGGTTCTGACAAGAGAGGGATCCTCAAGGCCTCTCATAGGGTCACAGGCAGAATCCTTGGCCGCTCACGTCTCCTCTGCAAATGCAGCCACCTTGGATGCTCTGGCTCCAACAACACGTGCTCTCTGTTCTACTCCAACAGGCTCTGTGGTGCCGCAGCTCAGGACAGGGGGACAGGGAGTCTGGCTGCTTTCTGCCCTCACAGAACAGAGCAGTGCCCACACAGCAGTGATGTAGACAAGGCCCTCCCCTCCCCACACAGGAGCACTTGAGACCCGTAGGGACCTTGCTCGGCCTGATGGGGTCAGGCCTAGTCTGTCTGGATATGTGAGGTGGAGGGACCAGTGCACATTCGTGACCCACCCCCACCTCCCCAGGGCTGTTCCATGGGACGGGAGGAAGGGGAGGGCTCCTCATTCCTGCGCCTGTCCCCCTGGCAGGCCTTACATTCAGATACTCCACGGGCTTGGTGACGTTGAACTTATCCATGGTGGTGATGATGATGGCGGGAGTGGTGAGGAAGAAGAGGAGGAGGAAGAGGACGACGTTGATAACAAGGCAGCGGATCCACCAGATGAAACCCCGGATGGAGAGGTGTTCCCTGGGGGGAGACAGGGTGCAGAAGCCAGTCAGGAGAGGATCACAGGGGGAGGCAGAGAGGCGCCAGAGACATTGGTCTGTGCTGGGCAGAGCCTAGGATGTTACTCTTCAAGTGCCTGAACCCCCTTTAGAGGCACCCAGATCCCACTGCTCCCCATACAGAGTCAGACCCACGGCCCAGCCAGGCTGTGACCCTGCACCCAGATGTTTCAGTGGAAGCTAACCCCTCCAGCCAGCTGTGTGGGCCTGTCGATGGGGATACTCCCTCTTCTGAGCCCCTGAGCTGCCAAGGGCAATCCTGGGCTAGGCCCATGGCCCTGATGGTTCCTTCCCTTTACCAGGCTGTCCATGCCCCCATATCCCTGCTGCTGCCCAGACCTGCCCTGCAGGAGACGCGGCCTGCTCACCAGTAAATGTTCTGTGGGTCGGGGGCGTAGGTGACGGTCCAGTTGGAGATATGGAGGGACTCGCTGCAGGAGGAGGCCCGAGGCTCCCCGCGGCACGTGCAGCCCTGGCACTTGCACACGTTGAAGTCTTTGAGGATGCTGGAGGCAAGAGGAAGAGGGGGAGAGCATGAGGCATCCCCAGAAGGGGAGATCAGGGAGGCTGAGCCCCCAGCTATGGGGAGGGGCACCTGGGCATTGTTTTCTAGCCGCTCACACGCCTGCCTGGAAATGACAGTGACTCTCCCTCCCGTCCCCTCCCTAGTCCCATGGCAGGCCCCTTGCACTCACATGGCCGTAATGGTCTCATTGTGGAAAGTGACGAAGGCCATCCCCAGAGGCTTCTCGTTCACCTTCTCCTTCTCCCGCTTGTAGTCATCCTTGAGCTTCTCCTCCAGCTTGGTGTAATACTCGATGGCCTCCACCTGGACACACGGACACGGGTCAAAGCCGAGAGCCACGCAACCCCACCATGCTGCTGCCCCCTCAGGCCCCAGGCCGGGCACGCCCCCAGAGGGCACAGTGACACTGCTCCTCCCCGTGCGTTACAGCCAGCGGTGGGGGGCACAGCAGGGCTAATCCGGACCAGCCGCTTGGTGTTAGGATTGAAAGAATCAGAGTTAACGAGGCAAATGGGTGGGAGCTGGGGCAGGGGGCTGTTTAGCGGGGGGCAGCAGGGACAGTAACAACAACGGAGAAAAACAAGCTCTCTCTCCTTGGAGGGCCCCGGAGACGCTAAGGGCAGACAAAGGGACAGCAACACGCTGGTGTGCCAGGATTTGGGCTGAGCCCTCCTCTACGTGGGGGCTGGCAGGAGCTGGGAGCGGCATGGGGGCGGTCTCCCAGCACCCCCCACGCCACCCATGCTACTGCCTAGTGCCCTTCCGCCCCCTGCCCCCGCACCTCCTCACAGCCCTTGATGACACAGCAGCACAGGTGGCCGCAGGGCTTGGGGTTGATCATCGACGAGGCGTTCTCCTTGGTCTTCAGGTTGGTGAAATAGATTTTCCCACGTTCTGCTTTCTTCCTGCAAGAGGAGGCGGCGGGAGGGGAAGAAGAGGCTCAGACAGGCCCTTCCCCTGGCTGCGACCACCACAGGGGCAGCAAGCAGGGAGAGCGGGTGAGAATGCAGGGAGGGTGGTGGTAGAGAGCACGGGGGCTTGATCTGCGTATGTGAATCTCATATGTGTGTTTTTTTTTTTTTTTTTTTTTTAAGAAGGTTCCCACTCAGCTGAAGCAGAAGCTAGTGGGATTTCATTACCCCAGGGTGAGTAACCAGGGCCCCTATGAGTGTGTAACTAACTCTCCCCCCATGCCGGGTGGAAGCACAGCTCAAAGGTGGCGCCACAGACACTTAAGGCTCCGTGCCGGGGCGTGGGACAATCCCAGGCTCACTGCGTGACTGCAGCAAGTCACTGTCCCTATGCCTCAGTTCTGATCCTTCCCGGCCTCACAGGGGGGCTGAGAGTCAAATCCGTTATGATCTGCGGAGTTCAGACACTGTGGTTGTGGTGGGGGCCATACAAGCAGATTGATAACCCCAGAGCAGCCCAGATAATTCAACTCTGCCCTACCCCACTCTGCCATGCACCCAACACCAATGCTTAATGTCTCCTCAAAGTCCGAGGCTCCCCACACACAGCTCTGCCCATACCCGCCTTGCCATGACCTGCACCCCCTGCTACCCCAGCCCTGGGCTCCCCTCACACAGCTCTGCCAGTGCCCCTCTAAACCTAACCTGCAGCCCCCCGTTATCCCAGCCCTGGGCCCCTCAAGCAGACCCTATCTCCTGAGCTAAATAGTCCCCAATTCCTTTGCTGTTTAGTGGTGCAGACAAGGCCTACATAAGGACTAGCCCGAGACCATCCCATGCTCATTTTTTTGGTGACCTGTTCTCTGTAACCCTCCTGTTGCTGAGTCTCACCCTCTCACCCCAGCTGCATCCCTTGTGCTCTGTGCAACACTCCTGGCCTAGGCTTGTTGGGGGCCCTCCATCCATACCTGCCCCAGACTTTACCTCTCTGTATCAAGGAACATCAGCCTGGCCACGTTGTAGCAGGGGCGCGCCTCCAGCACAGTGCAGTTGGAATATGCCTCCCTGTGGATAGGAAACAACCCCCGGCTCATTAGCGATGAGGTGGAAAGCAGCAACTCAAACAAATCCTCCAGCAGCCAGTGGGATTGCTGTGGGTGGGTGGGAACCCAGACTCCATCTTCAGGCCTAGCCCCAATCATCAGGGAATTCTGCTAAAGCTGTGCTGGGTGCAGGGGGAGGATATCGCCCATGCACTCTGCTCTTATGGGGGAACATGGTGGGGAGGAGAGTGCCTGCTTGGAAAGCAGTGTTCTTGGGCTCCTCTTCAGTCCTTTCCCCCTAGAAGAACCAGGGTCTCATTGTGGGGCTTCTAAAAACAGGTGGTGGGGGGGAGAGTCCTCTACTGTTGGAGAGGGTCTGGGTGTACCTTGGCCACCGCCCCCCACTCCATCTCCCCTGACATCCCTTGGTTTGGTCGTGCCCAGGGAGATTTCTACAGCGACAGGGCTGGTGCTGAAGGGTTCAGCATTCCCTCTCCCCTGAGGGCTGGGACTAGGGCTGCTTTCTGTATTGATTTTTTGACAAAAAACCCCAAACATCTGAAAACCAAAACCACTCAATTCAGAAATGCCACCATAGTGCCTCATGGGAGTTGTAGTTTTGGTGCCTTATGTCTACATCCTCCTCTACAAACCAAAAAGAAAAGGAGTACTTGTGGCACCTTAGAGACTAACCAATTTATTTGAGCATAAGCTTTCGTGAGCTACAGCTCACTTCATCGGATGCATACTCTGTATGTAGCTCATGAAAGCTTATGCTCAAATAAATTGGTTAGTCTCTAAGGTGCCACAAGTACTCCTTTTCTTTTTGCGAAAACAGACGAACACGGCTGTTACTCTGAAACTCTACAAACCAGGCTCCCCTGCCGGACTACATCACTCATGATGCACTGTGGCACTTGGTGCATCATGGGAGATGTAGTCCAGCCCACAGAATAGACCGTAGGCATGAGGCACTTGAACTACAACTCCGATGAAACAGTGCGGTGACAATACTTGTTTTAAAATTTATTAAATTTTCATAGTTTTCAATTTTTTGCCAAAAAGTTGAAATTTTCTGCAGAGGAAAAAAGGTAGCTGAAGCTGGGACCCAGCATGCATGCACAGACTCACTCAAAATGCTTCTTGATCTTCTCCGACTCAGCGTATTTTGAGATCCCATTAATGAAGAGAGTTCGCTTCACCTGGAAGAGACAAAGGGGCAGGGGGAGGTGAGGGCAGTATGGGAACCCAAACTAGGGCAGCACAGGACACCAGGCTGTGGCCAAGGGGTGACGCCAGGTTAAGGTTAATGTCAGGGGAGTGGCTCACATTTTCCCGGCGGTGCCCAGAGCTACACATTTAGCAGGTTGTCTCCCATCCCCCACCGGCTGGCATGGGGGCAACCCGCCACGCAGCCAACATTTGCTCCAGCCCCAGTTCTGTCCTGGCGAGACGGTGATACAACAGATGCCTGAGCAGAGATGGGGCGGGGGCATTAACCATAGGTGGCGAGGTGGCTTTCAGTGGGGGAACCTAGAACGTACCTAGCAGAGGCGGTGCCTAGTGGGAAGGGACAGGAGATTGCACGCTCACTGCTGGAGCTCAACTCACCCAGTGGGGGCCCTGGAGACCCTGGGACTGTTACAGTTGCATCAGGGGTGAGGTGCGGGCAAGAACCCTGCACGGGGAGTCACCCCCAGCATGAACGGGAGGCATGGCTGGGGCAGCAGGGAGAGGGAGGCTGGAAGAGCAGAGAAAGGGAGGCTGGAGGAGCCAGCCTTACCAGGTCATCCTCTTTGTAGCGCATCTTGGAGGTGTGCCGACGCATGCTGTACACCGTCAGCAACAGGTACAGGAAGGCAAAGGACGTGTGCAACCACAGCAGGTTATTTCTGTCACCAGAGAGATACCACTCAGCTGAGGCCACCCGGTCAGTGCCGTGAACCCACCCCCACCTGGTGCCTGGCCAGTCAGCCAATGTGGGCTACCCCACTCCTTCCAGGGCCAGGCTACCAGCCAAGGGCACTGCACCTGGGGACAGTCCAACTGGCTGGCATGGTGCATGCATGCTGAAAGCCTGCTACCCAGCACAGGGCTCAGTGGTGGCATCCCAGAGGCTGCTCCCAGGTTTTTGTTCTGGAGACCGCGGCTGGGACCTGGCTCTGCAGAGCGAATGAGCTGGGACAGCAGCAGCAGGGGACAGAGGAGGCAGCAAAGCCGCCTCCCAGGCCTTCCTAGGGCAGCACCCCCTGTGGCTCCACCTGATACTTTCCAAGGGCCCCGCTCCGCCCCCTCCTCAACGTACCCAGAATTCAGGTTAGCGATCGTTGTTCTCCCAAAGCTGTAGGGGTTGTTCTCTGGGGAGAGAGCGACAGACAGACACCTTTAATTCAATCCAGAGGGTTGTGGTTTGGGCTGGGACGTCATGGAGCAGGACAGGGTTGCTCTGGGAGTCATCCCTGCAATGCCTCTGAAAATAGAATCACCCTGCAATCCCCGTGAAACACTGAAGGGTCAAAGGTTAAGTTTCTGAGCTCCAGTTTTCCTGGCTGAGTTGCAAGGGGGTGAGGGCTCAGCAGAACTCCCCTCCCCACTGAGAGTGAAGCCCCCCCCAGCAACAGCTTCCCTGCCAGCGGGCGCTCCCAGCTGCCACTGCAGCGCCAGGGCAGGAAGGGATGCTCCCTCACCTCAAGAGCCCATGTCCTGACTGGCCCCCCCTCTGCAAGGACTCTTGCTAGGCTGCTGTGAGCAGGGCTGGCTAATTCCCTTCAAAAGGTGGGAACGCAACAGGGCCAGCAATAGCCCCCCCGCCACTCACCTAGCAGGTCCCCTGAGAAGTTCACAGGCAGCACGATGCCAACGGAGAGCACGCCCACGGCCACCAGCAGCCCTATGATGTGCCGCTGGAAGGAGAGATAATGGACTGCATCGGCCCCGCACTTATCCCGGATCTCATCGTCCCTGGCAAGGACACAAAGGCGGTGAGGCATCACCTAATAAGGGTACGGGGCCAAATCCCAAGAGCCCTTCGGTGCCCAGCGCTCAGCACCTTAAGCACCCAGAGCACTAGCCCCTAACACCAGGGCTAAAGGAGTTCGAATGACGCCATCGCTTAGAGGAGCTGCAGAGCCCTCAGTCCTAGCCCAGGGAGTGGCCAGTTAGGGACCTCAGCACCTTGCAGTCTGGCCTTGCGCTAGCCCAAATACGAATCCACTAGCCAACATCCATCTGCTGCAACTGCACCCCAGTGCTCCCAGCCCCTGCAGGATGGGGATGCTCGCTCGTGGCAGCCTGTCAGGCAACTGTGCCCATGCAATCCACCGTCACTGTAACCCCTGTGGGTTCCCCATCTGCCAGAGGGGGTAATGGCGCCGACCGCACAGACTTCAAGAGCTAAGGATGGAAAACACTAGAGAAGAGCTTTGGGGCACCCTCTTCTTGAGGCCCTGGTAGGTTCTCCTGACCTTCACTGGCACCGGACCCCGCTTTGAGAGCAACGGGCACAGCAGGGACCAGAACGAAGCAAGAAAGGGGGTATCGCCTCCGAGCAGGAGCTCGGTGGGTGGAGGGAAAGGGTTTGTAATTGGGCACTGGGAGATCTGGGCTGAATCCCCTGCTGTGCCACAGGCTCACTGGGCAAATCACTCAGGCCCATCGAGGCAGCCGTTGGCCGGCGTAACCCTCAGCGCAGGTCCCAGATGGGCGCTAGCTCGGCTCCAGCGAGCATGTTACGAACCAGCAGTGTGGCTGCAGCGGGCTAGCGGCACACGTACGTTCTCAGGGGCCCGGTGGGCTTGCACTGGGGTGGCGGGCCCAAGCCGCTGCCAGTGCTGTTGCAGGCACGCTGCTGTTTTTAGGCACTAGCTCAAGCAGAGCTCGTGCATCCGTCTAGCTGCAGTGGGAACCATGCCTGCATAGACCTTCCCTTAGTCTCTTTGTGTCCCAGTTCCTCAGCTGTAAAACAGAACAGTCCGTCCTTTGTCTGCCCTTTCTAGCTGGCCCATAAGCTCTGTGGGGCAGGGGCCGTCTCCTACTGCACGCTCGTACAGCACCTACCGCAAGGGGGGGTTTGAGCCTGCCTGGGGCTTCCAGGTGCTACAACGAGCAACAACCAACCAACCTAGAGCCACACAGCGCCAGGTCCCCCACTGGTCTCTGGGCCCTGGAAGTGACTAAGCTCTAGAACCAACACTTGGATTCAAGGGCCACTTACTTTATCCTGAAGATGGCAGTCAGCCAGGAGCAGAAGCCCTGTGCAAAGAGACAATGGGAGCCCCAGGTTAATGAGGGCTCTCTCAGCCATACTCCCCCTTGGTAGGCCCCAAGTAGACTAGCCCCACTGCTCTCTTCTCCCCAGGCAATATAAGGCTCCTCTTCCCTGTTTTCCCCAGGACCAGTGGTTCCCCCTGCCACAAAAGTGAAGCTGAAAGGGCACACAGACCACAAATGCCCAGGCATGTAGGATCCCAGATATGCCCTTCTGTGATAGGTCACAGGTTCTCCTGACACACTAGTCACTCGCCTGCATATGACATGGGCCAGGCTCAACACCACGACCAACTGGCTGGTCACCCTCCCAGTTGAGTCATGAGGTCAAAGCAGCCATTTTGCTACATTACAGTGAGCGATGGGGACAGTGCAGACCCCAAGGGCCGCCAGTTAGCACAGGAGCTCGGTCAGGAGTCAGCTGTCCCAGTGCAGGGTCACATCCCCAGGGGACACCTCAGCAATCAAACAGGAGAGGAGGAACACAAGATAGACTGGAGAAGGAGCAGGAACTAGACCAGGGCTCCTCATGGCATGGCGCACACCTAGACAGAAAGCATGTCTCCTGGGAGCCACCCTCCTATTTGTCGGCCTACCCAGACCCATCCCATTTCACCAGAGCTGCTTCCGACGGGAAAAGGGGGCAGTAGGGAAACATTGCTCCTCTGATGCGAAACTACGGAAGGGGTTTTTCCACTGGATTAGATTTTGCTCCTACTCACATTGTCCCTCTGGTCGAAGTCCACGGAGCTGGAGACGGAGGTGAGGCGCTCATAGCGGTCGTGGCTGTCAGAGTGCAGAGCGGATGCCACACTGAAATTACAGGGCGGGTGGGGGGAAAACAATCAAAGGGTTAATGAATGAAAAGAGAGCAGCTCAGCCAGGAAGCAGCACCCAGGAGGTCAGAGGTTAGTCAGAGGTCAGTTTGCCCCAGGCGAGATGGAGAGAGAAGAGCCGCAGAGAGAGGTCAGCAGTTAGTGGAAAGCCCCTCCTCAGACAGCACTGTTCACACTGGAGTACCGGGGGTGTGCTGCAGTGCACAGGGCCAGCCTCACAGACACCCAGCTCTGCCGGCCTTCACAGGGACTGACAGAAGGGGAGTAGGTGTGAGCAGCTTCCCTGTCCTTCCACTCTCCCTGCTAACTCCTCACTCCCAGGCCTGGCTGGAGACACCCGCAGCAGCCCAGACACATTATCAGAGAACATGAAGAGTCTGTGCACGTGCACAGGAGAGAGTGAGGACACAGTAGATTACAGCCATACCCACCAGTGAAGAGGGGCCTGCAGAGGCTGCCACAGGAGGAGAGGTTAGGTCTGTTTAGTTTAGAGAGGCGATGAATAAGAGGGGACCCAATAAAGGGACACACAATAACCAATGGTTGCACGTAGGTCAGTTGGGAGCTCCCGTTTTCCCTTTTATAACCCAACAGCAAGGAGGTGCCCCATGAAATTAAGAGGCAAACTTTAAAACTGATGAAAGGAAGAGATACCCCCACACAATGTGAACAGTACCCTGTGGCACGCCACAGGATATTATTGAGGCCAAGAGCCAAGCAAGGTTAAAAGACAGTAAGAAAGAGACATTTATAGGAATAAATATAAATCACAGTTACTAGCTAGGATAGAAATGTCTGAGGGCTAGACACACTTCAGCTGATCATCAATTGCCAGGGCTTCCCATACTGGGAGGTTATTCTAAAATTATCCCCTAGACTCGAGGGGTTCTTGGTCCTTCTTCGGAGGCATTTGGTGTTAGTGAACGATGTCAGAGATAGGATCCTGGAAAAGATGGACCATTGGGATGGTTCATTTCCTATGTCCTTCTGGATGACTAAGCGGGTTGGTGGGAGAGTGAATTAACATACATACTTTTTTCTTTCTTTCTTTTTTTTTTTTTTTTTTTTTTTTTTGTAAAAAACACACACTGTGTAGCAAATATATTAATGCAAATTATAATAAACTATTTCATTTCCAGGATCGTTCCAAATGGCAGATGAAATTCAATGTTGATAAGTGCAAAGTAACACTCAGTAGAAAAAAAAAAAATCCCAACTTTGCATATATAGTGATGGGTTCTAAGTTACCTGTTACTCCCCCAGAAAGAGATTGTGGGAGTCACCGTAGACAGTTCTCTGAAAACCACTGCTCAGTGCACAGCAGCAGTCAAGAAGGCTAACAGTATTTTAGGAACTATTAGGAAAAGGACAGATAATAAGACAGAAAATATCATAGTGCCCCTATATCAATCCATGGTATGCCCACACCTTGAATACTGTGTTCAGTTCTGGTCACCCCATCTCAAAAAGCTCTGGAACTGGAAAAAGTTCAGAAAAAGGCACTGAGGTCCCTAACTGGGCACTCTCGGGGCTACCCTAAACCTCTACAAGAAGCTGGGAATGGAAGACTGCATGCGTCGCTCCATAATTGTTCCTCCATGATTTTCCCAACTCTTTACCCGGAGTGTTTCTTCCCTTGTTCTCTTATCCTGCCTGCACACCTCCACCATGACTCCCTCTCATGCTCTGCAGACTGATTCAAGAGCAGGGGGGCTTGTGCACAGTGGGAATAGCAGCTTGCCCCCCATTCAAATCGGAAATCCTGGAGCTGGGAAACACAGGGGGAGGCGAAAGGAGAGGTCTGGCTGAGGTTCCTTCCCTGCTCCTCAAAGCCAGGCCCAGCAGAGCTTGCTCAATAGCCTCAACTTGGTCCGTACTGCAGAGTCTGGGTGGAAATCCCTTCTCAAAGGGCTAGGAAAACAGAGGGAAGACGGTGTGTGTAGGGGGCTGGGTTAATAAGAACATAAGAGCGGCAATACTAGGTCAGACCAATGGTCCATGTAGTCCAGTATCCTATCTCTGACAATGGCCCTTGCCAGATGCTTCTGGCAGTTGGAGATTTAGGGACACCCAGGGAGTGGGGTTGTGTCCCTAACCATCTTTGGCTAATAGCCACTGATGTACCTACAGTCCATGAACTTATCTAATTCTTTTTTGAACCAGTTATTGGTTTGGCCTTCACAACATCCCCTGGCAAGGAGTTCCATAGGTTGACTGTGTGCTGTGTGAAGAATACTTCCTTTTGTTTGTTTTAAACCTGCTGTCTATTAATTTCATTGGGTGATTCTTTGTTCTCGTGTTATGTGAAGGGGTAAACAACACTTTTTTACTTTTCCCATACCAGTCATCATTTTATAGACCTCTATCATATCCCCCCATAGTCATGTCCAAGCTGAAGCATGCCAGTCTTTTTAATCTCTCCTCATGTGGAAGCTGTTCTATACCCCTAATTGTTTTTTTGCCCTTCTCAGTACCATTTCAAATTCTAATGTATCTTTTTTGAGATACAGATCTGCATGCAGTATTCAAGATGTGGGTGTACCATGGATTTATATAGTGACATTATTATTATATTTTCTATCTTATTATCTATCCCTTTCCTCATGGTTCCTAACACTTAACTTTTTTTGACTCAGCTGCACATTGAGTGTATGTTTTCAGAAAACTATCCGCAATGACTCCAAGATCTCTTTCTTGAGTGGCAGCAGCTAATTTAGACCCCATCATTTTATATGTATAGTTGGGATTAGGTTTTCCAATGTGCATCACTTTGCATTTAGCAACACTGAATTTCATCTGCTATTTGCCCCCCCGAGTTTAGTGAGATCACTTTGCCACTTTGCAGTCAGCTTTGGACTAAACTATTTTGAGTAATTTTGTATAGTCGGCAAACATTGGCACCTCTCTGTTCACCCCTTTTCCACATCATTTATCTGGGTTAAGCAATTCATGGAGCAATAGTAGGGGAGGAGGTAATTTCTGCCCAGAGGAGATGGTGATGATGGAGGTCAGGATCCTGGAATGCTTTGCATTAGTAGCATCACAGCTGAGAAGGAAACGAGGCCAGAGAACATAGTGGGGGACCTGAACATGCACTTGGAGCTTGAGAAAGTGGGAGTTAGGTTGTTGAGGAAGCAAAGGGGGAGCGTGTGATTACCTGAGGTGGGAGTTATAAATGGCAGGACACTCAGAGAGTTCTAGCAGTGAAGAGGGGAGACCTGGAGATGGCTAAGCCCCGAAAGTCTCCAGTAGGCAGAGACCTGCTTCAAGGAGCACACAACAGCTGGGATACAGCGTACGCTGTGGCAGCTGGGCCTCAGGTCTGCGGCACGGGCCCTGAATCACATAGCAGTTGGCTATGGCAGATTCTGGGGCAGCTTGCTGCCTAAGCGTTCAAAGCTGGCTGATGTGGGACATGCAGAAGGCCTCTCGTTATGAGCAAAGACCAAGATGGCTGTCCACAGATGGGCCACAAGCTCGTTGCTGTTCTGGACAAGGTTGGAGCCGTGGGGCAAAGGAACAGCTGAAGTCACCGAGAAGAAACAGTGGGAGAGTCCCAGCAGGCTAAAATCCTGGAAGGGGAAAGGAGGGATGAATTGAAGGAAGTGGGAAAACCTGACAGCAATAGGAACAGAGGGAAATGTGGAGCCATTCAAACTGGATCCTCATAACAGGCACTACCAGGCAGAGGATCAGATGGAGAAGAGCCCAAAGGAGGTCAGGGGCCCAGCAAGTGACCAAGAAGCAAACGGTCCTCATTACTGATTCCATGGTAAGGCCTATGGCCAGAGACACCTGTGACCCAGTTAAAGGAATTAGGATGATACATGCTGCCTGCCAAGTGTCCTGAGAGGAGACTGGAGAAGAGCAGAGCAGCTCCTGAAGAACTTGGCTCTCCCTCCATCCCAGCTGACACCTACATAGGAATTAATGCCATGAGCGAAGGGTGATTAGAAAGGCTTCAAGGGGTGTGGAAAGAAATGAGGGTGAAGAGCTGATGAGACAGATGCTTGCAGGTCTGAGGCTGCATATGCAGACACACCTCTCCACAGGAGAGAGCTGCTCTCTGCACTGCCCTGGGAGACTCAAACTGGGATCCTGCGCTGAGCTCTGGGCCCCTCAATTCCACATGCCTTATGGCCTGGAGCAGGGAGGGGCTAGCTCCTTTCTCTGGCTCCGTAGCTGGGTGACTGTTCTGTTCCGACTCCTCGGTACCAGAAAGACAAACTGAGGATGTGCAGAAAAGGGCAGCGAGAGACCAATTTGGAGAAAAGAGTAAGGAGGGCTATATCTGACGAGCTTGGCTTGGCAATGAGAGAGAGTGTGAACTGAGTGGGAGGAGGAGGAGAGGGTCTGTTTAGGGAGGGGGGCATAACTAGGAGTAACGCCACAACATTAACAAAAGGATTATTCGAATGACACTCAGGATACACTTCCTGACAGAGAGATACGCTGGGCTCCCACGGAGCGTTGGCAGCCCCAGCAACTAGGACGTTTAACGCCAGGCTGGGCAAAGCTCTAGCAAAACTTGCTGTAGGGCCTGATCCTGCCTGGTCCCCAAGAACCGGTCAAGATGGGACCGGGCAGGCCTTCCCTCCATCTGCATCGTCCGGGATTCGATTTCTGCGCAACTATGACTCACTGGAGAAGTTAATAATCCTGCGCACAGGGAAACAAACACATACAGCACCCACCAGGGGGAGCCAGCGGGCAACGTGTTGCCAGGCAGATGACGGGAAGGTTTGCAGCGGTGTGATGTCGCCGTGATGCAGGCAGCTGCGTGGGTGGGGAGCTCTGCAGGGCTGTGAGCTCCCCACTCCTACCTGAGAGATGCGGGCTGGTCTCCTCCTTATGGCATGCAGCTGGCCTTCTCCTTCGCTTCAGCTGACACCCGCTGGCTGACTCACTGATTGCGCCACGGGGAGGGGAGGGGCGCTCTCCGGTGGCCAGATGACCAGACTGGTGTGTGCAGGGACAGACTGACACAAACACACACCACATGAAGCCGCCAGATATTTGCTAGCAAGGAGCAACGTTACAGTGGGAACCTACCAGGCTCACTGTGGTGCTGCTGCCAGCCATGGAGGAGGAGGGGTCTGGCCGGGGTTTCCTCCCTCAGCTCCATGAATTGGAGGTGAGCCTCACATCAAGGTTCAAACAGCAGGTTGGGGAGAGACCCCCCCCCCCACCCAGAGATCTCATGAGGCTTGTGCCTGCTGCTGGCTGAGAAAGAGGGAGGAAGAACTGGAAGGGTGGGAGAAGCCGTGGAGTCTCTCTGGACGGGTTTGCTCTAGGCCCTGGTAGCGGGTGGCGTGAAAGGTCTGCCCCATCTCTGCTGCCTCGCTCACACTGAGTGGACTCAAAGAGCAACCAGTACCTGCCTGCATCTCCCCGGGCAGCACCCACAGCTGGGTCTGCGCCTCCCCCCAGCCAGCACCTTGGCCAGGAGAGATGGGGCCTCTTTCTAGGTGGGGCCCAGCACCCACATTGTTAGCAAAAAGGCAGATAAGTTAATCTGGGAACAGCTCACCCCACAGCCTCACCAAGTGCAAGATTCAAACACAAGAAAAGCTGCAGGATTTGGCACAAGCACAAGATGCCCTCTCCCTGCATAGGTGCACTTAGCTACAGACAGCAGCCCTCCTCCTGTAGTCCCCACACCGGCAGCACAGCATTAGCCGGAGTCCCACCAGCCAGCCAGGGCACACGTGCAGGAGGATGAGCAACTGGGCACTGGCGCTTCCTGGATCATCCCAAGTGAGCCAGACACACAGAACGAGGGCCAGACGCTTTCTCAAGCCAAAGGCTGCAGACGGTGGCTCTGCACCAAGGACCAAGAGTGCCAGAGTGGGGGAATACAGCAGGACGGTCCTCCGTTACCCATGTGCCATGCCCACAGCCCCTACCAGCTGGCTCCAGCAGCAAGCAGAGCAGCAGTGGGAACTTGACAAGCACAGAGCACTCCCGAGATGAGATCAGTTTCTGTTGCTGCCCTACTCTCCCCTGGCGCTGAGCAGAACTAAGAAGACAGGCACCAGTTTGCTGTGCCACTGTGTACTGCCTCCCACCCTGGTCCTGCGTGACGGTGAGAGCCAATCACCCCCCAGCCAGGATAGACCGTCTAGCCAGTTAAAGCAGCACAAGACAGACTCAACAATCAGACCTAAGCCTCTGACTGCCAGGTGCTGGGGTTGGATGACGGGATGGATCACTTGATGATTGCCTATTCTGTTCATTCCCTCTGAAGCATCTGCTACCAGCCACTGCTGGAAGACAGGATATGGGGCTAGATGGACCTTTGGTCTGACCCAGTGTGGCCATTCTTATGTTCTAGACTGTGGCTCTGTGGGAGATGGAGCATTTTAAAGAAGAAGTCAAAATGCAAAGGGACATCCCCAGTGGGGAAACAAGAAGAACGTGCAGCTGTACGAGGGGCTATTCAGTCTATCTGACCGGCCCACACACTTGCTGCTGGGGTCTACAAGGGGCAATGCCAAGCCAAGGTACCAGATGGTGCTGGCAATGGTTCTGTAATAGGAAGCTCATGTCTGCATTACTGGCTGAGCTGGAGGGAGGGACTGGGGAGATGGGACAGTGCACCAGTGCATTATTCACAGCTGCTTATTCTCTGGGTTTGGTAGCTGAATTCTGGCTCCCCTAGGGCTTATCTGACCAAATCCTAGCTCTGAACAGGGGGTGAGAAAAACCTCTTTCCCTGCTCACCCCAACAGAACAGCAATAATGAAAGGTAGTCTGTATCTAGGGTTCCCTGTTGCCTCACTATCCATAGACACACGGGAAGGGTGGAAGAAAAGATCTAGGGGTAAGTAGTGTGGGGACACAGCCAGCCTTTGGAAACGGGCATGATTTGGTCCGTCCCAGTCCCAGCACACACATGAATTTGTGGTGAAGCAGGGTGAGTGCTGTGGTACCCTCCCAGGATCACTGTGGCGTTACTGTTGTTTGAGAGGGACCAGAACGAGCCCCGTCCCCTTCCCAGCTGTGATGTATGGCTGAAGAGTCTGCATTGATCAGGAGACATTAATCCCAGCCCTGAACCCCTAGCCATTTCCAAAGGAAAAAAAACAGGAGAGAGAGGGAAGGGAAAATACCCTGAAAAAACAACAACATACTATTCCCGCTCCTCTCGCTCTGTCTGCCAGTGCCGCCGCCTGGGGGCAGAGAAACAAAAAGGGAGGGTTAAGACAATGGGAACTTTGCAGCACCCACAGGGAGCCTCCTCGGCCCCAGTAGACACAGCGCCGGGCTGCTCCTCACCATCCTGGGGAGAAACCTGTCAACGATCAGATCAGAGAGAGAAAATAAAAGGAAAAACTTCCTTGCAGCACTCTGTTTCCCAGCACACTGCAGGCTCCTCAGGGCAGGGCCCTGTCATGTTTGTCTGGAAATCTCATGAACACCTCTGGTGCTGGCTCCGTCCGTAACACACACACACCGATCAGATCTGCACTGCAGTAGAGGCGGTCACAAGAAGGGTCTTTAGTTTGGAGTGGGAGACCCTAAGATGCGCTGGGCTTTGGGAAACCTCTCGGATTCTACTTGGGTGTGCATCTAAATCTGGGGTTTTGCAGAACATTTGCCCCATCACTTAAACTACTGCTTCCTCAAACGAAATGAAACAAACGTTGTTTTTCCCTCCTGAGCCAGTGCAAACAGTGTCTTCAAGGACAGATTAGCTTGCTCGGCCTCAGGGAATTAAATAAGGAAATACACAGCAGCCCAGAACGCAGGGAACCCCCAAAACTCCAGGTTCTGTCCCAAATCTAGGACCCACAATATACAAGTGGCTCCTAAATCTAGGACCCACAATATACAAGTGGCTCCTAAATCTGGTGAAATGAGTTCTCCACTCCCTAGTCTTAGTGCAAAACGAGTATAAGGCCCAGGGAACTCATACATACCCATGAGGCTTGGCTCTTTACAAACATGCTGAGTAATCTGTCTGGACATTCCAATAGAGGCCCGCCCTGCCGCAACCAGGAGGGACACTCCTATGACAGCTACAAAAGAAAGGGAAAACACCTGCTGATCTTCAGGAACTGCCCTTCCTGGGAATGTCAGCCCAACTCCAGACCAGACTGGGCCAGCTGCTGAAGAATTGAGCCTGGTGAGCTGAGAGAACTGCACTGACTGGGGCTGCTGATCTGGTGCAGCTGTTCCAGGCTAGGCCAAGATCCCTGCAGGGCGAAGTTAGAAAAACCTGCTGGTCCAGCTTCCCTTCCTGTCTCTCTTTTGTTCCTTCTCTTGAGCGGTTCTTGCGCATGGAGGCCTCTCCCTGCAGTGCTGTCCAGCCAGCTCAGACTGACAGAGAGGGAAGGAGGCCCTGTGTTTTATGTTAGGAGAGGGGACAATTTAGGACAAGAAGCTCCGCCTTTCCTAGAGGCAAAGACCACTGAAGAGGATGGCAAAACCCCACTGATTTGACTCGTGTTCCATTGTCTGGTGCATCCCGAATGGGCTACATGAAAGCGTCACACCGCAGAACTCCCTCCCCGCTGGCAGGGACCAAAGAGTCAGCAGTGATGTGAGGGAAGACCAGGAGCCCTGGCGCCAGGGAAGCACCTATCTGGGAGAGCCTCAGATTGAGGGTGCTGCCCTGTGGCCCTCAATGCAGCCTTCCCCACCACACACTTATGCAGCTGACCCAGCTTCCACCAGCAGCAGTGGAAACAGATCAGGGCCACCCACACACAGTGTGCAAGCTTATAGGATGGTTTAGATTAAGAAATTAGTGGTAGTTACATTTGGGGCCTAAATTAGCCGAAGTGTAGAGGAGTCAGGGGAATGGAGGTTGCGAGTTAGAGAGAAGCTGGAGACAGTAAGATGGGAAAACTGCATTTAGCAAGGACGTGAGCCAGGGTTACTGCGGCGTTATGTTTTGGTTATAACTGCTTCAAGCAGGCTTTTTAAATGAGTGTTTTTGAGAATTGTTAATGTTTTTTATAATTCTGTCTGTATTGATAGTATGGGAAGGACATTGGGTCAGACGTTCATTTACACAACGTGTAATGTAAAGCGCCAATAAGGAGGAGGAGAAAATACAATTATGGTAAGGGGAAGTGTAATGTTAGGTAGTATGATGATGGATTATAAAAGGAGTCATTTTGTTAATTTGGAAGGAGTTCCAACTAATGTTCAAAGGGTCCTCTTAGGTTCCAGGATCATCAGGCTGTTGTCAGTGGACTGATCACTCATTGATTAAGTAGTAATTGCATGCCTGTTTGCTTAGCTAAGCATTTTGCTTTTGAATAAAGTTTGGTTTTATCATTCTAAGTGATGCCTAGTGGTCCTCTGCTAAATGCATTTTCTGTATCCCACCTAGAAGCTCACACCTGAAGACTATGTTGGGCTTTGTTGCACCCTTGTCTTTAACAACTTCAAGTTAACTGGAAACATTTCAGCCTACGGTTCCCAAGGAACCAGCTGCAGAGATCTCCCATCCCCACTCCTGCCGATAGACAAATCGGCCCTATGGGTCCATTTATTGATGAGGCAGAGCAATTTGCATTCCCTTGTGGTGCGACAGAACTCTGGCTGCCTCCTCTCAGCCCCCTTTCCAACCCCAGATTCCTCCTTTGACCTGGGGGATGTAATCTCTTCCCATCCACGTCAGAAGCAAACATAGGATCTGAAAGAATGGCCCTGGCCTCTGCACCAGCTCCCCACTATTATCTGCACAAGACTGGAAGAGGCATTCTCACCATCTCCCTGCCCCGGTCAGGAACAGGAGGCAGCCAGGAAAACCCTCTCAGATATTTTTGTTGTTCCAGCTCCTATCTGTTCTGCATGGAGTGTGTCCCTGCCATGGGTTACCCAAGGGGCAAAAGGTTTGTTTGTCTAATTGAGACTACAGGCCCCCTGTGGCAGGGGCCGTGTCTCTGTACATGGGCTGTACATCAGTGCACAGATACAGAGTGTGTTTGGGCTCTGGCCAGCTGTCACCTTTGGGATCCCATGGGGGCTGGGTTTCTTGTCCCAACCCAAAACTAGCAGCACTTGGGCACCACATTTCACGGTAAAATCCAAAGTGTTCCCTAGGGAAGCAGCACCCCAGTCACCTTTGCCCTGCTGCCTGCCCCGGGATGGATAGGAGAACCTGCTTGTCTGCTAGAAGCCCAGCGTGAAGCAGTTGGAACCTGGCACAGTTCTCAAACTAGTGCCCCCCTCGACTCCCTCGCCGGGATCATGGCTTCCTGCAAACACTCCCACATAGCCCTTCCCTTCCAGTTCACACCAGCCCCCACAAATGGCTGTGCTACTGAGGCTTATGGGGATGCACAGATGGGGATGCTTTGCTGCCAATACCTGCTGCTGTCTCAGCGACTCTCCTCTGGGCCTCCTAGTGCCCTAACTTGCCAGCTGGGCATTATTTGTTCCAGGTTAGCTGCGGCTCTCCTTCCAGTTGGCAGCACCCAGACATAATGCGGTGACTCACAGATAGGTGCTAGCAAGGGCAGCAGGCCATCTGAGCACAGGGCGAGGATCCAACCGCTAGCCAAGCTGTGCCAGTGTAACGCCAACAGACCCCGGTCAGTGGCGGGCGGGATTGAACCTGGGACTTCTGAAGCTTAATGCATGAGCTGCTACTGCATGGCTCTTAGTTGAGGCTGCAGCAGACTCATTAATTTCTAAGTGGTCTAGGTGTCACTAGAAGGGGACAGAGCACCACACCCAGCAGGCATGGGTTGCACCAGGACTAAACTGGACCTCATGGAGCATGCGAGTTGGGGCCCATCCCACACAGGAGTCGGCTCTGAAGGTTCTGGAGGGCACCAATATTCCCAGGTCTGAGGGAGCCAAGTTTGGAGGAAAGGTGTGTTGGTGGGTGGGTGGGAGGAGAGGACCAGGCAGGGAGATTTGAAGTTTGCATAGTTCTCAAAGGGACTGAGCGAGTCAATAGAGAAAAAATGTCCCCCTGGGGAAGGGCACGTGGCCTAAAGCTGAAGAACAAATGAGGTTCCCGGGCAGAGCCACCTCTCAAAGGGGAAGAGCGGACCGGGCCAGTTACAAAGGCAGGCAGTTGGCGCTGGGTATATGAGACAGGCAGTATGGCCCAGGCCAGTGTCTCTCAGCTTTTCAGGCTGGTGACCCCTCATTCTATGCCACGATCCCCCTCAATAAAAAGGAAGAGTAGGAGATGCATCAATGCGAACAGCGCAAAGCCTGGATAGTTCATTTGTGGGTGTGGTTAGCCAGGTGGGTAGAGAATACTGGACCTTGAAGTGTAAGGGCATGTGAGATTTCTTTTGCTTTAGAGTGTAATAACTCTTCCAACTCCTTGCCATGACCCCGACTGCCTTTGGTGACCCCCTGGGGTTCTGACACCCTGGTTGAGAAATGCTACTCTAGAGGACTGAGATTGGCACTGGGAGCCAGAAACCCTCAGGCATGGAGGCAGCTTGAAGTGAAGCTACTTGCCAAAAACACAGCGCCAGTCACTTTCTCCCTGGGGACGGTATCCCCTCCCTGCTCTAAAACAATGCCTCTTACCCTGCCACCCATGCTGCCCTGGCCTCACTGCAGCCACATCACACGGCAGGCTCATTAGCTGCGTGTTCTCGCCCTGGGTCTCACACACCATTGCTGCTGACCAGGTTCCTCCGTCCCATTGAGATCTAGTTGTGGATTACTTTCCCCACAAGGGATCAGCTACGTTTCCTCACGTGGCTACCTCCTGCCTGCTTTCCCCTCATCTCTCTGGGTCCCCTGGTGCTGTTTTCTCTAGCTTTAGTAGCACTCACAGCTCCACCTAAGTAAGGAGGAGACTGAGTAGCTCTGGCGATACAGCTTATTCGAATAAAGGTCCTTGTTCAGTGTTAGAAGAAAACGTCTCTGCCATTCTTTCCCTTGTCATGTAACAAGAGGTGCAAACCAGACTAATCTGAATGCTTAACACACAGAGCAGCGAAGCAAAGGTCAGCCTGGTAGCTTGTACAACGGAAAGTGAAACTGAAAATACATAGAACTCCTTTGCCTCCATTGTGGAAGGCAGTGCAAATACCTGGGACTTGGTTCTTCCGAGATTCTCTGAGCGCTTCGTTCCCCAATGGAACTAACGTACCTGGGTGCAATGGCCCAGAGAGCACAGAACCCTTTCTAAAGGCTGTCTCTGACGGAGCTGAACAGCGTTTGAACACAAGATCATCTAGCAGCTGGGATTTGAAACAAAGAATGTCATGGAACAAGGAGACCAGCGCAGCCCCTGAAACTACTCTGCCTCTTGTTGCTTCACTGTTGAGCTGGCATCCTGCGACAAACTCAACAACATTCACATACTCTTCTTCCATTTCAGTAAAGAAAGTCATACCCAGCAGGGATCTTTAGACACCTCCTCCAGCTGGTACACTGCACTTTATCATCAGAACCCTCGGCTCAGTCCTTCAGCCAGTTTTCAGTCCACACGGCAGTGTCTTAGCCAAGCCACGTTCAATTATATTTTAAGACTAAGATTCCATTAGCAGTTAGGAAAAAAGGTTTCCCTTCAGCCACCAACACAGCCATCAATAACTTCACTTGGATCCCTTCTCCAGACTCACTTTGCTCATGCTTCCAGCTCAGAGCCCTGCTCCTGAGCCATCCACGCTTGGCTACCTTTGCTTTCTCAGATTTAGTGCCATGACCTATAAAGCTAAGAACTACAGTACCTGAAAAGCCAGTCCGTGACTCCCAATCTACTTAAAAAGAAATCAGTCAGTACAATCACCTCCAGCTGCATTGCTAACAAAGCAGGTAGTGTGTCAGACCTTGCCCTCCCCGAACCTCTTCCCCATCCCACCCTTTTCCTTGCCCATCCCTGGCTGGGCCATTGCTGGGCCTTTCCACAAGGCAGGGAGCTGCCTTGTGTTGTAGAGCCTGCAAAGCATCATGCACACAGTAGCTGTAGGAATCATAAATCATACATTGCAATCTTATCTCCAGAGCCACCAGAGGTTTGCTCCTGCACAGAAATGAAGTCAGAATGACAAAGGGCTGGCATGTTGGGCTGCAGGGACTCCCCCTGTTCCTGGGATGTATGGGGTTAAACCAACCTGAGCACCACTCCTTCCCCACCCACCCCTGCCATCTGGGCACACAGCAAAGGGTTTAACCCTGTAACCCGTTTGCTTCAAGCCCACCCCCATCCTGACCTTACCTGTCAGCATCAGTCACCAGGGCCAGACGTCCATAGTCCCAGGCTACTTTACGCAAGATCGAAAAGACAAACAACAGTGCCTGTAAAAGTGCCAAGGAGAAGCTATGAGACAAGGCCCCCTCTGGCTGGGGGAGCAGCCCTCCCTGACTCCTGCCCTCCCAGCCGTCTGCCTGGCACGGAGAGAACAATGGCAGGGGACAGAGGAAGCAGCTGGATCTGTGCTTGGCTTGCTTGTGTGGCATAAGAAATTGGACCCTTGTCACTCAGGTGTGGCAGCAAGGCCTGGGAAGAGAGGAGCAGACGGGGAAGTGGGATCCAACTTCACAAGCACAAGATCCCCCCAGTGACCACGTTCGCGCTATCACAGCTTGACCTGCTGTCAGAGGTGGTAGCACTACAGAGCGGGCGTCTGGCTCTGCTTGGGTGCCTCATCTACTGCAGCTGAATGAACGAATGGCAGCGTCCTACAGGGGAGTAAAAGCTTCCCGGAGGCCTGCTCTTGGTGGGGGTGGGGAAAAGATACAGCGTGATGTGGGGGTGGCCACAGCTCGACCTGCAGAGCTCTGCAGGGTGGATCTCCCATCTGGTGGGCAGAGGGGTGGCCCACAGGAAGTACAGTCCCCGCATGCAATGTGCTATGACCTGAGTGAGCGGGTCGCGCTGCGTATTGGGCCTGGAGTCTCTGTGGGTAGCACCATCCCTGAATCAGAAGGGAGAAGGGTGCACTGCAGAACTCCTGGACTCCAAGGGGGCTCCAATCTGCTCTGTTCCGTCTGTGCTGGGTGCAGCCCTGCAGTTCCTGACAAGGCACCAACATGGCTCTTTTTTGGGCACCTTGGCATCTACACCCAGAAAACGGGACTCTGGGATGCAGAATTGTCTGCATCTGTTCCCTGGAGCGAGTCTGTAGCATTCTCCCACGACAGCCCGGAGCTCCGGTACCTGCCCCAGCTGCCATCCCACTCCAAGAGTGGCTGGGAACTTCACTGCTTGCATATTACAGCTCCTTCCTCTGAAAGAACCCCACAGCAGGGCTTGGTAGTATTCACCCTCAGCTGATCCCATCCCAGCCTGGAAATGCATCCGAGCAGGACAGGGGCTGTGAGGAGACAAGCCAGCCACGAGCAGCGTGTGCCCACAGCTTACGACGGAAGCCTGCCGCACCAGAGAGGTGGATCCAACGCAGACACCCCAGATGAAGGAGCTCTGTGAATTTGGTCGTGGGGTGGGGGGCGGGGGGCAGGGGGCACTGTTAGCATTGGGGCCTAGCCCTGGCTGGAGGTCCCACAGGAGCGGCTGCTGGCTGATGCACAGGCAGAGTGAAAGCATGCTGGGTCATCCATCCTGCCAGCCACGCACACAGATCAAGGCTGTGTTTGTCCAACACCTAGCACAATGGGGACCGGATCCATGACTAGGGCTCCGAGGCACTATGGTAATACAAATCAATAATAATAATAATAACAACAACAGGTGGTGACCTGCCCTGTTCTCCAGAGCACAAACAGATGAAACCTTGCCGCCTCCCAAGCCCCGATATCACTAGCGGAGGTCAAGCCATCTGTTCTCAGACTACGCAGGAAGCGGCAAAAGAATCAGAGAAGGGCTTAGGGGCTGGCAAGGCAGGAAAGCCCAGTGTCTTGGCATTAGGTTGGCCCTAGTCAGATACATAGCCCTAGTGGCCACCCTAAACCTCCACATTCCTGACCCTGACCCTCTCCCCATCCCAGTCTTCCTGCCTGTCAAGTTCAGGCCGCTCCTTAGCGCGACATGAGCTAGGGCTGGAGGAACGCGGCACGAGGCCGGGCTGGGGAGGCCTGAATCAGAGTCTGCTCATCAGATCGTCCCAGCTGGCCCTAACTGGCCCCCTCGTTGGCAGCCCCGCCAGAGAAGCCAAAGGACTGAATGGACCACGGAGAGTGAGCTCCCTGGCGCTGTTCCTTCTGGTGGGGCTGCCGGGCAAGCTCGCCCTGCCTGCACTGCGCCACGCCATTTCAGCAGGGACACAGTCACGGCATTTTTTTCTTAAAGCTATTGAAAAAAAACCCAAACATTGTGCTTTGATGACGGAGAGCCAGGGTTCTCCAGCTGGCCAGCCTACCGCTGCCAGGGGAGGGGGCTGCGTTAGAGCAGCACATGGGTGGGTAAGGAGAAGTAGGAAGAACAATACTGTGCTTTTCTAGAGACTGGGTTGTCAAAGCACTTGGCAGATGCTAATTGAATTTCAGAACCACACCGCCTCTGGGAGGTCAGTGTCATTAACCTTATCTCACCAACGGGAAACTGAGGCACAGGGCAGTCAAGTGACCTGCCCATGGTCACAGAGGAGCCAACAGCAAAAGCTGAGAGGAGAATTCAGGAGTCCTAGCTCTAACCACTCCTTGGCAACCAGGGCCAGGAGTCCTGACTCCCGTGCGTCCCAGCTCCAATGAGTAGATTACACTCCTCCTCCCACACCTGGGGATAGAACCCCGGAGTTCTGAATAGTTATGTCCATCCTTCATCCTCACAGCCGTGCCCTCCCCTCCCCCAGCAAACGGCAGCCGCACAATGGTGTGGGAGACTTACCAGAAAGCACATGAAGTCAAGGGCTAGGACGGTGGGCACTCCCCCAAAGGGCAAGCCCTGCAGCACAGTGCTGCGGATGCGGGCACTGTAGCAGTAATCCTTCGTGCTGTTGTTACAGCCGGTGACTTTGCAGGTGGCTCCTGCCGAGCCCAGGGTGGCAAACAGGAAGGGAAGCATCTCTACTGCCTCATCGTCTTACCTGGAGGAGGGGGGGGAAAAGGCACAGTTAGAAACACACCTGACCAACTAGTCAGCAGCCCGCTTAACAGGAGGTAGCGGCAGATGAGGAGCAATCAGGGCCAGCTCACCCATTGCCATCTCCCGCATCCTCCAGCCTCCTCTGCGCAGCAGCCTCTTGCATTACAGTTTCCAAGGGAGCTGGCTAATGAAGTTACTAACTGGCCAGCGATCACGTGTGGGAAGTCCTGGAGAACCAGGAAGGTACCAAAAGACTGGGGAAGAGGAGACCTACTTTGCTTCAGTCTTCTCTCAAAAAACAACACGTGACCAGACAACTAGCAAAGTTACCACAGACAATAAAGGGGAAGGGATGCAGCTCGGGATAAGTAAAAAACACATCAGAGATCTTCTGACCAATCTGAATTAATTCAGATCAGCGAGGCCTGATGCTATTCACCCCAGAGTGCTGAAAGAATTAGCTGAAGAAATCTCAGAGCCATTGGCAATAATATTTGCCAACTCATGGATGAGAGAAGAGGTCCCAGAAGACAGGAGAAGGGCTAACGTGGTGCCCATCTTTTAAAAGGGGGAAAGAGGAGCTGGGAGCTCTAGACCAGTCAGCCGGACTTTGATACCTGCAAAGCTACTAGAGCAATGTAAAAAACATTCAATTTGCAAATACCTGGAGGATGAAGGGGTAGTCACGAGCAACCAGCATGGATTCACCAAGAACAAATCACGTCAGACCTGCTTGATTTCCTTCTCTGACAGGATAACTGGTTTGAGGGATAGGGGGAATGCAGTGGACATATTGTACCTGGGCTTCAGCAAGGCTTTTGACACAGTCCCATGTGACATTTGATAAGCGTGCTGGAGAAACACGGACTTGGCGGAGCTACCATTCAGTGGATACATAGTTGGTTAAACAACCACAACAAAGAGTAGCTATTAATGGAATGATGTCAGATTGGAGAGAGGTCTCAAGTGGGGTTCCACAGGGATCTGTTCTGGGCCCCATGTTGTTTAACATCTTTATTAATGACCCGGATGCAGGAACAGCGATCAAGTTTGCAGATGACACAAAGCTGATGAGGGCTTGCCAATACTTGGGAGGATAGAGCTAAAATGTAGAGGGATCTTGATAAATTGGAGAACTGGGCTAGAGACAACAAAATGAAATTCAACAAAGACACATATACAGTGCTACACATAGTCAAGAAAAACCAAATGCACTAATACAACATGGAGGAGAACTGGCGTGGCAGCAGCACTGTTGAGAAGGATTTGGAGTTGTGGTGGATCACAACCTCAACATGAGTCAGCAATGCAATGCTGCTGCAAAAAAAGCAAATGCAGTTTTGGGCTGCATTAACAGAGGCATCGCATGCCAGTCACGGGAGGCGATAGTAACGCTCTACTCGGCACTGGTTAGGCCTCAGCTGGAGAACTGTGTCCAAGTTTGGTCACCAATGTATAGAGACTGGAAAGGATCCAGAGGTGAGCAACAAAGGTGATCAAAGGGATTGAACACAAGCCATATGTGCAAAAGCTGAAGGAACTGGGTATGTTTAGTTCGGAGAAGAGATTGAGGGGCGACATGATACTTGAAAGGCTGCCATAAAAAAAGATGGAGAAAAGTTGTTCTCTCTTGCCATACAGGGCAGGACACGAGGCGATGGGTTCAAACTACAGCATAGCAGATTTAGATTAAATCTCAGGAAAAACTTCCTAGCTGTGAGAACAGTAGGAGAATGGAACAGACTGCCCAGGGAGGCTGTGGACACTCCTTCACTGGAGGTTTTCAAAAGGAGGCTGGATCCATCTGTCTGGGATGGTTTAGACACAACAAATCCTGCAGCTTGGCAGGGGGTTAGACTAGACGACCCTTGCGGTCCCTTCTAACCCTATGATTCTATGATGTGATACTGGGAGCAGAGCAATCCTGGCAATTGCTGCCCTGGGAGCCCAACCTTGTAACGCTACAGAAACAATAGAACTGCAGCAGGGCCCCTTGAATACAGTAATGCAGCACTTAAGAGCCTCTCGCACTTGGACTCCTCCCTCTCCCAGTGTAATCACCAGCAATCTGGTAACTTCAGTCCCCTTCTCTATGGCAGCTAGAAACGGCCAACCAAGGAACACCTGACACACCCATACAGGAGACCAAGGGGCAGAAAATGGCTTGGGATTTTTAGTTCAGTTGGTCAGAAAAACTCCTGGAAACCTTAAAAGTGTCCTGGACTGTGCAATGGTCAGCAGGAGACAGACAGACACTTCTTCACTGGCCTGGAAGCAGCTCTGTGGACCACATGGAAACGGGCAGTGGATCACAGTTTCAGAAGCAGTGACTAGAACAGAAGCAGCATTAGGGTGGTTTATAAAGGACCTAGCACCACACTGGGATGTTGGCTCATTACTGACCAAGAGGAAAAAAAGTTCCCCTTGCTGAATGGCCAAACACTACTTCCTTGAATGCTTGGGTTTTTCGGGAACATCTCCCATCCAAGTCCTAAGCCAGCCCCACCCTGTTTAGCTTGAGCGTTCGATCATCATCACAGCACAAGGCTGTCTGGATGCTGGTCCATGGGAAGGAAGATTTGCTGCTGTGTCCCACGAGATCTTGCTTGAGAAATGAATCCCCCATTGGATCAGCTGAGCCATAGTCACATGGATTTGAGCTGGCGGAAGAACAGTAAACAAAAGGCCATGACAAAACAGCAGCGTACTGATTGGCTAGAGGTGTCCAGTGGGAACTGGGAGGAGGCTGGGATTTTATTTAAGAGCATCACTTATGATCTGGAAAAGAAGCCAAACATCACCTTAAATTAAATTCACAGATAAGCATAAGAGAGAGGGGGTGCTGACATCATCAGAGAGGAGAGGGAAAAGCAGGACAGCAGGGGCAAGCTGCGACAAAGTGATCAGGGACTAATAACATGAGAGCCAGCCAGCTTTATTCATCCTGGCATAATGAATGAGAAACAGATACTAGGTGGGAGGGAGAGACCTGGGCAGCTCAGAGCAACCTGGGTGAATAAAGCAGGCAGCAGGTGACACAGGAGCCTGCAATGGAGCCCAGCAGCAAAATTAAATAAGGACCCCTGCGATTTTGGGCTGCGTGCAGATCAGAGAGCGGAGGCCCTGTCCGATATAGCGCTGGAGAAACCCCACCTCAAATACTGCAGCCGGCTCTGAGCAAGACCCTCACAACAGGGTATCAACAAACCTGGAAGGCCTGATTCAACAGCCATTGGAGTCAATGGGACTCTTTCCACCAACTTCAATGGGCTCTAAATAGGAACCTTACAGATCATCTAAAAATGGTAAGAAGCTGGAGGGAAATATGAAAATGACAATTAAAGGGGAAAATGGTAACACTCTGCTAGAAATCAGAGCTATGAACATCAGGAGGGGGAAAGCGACCAGAGAGGGAGTCAAGGAGAAGCGATAGAGTGAAATGGCAGAAGAGGAGTATCAAAAACCTTCTTGGCTAAGATCTAGGAGGCCACAGGGCAGTGTCGCAAGGGAAGGGCTAAAACTCCATCAGTCGGGACGTTCAAAACTAGACTGGATAAAGGACCAGGAAAAGTGCTGGAGGGAGCAATGCATGAGTAAGTAGGCATCAGCTTACACTCCAGGGGATCGGGAAAGGGCAGAGATTAGTAATTTATAGACAGACCCAAGTCAAAAGAGAGAAAGAATAGCTCCATCACCCTCACACACACAACACCAGCACCATCAGCAGGAACTAACTCAATTAGCATCGATTAGCCCTCTTGTAGGTAGCTTCACTCTAAGGACTGCATGGGCAATGGAGATCCAACTCCTCTCTAGAGGTAGGTCCCTCCAGGGCAGGACATGGGGGAACCTTGCTTTGTCCTATGGCTGCCTGGGCTCTGTGTATCATTTTCTTCAGCTGTGTCCATCAGATCCATGCATGGGCAGAGGTGAGGATGGGAGCAGTGCCTGGTCAGAAGGGGGCAGGGAGGGGTAGAGGGAGGGACCCTGAGGAGCTGTAAGGGCAAAACCCTTAAAAAGCAAACCCTGGTTAGGCTCCAGAGATGGTTAGCTTGAAAGAGCCTTGCTCTGAGGTAAACCAGACTGCTCAGTGGTCAGCCATGTAGCCTGCAGAGATGCGCCTAAGCTTCCTCGCAGCTCAGAGCATGGTTTCCCCTGAGACTCACTCCTCACCTCTTCATGCAACATCCGCAGCTGCATAGTAATTAGCCTTGCTTAGCTCAGCCCCATCCACAGTAACAGGGCTGAACGGCTGTCAATACTGCCAGTTAGATACAGGTCAGGCAAGAAAGGACCATGACAGTAAGAAGGAAGAGGTGCTTGGGGCACCTGGCACCAGGTGTATGTGAATGCCTGGGCCAGGGGAGCCCTGGATGTGCCATCTGTGCATTCGTGCCTCCCAAGGGTCAGTTCCATGTGGCCCAGCAGCCCTTCACACAGTTTGGTTCTGTCTGCGGCTCCCAATGACCGACAGGGGCAATCACAAAGGCGCCTGGGTGCTCATGCTAAAGGCCAATTAGAGTGGCACTGGCAAAGCCACGGGCTAGCAGACTTGCACAGCTGCAACACGCCGCTCTCAGGAACTGGAGCATGCAGACCATCTGAATCCCCAGGAAATCATTCACAGGATTTCCGAGGAGAAACGTATCGAGGTGGGGAGGAGACACCAGGCAAAGCTGCCTGAACCCGGGAGCCAAACACAGGCTCAGAAGCTGGAGGTGAGGTCAGAAGCTGGCTCTGGGGATCTTGCAGTGAGAGTGGGAGCCTTAACCTCTGAGACTCCAGTTTCCTCCTTGCCCCAGGCTGCAAATGATTGACAATGGCAGGATGGCTGGTCAACGGCCCCTGTGTGAGATGAGCTGGGGACATTGGAACAGACTCACAAAAGGTATTTAGGCTCCTAACGTCCATTGAATTCAATTGTCATTTGCAGTGAAGAAGAAGAGCTCTCTTAAGCTTGTCTCTTCCATCAACAGATGTTGGTCCAATAAAAGATATTACCTCTCCCACCGTGTCTCTCTCATTGAATACAATGGAAGTTAGGAGCCAAAATACCTTTGCGATTTGGACCATAGCAATTGCCATTCTGGATCAGCCCAGAGGTCCATCTAGCCCTGTATCCTCTCTGTGACAGGACCAGATGCTTCAGAGGAAAGCGTAATGATCCCTGTAGCAGGCAATTGCGGAAAAATCCATCTATAGGGAAGTGTCTTCCTAGCCTCGTCAGGTGAAGGCTGGCACATGCCCTGAAACAGGAGGGTTTCTGTCCTCTCCATTGTACCTCTGGATGGCCTCATTAACAACAGAAAGGTCAACACTTTTTTTTTTTAATCCTGCTACACTCTTGGCCTCAGTGACTTCTTGTGACCGTGATTTCCGCAGGCTAATTATGCCAAAACAGACCATATTCTTTTATCCATATTAAAATCTATTCCCTTTCAATTTTCCTTACACCTGCGTTATAAGAAAGCGTAAATGAGGCCATGTCTACACTAGAGACCTTACAGCAGCACCGCTTCACTGATGCGGCTGCGCCAGTGCCAGGTCTCCCGCATAGTCACTCTATGCTTACAGGAGAGAGCTCTCCCATTGGCATAATTAACCACCCCAATGAGCAGCGGTAGCTATGTCGGTGGGAGAGCTTCTGCTGCTGACATACTGCTATCCACACCAGTGCTTCTCTTGGTATAACTTGTGTCAGTCGGGGTGTGTTTTTTTCATACCCCAACTAACCAAAGTGCTAGCGTAGACATAGCCTAAGAGCATCCACTCTCCCTTCCCTAGATCATTCTTTCTTTTATACACCATTATGCCCACATATATGTGCTTCCTCTCTGAACTAAACAGTCCCAGTTATTTTGATCTCTCTTCATGCAAAGTTTCTCCCAGCCTCTGCTCATTCTTCTTGCCCATCTCTGAATACCTCCTCTGCCTGCAAGGTTTTTTCTGACCTACTAGATGAGGCTGTGCCACTGATTTACATAATGGCATCATAATATTTTCAGTACTTTTCTCTATCCTACTCCTCATGCATCTGAGGATCGTGAGCAGAAGTCGTTAATGAACCATCCTAGTCTTTCCCCTGAGTAATAGTTAATTTAAAACCCTGCGATGGCTGAGCAATATACAAATTATTCCTTTCAATGTGCATTCCCTTGCATTTCTCAATATTGAGTTTCATCTACCATTATTTTGCCCATTCACTTAGCTGTATGTCATGTCACTCTAGAGTTCCTTAGTCTTCTCTGGTCCTGACTAACCTAAATAATTCCATGCCATGTGCTGATTTGGCTACTTCTTTGCTCACCCCCCTGCCCAGAGCATTAATAAATATATTTAATAACACATCTTAGTACGGAACCTTGTGGTACCCTGCTTTCAACCTTTTGCTATGTTGAAAATTTGATCATTTATTCCAATTTTTTGTTACTGGTCCCTTAGCCAGTTTCTGATCCATGACAGTACATCTCCTCCCATCACTAGTTTCCTTAATAGCCTTTTGTGAGAGACTTTATTGGAGACTTTTTGAATGTTTCAGTAAATTAGGATGACCAGAGATCCATTAACCACAATTTTACTGACATGTTCAAAGAATCCCAATTGATTAAGGAGACATGTTTTTCCTTTGTGGAAGCTACACTGGTTAGTCCATAGTTAAGTGTTTTATAATACCATTTTTAAATTATTCCAACCAGCTAGGCTCACTGGTCTATGGTTCCCAGGGCCTTTAAAAAAAACAAAACAAAACCAACCATGCACAACTCTTGTTTTCTTTGACTCCACTGATATAGAAGTTGATTGAATTAGTGCGGAACATTAGTATTAATTGGCAGCACATTTTGAAAGCATGTGTTTCTTAAAGACACAGCCCAAGTTCTGGTGCGTGGCTGGAAGCGGAAACCTCCACCTCTCACATGGGATAAATTGAGGTGTTCTTTGGTGCCAGCACTGCAAGTTCAGACAGGCTTTGCTTGGATGCACTGAGTCTTTCTTGCATAATCTCTAGACACCAGTGTGGAGAGGTACTGGCCAAGGAAAGAAGTAAAACTGCCATGTCAGGTATGCCTTGTTGTGGTTCACATCAGCTACAAAACAGACATGAGTGCAGAAGGGAAGCATTGGTTCAGACACCAGAGGGCTTCCAGCTGCCTAAGTGGTCTGGAGAGTCTGCAATGACTCCAAAAGGACTTCTCCCCTCCTTTCCATCTCCAAGCTCTCTACCTCCTAATGGGGACATCTCAGGTGGTACACAGACCAGACATGATGGACCCCAACACAGTGGCAACACTGAGTACCTACCTAGTGCTTTTCAGCTTCAGAACCTTTCACCACTAGCTGATTAGCTCAGCCGGACACCGCCTGGTCTTGTGGCTCGAAATGAGGTCTGGGAACCAGGAGGGGCCAGGTTGTAGCCTCCTGACTCACTGGGCATTAACAACTGGGAAATCAGGTAATGTCAGGGAGCTCAGTGACTAAATAATGCTGAGTCTGCTCTGAGTTTCCTGAGGGGCAGAGGAAAGGAGAGCCCAGCCCAAGAAGCCGCAAATTCCCAGCGCCTTCTCAGCAGTGGGACACATCGTGCACGTTTGGCCTGTGTGTTAAATAGCTAGTTCAAAGGAGGAAGCTCTGGCTGGGTGCTCAGAGAGATGGGAGAGGTTTATCTCTTGTCCTTTCTCATCTATCCCTAGGCTGCAGTGTAGAATTATTCCCTGCTATTTCATTGTACTGGTACACCTGTCTCTCGTGACAATTCCCGTCTCCTTCACTGACACCAGCTGATGCTACCATGCCCATTGTCAGCTTTCTCCCAGCCTGGCTGAGGTGGGGGATTTCCTTCTCACCCTCCCCCCCCGCCCCACCCCCGCCCTGAAGCAACTCCTGAAAAGTGTGGTGTGTGGTCAAGGAGGACAGAAGGGGAGCTGCCCTCAAGCCTAAGCCACAGGGCAAAAGATGGAAGCTAGACAGGGCAACTGTTCAGTTAAAAGCTGTCCCCTGCCCCACCCCAGCCCAGTTGTGGCACTGGAGTGCCAGGCGCAGCATAGTCCGTGCTGATGCAGCAGGAGGGCCCAGCCCTGGCACAGCAATGGGCAGTGAGATTTACTCCCGGCCAATGAATAGGGGTGAGAGAAGAATCCCAAGAATGGCCCAAGCCTTTATGGCTGGGTGGGAACAAGGTCCCTCAGTCTGTGAATGCCCATGGAACCAGGAGGGGAAGCAGTGTGTCCATTCTGGGCATAGCTCACGGGGGAAGGATTCCCTGGGCCCTCTGGAATAGACTCTGGGTACAGGCCTGGGAGTGGGCCGGAGAAATGCCACTTGCCATTTCTGTCTCAGCACCACCCATATCAGCCTTTCACTTGGAAGGTGAAAGCCAGGTCTTAGGCTGGATCAACAGTTTCATGCAACCTGCCTGAGCAGACAGCTTAACATACACCCACTGTCCACGTCTGCTCCTGGATACAGCCTCAACAGCTGGCTAGCCAGAGCATTAGCTGTAGGCATGGCTCTCCCAGACAGCTGAACCGACAGGAATTGCTCCAGCTGGCTATGCTCTCCCTGGGCACCAGACATCTCACGCTGTTTCTGCTGGAGACGGGACCACGAGAAAACATACCTCTGCCCCAGTAGGGTGTGCGGGCAAAGACACATCGGTCTTCCTCACAGCTCCGGTGGAGGTGCCTCAGTAACCAGTGTCATTCCCCAGGAAGCTCCCAAACCCATAAATGTCCAGTCAGCAGGTTCTGAGAACCATAATTAGACCCACCAGCACCACCCACATGCTGGCAGCTACAGATCAGCCTCCCTGAGGGGTTCTCCTCCATCTAAGAGACTTGGGAGTCTCAGGTCAGGAGGCTGATGGGCAAATTAGATCCTACTTCTCTACCCAGCTCTGTGACTGTCAATTATTCTGCTTCTCCCAAGATACGCTAACAACACACCCACCACTGGACTTGCACCAGGACACCTTTGTGCTCCATGTATCCCACCTGTATTGTCTGGGTCTGAACTGGACTACGTGGCCGGGATTGTGCCTCATGTGTCTGCTGAGCAGGTGCTTGGGTCCCGCCAGAGGAAGGGTCTCTTCACCTCTCCTAGGCTTGCCCAGAGTTTGATGATTCAGCAAGAATGAGGAAGTAAGGGAAAGAGAAAGAGAGGGAGTGCAGGCTTCCTGGATGGGAATCCGGGTCAGACCTTGCATGAGGCTCCTGGCAATCAGCTGCCGTGACAGAGACGTTCCACAGACATGAGGAGCTGCCCCACCAACCGAGATACAGACCCTGCCCCAAACAGACCGGTTCTACCGATTTCGGGCAGCTCCCCCAACACTGCTGCTACCTCTCCCCTCCCTACTGTGCTTGGCTATTGCAGAGCAGCAGAGTACATGCTACTGGCCTGGGACTGTGCAGCTGACAGATCGTCATACCCGGCAGCTCCAGGGACACCAGGAACAACAACATAGCCTGTGACACTTTACAGCTGCTTCTGGGTGCCTTCCCTACTTATCAGCGTGACGAGGACAGTGTCAGTCCCAAGGGCATTCGTTAGGGCTTAATGCACACCACATGCCTCCAAGAGGGGGACCCATAGATCAGATGGACTGTTTCAGGCGAGGAAAAGGTGCGTGTGTGAGTAAACGTGGGGGGCTTGTCGGGGGTGCAGCCCTGGGGTTTGGGGGCATGCCTCCTACTATGAGAAATAAAACAACCCATGTTGCAACAAGAGAGGCCCATCCCTGCACCCAAACTCCCCACCCCCGATGTCTGACTCTTCCCCAAGGTGCAGCTCCGCCCTGGAACACAGAACCATTTGCCAAGGGAACTCCCCCCTCAGCCCCACCTCCTCCCCCCTCCCCCCCCCCCGCCGGCTGCCAGCCGCAGCCCAGGAAGTACATATGTCCACAGCAACACAGCACAGGGGAAAGCACCCAGCATCACACGCTGCAGCCTGGAATCCAGCCCACTGAGGCCTGTCTGCAGGGGGAGTGGGAAGAGGGTCCAGCATGTGGAGGGAAAGGGGCCAGGACAGGGCAGTGAAGCGGCAACAGTAAGGATGGGAATGCTCAGGGCTGCACAGGCATTAATGGCACAATTCATTTGTCTGTGTCACAATTCACGGCCCTTATCCAGAGTATATTTCACTCTCCCATCCAGTGGGGGATGATGATCCAGCCTCTAGAAATTCCCTGTGGAAACCTCACTGGAAACTCCAGGGGTGGGGAGAGACTCACGCCCCTACCTACATTTTAGAACCTGCAATAGCTGCCTGGCCAGGGGCTCTCCTAGCCACAGTTCAGCCACTTCCAGGGAACACCTCCTGGGTCGTTCTTGCTTGTAGGGAAGCACGGAGCTCAGACAATGGGGGTACTATGGGCTTCAGGCTCCCACGAGAGGAGAAGGAAGGTGGGAGGAGAAGGTAACGTGCGCGTTAGCCTACCCTCATTGTTGTAGTGGAGCCCCAACTCCACCCACACTGCGTCACTGCAGCCGATTATATTTCTGTAGTCACATAACACTCAGGAGCCAACTGAAGGGCAGAGGGGGGGCCGCTGGTGGTACCACTTTAGAGTCGCTCCTCCTCCAGCCCCAGACCCCAAAGTGCTGCCTAGACAATGAATTTAGCTTTCCAGCAGGGTACGTAGGGCAGGATCATTACCCCCATTTCACAGAGCAGAAAACCGAGGACTTTGTGACAGAGCCAGGAATCGAACCAAGTTTTCCCAAGTCTCCATCCTGCGCTCTGGCCCCATGACCACCCTGCTCCTTCTGCACTCCGTTTATACCTTTCTCATATAGACTTGTTTACAGCTGTAATAGCCCCTTACATGCCAAGTGGATAGTCAAATACATATAATCCATTCATCAAAACATACCTTTCATAATGAACAACACTGACCCCACGCCGGGCACAAAAGGGCCAAGACCCTGGGGTAGCATTGCAGAGAGGGCATGCAACTGTCTCATATTCGACAGCAGTTCTTGGCTTGAGTTCCCCCAGATCAGCAGCCTCTGTTAGAAGTCTCTCTGTATTGGGAATGCACCCTCACTGGGGCCTTTAAAGCTTTCACACCTCCCCAGGCATCCACCTGAAGGCAACAAGAACAAAGAGTGAATCCCAGAGCCAGAGCCATTCACAGATCTCAGGCCAGGCCACTAATCTGCAGTGCTCCGGAACACACCCAGATCTAAGGGTGCAGCTCTAACTCCAACCCTAGGCTGGAGAAATTAACCAGCACAGGTCTCCCCTACCCAGAGCATCAAATAGTTTCTAGCATCACTGGCTATGCTCTAGAGACTCCATCTGAGCACTGAGCAGGTCTACAAAGGCAAGGTGAACGGGGATGGGGAGGGAGGAGGAGAGGTTGGAGAGGATTGGGTGAAATTCCTCAGCCCAGCACCTTACGGTCTGAGAGACAGTGGCAAAAGAGGCTGACTCCCATTCAGTGAGTCCCATCCCAACTGGGTTTGGAGAGGCCACCGCCTCAATCAAAGCACTGAAGGCAAAAAGTCAGTCAAACCCCAACCCTGTCCTCCCCCACAGGCCTGGGCCTGACCTCGCTAGGGAGCCAGTGACTGTGTGTCACCAAAATGGAGATCACAGGGCCCGGCCCCAGGGGACAGCAGCAAAGAGAGCCTTCGTCTGTGTGTGAGAGGATGCTGCTGACAGGACAAGGCCCACGGCACCAAGGTGCCCTCTGCCTCTCCGTGGGCCCCACAACCCAGGCTCCCTCTCAATAACACTGCTGTTGCTGTCGGCACGGAACAGTTAAGTATGGAAGGTCTTGCACGCATGCTCAGCAGCAGCCTCCCATCCTAGCTACTCCTGCACCATTCTGCAATACCCGCCACAAGCTTCACCGTGCTGTTCCCAGTCCGAGACCAGGCGCTCACCTGGCCACCCAGCAAGCAATGAGAACCCAGCCCATCCTTCTGGTGGTAACCACTAGACTAAACAACTCCCCATGGCACACTAGGTACACTAATACTCAGGCACGTCAACACTGCAATTAACAACCCGTGGCTGGCCCCGCAGGGCTCAGGCTAGGGGGTTATTTAACTGCAGTGTAGACATTTGGGCTTGGGCTGAAGCCTGGGGTCTAGGATGCTGGGAGAGTCCCAGAGCTCGGGCTGCAGCCTGAGCCCAAACATCTACACAACAGTTAAACAGCCCTGCAGCCTGAGCCCCACGAGCCTGAGTCAGCTGGCATGGGCCAGCTGCGGGTGTCTGACTGCAGGGCAGACGTACCTAGAAAGCACTGAACTGCTGCACAGCTGTGGCAATGTAGCTGATGATGATCGGTGCATTTTGGGAGCCTTTTCACTCTTAGCAGTGGGCCTGGGGAACTCGCTGAATGGAACTTTGCATAGAATGTATAATCTGCAAGTCACACAGAGCAGAAAGATACTGCCCATTAAGAATAACCCTTGGGGAGAACAGTATGGCTCTGTCTTGAGTAGCTGGTTTGGAGGCTTGCAAATGGCTGAGCTTGCTAATTAGCCAGGAGCCTCTAATGCAAGACAGCAGCAAGAAGAAAGAGCAAGTATCATTTTGGCTGCACGCAAGGAGGCATCGCAGGATGGCTGGAGCTGCCCAAACAATATAGCTTAGCTGTGACCGGACCCCACACACAGCATTCACTGCCGGGCAATTCAGTACTAGAGAAGTATCGACAGCTGGAGGGAGTAGGGAGAAACGCAGTCTGCTAGGCTGAGGAGTAATCTGCTAAAGGGAGCAGCAGAAACCCCATCACTTGGGATATTTAAAACTAGATTGGACAAAACACTTGACAGTACACAGGAGGGAACAACCCTATGGTGGCTGGAAAGGGGGTAGGACTAGGCAGAACCTAGTAAAGCACCACGCAAGAGCTAAGCATTACTTCCATAGGAATCTCTCAATGGACTGAGTGGGCTCTGGGTCAGGTCCCGGATGTCTCGCTCCCAGCACAGCTACAAGTCCTGGGCGGGCTGTGGTACAGCCCAGTGGTGCTGCGGCTTCGCTGCTGTTATTAGTATTTTTTTAAAATAGACAGCTAGATCCAAGCTAGCTCCGGAGCGTTTACACGTGCTGCAGTCACACCTCTGACTGCAGTCTGTAGACCTATCCGCAGACATGGAGAAGAGCTTTGAGAAATCTAACCCATCGCTGGTACCCAGAACAGGACTGTGCCCTACAGTACAAGGTCGAGAGCTCTGCCCAGAGCATCTGAAGGGTGCCAAGCAATGGGCTTCTCTCCCCTGCCTTTGGGAGATTATTTCTCAGCCAGGAAGATTTTTTTTTTTTTGGGGGGGGGGGGGGGGGGGAAGGAAGAAGATTCAACCTAAAACAACAATTTCCCTTTCTTAATTTCATCCCAGTTCCTCCAAGTTAAATCCCCTGGTGCCAGACTAATTCCTCTCCCTCCTTCGTGTCTGCACAGTTCAGCCAAGATTTTCACAAGCGACTCGTGATTTTGGGTGCTCAGCTTGAGACCCCTAAAGGGGCCGGGTTGCTAGAGGCAGGTGCTTGACTCATTGTGAAATCAAGTTGGGCACCCAAAAATCACACGTCACTTGTGAAAAGTGTGAGCTTCATATAATTAGTAAAACATTTCATTTCCTCTTCTCCCTCTTATAATTGTTGCCTAGCTGAGCTACATATTTTTAGCTCTTTTCAGGTCCTCCAGACCACTAGTCATTCTAATTCCTCTTTGTAGAACTCCCATCAATCTCTCAACAGCTTTCTGCTAAAGGTTCCCAGAATGCAATGCAGGATTCCAGGTGTGGGGGCATCCAAGCCGTACTGTGGCTTAAAGCCTCTGCATGCAGAGGTCTTCTTCTCTACCATCTCTCATTGTAGACTATCAATTTGCTGTCACCCTGAAGTCTTTCAGCCATTACTGTTCTGGATTCTCCTCAGATGTATTAGGGCCATTTTCTCTCCATGGTCAATCTCAGTTATTTCTTGCCTATTTTTCAGTTTTCTCCAAATCCTCTGGATTTCCTGTCCTCACTGGCGTTCTCAGCTCCTCCCAGTTTAATATCCCTTACGAATGTCATTTATGTGTTGTTTACTCCTCCCTCTAGATCATCAGTGAAGATATTCACCATGACCAGAAATAACACCGCTCCCTTCAGTCTTCACACGGCACCTCCCACTTTGGCTATGTCTTCACGGCCGAAAAGATGGGGTTCTTTACAGCGAGATAGCTAATGTGATATTCTCTCGCTGTTAAAGCTTAGTGGACACAAAGGCACTTGTAGCTTTTACCACGATGTAGCTAGCCAAGATCAACACTATTCTCTGGGCCATGGTTAACCACATCTAGTTCACGTTACAGTAAAAACTACAGGTGCCTTGTCTCTACTAGGATTTTACTGCAGGATAGCTAATGTGTATTATCCCTCAGTAAAAATACCTTTAAAAAAAAAAAAAAAAAAAAAAGCAGTGAAGACATAGCCTTGCCATCCAACTACTTCCTTTGGTTTGTGATCCTTCAGCCACTTTTCAGTCCACACAACAGCGTCATAGCTGAGCTGATTTGCATTAAATCTGGAGCGTTCAGTTTCATGAGTCACTGAATCAAACACTTTACTCAATTCCAAATACATCCACCTGCTGCTTTCCCGTCAGCCATGCCATTTGTCGTTCTACCAGAAAGCCATCAAGTTCACCTGACTAGCTGCGCTTTATCACATCACCCCTTGCAAATACTGTTAATTGCTCAGGTTCCCATTACCCTGTAAGGTGCTCAATGACTTTTTCTTCTAAAGCCAGTAGGATTTCTGAACAAAGAAGTCAGACTTAAGGGGCAGTAATTGTACTTAGATTGTACACTCTTTGGGGGCAGAGTTGGTCTTTTCCCCCCTGTGTTTATACAGTACCTAGCACAAAGGAGTCGTGGTCCATGACCAGGGATCCCAGGTGCTATGGAAATGCAATCAAAATAAATAATAGTTGTTTGGGTTACTTTTTCCTGTTTTACAAAGATCACTACCAGGCAAGTTTTGCTTCAGTTTTCCAGGAATCCTTTTACAGTACAGATTTGTGAGTTTCCTGCCCCCCCCCATCTCTAAATCAGACTTTTGATTTCCTCCATCAAGGTCACATTGGCTGCCTGTTCTTCCTTGCATCTTCAGAAGAGCCCTAGCCTGTTGCACCTTAGGCCTTGTCCATACTGGGATTTCAGCTGCTGGCATAGCTGCATCACTGCTAACTCCTCCAGTAGACCTAATTCGTGCTGCTGCAGTGCGATTTGCATTGTACACCAAGGTAAGCTGTATGAATGCAAATCCTGAAGCACTGGTTGATGAAATCCCAGCGTAGGCAATGCCTTAATTCTGGTGCTTTTTAGGATCCCACAGCCCTCTCCCATATGCATGGGCCTTAAAACTTCATCTCATTGGGCCTTATTCACTGGATTCTCAGAGTTTGCTCTTCTGAAATCTGGGTGCTGGTGAATTACGAGGGTCCCCAATTCCTCACTGGGCTGGGTTCAAGTAGACTCTAGTTCACTAATACTGAGTTTCCCAACTATCGTCACATCTTCAGCAGGAAGAAAGATCCCAGATGGCTTCTCTCTGCCTTTTTACATCACACTCATTGGTGCAGGATCTCAGCTGGAGTTTCCATTCTCGGAATCATACGGGTATCTTCTGCCCAACACAGCAGAATTCCTTTGAGGATGCCCTTTTTGCTGTCGCTGTCACCCCACAGATATCCAGGGCGCAGGAAACCCCACATGAGCCCGGTGTCTTGTGGTTCTGAGCACCTTGAAAACAAAGAGCAGTAGCTCTCTTAACAGGGCACCCAATTAATATCACGATTTGTATTTCCAGAGCACCTAGGGGCTCCAGTTTTGGCCAGGACCCTGTTGCACCCCTGTGCAAACACAGAACAAAAAGGCAATCCCTGCCCCCCAGGGGATTACAGTCTCTCTTCACTTAACTGGAATGCTGCACGTGGCAACTCCGAACACGAGAAGTTGGGGCTTCATTTCCAGGATTGTGGCCAGAAAATATTTAACATCCTCCATGAATCAGAGGGAGGTGGTTTACAGTTCCCAGTTATCCCCTCATGCCCCCGAATGGTTCAGTCCTCCAGCTGGAAAATTGAAGAGGCAAAGGAAAAAGAAAGGGGAAATAAAAAGTTTCCTGAACGGGCTGGAGGCAGATGGTTACTAGCAGCTAATGCAGGCAGCAGTTTGGAGCAGAGTCCAGGACACTGACTTGCCTCCAGCTCTAAATATTTCTCAGGTCTGCTGGCAGGGACCAGGTACCTGTTCCCTACAGATGCTTTTTAGTTTCTGCAGTTAAAGAGGCTGTTTGCAGATTGCAGACCTTTTATCTACTTTATTAGAAACCTAGAGAAATACCCTACACAGCACGCTGTAGTTCAAAGTGTTGGCAGGCGGGAGATGGTCACACTCCTTTACCCCATCCCTGCTGCTCCTGGGAGGGGCTCACTCAGGGACTCTCACCTGCACGGAACTGTCTGGTAGGTCGCAGTGGCTCAAGAGAGGAATGCAGAGAAGTGAGGTCAGGCAAGGTCTTAGAGTCAGGGATCTTTGTAGGACTAACTATCTAGCCAGTGTCAGATACTAGCTTGTGAAGCCAAACAGGAACCAGTTAGCAGATGGATCCGCTGCACAGGGACGGTGCAGAGGAAAGGTGAGCACAGCCACTGCCCAGCAGTGGGTAGGATCTGGCTCCCCCAGCAACCCCTCCATGAAAAGAGATTTGGCAGCTAAAGCACAGGAAGGAATGAGATCAAGTGCTCCTGACTGACAGCCGACATCCGCAAAGGGCCCTCAGCGCCAGAGATGACCCAGCAGGCCAGGATGATTACAGGCAACAGGAGAGCAGCTCGGGACAGGCATGCCGCATTGGCTGAGGAAGATTAACAGGAGCCAGAACATCCAATATGCCCCTCAGCTACCTCCACGATTCAAACAGACAGACGGACACACTGATCGGCGTCCAAGAGAGACTGACAGCAATGACAGCACGGACCAGCCTGGGGCAGAGCGTAAAGAAAAGCATGCAGGCAAGGCACAGGTCCCCAGGTACGTCCGGGACTAGGAGTGGAATCTAAGCCCTGCCACTGGACAAGGATCTCTGAGGTAACAAAGATCACAATGAAGGGATATGTCAACGTGGCATGCAGGCTGCGTCCCTTCCCCTTCAGTTCAGGCAGGGCCAGCCCAGCTGCTGCCACGGATCTATCCATCAGTGGCTGGAGAGACTCACCAGCCACATGAAGTACGTTAGGGGTCTCAGGCTAGGCAATACTCACCCCAATCAGCACTAACTCAGGGGCCCCCTGGGCTGCCCGTGTCAGCAGTGACATACCAAGGAGTGACAGGAACACAGAGCGTGAATGCCCTGAGGGAGGATGCTGCCAGGGCAGGGGTGAGGGTGGGAGGAGGAAGCTTGCCCTGATGCTGCCTGTGCTGTACCTGCTCCGGGGGTAGCCAGAGAGCTGCAGCCCAACCCCTTTTGCTGCCTGTAAGGAAAGTGGGAGAGAGCTGTACCTGCCAGCTGGTGTCATGGTGGGACTCTGCCACGTGGTGTGAAGGAGTCAGTCGCATGTCCCAGGAAAGGAGTTCAGTGGCTTCAGATAGCCACCAACACTTAGGAGACAATGACGGGTCCTTGCTGGTCTCCCTCCACGCCGGTGTGCTCACCAGAGCCGTTTGGCAAGGGGAAGGGGACAACAGAGAACAAAGGGGCCTGCCTGGTGTTAAAGAGAGACACCCCACAAAGCTCAGTGGGGGACGGGGGACTCAGAGGTGGCGTGTTCAGGGAAGCAGCCTGAACCCCAGTCCCCAGCAAGCCTAAGCTTTGAGGGAATGCTAAGCTTTAGGTAAGACCCAGGCGTGCTGGCCGATGGTTGTGTTAACCCTTTGCTCCCTGAGTGCTACGGTCACATGGATCAATGAATGACCCTTTGTTTTGAAGAGGCTGTTCTGTGTCACTGCACTGAAGACTGGTTACGGCTCCCGAAGGGAAGTCTCTTGCAGGTGCCACACCCAGCTGGTGCTGCTGAGGACTCCTGGTTGCTACACAGAGGTGCTGTCGCCTGGAGACCCAGTTGAAAAGTGGGATGAATGGCAGGATTCCACCCTGAGAGATGTGCAGGCCCCGGGTCTGTCACTTGAAAGGGTGCCCGTGGAAAGACAGAAAGAGGTCAAAGGTGCAGTTAGTCTTGACCCAAACTATGCTCATTGGAAGGAGAAGCTTTGCACCCCTGCCAACGAGTGGCATTAACTTGGAGAGAAAACCAAGGACCACGCCCCAGGGCCTCAACAGGTGAGGTTAGGAGGCCACTTGCTCCTCAACCCCAAAGGCGGCATAACAGCACAGTGCAGCATGAAACTTTGGCACTTTTCTCTGATGCACCCGGCACTGATCCCATCCTGGCTCTGACCAGGACTCCTGCCTCCATCCATAGGCCCTTTCCGTTGGCCTGAAGGCGGGACGGGGAGGGGTCTCGCACTCAGAGATCACCAATCCACCAGTGTCTAGGGCACGAAGGAGGCATGGCAGGGAACTGCCACAAGGCAAGCTGGGCACCAAGAGGCTGAGGCACACGGATGGCTCTGCTCCCAGCAGTATATACCTCAAACCAGACTTCCTCAGCAGCAGCCGAGCTGGGGATCACGTACAACGGAACCTCAGAGCTCCCTCCTCTTGCTCTGCCAGGCGTGTTCCTTAAGCACGGGGTATGAAGTACCTGCTCTCTGGTCCCATGGGTGCCCAGCCCTCAGGGAGAGCAGATAGGGAGCACAGGGTGACCTCTCTCTTGTAGCCAGGTCATGCCGGATTTTGGGGCCAGTGCCATGTGTCACTCAAAGGGTTCCTTTCCCTCAGAGCTCCCTGCAACTCTTCCCTGCACCCACTACACTTCACTTCGCACCAAAAGCCTGGGGGCGGGGTGTGTCCTCAGCCGCTGCTTTGCCTCTCTGCCCTAGCATCGGGCTTGCTCACCACATTAGAGAAAGCAGAACAGTTTGACAGTCTGGTGAGAAAGTCACTCCCTCCTCATAATCCTACCCACCTCTGCCAGGCTTCCTGACACAGCCCTGCTGGGTCTTACGTTACCTGTAGTGGGGTGGGGAAAGGGGATCTCCTGGCAACCTGGGCATTTCATGGCACCATAAAATGCCAAGGGCTGAATATCCCATCCATTCCTTCCTAAAGCCACGAATGGAGCAATGCATCATGGCCTCTAGGGCAGGGAGGCAAGATATGCCAAATGTCACTCAGGAACTGGCAGAAGGATCAGTACACCTGGTCAAAACAAGAGCCAGCAGCCCCCCCCAAGACAGCAGCTAAGCCTAGTGACAGGCAGCAAATTTCCTGGGAACTGAGGCAAATCTACTCCCTGTGCATGCACATGGGAGTTTCAGATGCCACATCCTCGCTCTGAGATTTTACCCACGGCCAAACGTGAAGCTGGATCAGGAGACGCGCCATGCACAGTATAGGAAATAACTGTGTGAGAAAGTGAGAGACCGGCCTTTCTAGCCTAAGACATCACTGCCTAGTACAATTCCTCCTGTGGTCTCACTACTGAAGTGATGTTCACCAAGACATACATTAACGGAAGCTGTACCCAGGGAAGCCATCGCTGGCTTGTAGCATGCTGAGAGATTAATTACTGCCGGGAAATAAAGCATACGCGATTACTGCCTATTACAAGAGATTCCACCTATTAGCTCTCTCGGTGAGCGGTAAACTGTTGCCGTTATCCAACGGTTGCCAATGAGCGAAAGGCAATTTTGCAGGACTGCAGCCAGGGAAGAAAGTGCTGGGACGTGTTGAGACTCATCTACAGGTGGGTTCAAGGGGCTGCAGCCCTGTAAGGAAGAGCTGGGGCAGCACAGTACCTCTCCCAGTGTTCTCTGGGCTGTGTCCTGCCCTGGTACATCCCAATACCCTTGCTCCCCATGGAAAGCCCCAGCCATGATGCTAGGGCAGGCCACGGCCTGGAGAGCACAGAGAGAGGCACTGTACAGCCCCGCGGTCCCCTAGGCCACCAGCTCCGTGCTGTCATCTGGGCAGCACCTCCCACCCCAGGGTCCCAAATTAAGGAAAGCATCCCCATCCAGGAATGCTCTTAAGTACATGCTTAACCTTACGCATGGCCCATTCAAGCGATTGGGACTTAAAGCACATGCGTAAAATTAAATGCTCATCTGACTCAAGATGGACTTGAGCATGTGCTAAGGTGCTTTCCCGAATTGGGGCCCTACCTTTTGTGAGGCCATTAACCAAGCAGCACTATACACACACCTGGGATGCTGGGAACAAAACAAGTCCTACTCAAGCAAGGATTGGCTAGATCACCCAGGTCAGGGGTCGGCGTGATTTTCACTGGCATGCCGCCGGGCCGAGTCGCTCAGCTGGCCGCCGGGCCGAGTCGCTCAGCCGGTCCACTACTTACGGTCCACTATTTACGGCTGCCAGTCCTGGTGCTCCGCAAGTAGCATGTTCCTAAGGGAAGAAATTTAATACACTACACTGGGGTAGGGAAGGCTGTGCCTCCCCAAGCAGCCGGCCCACTTCCCGCTCCCTGACTGCCCCCCTCATAACACCTGACCCTCCAAACCTCCCCGCTCCTTGTCTCCTGACCACCCCTGTCCCAACCACCCCCCCATCCAAGCTCTCCTGCTCCCTGCGCCCTGACTGCCCCGACCCCTATCCACACCCCCGACCCTTGACAGGCCCTTCGGGACTCCCACGACTATCCAAGCACCCCTGGTCCCTGTCCCCTTACCATGCTGCTCAGAGCATCAGCCGTAATAGTACACCGTAAGTAGAGCATTCCTATGGGGAGCAATTTAATACACTACACCTGGCCCCGCTCAGTCCGCTGATGGTCTGGAGTTCTCAAAATATGTTCTCTCACCCCTTATCAAAAATTACACTACAATTAGCTTAAAAAAACTTGAAAACTTAAAAACTTGGTTTGTATATTACAGTAATCGTTAAAAAATGTATAATGTTAATAAATACATAGATTTGATGAAACAAAGTAGTTGTACTTATGTGCCTATGCTTAATTTATGTTTGATGATTTACCTTCTAAAAAAAAAAATAAAGAAAACCTGGCATGTCTCGCACCCCCAGAAAGGACATCTCGCACCTCCAGGGGGTGCGTGCACCCCAGGTTAAGAACCACTGCACTAAACTGATAAGAGCTGCATTTTAATTTAAATTTTGAATGACGCTTCTGAAACATTTTAAAAACCTTGTTTATTTTACATACAACAATAGTTTAGTTACATAACAGACTTATAGCGAGAGACCCTCTAAAAACGTTAAGATGTATTACTGGCACACAAAACCTTAAATTAGAGTGCATCGACGAAGACGCGGCACACCACTTCTGAAAGGTTGCCGACCCCGACCCAGGTCTTCCTGCCAATGCAGGATCGGTCCCTATGGGATCATGTGTAGTGGATAGTTTAAACAAAATCCCAGTCCATGACGCTTTCACCCCTTCTCCAGGGCAATGGTTCTACAGCCTCTTAGATCAGGAAATGTCTCCCAACCACATACATTTTTCTTTTCTTAATTTCATCCCATTACTGCTAGTTCTAGCCCCATGTCCCATGCTTAAATAATGCTTTCCCCTCCTAAGCACTTACAGCCTTCTAACCAGGGTGGATAAAATCAATGATTAAGAAATAAATAAATAAAATAAAAATCAGATTTTTTTTTTGATAGAACGCTTTGAGGGAAAAAAACCCCACCTAAAGATAGTTTTAATTAAGATACTATAGAATTAGAATTTATAATCCCTATTCCATGATGAGATCTCTTTGAGCTATAATGTATGAGACAATATATTCATGTAATGTTTAAAAAAAGTTTTGTAAATGAGTTCCAATAGTTCATGGATCAGGGACCCAATCTTATGGGGTTCCACAGGCTTCTGGATAGATTATTTAGGTTAATCTTTCTATCTACCCAATGGGACTCAGTGCTCAGTCAAGAAGATACCATCAGAGATGCTTAGTTTTGCAGTTCTCAAACTGTGGATTTGTCTCTCCAAAGATAGCATGCTTGTTAACAACAAAAATGTTTTAAAAAAAATATAAAGAGGTGAGAAACAACAAACAGACCTCAACCCTATTGTCCCTCTGCAAATTTGTGTACACAGAGTCCATCCCTTACCTCTCTCTAAAAGTGCAAAGTTTCAAAAAGTTCAATGAATAGAAGATTGTTGGGGGCAGGATAGATCTGGACAAGGAGAAGAAGTCTGGAGATAAATGTGAGAAGGGAGGGACAGGCAGTAGAAACAAAAAAGTGAAACTGTTTGAGCAGCATATTCCAGAAGTCTTGAGGTCTTTCGGAGTGTAGCCTTCATTGATTTGAGATCTACCAGACCAGTCTCTCACTAGAAGGGAAAACCTATAATGGCAGCAGGCCGTAAAAGAGATCCTGTTTGGGAATAAGAACCATTCAAGAAATATTTGTTTTCTGATGATGTTTTAAAGAAAGTCACACTAGTGAACTGGTGGAAGTCACTTAAGCACTTGGATTCTGAGACTGTTGAAGTGACAATCTCACATTTAACAGCAGTAGCTTCTTCTGCCAGTGTAGAAAGAATATTTTCTTCCTTTGGACTAATTCATTCCAAATTGAGAACTCGTTTGGGACCTGAAAAAGCTTGTTTTTCTTTTCCAGATTATGAACAAACAGGAAAATGAAGGTGAAGACGACTGAGTTAGCTGCAGAAGCCAATATTTTAAGTTTCTCATGTTGACCTGGCTGATATAGTCGATTTAATTTTTGTTGTTTTTTTTTTTTTTTAAATATTTCATTCAACTATTTTAGTTAACAATTTTAACAAAAACAAACCTGATATTAAAAAACTTGAAGGTTTAAATTCAAAAATTCATGCGCTTGTTTTGTTAAAATATTATATGTTAGCTGGTGAAGAAAAAAATCCAGAATACATAATTTTGTTGTTTTAGTTAAATAAAACAATTTAAATGTCTGTCTGGTGATGTTCTCCTCCTAATACAGCATGGCAAGAAAATCCTCCAAATATTAATGATTAACCTGTTGAATTGGAGATATTTATGAAGTCATTGGGAGGTGAACTATCTGCTTCAATTTACCTTTGGTAAATGAAATGACCAAACATTCATTTTCTGATATAGCTGTAAAACTAATCTGAAAAGTTTTCAAAATAAATCACTTAAAAATGTATAGAATGTACCTTCTAAAAATGAAACCTACATCTGTGTTGTAAAGAATATGTATTAAGGTTATAACAACCAACAAGAACGCACTTTTATTTAGAAATTCATGATTAAATCGAGTCTTCCTGACTAGTGATTTAAATCAAATCCACCTTGCTTCCAACATTTGTAGACTTATCCCATCCCCCTTTGCTGTCCCCGAGCCAAGCTGCACACATTTAGATTTTCTAACTGTTCTGGTAAGCAAGACCCTCCAGTCCCCTGATCATTTTCCCTGCCCTTCTCTGAACTTCTTCCAATAAGTCAATATCTTTATGGTAAGGCGGTGCCTAGAATGAATACAATATCCCAGAGCCATACAGAGATGGACTGTCACCTCCTTGATATGTGACATGACAGCTTTACACTCAGGGCCCAAAATGTCATAGGCTTTCTTTCATTCAGATCACATTGCAAATATCAGTCTAATTTTCCGTCCACTATCACATCTAGGTCTCTTTAGGCACTGCAGCTTCCCTGATCTCTCTGGCTTGTCCAACCTAGGAAAAAAGTAAGGCTATCAAGTGATTAAAAAAATTAATTGCGCGATCGATCGCACCGTTAAACAATAATAAAATACCATTTATTTAAATATTTTTGGATGTTTTCTACATTTTCAAATATATCGATTTTAATTACAACACAGAATACAAAGTGTACAGTGCTTACTTTATTTTTATTTTTGATTAAAAATATTTGCACTGTAAAAAAAAAAAAAAAAAAAAAAGAAACAGTATTTTTCAATTCACCTAATACAAGTACTGCAGTGCAATGGTTTCTAACCATCAGAGGAGTGAAGTTCTGGAATAGCGTTCCAAGGGAAGCAGTGGGGGAAAAAAGACCTATCTGGCTTCAAGATTAAACTCAATAAGTTTATGGAGGAGATGGTATGATGGGAGAACATGATTTTGGTAATTAATTGATCTTTAAATATTCATGGTAAATAGGCCCAATGACCTGTGATGGGATGTTAGATGGGATGGGATGGGATCCGAGTTACTACAGAGAATTCTTTCCTGGGTATCTTGCCCATATGCTCAGTGTTCAGCTGATCGCCATATTTGGGGTTGGGAAGGAATTTTCCTCCAGGGCAGATTGGAAGAGGCCCTGGAGGTTTTTCGCCTTCCTCTGTAGCATGGGGCACGGGTCACTTGCTGGAGGATTCTCTGCACCTTGAAGTCTTTAAACCATGATTTGAGGACTTCAATAGCTCAGACATAGGTGAGAGGTTTATCGCAGGAGTGGGTGGGTGAGATTCTGTGGCCTGCATTGTGCAGGCGGTCTGACTAGATGATCATAATGGTCCCTTCTGACCTTAATATCTATGAATCTCTTTATCATGAGAGTTGAACTTACAAATGTAGAATTATGTACAAAAAATAACTGCATTCAAAAATAAAACAATCTAAAACTTTAGAGCCTACAAGTCCACTCAGTTCTAGTTCAGCCAATTGCTCAAACAAGTTTGATTTCAATTTGCAGGCAATAATGCTGCCCGCTTCTTGTTTATGTCACCTGAAAGTGAGAACAGACATTCGCATGGCACTGTGGTAGCCAGCTTCGCAAGATACTTACGTGCCAGATGCGCTAAAGATTCATATGTCCCTTCATGTGTCAACCACCATTCCAGAGGACGTGCGTCCATGCTGATGATGGGTTCTGCTCGATAAAGATCCAAAGCAGAGCGGACCGATGCTTGTTCATTTTCATCATCTGAGTCAGATGCCACCAGCAGAAGGTTGATTTTCTTTTTTGGTGGTTCAGGTTCTGTAGTTTTTGCATCTGAGTGTTGCTCTTTTAAGACATCTGAAAGCATGCTCTACACCTTGTCCCTCTCAGATTCTGGACGGCGCTTCAGATTCTTAAACCTTGGGTCGAGTGCTGTAGCCATCTTTAGAAATCTCACATTAGTACCTTCTTTGCGTTTTGTCAGATCTGCTGTGAAACTGTTCTTAAAACAAACAATGTGTGCTGGGTCATCATCCGAGACTGCTATAACATGAAATATATGGCGGAATGTGGGTAAAACAGAACAGGAGACATACAATTCTCCCCCAAGGAGTTCAGTCACAAATTTAATTAACACATTATTTTTTAACGAGCATCATCAGCATGGAAGCATGTCCTCTGGAATGGTGGCCGAAGCATGAAGGGACATTTGAACATTTAGCATATCTGGCACGTAAATGCCTTGCAACGCTGGCTACAAAAGTGCCATACGAACGTCTGTTCTCACTTTCAGGTGACATTGTAAATAAGAAGCCGGCAGCAGTATCTCCCGTAAATGTGTTTGTCTTAGTGATTGGCTGAACAAGAAGTAGGACTGAGTGGACTTGTAGGCTCTAAAGTTTTATATTATTTTGTTTTTGAGTGCAGTTATGTAACAAAAAAACCCCACCTACATTTGTAAGTTACACTTTCACGATAGAGATTGCACTACAGTACTTGTATGAGGTGAACTGAAAAATACTATTTCTTTTATCATTTTTACAGTACAAATATTTGTAATGAAAATAATTAAAACTGAGTACTATACACTTTATATTCTGTGTCGTAATAGAAATCAATATATTTGAAAATGCAGATGAACATCCACAAATATTTAATAAATTTCAATTGGCATTCTATTGTTTAACAGTGTGATTAATCACAATTTTTTAAAATCATGATTTATATTTCAAATTGCAATTAATTTTTTTTTAGTTAACCGCGATTAAATGGACAGCCCTAGACAAGAGGTGTTTCTTTAAAACAGAATAGCTTAATGCATTAGTTGTTACATGATGAACTACGCCTTGTCCTGGCTACACTATGATTGTTTGCAATGTTGTAGCCATGTTGGTCCCACCACATGAGAGACGAGGTGTGTGGAGTAATATCTTTTATCAGACCAACGACTACTGTTTGTGAAAGAGACAAGCTTTAGAGTGCCCCAGAGCCTGAAGAGCTCTGTGGTGCTTGAAAGCTTGTCTCATTCACTAGCAGAAGCTGGGTCAATAAAAGATATTACCTTAGCCACCTTGTCTCCCTACACTAGGAGCGTTAGCTACCACAATTTTAAACAACACAACCATTTACCCCTAGTATGGGCAAGCCCCCACTGAGTACTCTGTGTCAGCTCTCAAATGTTAGCACGTAATACATCAGATCCCCAGAGACAATATCCCACTTCCAACAGGTGCTTTGCTTTCTATGCAACTGTTACTGGTGTGGCAAATTGTCAGCCCTACTATGATGGGTCTCGCGCTCTCTCTTCGGGGGGGGGGGGGGGGGGGGGGGGGGGTGGGGGGGGGGGGGGAAGGAGGGGAGGGTTTCAGGGCACCCTTTCTTGCCCCTGAACTGGGTATTAACTGCCCCACTAGTGTCCTAGGAGGAGGGGAGTGGAGAGGGAGGGACCCAGGTCCGCCCTCTACTCCAGGCCCCAGTCCAGGGGCCCTGGGGATAGCGGTAAACCACTAGAACTAGCGGTTCCTTCCCCTGGGCTACTTCCCTCTCCTGCCCCAGCTTGTGGGGCTTCCTGTCCTCCCTCTGCAGGAACCAGGTGTCCCTTTACCTAGGGTCTTGGTCTCCTTAGCCCACTGCAGCACTTCTCCAAACTCTCCCCTGCTTCCCTCCAAACTGCTCTCTGCTCCAACACCAATCCACTGTTTCAACTCCTCCTCTTGTCTGATTGAAGCTTTTTTATCATGGGTTTTTATCATGTGACTGGCTTCAGGTGCTGTAATTGGCTTCAGGTGCTTTAATTTATAGCAAACTTTCTTCCCTCTACAGGGAATAAGGCTCCCTTCTAACACTCTCCTGCTGCCCTCTGGCCATGCTGTATCACACTGGGTATTCTGAAAGGAAGTAACTCCAAAATCTAAATAAATCTGTCTGCCCTGAAGCTTCAAGAGTGAGGGACAAAGGGTCCCGTGGTGTTTTGAGCCATGTCTGATCATTCTACCCAACAGCTGCAATAATCAGAAAAGCTGTCTGCATCCTCTCTAGAAGAGGATACCTGCAGATACCCAGCGTCAACGAGGACTTCATTACTATGCAACAGAAAAGCAGCTTCCTGACATCTTTATCTGGGTTTCCAATAACAGAGCAGAAAAATATACCCTGCAAGCAAGAGGTAAACTGAGAATCTCTTATGAAGGTGCTTTGTTTTTTACTGCTGGTGGGGGAGGGTGAAGGAATGGGGATGAGCTGGCAGGGCAGTGTCCCCTGCGCTCACTCAGGTCAGTCCAGTCTTCTCCAAACAGAGTTTTTGCTGCTCAGCTTTTCCTCCGTGTCTTGCCCTCAGCTTGGAGGAACCAATCCGATTTCTCACACACCGAACACTCCCTGCTAGGAGCAGAGCCTGGAAGACACCGATGACGCTGTCTGCCCAGGAGCGGGAGGATTCAGTGCCAGAGCTCCTCGGGTTCAGGAGCTTTCGGACAATAAATCCTGTTAGAAAGCCGCTGCCGGGCTCCAAAAAGCTGCTAAAACTACAACCTAGCTCCCATGCCCCAGGAGCTTCCAGCTGGCTACCTGCCTTTCCTAGCATGGCCAGCTCCTGAGCCATGCATGTGCCAACAGAACAAATGCTTTGTCTCTCTCTAGCACGTCCTCTCTCTCTGAGTGCCTTGTGGGGCCCTCTGACCCTTAGTGAAGCACCACCCCCCTCATGTGGCAGTACCCCCCCACCCTTTTTAGAGATGAAGAGTGTAAGGCACAGCAAAGGCATCCCAGGTATCTTGACTCGCAGCCTTCTGTGCTAAGCGCTATTCCAAGGGGTTATTTTCCATACCATGAGCTGCTATTCCATACCAAGACGACACCCACGTGGTAATAAGGAAAGGGAAGCGGGGGAGGCTTTCAGCCCCCAGGCTGAGAACCCATGTGCTGGGCCATGCCCCAAGCTCTCTCCTTTCTGCTCCCGTCTGATTCATTCAGCAGCATCACTCAGCTCCTTCGCCTCCCCCATGAGCTCTCTGGATGGCTCAAGGAGCAAAAGGAACTGATGACACAGGTGAGTGCCTCAACACTTGCACACCAAGGTGACCAGCAGTAACGGGGCAGGAAATGCTGCCCTGGTCCAGGCCGCATAACATGGGGTTTGGATGGACATCATTGAAATGTTGGAGGGAACATTCCTCTGATTGCAATGAGATCACTACTGCTGTTCCCTGGCCACATTAAGCCAAGAGAGTAGGGAGCTGTACACCCCGAACAGGCCAGCTTGTGAGAGAGACAAGCCCAGATATCAGCAGGGCCAGAGCCCACAAGGCGAGCCCATCCCCCTCCAACCAGCTCCTGGGTTATATATAGTCCGCCACAGTCTGAAATGGAGAAGTACAAGGATCCAGGGGTGAGGGCAACACCACCTCCAGCCTGCTGGCTTGTTTATGCTCTATTCCTGTCACTTTAATCTTGCCACAGACCTGTGAACAAGCAGGAGGGATGGAATTTCATCCCTGGCAGCCTGCCCTCTTTTACGTCATCCCACCGGCATCCCAAGGAATCCCAGAGCACAGAAACAAGGCTGCGCTCCACCAGCCCTCCAAAGACCAGCGGGCACAGCAGCGAGTGGTTGGCTGCCACTCCTGGATGGCACTGGGGCAGAGCATTGCAGCCCCGCTGGTGAATGCCTTGAGCCAGGCGCAGGCCTGGTGTGAGTAAATTCACTGGAGTGAGACTTCACTGAAGTGGGACAAACTACAGTGAGCCAGATCCAGCCCTGGTGTCTGCATCATGAGAGGTAGGTATGTGGATGTGAGGGGTAGAATCAGAGACACCTGTTTCGTCCTTCTAGCAAATACCCCTAGGCCCAGGGTAGGAGGGCTACTTAGTCTATTCCTCCGTTCAGTTTTAAGAAACAAACAAAAGGGTTTCCACCCTTTCCCGGCTCAGATTGCTACACAGATGCCGAGATGTCAGCATTAGGAATGCTACGGGCATCCAGCCTACACTTCCTTCCGCTCGGTTTTATTCCATTACTCCTAGTTCTGCCTTCCTGGGCCTCTAAACAAACCCGCTGCCCCTTGGGCACAGCCGGCATCGAGCCAAACTGTTTGCACTCAGTTCTTTCCTCCCGAGGAGCAGAGCCTTTATCACCCTTCTTCTAACTCCCTCCCACATTCTACACCTGGCATTTTTCTCGCTCTAGGGGCCCAGAAATGATCTCACTAGGGCTGAACAGAGAGAAGTTAGCGCCTCTCCAGCCTGGGATAACACTAAGCGCAGTATCCCATGGGTGCCTGCACCAGAACCACAAAGAGATGGAGCATCACCTCCTGGCATTACCAGCCAAGCTGCAGCTCTGTGCACTGGGGCACGCGGCTCCCCATCCCATTACACATAGTGTCCGTCATCAGCAGTGTTCCAAGCTCCTCCTAATTGAGGATCAGCTGCTCCTTTAATAGACATTTACTGCCTCCCAGATCTCTAGCTTGAAAGAAAAGCACAGTGGCCTCCAGATCAAGGCACACCACTGGGAGCCAGGAACTGTTGAATCTGTCTGCCACTGAAGCACTGTGGCACCTTGGGCAAGTCACGTAGGGACTGATTTTTCAGAGGTGCTAATCACCTGCAGCTCCCATTGATCTCATCTGGAGCTGTGGGTGCTCAGCACTTCCGAAAGCCAGGCCCTTAACCTCTTTGTGGATCAATTTCCCTACCTCTAAGAGCAAGAGACCACCACTTATCATTCCTGCCTTTCAGGAGGCGGCGAGCGTTCATTTTGGTGCCTACAGTGCTTTGGAGATGAAAAGTCTACATGAAAAGTTAAATAAGAACAGACTCAACACTGATCTCTGCGGCCCCCATGAGACACCTCCCCACAACTCCAGTCAGCTTAGTTTGGGGACTGACTCTGGCTTCTAGGGGTACATCTACACTACAATTAAACAGCAGCGGCTGGCCCATGTCAGCGGGCCCAAGCCATCTTCTCAATGGGGGGGAGTCCCAGAGCCCAGGCTCCTGCCTGAGCCTGAATGTCTGCACTGCAGATGTACAGCCCCACAGCCTGAGCTCTGCAAGCCCAAGCCAGCCAATGTGGGTCAGCTGCAGGTGTTTTATTGCAGTGTAGACATACCCTCAGGGCCCTGAGCTTAGCGCCATGCTGGGTGTTTGGAAGTGGTCCCTCGTGTTTCAGAGCACACAGGGTTTTTGAGCTGGATGCCTAGATCACAGCCTCAAAGGCCATCCAGGTGAACTCATCAAGGCTTACTCCTGGCTCTTCCCAGACCATCTGATTATCTGCTCACTCTCCCTTGGACAAGTCCCATGGTCCAAGCATGCTGGGCCCATCTTTACGACCCTGCACTTAGCTGTTCCTCTTAGCGAAAGCTAATGCCTTCCTGCTTGACAACAGCCAGAAATGTTCCACTCTGTTATTATTCTGTAATGGATCCCCTGGCTCCGTTCCCCCTCTGTGCTTCCCAGGTTCATTTCCCCCCATGTTGTTAGGCTGCTGGCTCAGAATCCTTGCAAGAAAGAGGACATGCTTCTAAGCGGGATAGTTCAAATCAATTTCTGGGCCTCATACCTCTGCCTGCAAGGCGCCATGACAGTGGGGCGAGCGACTCCATTAGAAGGCCTTGTAAGTGGGTTGAAAGTTTGCTCAGGGATGAGCGTGGAGCACAGGGCCCTCGCTGGGGAGCCCATGTTAAAGATATACATTCTAGTTCCAAACGACTCCAGTCTGCTCAGGACAAGGGTTAGAGGACGGCACGGGGGAAGACACAGTGAAGGGAGAACACAGCATATAAAACAGAAAAAAGACCTGACTGGATTTTCAGCCCCCAAATAACCTTCACTTCCCTATGTGCTGTGTGAACAACGAGCAGAGCAGAGCACACACCTTGGGAGAACAGGAGCAAGCTCCAAGCCAAGAGGCTGCCTCTAGAAATAGATCCCCAGCTCTCCACATTGAGCTCAATGTTCTCTTTCACCTTGGGGAGCGGGAAGAACCTCACTGCCCCTGGAGCAGCTCAAGCCCTCGCAGAGCGGCCCTCCGTTTAATCCTCACTCCCAGTTAGCTTCCCCAGGGTTTCACTTTGCAGCTCCTCTTGATGAAAGGCATCCTGACTGTTTTCATACATGTCCTTCCCCTCCGCCCCACCTGCCCCGTGCAGTCGAGTCATTCTCCCACCCCCACATTCACATACTCATCCACTCACCTCCTCCCACCCTCAGAAATCCTAAAATGCTAAGTCATCGATGTTTGTAGGGCTACCGAATGGGACAGTCAAAACCCACAAGCCCCACACAATTCTGGGTATCTCTTTGCGGAATTCCCTATTCAGCATACAAACCCATGGCTATTTATTCACACGCACACACATGCTACTAGTCTCAGTTCCTGCAACAGCTCAGGTTCACTATGGAAGTGACAGCGGTATCTCTAGGGCTTAGATCACATGGGTTTAGAGTTCAGTGAGTAAGCAGTATGGGTTTGTGGCAAATGAACTCAGGAGAGTCAGTGGTTCTATTTCTAATCCTGCCAATGACTCACTGTGTGACCTTGGGCAAGTCACTGACAGATTGGGAAACTGAGGAACAGAGAGGGGGCAAATAGGGATGATATTTAGCCCCCCTCCCAGGGGTGTTATGAGGTTAATGTGTTAGTAGAATACCCTGTGATTCTCAGATGGAAGGTGCTAAATAATGATAACAGCAGGTTTCATCAGCAGACATCAAAGCGCTTCCCAGTCTTTTAATGCATTTATCTTCACACCATCCCGTGAGATAGGGCAGTGCTATTATCCCCATTATACAGATGGGGAGCTGAGGCACTGAGACACAGTGAAGTGACATCCCCAAGGTCACACAGGAAGTCTGTGGCAGAGCAGGGAGTTGAACCCTGGTCTCCAAGATCTATGCTAGTGCCCTAGCCCCTGAGCCATCCTTCCACTAAAGACAGACAAAGGGTTATTATTGCAGACTGTGGTAAACCAGGGCATGACAAATCACCAGGAACCTGTCCTAAAGTGTCCTGACAGCTCTGCAAGTGGTGGGAATGAGGCTTGTGTCTGCTGCCTATGCCCCCGGTTGCCATGAGTGGGGAGTCTCTGATAGTCGAAGGGTGTGTCTACACTACAGTGCGGTAGCTCTTGCTGCAGAAAGCGCCTATGCCACAACATCTACGGAAGGGGCTTTTCCATTGCTGTGGCTAATCCACCTCTCTGAGAGATGGTAGCGAGGCTGATGGAAGAAGTCTTCCCTGGACCTACCTGCATCTACAGTGAGGAGGTTAGATGGACCAAACTACATCGCACAGGGTGTGCAATTTTTCACAATCCTGAGCACTGTAACTAGGTTGATCTAATTTGCAGGTGTAGACCAGGCCCTATCCTCTCCCACCCTCCACATTTTTGGATCCTCCTCCCTTATGAGTAGCTCCTGCCTCTGCTGCTGCTCAGAGCTTGACAAGCTACAGCATTACAATGAACATGGTTCTGATCAGTTTCACAGCAGCCTGAAAGATTCGGAATGATGACCGTGAAACTGGCCAGAGTGTACTTCCTGCTCTTGCCCCAGAGGTTTAGCTCTGACAGCAGGGAGACTCTGGAATGGCCTGTCTGCAGGCAACATGGCACCTTTGGAACGTTTTCTTTGTAACCATGAGGACTGAAAGTTTTTGAAGAGACAAATGCTTAGCTTAGGTACCCCCCACCCAGACTTTCACTCGCCAGGGGAAGTTGGCAAGTAGCGTTTTCAAGCCCTGAGGTGAGCATTATTCCCTACCGATGCTACGGCTCCACTACATCTCAGGTGGATACAACTTATGTCACTGAGGGGTGACAATAAGCTACCCCCCTGTGCGACGTAGGTTACACTGACTTAAGCGCTGTGTGGACAGTGCTGTGTTGGCGGGAGAGCGTCTGCACTAGAAGCACTACAGTGGCACAGCTGCATAGGTGCCACTGTGTAGCCATAGCCTAAGCGAATTTAAGTGGTAGCTTGAATGGGTTGGCGCATGTGCAAACACACACACACACACACACACACACACACGGATGTGTCTGTGGGAAGCTAGCTTGACTGTTTTGGGGACTGTAAATTTTCCTTGCGGCGCTAATGTGGCTGAGAAGCAGATCTCACTCAAAAGCAACAACGTCCTGCCCTACACATGAGATAGCCTGCGGGAAATGAACCTTTATTGTAACACGCTGAGCTACAGTATATACTGCCTGGTTCCCCCCAGATCCCTCCCCCAGGTATTCCTATAGCCTTCCTAATACGTCAGCTTCTACTAGAATGGTAGATGTCACCCACTTGTAGCAAGACAGCTAGAGTGCTGCAGGAAGCGACTTTGCCCAATAGGAATTTGCTTGAGATGGCCAATTAAGAATCCTCATCAGTCTGCGCTCCGACACCACCTCCTCTTCTTCTTTCCTGCTGCTGCCTCCCTCCTCTTCCTCTCTCCCCCACACCCCTAGTTAAGAGACAGACAGACAGGAGGTCACAGAGGGGCTTCCCATTCAGCTCTATGAGTTCTACTGGCTGCGTTATTCACTTAGGAGACCCAAGCAGATCCACCCAGGCTGACAACACACCAACTTCATAAACAACTGTTTGATCGGCTCCGTGGGAGGGGAGGGCGTGGGAAGTACCTTCACAGTGCGATCAGGGCAAAGAACTGGCAGCTGGCTGAGGATACACGAACGATAGGGATACTTCTTCTGCAATGCAGGCTGCATGGGCATATTTCTCCCCTCATGATGAGGGAAGAACTACTCATGGTGAGTGGAATTCAGACACATGATGAGCCCAAACCAAAATCCACTAAAGTCAATGGGAGCTGTATGTACATGGCCTTTGCGTCATATTTCATTCTTATCTGGGACTGTATGTGATGTTTAACAGTTCATTCAAATAAGTCAGGTGCAAAGTACGCTTAGAATCAGGAAAGTAACTGACACACCTCATGGAAGTGGTACCTTTGTTATTTCTCAGCAACATCTCCTCCACCTTGCTGGCACATCTTGCTGCTGCTTTACCAGGCAAAAGAGTCGGGCTTGCTCTCCCACAGCTGTACCGGCTCCCCAGGAGTAAAACCTGTTTGTGTCAGCAAAGCAAGCGGCTGTGACTCAAAGGCCTGTGAGGTGCAGAGATGTTGAGTAAGAAGCGGCCAACTGCTTCTCTAGCCATAAATGCCCTGTCAACAGCGCCGTTAGTGTAGGGGGTCTCAGTCCTGGGCTTCTCTCCTGCTGGGATTACTCAGGGGTGGGGGGGATTTTGCAGAACAAATGCTGGCAGCAGATGGCTCTGAAATGCCATTTGTAAGGGAGGGGGAAAAATACCAAGCAAAACCTCCCAAACTCACTTCAAACCCAACCAGCAGTTAATTCATAGTGGATAAGATTCACCCCATGTAGCAGCCCAGCACTGTACAACCAAGTGAAACATAGATCTTGTGGTGGCCCTCTGCAAAGGGGTGAATTTCATGCACTAAAAATTGCTTCTTGGCATGGGAACTCGTTCCAAGCCCACGGGGACAGCAGTTCTGTGATCATACAAAGGTGGAGGATAACAATGCAGGTGTATGCAAGCTGTACACTTGCGTACATGCCTCTAGGGGAGGCTAACATCAGGTACAGGTATGTGCATGTGTGTTTGAGTGGGAGAACTGCAGTGAAACTTCCCCCGTCTGCCCCAAAACTAAATCAAATCCGTACTTGTCCCAATATAAAGGGGTAATAAGAGATCAGTTCTGGATTCAACCCGGTACAGCTCACCATGAAAAAAAAAAAAAATTAAAAAAATCCAGCTTTTATAAAACAGGTAGGCAGGGAGAAGTCATCAGGAACAATCTGCACTCTATAAATAATCCGTGAACAGCAGCTAGGGATGTACAAGGTCAGGTTGCTCTGAAACACTAGGGTTGCGTGGGAGGTAATTATAGCTATTTGGGGGACTGTTAATGCCGACGGGAGGGGTTAATCCACCTCTCCAAGCGGCGGTAGACAAAAGAATCCTTCTGTCCACCTAGCGCTATCTACACCAAAGGTTAAGGTGGTGTTACTATGAGTAGTGTGGATTTTTGAGCTGGGTCAACCAAGTCTGGGTGTTTCCAGCACATGTTTACGTTCATCCAGGCCAACATTCCTTTTCTTTATTATTAGATGATTATTATTAGATGATCATCACCACCACTGATTACATAGATGGGTATAAAACCAACCCAGTTAATTCCGCTATCCTTTTTCCCAACTGCAACACTGCATAGACAACACTGCATACAAAACATGCATGGCATTTTGTAGAACACAGAAAAGATATTGAGCTGCCTATAAAATTGTATTACTTCTCCATCGATAACAGTGCACTTCCAATCCTCCTTTTATACCTATGGAGCAGCCTTTCCTAGAGATCTTTAAAACAGCCTCCATAGAACTGCACATATCCTACCATTTTTGGTAACCCATCTTTACCGGACCCAGTCTGGCTTGTGCACTGCTAAACAAGGCAGCGCTGCCGTAACTGCCAGGGATCTGTGAGCAGCTGCATTCACCTGCCATCCCACACCGTCTCACTTCTTTGTCTCAGCCACCTGTAGTGTCTTGCCTTTTAAACTGTAAGCTGTACAGCAGGGACGGTCATTCACTATACAGTTTGTACAATGCCAAGCAAATGGGGCCCAAACCTAGTTGAGGCCTCTAGACACAACCTAATTTAAATGTCAGATAATGCATAGTGAGTTACACCTAGCAAGGTACAAATATGGCAGTAAGAAGAGGTTCTATAAATACATTAGGAGCAAAAGAAAGACAAAGGAAAGTGTAGGTCCTCTACTTAGTGGGGAAGGGGAGCTAACAACAGATGACATGAAGAAGGGTGAAGTGTTCAATGTACATTTTGCTTCAGTCTACTCTTCACTAAAAAAGTTCATTGTATTTAAGCATCTGGTCACAATTAACATTAACCGTGGGAAGCAACACAAGCCAGAATAGGGGAAGAACAGGTTAAAGAATATTTGGATAAGTTAAATGTATTCGAGTCAGCACGGCCTAATGAAGGTCACCCTAAGGTACTTCAGGGGAACTAGCTGAAGCAATCTCCGAACCCTTAGCAATTATGGGAACACAGAGGATCTGGGGAATTATAAGCCAGTCAGCCTAACTTTAATACCTGGAAAGATGCTAGAACAAATTATTAAACAATCAATTTGTAAGCATCTAAAGGATAATAGGGTAATAAGTATTGGCCGACATGGATGTGTCAAGAACAAATCATGCCAAACCAACCTAATCTATTTCTTTGACAGCATTACTGGCCTAGTGGACAGAGAGGAGAAGCAGTAGATGGGATAGAACTTGATGTTAGTAAGGTTTCTTACACATTCTCATAAGCAAACTAGGGAAATCTGGTCTAGATGAAAGTACTAGAAGGTGGGTCCACAACTGGTTGAAAGGCCATATTCAAAGAATAGTTATCAGTGGTCTGCTGTCAAACTTGGGGGTGGGGGGGGAATGTATCTTAGTGGGATCCTGCAGGTCTATTCTGGGTCTGTACTATACAATATTTTTATTAATGACTAAGGTAATGGAGTGGAGAGTATGCTTATAAAATTTGTGCGTCACTCCAACCTAGGAGAGGTTGCAAGTACTTTGGAGGACAGGATTAGAACTCAAAATGACCTGGACAAATTTGAGACCTGATCTAAAAATCAACAAGATGAAATTCAATAAAGACAAGTGAAAAGTAATTAGGAAGGAAAGGATCAAATGCAAAAAATACAAAATGGAGAAAAACTGGTTAGGTGGTAGTGCTGCTAAAGAGATCTGGGGGTTATAGTGGATCACAAATTGAATATGAGAGTCAACAGTGAGATGCAGTTGCAAAAAAGGCTAGTATTCTGGGACGTATTAATGGGAAGGTCACTTGTAAGACATGGGAGATAACTGTCCTGCTCTACTCAGCACTGGTGAGACTTCAGCTGGAATATTATGCCCAGTTCTGGGTGCCACACTTCAAGAAAGATGTGGACAAATTGGAGAGAGTCCAGGGGAGAGCATCAAAAATGATAAAAGGTTTAGAAAACTTGATCTAGGAGGAAAAGCTAAAGAAACTGGGCATGTTTAGTCTTGAGAAGAGGACTGAGGGGGGGACCTAAGAACAATCTTCAAATAAGTCAAGGGCTGTTATGAAGAGGACAGTGATCAATTGTGCTCCATGCCCCCTGAAGGCAGAACAAGTAGTAATAGGCTTAATCTGGAGCAAGGGAGATGTAGGTTAGATATTAGGAGAAACTTTCTAACTAAAAGGGTAGTTAAGCACTGGACTAGGTTACTAAGGGAGGCTGCAGAATCCCCATCTTTGGACATTTTAAAGAACAGGTTAGCAAACACCTATCAGGAACAGTCTAGGATTTAGGTATAGTTGATTCTGCCTCAGCATGTGATGGGGATAAGGAGGTGTCTGTGTGGAGTAAATGACCTCTCAAGATCCCTTCTTTTCTAGGATTCCATTCTGATATCTTCTGAGTTGCAAAGCTGGTTCAAGGACACCCCTGCTTTATCCTGACGCGATCATAGGATTAATTTGTTATCACTGTGCTTGGAGAGATCCACATTGCTATTTCATGAGACGTTCCCTTTGGACACACTCACTCTACCTTTGACAATTACGTCTGATACCTCCTGGCAAACTGATCTTCCAAAAAGGACACAAGAATGATCTTTGCAGTTATTGCCCAAACGTCAAAATTCTATTCCCACTAAAATAATGGAACAAAGATTCAAAGGAAAGAAAGAAACAATTAACCACTGGGGGAAAGGGGGGTGGGATTTCAGAAGTATAAATACATACCCAACTCCTACTGACTTTCAAAACAGAAGTCAAGAGCCTAACTGGACTTCGTAAATCCCCTCCCTTCCCACAGAGGATAATGAAACATGCCTCGATACTACAGCACACCATGAGCAACAAGCAGCATGGATGTATCAATGATAGATCTTGCCAGACAAATGGGATCACGTTTTATTTTGAATAGTATTAAAGTGTTCGTGGACAAAGGGAAAGTTGTACCTGTAATATAGATGGAGTTTAGTAGAGCATTTGTGGCAGTGTTTCAACAGCTCTCACTCTCAATATTAATTCAAACAGGCTTGAGTAGGAAATCTGTTGCCTACACTAGAAACTGGACCCTAAACAAAGGGGAGCTTTAAATGACGAGATACTGAATTGAGGAGTGTGGTCTAGTGGGGGTTGCAGGAATCTGCGTTAAATTTGGTTTCATCTGACTTCACCAGTGATCTAGAAGACTAGCTTGGTGTGTGTTGGGAAGGTGGTACGTGCAGTACTGGGATCTGTGTTGACTGCTCTCCATGGCATCTGGGAGATGGGCACACTACAGAAACCTAGAGAGATGGAATGTAGATGGGCAGGGCTGCATACATGGCGAGGTATGGAGAAGCGGTGTGTGTAAAAGGAGGGAACGTTGCAAAACAATTCTGGATGGACAGACAGCAGAGCTGACTCGATTGAAGGAGCCACCATGCCTGTATCTCCCATCTGATGACTCGCCAGTAGCAACAGGCAAGGGCATTTGGCTGAGAGGGAAGCAGACAGCGAGGCAGCTGCCTCAGGAAGAGCAGAGGGACTCTTGCTGGAGCTGGAGGGACTTCCTGACTGATAGCTCTTCCCCCTCCTCTCGCTGCCTGTTGCTGTGAGAACAAGGAAGTTCAATGGCTACCAGAGAGGGGAATTACAGGACATGCTCCCTCCACCTGCTAGCCTAGGAGCTCAGTCATGTGCCCTAGTACACTGGGCCTAGTGGGGAGGTGTCCAGCAGATTACAGAAACCGGGCTACATTCTGGGTGGTGGGCTACCACTTCCTGTGCAGGACCAACCAGCCCTGATTCAGAAGGGCTCAGCATGGGGCAGCAAATCCCCCCCCGCAGCCTTTGTTCCCATAGGCTTCATTGTCTTATACGCACACACAAAGCTGTTAGGTGTATAGAAAGGAATGTAACTCAGTCCTGGCCCCTTGGCACGTGAGTCTCACCAGCTTACTCCCCTTTGACTCAGGAGCAATGTGTTAATTACATGTCAGTAAGTGGGTCTTAGGGCTTGTCACTTGTTTCGCTTAAGGGGTGAATTTACACCAATATTGTTTAAGCAGTGCAATCCCCTGTGTGGACACGCTCATTTTAGTTTGAGAAGGGCTTTTGGGGACTAAGCAAATCTAAATAAACCACTCTTAATAAGAAATAAGAATGTCCACACATGGGATTGCACCAGTTTAACTAAACCAATGCAAGTCTGTGTGTAACTGAGGCCATAGTCTTAGGGAGTCCAAAAGATCCTCAACACGCATAAGTTACACACGGGGCGAGGGGTGTGTGTGTCTGGGGCGGATGTTAGTTACACTAACTTCAGCTCACCTTTGAATCTCCATAGTCCAACAGCTTTGCATGGAAGGAGACAATGAGTCTCAGACAAACGGATGCCCAGATACTGTGGACAGAGTCAGAGTCAGCAGAGCCCTTTGGGATCTGAAAATACCTGCACCTTTGGTGAAATAGCCTGAGACGAAAGCAGGAGGATTTCCAAAGTCAGATGTTGTAACATTTCAGTGGGAGTTTCCATCAGGTTCTAGCCCCAGCCAATCAATACAATTCCTTGGTGACTATTTCACACTGCAATAAACATTGGCCTGTTGCCACCTGAGTTTCCCCTCTGCAAGGGAGTCCTGTGATGAGCCCAGAGTTCCTATTTTGCTCACTGACTTTGAGAGGCTGCTGGGGTGATTCAAGGACAGTGACTGCTAAAGAGCTCTATTTAATTAACAAATTCAGCACATGACCCTCTCCTCTGTTGGCACTGGAGTTTTCAAACTTCACCCAACCTGGAGCTGCAGCAGGAGATGAGCAAATTGGAGCTGCCTTCCTTCTCAACACATCGTTGGTCATCAGAGACTAGAGTGCAGCATGCAATGCTCTCTCTCGATCCAAGCAGCCTGGCTGTATTGCATGCTGGGACACATGGTCTTCAGAGATCACATCTCAGACGGGCCACCATGTGCCACATTGCTTGTGAGTCACAGTCCACCCTCTCCTGGCACAGCCAGCAAACCTGCAACTGGGACGGCAGGTGAACACAGCTATTCACAGATCCCTTGCAATCATGGTGGGGCTGTTTTGTTCAGCACGAGAACCGTGGCTGATAAAGAGTCTGTAAGTTCCCAGCTCCTCCACATCCAATAAAAGATCCCTAGAGATCCTCACATCTGCAGACTCCTTTCAGGGAAGAGGAGGGGTTCACACATCACAGAGAATCAGAGGAATCAAGGGGGAAAAGAAGAGGCTGAAACGCAACAAACAGAGCACATCCAATACGAGAGCATGTGGGGCTAGCCTGTGGAGGGTGGTTGTTTCAGGGAGAGATCAGATCAGTAGCAATGAGCTTGAACAGACAGAGAACATGAATCTCGCTATCCAAGGGCTCAATGCAGGAGCAGAGAGGTCCACACAGGTCACTTCTCTAGGAGGAGAATAGAGGGGAGGGCAGCATGAAGAAGAGACTTGATGGAGATCATTGTATTGAATGATCATAGAGCAGCTGCTCTGGTACCTGGAGCTTTCAGAAATAAATAGTGGCTGTCCTCTGGTGCTGATGCAACAAGACTTTGGGATCATGGCCATGCACAGTGCCTGAGGAAGAGCATCCCCTTCCCCTAAAGCAGTAACACTCACAAGTGAGGCTCCTCTAAACTCATTCATACATTAGAAGGAGGTTGGTGGGGGGAGAAGGGGGAGGAGGAAGGCAGGGATATCTCTGCGTATCTGGGGAAGGGCAGGAATAAATCTTCAAGCACCGCTGCTAGGTTTGTGTGAGGCTGTATGATGGGGTGCATGTGAAGAGGAATTATGGAGCGGAGAGGAATTAACATGGTACGTTACAGGATGGAGAACAAAATTCTGCACTTTACACTGTGGGTCATGGATTCCCTGCTGCTAATTTGCATTGAAACAAGTAGCAGATGCCCAGACTAACTCTGGGACAAGAACAAGTTGAAAGGGGGGCAGGACTGTGGCTGGGAGTATGGGCTCTGGAGTGGGGCCAGGGATGAGGGGTTTGGGGTGCAGGAGGGGGCTCAGGGCTGAGGCAGGGTGTTGGGCAGGGTGCAGGGTCCCAGCAGTGCTTACCGCAGTTCCCAGGAAGCAGTCATCAGGTCCCTGCGGCACCTAGTGCACGGGCAGCCAGGGAGGCACCGCATGCTGCCCTCATGCCTGCAGGTGCCGCCTCCGCAGCTCCCATTGGTCGCGAACCATGACCAATGGGAGCAGCGGAGCTGGCACTCGGGGCGGGGGCAGCATGTGGAGCTTCCCTGGCCGTCCATGCGCCTAGGTGCTGCAGGGACCTGATGGCTGCTTCTGGGAGCTGCGTGAAGCCAGGGCAGGCAGGGAGCCTGCCTTAGCCTGGGGCCCCCGCAGTGCTGTTTACTAGACTTTTAACAGCCCCAGCCGGAGCCACCAGGGTCCCTTTTCGACTGGCCGTTCTGGTCAAAAACTGAACCCTGGCAACCCTAAGCTTAATTGACTCAGTCACTCCCGTTCTTTAGAGGGGAAAAAGATGCTTCCATGGGGCAAAGTTAGCACCTTGTCCCCTGGTAAAGCCCTCTATACCGCTTTCGCGCTTCTACTCACACTCTGCGCTGCACTGCTGGGAAGTTTCAGGTCCCCTTCCTGCAAGTGTGCACAAGCCTGAAAGGGAAAACTTTTCTTGAAGATGCACCATCAGCCAGTCCAGTTCCCTGAGCTGTGGTATCTCCTTTGTCTCAGATCAGAGCTCTCTGAGGTGGGGACAGTTGGGCCCATTCAGGCGTTGCACTGGAATGCATTCCTCCTGCTGCCCATCCCATCCACAAGCCTTTCAGATACCGCAGAAGGCAGGAGATTCAGCTCTGCACTGTCCAGACCTGCTCAGTTTCACGTGGCATCTCACAGAAAGTGCAGTGGCACCATTAAGAATTGCAACCTTCCCCCTTCCGCCCTCCGAGTCCATTATGCACAATCTGGGACTCTGCAGAGCCTGTTCAGGGGGTAGAAATCCTGTCCTTTCACTTCCAGCTTTCCACAGGCCTTCAGTTTCCTTCCTGTGGTCAGCAAGCCATGTGGAAAATACAGAGCAGAAAATATGCATCAAGAATTGGATCCTATTTGTGCTTTTCTCTCCTAGCCCTGGCTATGCCAGTCAGCAGATTACAGGAGTGGGCCGAGGGCAAGAAGACCTCCTGCACTGCACACATTGGGAGCACCAGCCTCCTGCCTCCTCCTAGGCGCCCTCAGAAATTCCAGCTGCCATCTGTTCTAACAGCGTTCTGTGAACAGCCTCACCGAAATCTAGATCAGAAACTGGCTGGATTTGGGATTTCCCATCATTTAGTTCCCCACTCCTGATCAGAGTTTCCAGTTCCCTTTTCCCAGTTAGAAGCTCAACACTGGAGTTTGCTTCCTTAGCAAAGCTCTTTGGGGCAGACACTGCCTGGATTTGTATGCACCATGCAGTGCTAAGCAAACTGATGGTAACAAGGAAATAACAAACCATCTTTCACAAAATGGGCTTGGCTGCACACCAGTTTGTTATAGGGTCTGCTTGTGAGCGCGGAGCCAAGCAGGATCGTTTGGGACAACTGGACAATGGGGGGGGGGGGCGGGGATGGGGGGCGCGGCGGCATTCACTGCTGTCAAGACAGCACAGGGAACCAGGGCTGTATTTGCTGGGGCTTGTTACCATAGGGACAGAGATGCAGGCTGGCATGGTTGGCACACATTTTAAAATAAAACATCCAAGCTCTTGGGCTGAAACAAGAACAAAGTTACACGGGCCCAGGCAGAAAAGTCGGGCAGATTCTGGCCTCTGGCCAGCCTGTTTATTATTTGTCTAATGCCATGTTGCCCGAGGCACTTCACAGGCAGGAATATGCAAGGCCTTGAAGGGCTAGCAATCAAATGACACAGCTTCCAGATGAGTTAGGGGAAAGGGCTGCAGCAGGATCCCAGGGAGCGACTCTTCCTGCTTAAAGGGGTAGCACCAAGGACTTATGTTTAGATTTGCTCTCATCTGTTTTGTTCCCATGTTTTGGAAGGCAGCTTTACAGTGGATAGGCTTTGACAACACATTTGTTAAAGGCCACAGATGCAGTTCAGGGGGTTGTGCTTTCCCAGGACTGCCAACCAGAAAAAGCTGGGGGCAGATTTACCCCAAACTCCAGTAAGCCATGGTGTGGGAGGGGAGGCATCAGATTCCAGAGCTCACAGATCCTTTGATATGCAAACTGGCTTTTGGAGCCACAATCACTGCTTGCCTGCAATTAACTCAGTGGGGGGAAGGGGCTCCCAAACAGAGGCTGGTAGCTAAACAGGGGTTGGTAATTAAACAGAAGCCCCACGGCCAGACATGGTTACATCCAACAGAGCAGATCCCAGTGGTCTTAGCTTTAACGTGGAGGTGCCTCCCGCAGAGACTAAAGGGATCTACAGAGCTTGTGGGGCTTTAAAACTGCAGTGTAGATTGTTTGGGCTCAGGCTGGACTCTGGGATCCTCCCCACTTGCAGGGTTCCAGAGACCAGGCTCCAGCCCCAAGCCTCAATGTCCACACTGCCATTTTACAGCCCCGGAGCCCCATGAGCCCAAGTCAGCGGACAAGGGCCAGCTGCAGGTGTTAATTTCCTTGCAGCGTAGACATACCATATGGGCCCCAGCATGCAACGTGCCATCCGGGCTGTTTGGATGAAGACCGAGCACTGCATGCTGTGATGTGCACTCTTCCCAGGCTGCATCTCAGCATAGGTGAAGGTAGCACTATGGTCTGTGGGAGAATTCCATGAGGCTACCTGCAGCCTGAGGCACTTCAGCCTGGCTCCATGAAAGCATAATTAGCACCGGACAAAACTCAGTGCTGCCAATGTTAGGGCTTAATCACAAATCTCATGATATTTGGTGTTTTTCTTAAAGCCCCAGCTCCTGGAGGCAAGTGTTAAGGGGGGAATCTCAGCTCCCTCTTTTTGGAAAAGTCTTCTAGTCTCATGGCTGCAGAGAAAAGCTGGGAAACGTAAACTGAGGGCCCCATGAAGGCTCAGAATCCAACATTTTTTTAAAATCCCATGATTTTTGTATCTGATTCATGATTTTTAGACGTTTGAAGTTGGCAATATTGTGTCAAAGGGGAAGAGGTACCAGCGTGCAAAGCCCAGGAGAGATCTCCTGACTACAGCGCTAACAGCCAAAATACTCCGAAAATCCTGTAATCACAGTTCTTTCCAAGGTTACTTACTACAACACAAACAAAACACACAGAGCGTTGCGTAACACAGTCTACTCACCAGCCCCCACTGGGGTCTCTCCCCTACCCTCTTCGGTGCTTCATTTCCACATAACTCCCACCAGTGCTAACTGGATGGCTAAGGCAGAATAGACTCCCTCCCTCAGTGACAAGAGCATATTCTTCAGGCTAAAAGGTTCTGGAGAGGAAAAGGCATTTTCTAGGTAAGACACGAGCTAATTGCCGTCATTAGAAGTAATATCCTTAATGCTTTGCTATTTCTGGTTTGCACTGAGTCCTCCTGGAGTTACTTACTAGCTGAATGCTTGCTCTCTGCACAGATTCTGAAACGTTAGAGAGGGATAAAAAGCTATTAAACCCCACCCTGTGACCTGTAGCTAGACTAGATGGGCTTTATCCCTGCAATGTAGTCTCAAAGGTTTTCTCCAGTCATGGGGTGAGGCATCTGCAGAAGTCAGGATACATTGTCCTAAAGGGGACCAGAACTAACACAAACCACTTGGTCACTATGAGCTATTACTGGAAATGGACATTCCTCCCAAACAGCCAATGACCATCCACCCAGATTAAGGCGTGAAACAGACTGCCTCATCAACCAGAATGGGGGGTGGGGGGGGGGGAAGGGAAGGGTTCCTGGTACAGCATGTACTGTACATCTAGATCAGTGTTTCCTAGGCACAGACATACATATCAGCGTTGGGCTTCAGGTCTGTGTAACGGGCACTCTAAGCTCCTCTTTCCCCCCCATATATGACCCCAGTACATTCCTCACTACTTGTCCTCCATTCAGTTGCGAGCTCTGTAACCAGCAATGGACTGTGGGCTGCCCACAGTCATATTCCAGATTCTCTGTGTGGCATTTACATCCCCCAGCGGACATGCTTTTGGGTAGGAAGAAGCAACATGCAGTGACACTCAGATCTTAGTGGGTCAGGAGCCAAATTAGCGATCAACATTACCCATAAGAGCCACGGCAGTGTGAATTTATTGTTTCATTTACTATAACACTGTATATTCATATTTAAATAGTGTAATGGGAAATATTTCTGTTATATATATTATTCTTACAGCAAAATGACTGACCAAGTATTATTATTTTAACAACTATAGTTGGTTAATAACATAGTAAAAGTATTTTGTTTGGTTAATAATTATATCACACCGTGTTTTACTATCATGCTGCAGAGAGCCGCAGGAGACACATTAAAGAGCCACTTGCAGCTCGTGAGCCTCTGTCCGAGTATCACTGGCTTAGTAGTTGGAGCAGGGGTCTGAAGGACAGCAGAGTGAGTCCTAGCCCTGGCTCTGTCTTGGTGTACAATGGTGGGCAAGTCCTTTACCCCCATGCCTCAGTTTCCCCACTTGCAAGACAGGAATAATACTTAACTACCTTTGCAAAGTGCTTCAAGACTCTTGGAGGCTCTAGAAGCGTTGTTATCCTCCCCCTACCCTCCCCTATCCTCCCCCTGTTGTTATCCTACCTCTACATATCTGCCTGACCCCAATCTTGGCTTGTCCCCAGCTGCTGTCAGTTGTCACAATGCTACATGTGGGGAGAGGCAGGTCTCCCAGGTGGCCAAGACCCATTCCACACACAAGCTTTATAGAGCAATATCAACATCTCAAATTGTACTTGGAATGGAAGAGGAAGCCAATGTCATATTCGGGGAAACTGGTGTAATGTCCCCTCTAGCTAATACAGCCACATTCTGTGCAACCGGTCCTTTCAAGGCCAGCCCCATGCACAGCATAGTAGAACAGTCCCATCCACAAAGCCAGAGGCAAGGATAGACAAACTAGGGAATGGATGCTACTATAGATGGAGATATTATAGGTTGATGCATAACTGGTTGGAAAAACATTCCCAGAGAGTAGTTACCAGTGGTTCACAGTCAAGCTGGAAGGGCATATCAAGGGGGGTGGGGGGTGTCTCACAGGGATCAGTTCTGGATCTGGCTCTGTTCAATATCTTCATCAATGATTTAGATAATGGCATAGAGAGTACATGTATAAAGTCTGAGGACGATATCAAGCCGGAAGGGATTTCAAGTACTTTGGAGGATAGGATTAAAATTCAAAGTGATCTGGACAAACTGAAGAAATGGTCTGAAGCAAATAGGATGAAATTCAATAAGGACAAATGCAAAATACTCCACTTAGGAAGGAACAATCAGTTGCACACATACAAAATGGGAAATGACTGCCTAGGAAGGAGCACTGTGGAAAGGGATCTGGGGGTCATAATGGACCACAAGCTAAATATGAGCCAACAGGGTAACATTGTTGCAAAAAAGCAAATATCATTACGGGACGTATTAGCAGGAGTGTTGTAAGCAAGACGTGAGAAGTAATTCTTCCACTCTACTCCAGTTGAGGCCGTATCAGCACGGAGTAATGTGTCCAGTTCTGGGCACTACATTTCAGGAAAGATGTGGACAAATTGCAAAAAGTCCAGGGAAGAGCAACAAAAATGATGAAACATTGAGAAACATGACTTATGAGGAAAGATTGAAAAATTGGGGCTGTTCAGTCAGAGAAGAGAAGACTGAGAGGGGTAATGATAATTTTCAAGTACATAAAAGGTTGTTACAAGGAGGAGGGAGAAAAATTGTTCTCCTTAACCTCTGAGGCTAGGACAAGAAGAAATGGGCTTAAGTTGCAGCAAAGGCAGTTTAGATTGGACATTAGGAAAAACTTCCTATCTGTCAGGGTGGTTAAGCACTGAAAAATTGCTGAGAGAGGTTGTGGAATCTCTCTCATTGGAGATTTTTAAGAGCAGGTTAGACAATCACCTGTCATGGATGGTCTAGATAATATTTAGTCCTGCCATGAGTGCAAGGAACTGGACTAGATGGTCTCTCAAGGTCCCTTTGAGTCCTACAATTCTATAACTGTGGCGAGTACTCAGAGAGACAGAGATACATGAAAAAAGGTGCTTTTATCCTGCAGCCATGGTGGTCAGTCAGGGACCCAAAAGCACCCACAGATTGAAAACCTCCCTCAGTGAAGGGGCAAGAGCTACTTTCACTATAGCCTCCACACTACTGACACACCAGCATCATCTGTCCTACCAGGGCTGAGCTTCAGCCCACTCACTTTCATTCAAGTCTAGGGTACTGAGACAGCAAGGACACTGCACTGTACAGGTCTTTTGTCTGTCACCAGGAGGAGGTCATCAGCCAATGAGACCAAGCCTGACAGCTGTTCCTTCAAGGGAAGCAGACACCTTGCCCTCCTGCAGGGAAATGTCAACTATCACAACCAACAAATGGTCCAACCCAACTCTTTTTAATTTTACTTGCTGTCAGGGGCATAGGTACATCATCACTCCATTAGACAGCATGAAATACTCCCCCTAGTCACAACCAGGTTCGGTCCCTCCAAGTGATATGGATCTACATCATGCTAAATGCAAAGGATAAGATGCTATGACCGTCACTTGTGTAATTTATCATTGAGAGGGGGGTCATATGGGATAGCTATAGGTATCAGCTTTTCATCAGGAATATGGTTTTATGTTACAATATTTCTGCAGCTACAAAAGTAAGATTCCACTGATTACATACATACATATTTATGCATTCTAACCCCACTAAGTATAGTCCTGAAACTGTAACCCAGGGCATGTCATGCAGGTGCAAAGGTATCCCAATTTGGATCTGACTGTAGAACGAGGGCTTTAAATTATAAGCTCTTTGAGGCCAGGGTTATGTTTATTATTTTTCTGTTTAAATGGAGCTAGAGAACTAGTGAATAATACATACTTGACTGTTAGAATCTCCACACAGAAGGGACTGGTACTTAGATAAATGGGAATACCATGTGATTTACATTTTTAAATGCTAATGGCAATAAAATCAAAGAGGCAATTTAAGCCAAAGCTCTAACACTTCTTGTACAGTTCAGCCCGTTAGTGGGATGGAGACACAATGTTGTTAAGAAAGCACTAACTTCAGAACCAATGCCATCGGTATGAAAACTGCCAGCCAATCACATCAAAGTTTCAAGAGCCCCACAAGGCTCTTGGATGTGCCATTCATGCCCCTCAGAGTCTTCATCAGCTCCCCCTTACCTTTCAAAAAGGCCATACACATGTAAGTTATGTTATAATTCAGCATCAAAAATGTCATTTTAAAAATATTAAGCGATTTTCCAATACAGTGCGGTCAGAAGGGTCATGAGATGTCCCCTAAATACTTTTATTTTATTGCTCACTAAAAATTCAAGTCTTTTAGTATTTTGTTTACTATGTCAAAAGAATAAATTGCATCCAGAATGACAAATCTGAACAAAGCTGGGTTTCAACTCCAAGCCATTTAATAATACATAATACTGTGCACATATCTGGTACTGTACATGGCTCAACATTAGCTAATTCATCCCTGGGGAGGGGAGGGGAGCAGGTCAACACCATGAGATGATGACCCACATTAGCACACCATGACTTGGAATAAAATTAGACAATGTTGCTATCATTAATGGAAGGAGGGAGGTCAAAATGCACAATTCTCAAGTCACAACAAACAGGAATGGAGGCAGCTCAGGATTCACACCCCAGCTCTGCTGGTTGCCTCCTTTGCTTTTAAGACACCTTTTTATTTATAGCAGAGCAGCAGGAGAAAGACACCCTGGAAGAAAGTGAGGAGGAGGAGGAGGTGGTGGTGAAGCACTAGTGAAAGGGGTGGGGAGAAGTAAGCAAGTAAATAGCTGAGGTCAGCATGCAGCAGATAAAGAGTTTAGCAGGTGTAATCTAGCTTAAGATAAAATAATTTCCTTGCACCCTTGCTTGGGCTGAGAAGAATAGTTGCCCCATAGAGTCCAAACCAGACAGAGGAAAGCATCTCCGGTGCCTTGGAGTCAGGTCTCTGACAGAGATCCCAGCTGACCCAGCTGTTTGTTAGCTGCACTCACATTGCCTCAGAGCCTTTTCAGTCCAGCCAGGCACCATTAAAAGGATCACACTGATTGACAGACAATAAGCCACTGGACAGAAGCAAGGAAGTCCTTTAGTTCCCTGAAGAGGCAGGGTGGATTCAACTTTGACTGAGGAGGATGATGGTGGATTTTGCCTCCAGAGCCTGGATCTTCCAGGCCTCTCTCCCAGGAATACTGTTGCAGTTTGAAGGGCTGCTACAGAGCCATCTACAAAGAAGAGCCGCTCTGGAGTGGGACTGTAGCATGAAGTAACTCCCCTCAACTACACCTTCCGTCAGGGAGAAGGAGACTGCAGCACCATGAACCAACATCACATCACGCTACCCCACCCTGCCAAAAGGGGAGAACAATAAAGAAGCACTCAGCCTCCTCTTGCCATCTTGATACACACACACACCCTGTCAGTGAAACCTGGATCAATCCTAACATCCAGCGTCAGTAGCATGAAAATACAACGTTTCCTCCTTGGCGATTTGCTTTTGACATTGGGGGAGAGTCAGGGAACTGCAAGGAGACAGAGCTGGGCCAGGTAAAATAAATAAATAAAAAATTTCGCTACAGAAATGGTGAATGAGTCATTGTGTTTATTGCGATGAGGCTAGCGTGTGTCGGCGGGCAGCCCTGGATACCCTGTATCCTAGCCTCTGAGCCCGCTGCCGGGCTCCGCAAAGGGCGGGGCGGGGGAAATCACACAAGAGGCAAACAGGGCATTTGCAGGAGCCACCTCCCTAGCGATCCCGCTTCTATTGTTCCGGAGGCGGGCAGGCAGGCTGAGCGACACGCACCCCCACGGATCTATTGGAAACCGATCCTGGAGCGGGGAAGGAGAGAGCCCTTCCCACGGGCGGGGAGAGGTGCACACAGAGAGGGAGACATTCACATTTCCAGGCGGCCTTGGAGACAGGTTCTTGGAGCTGCTGCTGCAAAGGGAAGAAAGGCGAGGGGCGGAGGGAGGGGAAAGGAACGAGCCATTGCAATGCAGTGTCTGCCGGGCGGCTCACTTACCCCAGTGTCAGACACGGACCGGCTCCCCACTCCTTCTGCTGGACTCCCCAAGGGCTCCAGCTGGCCCCTCCGAAGCAGGGAGGGCGGCACCGCACCGCACTCGCACACGGGAGGCACCCCGGCCCCACACCAGCTAAACCGCCTGCTCCAGCCTCCGCCTGGCTCAGCTGGAAGAGCGAGGAGGAGACAAGGAGCAAGGGGGCGTGGCCTCTCCCTGCGCAGGAGGAGGTGGCGGCGGTGGTGGGAGGAGCTATTCCGGCGCCGCTCGCCAGTGGCTGATGCGCATGCGCCTCCCCTCAGGCGATCGGATCGTTCCTCTATTTGCCCACACAGGCTACCCCTTTTGCGCATGCGCGCTGGGGATCGAGCCGGGGAGCCTGCGGCCTGTGAGTGACTGGGGGGCGCGGGGCGCCCGCCGGCCCCCTGCCATGCGCGGAGGGCGGGGTGGGGGGAGACCCGGACTCCTGGGTTCCTCGAGTGACCTTGGCCCGGTGCCCTGCGCCACGCGGGGCAGCCAGAGCCCGCGCGCCCCGGCCGGGACCCCGCCGCGGGCCGCTCTCCGGGCAGGGCCGGGGGACCGGGCGGCTTCCCAACCGGTGCGGGGCGCTGCGATGTCGGGGCGCTGCCCGGCCGCGCGTGGCCTGGGGCGGGCCATGGCCCGCTGCTGCTGCCACCCCGGAGGCTGCCGGCGTGGTGCACAGCAGGGGGCTGGGAGGGGGAGACGGGTCTCGCCATGTGTCCTAAAACAAATCATAGAACGAATCATAGAATATCAGCGTTGGAAGGGATCTCAGGAGGTCATCTAGTCCAACCCCCTGCTCAAAGCAGGACCAATCCCCAATTTTTGCCCCAGATCCCTAAATGACCCCCTCAAGGATTGAACTCACAACCCTGGGTTTAGCAGGCCAATGTTCAAACCACTGAGCTATCCCCTTCCTCCTTCCCCACCCGAGGCCACCCCCGAGTCTTGCTGCATCTTCCTCTGCCCACCGCCCTGTGCACCCTCGTTTTCCTGTAGGTGCAGCGTCGCTGTAGATCGGGGTAGTCAGTTATTTTTTTTGTCCAGGTCCAAATTTCCAGACTCCAGGGAAAATGATAACGATAAAAAAAAAGTCAATGACAAGATTGTTCAAAAGTGTCCGGTGGTCTGGATTTGGCCAGCGGTCCACCTATTGACTGTCCCTGCATGGTCTTCTAGCCTGTCCCCTGTAAGCACAAAGTCTCTGTTTTCCTTTCCTGTCTCAAGAACACATTCACAAAAGGAAACTGTACTAAACTCTGCAGCCTCTCTAAAAAGAAAAGGCGTACTAGTGGCACCTTAGAGACTAACCAGTTTATTTGAGCATAAGCTTTCGTGAGCTACGGCTCACTTCATTGGATGCATGCTCACGAAAGCTTATGCTCAAATAAATTAGTTAGTCTCTAAGGTGCCACTAGTACTCCTTTTCTTTTTGCGAATACAGACTAACACGGCTGCTACTCTGAAACCTGCAGCCTCTCTGTTACACCTGTCATGGCCTGCCCTTGTAACCTTTCTGGAGCTCAAGGGACACTTAACTCAGGTTTAGATAGGGCTTGGTGAGGCCATCCTGGTTATTCTTTTGTATTATACTAGTGCCTCCAGTCCCCAACCAAAACTGGGGGCCATTATTTTAGTACTGTACAGACATAATAATAGCCAATCCCTGCCTCAATGAGCTTACAGTATAACTAGAAAAGTCAGCCAATGGGTATGTCTAGGCTAGACCCTTTCAGTAGTCTGGCTGGGATACACCACGTGTATTACAACTTACAAAATTTGTTCTCGAGAACATAAGAATGGCCATACTGGGTCAGACCAATGGTCCATCTAGCCCAGTCTCCTGTCTTCTGACAGTGGCCAATGCCAGATGTTTCAGAGGGAATGAACAGAAGAGGGAATCATCAAGTAATCCATCCCTGGTCTCCCATTCCCAGCGTCTGGCAAACAAAGGCTAGGGACTTTACTCTTAAGGATCAACAAAGGGCAATGTTTCTCAACCGATGCGACCTTCGGGAAAGTTGTTGAAAATGTTATTGCAGTCTAATACAAAGAAAAGCTTGCTCCCTCACTCCTGGCGCACCTTTCAGGGTCCAGTATACCTCCCTCCCCAAATATTATTTATGTTTAGTCTTCTTAGCATCAATGCATTTTTACTCTTACAGTAAATGAATAGGAGTTCTAAACATCATTCCCCCCCCCCTCCCCAGTAAGGGGTCACCAGCCTGAAAGGGTGAGAAACATTGGCCTCAGGTAATTCATAGAATCATAGGGCTGGATCTAGACCATCCCTGACAGGTGTTTGTTTAAACTGCTCTTAAAAATTGCCAATGATAGAGGTTCCACAACCTCCCTAGACAATTTATTTCTTTGCTTAACCACTCTGACAGGAAGTTCTTCCTAATGTGCAACCTAAACCTCCCTAAGCCCATTGCTTCTTGTCTTAGCCTCACAAGTTAAGGAGAACATTTTTTCTTCCTCCTCCTTGTAACAACCTTTGGGATATGCAGAGTTAATTAGGTTGAGAAACGTCTATGCCTAAACTCTGTACTGTTTTCTTTTTTACTTCAACATTATCTTAATAAAATTATTAAATCCGTTCTGGTTAGCTTAACTTGGGTGTGAGCAGCCACAGTGCAAAGCCATACCCAAGTTACTGTGCCCTCCCTAGTGCTGCACTCATCTGGGTGTATCAGTAGGACTTCTGGGGCCATGCCACATGGTTCTTTGTGCTGTAGTATGCTGAGCCTGTCCAGTTCCATCCCGGTGAATTGTGGAAGAATTTTTCTGCCCTTTGGAGGGAATTATGAGAAGGCATCAGAGGACTGTCAGCGCTCAAATGATTTAGTCCTCCCTGCACTATGTGTGAGCTATCAGCCTGAATGAAGATGGAACCCAAATTCTTATTCATACCTCCAGCTGTGCCAGCTAGCCTGTGTTGAAAGCACCACCAAACTTTGGGAGACAGGATTCTGTATGTTGATAGGAGGGGATTGGGGCAGCACCCATGTAAATGCCTGGGCCAACTGCAGTGAAGACATACCCACAGGCAGTTAATGTAAGGTGGTAAATGTCTGGTGAAGACAAGCACAAAGAAGCTAAGGTGAAATGGACGAAGACAGTTTTACATCGAGATAGCTATTTCTCAGTAAAATCCCAGTGGAGACAAAGCACAGATAACGTTTACCTTGATAGGTTTCAGAGTAACAACCGTGTTAGTCTGTATTCGCAAAAAGAAAAGGAGTATTCGGATGCTGATGAAGTGAGCTGTAGCTCACGAAAGCTTATGCTCAAATAAATTGGTTAGTCTCTAAGATGCCACAAGTACTCCTTTTCTTTTTGCGTTTACCTTGATGTAGCCAGTAGAGGTCAGCCCTATACCCCGACCTGGGATTGGCCTCAACTAGCTACCTTAGGGTAAAAACTAGGTTGGTCTGCACCAAGATTTTACATTGAGACAGCTGACTCAGTTAGCTATCTCAGGTAAACAACCTCCGCCCCCTTTTGCTATGAAGACAGCCATGGTTGGATAACAGGTCAGTGGTAGCACTAGGAATAGACCCAGTCTTCTGACTTCCTGTTTGTCCTGTCCACTAGATCTCACTAATCTTTAAAAGAGATAAGTTTGTTTTGAGATTTGAGGTGTATATATGTGCATGTGCACACTCTGTGGGGACTAGAAAGCAAAATCCAGTTATGCAGGTTAATGTTTGGATTAGTTTGCACTCCCAAAAGATTTTAGTGGGAATTTTACTATGAAAAGGTTTTCAGGCATCTATAGCACTAAAAAGAAAGGCCTGAATTTCAATTTGGAACACTTCAGTGTCTTTATTTTTTTCTCTGGTTAATTATGATCCTGAGAACCAATTCCAAATTCTTGTGATTCTCTTGGAAACTATGCAAAAGTAGAATTGTTCCTTCTTAAAACACAGGTATAATGAGTTTCTATTATTGCCTTGAATCAATAAATACTCTGGTTAGTAACCAGTCCTATTACTAAAACTTGAATTCTAGAAGAATTAAGTCCCTCTGTGTGAGTTTTGGCCTCTATAGTGTGTCATTAATGTAAAACCAATTATGCCTTTGTAATGAATATCTCCTGTGTTTTTAACACACACAAGCTCTAAATCACATCTCTTTCTTTCTGAAGAAAAACTCTGAATCGGTTGAGCCCCTGTAGCTCACAGTTGGCTCTTGTAGAGCAGGTTGGCAGACATTCTATAAATAAACCCATACACTGCTGCTGCAGGTTCGGACATTTGCATAGTGCATATCATCTTGAGTTCATTGCCTTCATTTTAATGATGAATGAAGAACTCATTTCAAATCTGTACATCCTAGTGCCCAGAATTTGACTTTTTTTCAGTCTCAGTTTGAAAGAATGGTCAGGCTAGACCCTGCTAAACTGACTATTAAGATAAGATTGCTATAATTAAGAGTGCGAAAGATGTTTTCCCCTGGTTTTTCTGTTGTGTTTTGTGAATTTAACAGCAATTTTGTATTTAGTTGGTTTCAGTGTTTGCCCTTTCACCTAGCAACAGGGGACAGGAAAAAAGTTATAAATAGGAAAATGTGACTGTGAAACTACAAACATTCCCCGGGGACTTGGAAGCAGGTGGTTAACTCATTTTTAAAACTGACTAGATTTCAAGTTAATTGTGTCCCTTAAAAGTGGATGTTCTGGCCTTTTGTTTTAAAATTTCTTTTAATCCTATAGTGACCTAATGTGCCATTAGTAAACAGTTTTGCAGAGTGCATTTCCAATTTGTCTCTGGGTGCTTTTATTACTTGAATTGAGCTATAGAAATGTATGTAGTGATCATGGTGACTGTCTATACAAAGTACCCCTGCAATGGGCATTAAGGTTTTATCACCCAAAATGGAGTTGACGGGGGAGGTGGTCTTGCAACATGTCGCTAAAGTGTGTGGGGGGGAAGCCACCTTTCCTGTTGGCAGACTCACAAATGAAATTAAGAGAATTTGAAGACTCAAGTCTTGTTTCCCATGTGGTTTGAGTCCTGAAGAAGGTACTCAGCAACTTGTGGATTGTTTGGCTCCCTTTGGGAGTAAACACGCATGGTCACTGCTATTATTTTAGTGGTAAGATGTCCTCAGATCATACTAGTTAACGAGGCAGCCCGTGTGTGTTAGATAAAATATTCTGGGTTGGCTACTTTCTGTTCGGTGGAGTGGAGTATTCCAGAACTGCAGTGTATTTGCTTCTGTTGGAAAACACTTACATTTGCAAGATTAATAAAACACATCTATATTGCCTAGTGGAGAGGGGGAAAGGTGAGCTGGGAGTTTTAATACGACGCTTGAAAATGATACAGTGCATAAATAACCTTCAGTGGTTTGTGACCAATGAACAGTTCCTCTTCCTGTGCAGTGTTTGAGCTTTGTGTAAGTCCGCTGAAGGCCTGTTGAAGTGGGGAGAATGCTGCAATACACTTGAGAATGGAATGTTTACTGCAGTGGGTTATTACACATTCAGACTTATCAGGAGACTAGGAATTGTCACTTTGGTGAGCGAATATTTGATTAACTTGTTTTTTTTTTTTTTTTTCTCCCTAAAACTTATTCTGAAAAAAAATTGGTCAGATTGGGGGAAGATGGGTAAAAGAGCTTCAAGGTCCTGGATTTACAGAGTTGGACCCTCTCAATATGAAATAAGTCATTGCTAGAGTTTAGCTGCAGCCATGTGACCTAAATTAGGACGGATTTAACGTGTAGTCATCGTTTAAGTGCTCTAGACATGTTACTGTGTTGCAGTGCCATGATCGTTTCTGTGACAAGAAGCACCTCTTGTCATATAAACTCTATACTGCATGAAATTGGCTTTTGGATTGGTGGCTATCTCGAGTCTTAGTTTTGGTTAGTGGCCATGACAAAGATGGTACAAATGTTAGTCTGCATGAAAACTGGCCTCTTCTGTACTAGCACGAATGAGTCAACAATCAGAAGAATGTTAATATTTAAATATTAAACAGTAATATTCTCTTTCCTTTCTCCAATATTATAAGGCACCCTCATGTGCTGATTGGGCAATCGCAACTACAGATGAGTGGCTCTTGGAAGTGCCCAAAGAAATAATGATTGCATTGTATAAGGCTTGAGAGAAGCTGGGAAGAGCCTCTTACAAATGCACCACAAAGCACCAAAACATGTCCAGAAATGACACTGGAAAGCAAACTTAAGAAGAAAACTAAGTTAATTTGTTGTTCACACATTTGCGGTTACTGCTCTAATAGAATGTGCCAGATGCTGTCGACTCCTCTCTGGTCCACTTTGAAGATTTGCCAGCATGTGGTAACAGCTCTGTGGAGTGTTGAAGTGTTCTGTGCTGCAACTGGTGGGATGGATTTTAGTACTTTATAATGACTGTTAAACCAGCATTAAACCAGGCTTTTAATACTTAGCATTCACATACCGCCATACAGACAGTAAAAAATTAATCTGCCCCTTGGAGTTAAGATGGAGACACTAAGGCAGAGAGGATAAATGACTTCTTAAAGGCTACACAGAGTATATTGGAGCTGGGTCTAAACTTGGGAGTGTCTAGCACCCAATACAATAGACCAAAAAACGGGTCTGGGCTCTTGCTGCCAGTGGTCTAAATTTTCATTTCCTTGGGAAGTTTGGAAATGCTGATGTTAGTCAAACAAATTGAAGATCTGATTTACTGTTCATACAGTATTAAGTGCAAAGTGTGTTTCACTGCATGAGCTGAATTGTGGGGCTATTTCAGCTCAAAGGGAAAGTTAAGACTAGCAGAATGTGATGGGGAAGAGGGGATGGAAGAGTTTCTCAGCATTGCTATAAAGATGGAATACTGATCACACATAGTTCTTGAACACTGTCCACTTTAACAGAGCAAAAGCTATCTTGTGTCAGTGACTGTGTAATCTCATTCCACACAGAAGATTTGGGGTTAGAAATATCCAAGGGCTTTTTATGAGTCAGTGAAATGCTCAGTGTTTTCCAGGAGTTCACCACCGATGACAATTTGTGGGAGAAGGGGGGCAACTTGTGCTGGGGCAGGCTAGTGGAGAACTTTAGTCTTCTCAATGTTGAGGGAAAATCCCAGGCTATGATAGGCACCTGAGAAAAGATCTGGACTGCAAGTCACCCTCAGTGTGCACGAGGATAGCACTGTCGTCAGCATACTGAAGGTCAGTAATAACAGTCCTGGTGACCTTAGTTTTAGAATGAAGACACCACAGTTGAAGAGCTTGTCGTCCATGCAGTACTCAATCCCAATTCCAGAAGAAAGGTAACGAGTAAGAATCAAGATCACAGCAAGATAGATGAAAAAAGGTTTTGGGCAATAACAGCCCTGCTTAACACCAGTCATGGTAAGAGGACCGAGGAAACGCTACAAGGACACCCTGGAAGTATATCTTAAGAAGGGAGGCATTGACCCCACAAATTGGGAAGAGCTGGCTGCCAATAGACTGCTATGGCTTGCATCATACATCAAGCCTCAGCCCGTTTGAAGAGAATCGCCTTGCTCAAGAGGCTGAGAAACGGCAGAGGAGGAAGGAAAGGGTACAGCATCCCGGCCAGCAGTTGTGCTGTCTCAACCACCTGCCGTATATATGGAAAAACCTGTAGAGCACTGATTGGACTCCTCAGCCATCTGAAGTCTCATCAATGACTTTTTTCCCCTGGCAGACATCATCCTCATTTGGAAGGATAGCTGTTGCTGACGAATAGCAAATTTAGAGTTTAAGTAGACAGCATGGTACAGGAAAGGGGCAGACAGGCACTGGTATTTCTCATTGATGCCATCTGTCAGAAAGATCCATGGCTTGCCTTAGACACAGGCTCTGGAGGTAGTGAGAGTAACATGTAAACACTCAAGTATGTGCTTAGTTTTGCTTCCATTAGTAAAATAAAGCATATATAGGAGTGTTAGCAAAACTGAGGACAAAGTCTGTCTCTTCACTGCCGGGAACGTTGTGCATGTTTAGGGTGAGGTAACTGAAGCTATCTTGCTGTAAAATCCTAATGGAGTCAAGGCATAGGTAGTCTTAACCTTCATGTAGCTAGGGAAAGTTACTGTATCTCCCTGCCATAGTTGAACTTGCCTAGCTACATAAAAGTAAAAACTACAGAGTCTTGTTTTCGCTAGTATTTCACAGTGAGATCGCTAATATGTATTAGCGCTCTTGCTATAAAAACACACCTTTTTTGGCAGTGAAGATGGTCACCCTAGGAATAGTGGAGGGGAACTCGGGCAAAATGTTAAGAAATATTGCTAATTTATTCCAGGTTCTGTTCTCTTCTTCTCTCCCCCCCCCCCCCCCCCGGCGCAGTTTTCTTTTGTTTTTTTCTTTGCCACAAAAAATACCGCACTTCCAATGTGGTAAGCCTCTTATTCAAAACCTGCCCATGTGAGGCCACTTGCAGCACAGTTAAGAATACATGCTGTATTGTGTGAGTTTTGGTGCAGAAGTGCTGCGGCAGGTTTTTTCAGATGGTCCTTAAAATGTGCCAGTATGTAAAACGTGGCCCCAAGGTTATCAGAACTGGCTAAAAGATAAGTGGCAACTGTATTTTAATGGTTACTTCAGGAAGGAGAGAGGCAGAAGGGAGCCTTGTTGGAAAGAGTTCAGTTAATCTGTATGGTCATAGGTACAAAGAAATAGAAGCACCTAAAATATAGGCCCTGGAGAAAGTCAGGGAATCTAGTTTTGATAACATTTTGGTATCTGATAATTTCCTGCCCAAGTCTTTACAAAAGGCTATAATGAGGTTGGAATGCCGCAAGGAGTTAAGAATAGCAATACTACTCAAAGCTGTGGCTCCAGAAAGAACTTCTTAGGTTACAGGAGATTGTTTCCTGTGGGCACCGCAGGCGGGGAAATATTGCCTGAAATAGTATTGGGGTCTAGAAACAAGCTGAGGAATGCCTGCTGCTTGCTAAGATTTGGAGCACCATTGATCAGTGGCAGTTGGAGCTTCTTCATTCCTTTCATGTTCTGTGGTGACTTGCCTCCTGCAATCCACAAACCCAAAGAATTTATATCGAAACCTGCGTTAAAGGAAACAGAATTTTCTTTGGCCGTTTTTTGGAGAGAATTTTAGTAGCTGTTAATGGTCGAATAAAGTCTTACATAGTGACTATGTTCTTGCCGTGCGTGCCCACAATTCCCAAAATAATGGTTACATGGCTTGCATTAAGAGGGAAAAGGCACTAAAATGGTATATTTCCCCTTAAGTAGAAAACTGCACGGCAGTGATATTGAACATGCTGCCTATGCTTTATGTCTGAGTTGTACTGACTGTCAGATTCAAACAAGGACTGTTGCTCTGGTTTGTACAATGCTGAGGATGCTGTCAGCACTCAAGTAATGTATGCCCAGCAGTGCAATGTACTATATATCCCAGATGTGTCTTTTGGGGTCCAGTGTATGATTTACCTTTTTTAAAAAACTGAAATCAGCACTATCCAATATCCAGAATCCATAATTCTCTTGTTTCTCCTGCAGGGCTTGTTACCAGAATCTCAATGGCTTTCTTGAGTAGGCGACTGGGCTTGCTGTTAACACAAGTAAACAGAGTGGTCGAGCAGCGGCACTTCAGGTACTTTTCAAATACTGCGAGCAGCCTTTAGTGAATGCCTGTTGTTGTTGTTGTTGTTGTTTTTAAACGGACTGTTTTTTGTAGGTCAAACACAAAAGGTCATGATTCTAATTCTGTAAAAACGGTGTAAGAGAAAAATTGTCATTACAGTCCATGAAAAGCCATTTGTTACTGTTGCCAACTGAGTGAAATGCAGAAAAGATAACAAAAAGCCCCATGTGGTGAAAAGTCAGTTACATGCTTAGAATTCTTCTAGTGTTAATTGTCTGGTGTTTAGACCAAAAAATAATTTTAAAAATTCTTTTCTTGTATCTTGACAGTGTCCTTTACATTGTTTTCTTTTAATTTAAAGTGCCTGTCCCTGCCTCTAGGCATTTATTGATTAGCTTCACTTATGCAATGCATTGACTAACCTTTAGGACCCTGATCCTGCAATATTCTCTGTGAGGATATGTGGAGCCACCAACACAGGTCTCATTGCAGGATTGATTAGAGCCTTAGTTTGCAGGGGGGATTAGTGTTTTAAATTGACTCGCTTATTAGTCATTCACGTCACACCCATCACTGTAGTATCTGGGCTCAGTGTATATGAGGCAAATAAAGACAATTTCCTTATAAAAGGAGCTTCGTTCCTCCCGTCTTTAATGCCATGGGCTACATTTATATGGACATCTGGAATAAGGACCACTGACTCCCACTTACACTGGGGTAAATGAGGGCAGAATTTGTCCCCAAGACTTTTAAAAGGATTGTGACAAAAAGGTATTGATGGTAGATAACTGGGAAACTGAGAGGCTCTGGAGCCATGTGGTGCTAACAATATGAGGCTGTACCCATTCTATGGGGACTGTCGTCTTGTTCTGTGTTTGTGCAGCACTGCTCTTTGAAATGCCAGTTTCTGTTTAAATCAGTACAAGTGTGTGCTGCACTTGATAAGCCAGGGAGCTTGTGTGCCACTCCTTGTGGAGGCGGGCAAAGTTGTGTGCACATACTCTCCATCTTCAAGAGGGAGTGAGGAATCTAGATGTTGTGATTTAGTTACTGTACAATTTATACTCTATAAAACTAGAAAGAACCTGAGTGGATAGGCTGGCCTTTCATCCTGAACTTCTGTGAGTGGTCATTGTGTAATTCAGAAACAAACTACTGGGTTGATGTTTACCAGCAATCAGATCAGTATGGGCCTAAGGGGTCTGGTGAAGTGGATTTGAACAGGGCCCTTGTAGTGGTGAGAGACTTTCCTAGATTTTGGCCAGGTGTCTTCTTTGAATGGGGCCAATAAACCACTTCAAATTTGATATTTTAAAAACTAATTAAAAACAAAAAAAAATGTATTTTAAAGTGAGGTTCTACTCTGAAAAGTGAACATGTAAAAATGACCCCTTACTGTACAGATCTGCCCTGCTCTCCCTGAGTGTATTCAGAATCAGATCTGCTGATTTAACAAACACATTTGTACTTCTTTTTATTCTTGTTAGTCCCGTGGAGCCAGTATAGCTAAGAGAATCCAGCTCACGCTCTGTTCCTTTTGAATCATGAAGAGAATTTTCGACTAAGTGACACCTGTGCACATTCGCGGAAGGCAGTGGGACTTCACAGGTGTCTCTGAAGGGAGAATTTATTCTGCAGAACCTTTATTACTAATGAGGACATGCAAGAAACAAAGAGCCCAGCTTGATTCTCAGGGCATGGCTAGACTTGCAGATGTAGAGCGCTGGGAGTTAAACCACCCTTCGGAGAGTGCAGCAGGGAAAACGCTGCCCTGTGTTTACAGTGTCAGCTGCAAATGCACTGGTGTGGCCACATTAGCAGCTCTTGCAAAGCCACAAAGAGCAGTGCATTGTGGTAGCTATCCCAGTGTGCAAGTGGCTGCAACGTGCTTTTCAAGTGGGGTGGGGTGGAGTGTTACAGGGAGTATGTTGTGTGTATGGGGGGGGGGGGGGAGAGAGTGGGTTTTTGGGGGCTGAGAGTGTGTCAGCATGCTGTCTTGTAAATTCAGACAGCAGCAGGCCCCCCTGCCTCTCTCTCACTCTCTGCAAGCAGCATTCCACAGTAATGGTTGCCGTGTCCTGGAACAGATAAGCATACCGGCTATCAGAAAGGGGATATCCACATTCTTGCAGCTGATTCCAAAACAATGACCAGAGTGGCCACTTGACTTCAGGAGATTATGGGACGTTTCCGGAGGCCAGTCACAGCGCAGTAATGCAACACCTCGTTCACACTGATGCTGGGGCATTTCAGCCTGGGTGCAGCAAGCTTTATGCTTCTCATGGAGGTGGATTACCAGGAACGCTCCAGCTGCAGAGTCCACACACTCTATGTGCCTTGCCAGTGTGGACACGTCGGGAGTTAGAGTGTCCGGGGCTGCTTTAATGCGCTCTAACTTGCAAGTGTAGCCAAGTCCTCAGATCCCTGGTGCTGTTTGTGGCACTGACAAAAAAACAAAACAAAATCCTTTCACTTGTAAACTGAACACATTGCATCTGGAGGTTTTAAAGGGTGCAATCAACGGGAGGCTCCACAACATCATGTTTTAAAGTCACATTGCAGAGTAGAGTGGCCCTTTTGACTCCCTGTTCGCATGAATAATTTATTTACATTTAGTAGCACCTGACTTTCAAAGAACACTTTGCACGCAGTAGATGTGTCATCAGTATGGTATGTATTTCTCACTGACTCCTTATCACTGGCTTATATAACAGCTTGATTCTGTGCTGAGCTTTGCCCTTGATCCCCAAGGATTGTTTGAGAAGCTCTGTCTAGCATTCTTACTTCTCTTTTGCCAGCATCTCTGGAGCATGCAGTGCGTTACAGAAACTGACCCGCGTGCGAGTGGTGGACAACAGTGCCTTGGGGAACACACCGTACCATCGGCCGCCCAAATGCATCCATGTGTATAACAAGACTGGAGTTGGGAAAGTGGGGGATAAAATTCTACTGGCTATCAAAGGAGAAAAGAAAAAGGCTCTAATTGTAGGTCACAGGATGCCTGGCCCTTGCATGACGCCTAGATTTGATTCCAACAATGTGGTGCTCATCGAAGACAATGGAAACCCAACGGGGACTAGAATAAAAACCCCAATACCCTTGATACTGCGGAAGCGCGAAGGAGAGTTCTCTAAAGTGTTGGCCATTGCCCAGCTCTTAGTGTGAAGACTAAGAAAGGTCTCAGGCTGTCCTGCGTCATGGGCTTTGAAACATGGTTCCACTTAACCTAGGAGAGGATCCAAGGAGAATTGAGGTTCATCAGGAGACTTGTCTTCTACTCGTGAATTAAGATCTACAGCTGAATAAAAGATTTTTAAGACACTGAGTATTTTTTTTGATTGCTTTAGCAAAACCATCTAAAAGGATGTGATGCAGTTAGAAAATCAAACTGTTTTAGATGAACCCTTCCCTGCCTGTGGTATTAACCTGACCCAAGATCATTAACACTTAATATGTTAAAACTCTAACTTGCTTTGCCCATTTATGCTGTTTTTTTTTTACTCTTTTGCATTTCTCAGTTCTGGCGACTTGCCTGTTGAGAATATGATTTGTGATGAGTAACACACAAATAAGTGCAATTCCAGCCCCCAAGATCTTGCAAGTCTAAATGACCCAGATAAGACACCGGGGGAGACCCAGAGAAAAGTATACAATCGAAATGAAATGTTGGAGTGCTACAGGCATTTGAGTGATGGGCTAGTCTCTGTGGACCTTGCAGAAAAAAGCAGGTCTTCAGGAGGGATTATAGTGAGGACAGTGTTAGGGGACTGCTCACACTGGTAGTGAGAAGTTGCTCCATGTTTGCGGGCACCCCAGAATAAGGTGAAGAGGTGAGAACTGGAGAGGAAACAAATGGGGACATGAGGCAATGTGATAAGATCTGAGATGCAAGCCAGGACTCAGGTGAGTAGGATCTTGTAGGAAAAGATAAGAAATGTATGTGTGAGCCAGTGGAAGGCTTTGGAAATAACTAGTCGGTTTCATTTTCTGGTTCTCTTCACTAGTTCCTGGGTTCGAGTTGCAAACACCGCTGGGGAAGGCTTATATTCAGTCTGCGTTCAACCTAATTTTAGAACCTAAACCTAAAACTAGACCCAGTCTCTTTTAGAAAACTTCCCTTTAAATCCTTTCAAGTTCCTTTTTGCATCTCCACACTTTCTGCTCTCCAGGTCCTCAGCTTTGTGGCGAAAGGGAAGAGAAGACTCTAGCTTTAGCTTAAACTGAGGGCAGTTTCTCCAGCTCATTTGATAGCAATCGCCTTCCAAACAAACCCTTCCCTGCTTTGAGGGGACGTTTATGTCACTCTTCTGTGCAAGACCTGTTGTGTCTTTGATAGAGGGAAGGGCCTCTTTTCTAACTCTAAGGACAGTTAAGCTCTGGTGTACGCTTCCATGGGAGGTTGTGGAATCCATGTTGTCGGAGGTTTTTAAGACCAGGTTGGACAACCCCCTGTCAGTGATAGTCTAGTTATACTTGGTCCTCCTCAGTGCAGAGGGCTGGACTAGATGATCTCTCAAGGTCCCTTCCAGTTCTACATTTCTGTGATTCTCTGGTCAATAGGAACTCCACTTCTGATGGTTTACAGTGATAAGTGCAGCTAGATTAGATGCCTGAACCTGCGTTTGCTATTGTTCCACCATAACGTAAGGAGTTGCAAACATGTAGGCATTGTATAAAGTCCTTTTTGGTTGAATGTGGGCCCAGAACTACATGGGATATTTTTAGGGAGTCTCAGCTGCTGTGAATGTTGTTCTAAAAGCAGCATTGAAATGTTCCACAGAGTGGCATAGGCATCTGCTACCATGGGAAGCAAACGCCTGTCCTATGATGTTGCATCAAGGCTTAGGAAGTGTGGGCTAAGGACTGGGGGAGATTGCATAAAGCTGATGCAATACAGTCAAGGCTCTGGTTGGAAAAAGAGGTGGTTATCTGAAAAGCCCATGCGTTAAGTTAAATCACACCTGTAACCCTTTTAAAATGTTCCACCTAGAGGAGTAGCAATGTGTTTTTTATTTGTTATAACAATACTACTGAGCGTTTTAGCCATGGGCAGAGGAAATGTCCCTATTGGTTCCTAAAAAAGAATTTCAAGATCCTATTTAAAGGGAGTGAAGACTGAAGCATTCACTATTTTTGCATGCCTGGTGCCCTCTAGTGGCTCCTTACAGCCTGAATGAGTCTTGCAGCTGGGGTTTTATAAAGCTGAAAGCCATCATCTTTCATCTGAATTACCGATTTATAAACCATATGTGGAGGCAGTCCAGACATTCAGCATTGCTTCTCTTGTTGGGATGGGGCAAGCTTTGCCATCTTTATCAGGTACTTGCTGTTGCTTGTTGCAGGTTTGTTCATGCCGTCAACTGAAGTAAAATACACTAAAATTGGAGAGAGAAAAGTAACCCAAAATTACTTAATTCCACTGGCCCAAACCAAAAGGCAGGTCCAGCTACCCAGTAGTAGTAGTAAATACCAGAAGTGCCTAGAAGGTGCATTTGCTTAAAGTACTAGCTTTTCATCATAGGTGATTATGAGCTGAAGCTTGCATGTCTGTCTCTCTCCCTATCCTATTTTACTGCCTGCGTGCATTGCAAAGCCTTGTTTTACTACTAAGCATTTGATGCTTTGTATGAAGGCCATTCTGGAAAAATAAACTTGAACAATGATCTGCTGCCTGTTTAACCCAGATTCCATTCCCTGAAATTAAATGTTACTCAAAGCGAGCCGTGAACTAAAATGCATTGTTCAGTGTGTAACTTGTGTGGTGGTTGTCACTGATTTACAGAAGTAACTTTAAAGGATTACTGGTTCCGAGACAAACTTTTCCCTGTTTTAAAGTTGTTTAGAATCCCAGGAGTATACTGTGACTGAGTATACTTACGTTTAGGAACTCAGAGCAAAGAGCTACCTGGAAAATAGAATTCTTGGTCTGCAAAAGATGTCAGCGCTGAGGGATTGGATTAGCAAGGTTCCTCTGATAAACATTCACCTGGTTCAGGGAGTGTCAGGCTTGCAGGGCTGAATCCCTGCTCCTGTACAGCTTCTGCCAGTGGAATTGCAGGTAAAATGACTCGAGTTAAACCAGCCAAGGTTTATAAAAATCAGTGTACCGTGGTATAGTTTGCTAATAGATCATTAAAGTTAAAGTGCTTTAGAGTACAGCTGTCTGAGTGCTCATCTATTGTGCTACTGACTAAAGCTTTCCAAGTAAAAACTCACTGAACTGAGTATATGTATTGGTAACTATCCCTCCATGCTACTTTTAGGAAACCTTCCTCTGATCTCAACAGCAACCCTCATCTCCAAGAAGCTGTATTTCCTATCAAGTCCCATCAGCTCAGTTGTCCTATCCGTCCTTCCTGAAGACATGGAGAAGTCCGACTTCCTCCTAATGTAAATACTGTTTGAAAGGGAGACTGAAGTAGGGGAAAATGAGGCATGTGGGTTGGAAAACTGCTATACAGGCGCTTTCACTGGGTCCAGAACTTGCGAGGATGAAAATATGTTTCCAAAAGTGTCCCTTGCCACTGCTTTAGGCTTCTGCAAGGAGTCCATCCTTGCCATTATGATCATGAGTATAAGATCCACTATGGGCAGGAACTTGGGACAGCCAAGTTGTCTTATTACTTTGTAAATCATTTAAACATCCATTCCATTATATGTTTCTCTTGCATAAGCAACCACTCAGGTCTTGCAATCATCTTAGAAAGGCTTGGAGTCTCTAACAATTTGCAAACATCCTCCAGTTTTTAACCTTTGAACATCAGGCTTATTCATTTCTTCTGGGATAAGTGGACCCTGCTGTTAGGATATTAAATATTTCACAGCGGAGTCTCAAAACTCTCTAGCGTTTTGCCGTGGGGAGGGGGAAGTGGACAAGACAATGGAATGTATTTAGGATTAAACAGTAAAAAAGACATTTTTATTTGCAAGCAAATAAATATGTGGAACTAAATCCTTAACTGATGAGATTAGTAAGCAGACATGCCAGACAACTAAGCTAATATCCTGTATAGAACCTACTGCTGTTTTTTACCAGTCTTGTCCCAACAAGGAATGAGTTGCTGGAGAGTGGCCCACCAGAAATAAATGTGGCCCTGGTGTTATGCGCTCTGGCTCCAGTCCCTTTGCTTGTAGTGATTTCTTGCCAGGTAACAGTTCTTCCATCTGGGCTGGTACAGGGGGAAAAAAAAACTGTGGCTTGCAGAGAAGATATTAAGTAATTTCTTTGTGTCCTCTAGAATTCTCTTCCGCTCATGGAATTGTAGGATCCCCAATAACTCTGGGTTGGGGTAGCTATAGAATTAATGTAGTGAGGTAGGCTGCTTCCCCCTGTTTTCTGGCTGGCTCAGAGGTCTTTCATGCTCCTCCCTTGATCAGTACAAACTTTCTATTTTCTTTGTTGCTGGTTTTCGTTCAGGACAATATGGGCTTCTTGTTTTACATTTTCTTCCCCCATCTTCACTTTTTCTTCCAACGTTCTTCTCTTGCCACCTATGCTCTCTCTACATGTGTTTGCCTCTGCTATGTGCAGGGGAGCCTAGTGGGAGTCCTTCAGAGGGAGACAGAGACTACCAGCCATTTAGTAGATAACCGCAGTGGGGAACTCAAGGCCGTGTGTCTAGTTCAGGGCTGCCTGTTAACTTTGCGACAAGCATCCTCCACTTAGTTATACTTCAGGGAAAACGTTGTCACCTGTTTGGGACATGTCTTTTTTAGTGTCCAGTCTCCAAAGCAGCTGCCCCATAGGAAATGCAACCAAGGGCCCCAGAGATGGAGACAGAACTCTCCAAACTAGAGTTCTACTGTGCATCTGCACTGCTCATGGCTTAGTCCTGCCTTCTCCCCTACTACTAGTCTCTCAAATCCTTTCCCTGCTAAGGTGTCTGTCACCCTGATGGAATGATGGATCAGGAAAATACAGCTCTGTCTCTTTCATCCATCCCCCGTTCATGTTCATACCTAAGCAGCCAAGTGATGTACATACAAAACAGAAAATCTGACCAGTGTGGGTGGAGTCCTGCCCAGTCCTGTGAAGCTGGCATGGAGCCTAATTTTACGAAAGGCATTCTCCTCATTGTGTCTCCCAAGCAGCCGCTCCTGGAGCCCTGCCACTGAGCCCCTGTGCAAAGGGCGGTGGGCAGAGTTACAAGGAGACCAAACAATGCCCCAGTCCTAGTGACTAGTAATAGATGTTCTCTTTGCACCCCAAACCCTGGTTGTGGGGAGTGCTGCCTCTAAGGGGCTCTGCAGTCCTGCTCGCCTGGGGATTGCCAAATAAACCTGTTTTCTTGTCGTGAAAGGCCAGAGCACTAACCACTGGGGTGGCCCATGTATGGTTTGTTATCAGATGATCTGCTGGGATGTGGAGCTTGCATAGGATTAAAAGCCCCAAACATCGAACTACTATCATGGGGTGGTCTGGTCCTTTAAAGGGAGTTGGGGCCCAGTCCCATCTGGGCCTGCTCTGGTGGTGGGTTTGGGGTTCAGGTACCCAGAAATAATGTGAGGTGGGGTGAAACTTTCCTAGAAGAGACAGCGTGCTTGATTAGAGGGGGAGAGACTTCTAGGAGATGTTTGGCTAGGAAAGACGTGGGGGAAGTCTCTCCCAAGGCCCAGCTTATGCTCCGGTTATGCTCCCCTACCTCAAGGAGACTGGGAGCTGAGAGAGAGCCAGGGCCTGGAGTTCTGTACAAGGGGACTAGGAGTATCTGAGGAAGGAAGTAGCCTGGACAGGATAGTGCTGAGGGATGCTGAAGGGAGAAGACACTCACCCTTGCTTAGGAGTCAAGGCTGGGACTTCCAGTGAGAGTGGGAGGATGTCCCCATTTTGTGACACTGCTGAGCCCAGGAAGGGAACTAAAGCCCAGTGTCAGTGAAAAGCGTGTCTGAGGGTGCACCCAGATCAAACGGAAAGATCCAGCGTGAGGTTGCTGGACATCTGCTTTGTTGAATTTTAATTGCTCCCCAACCCAGAGGCGGGCCAGGGATTCTATGATATAGCTGGAGGGATAAGTCACTGAGAAGCATGAGAACTGGTGCATCGAAGAGTGGGAGAGTGAAGGGCCAGGAGACAGAGGACCACTGGGGGAAGCATGAGCGTTGACCGGAGCAGGGAAACTGAGGCAGTGATGGGGGTCTGATGCTGAATGAGGTAAGACCCTGTTATGATATCACTCAGCAAAGCCCAGCCTGAGCCCCTACCACCAGCACCATAGAAGCAAGAGACTGAAAAGCAAGACCTTTGCTGTCCTTATCTCTACCAGCTACGTCCAGACAGTGCACCTCCCGTTGTCTATTAGGGAGAGCCTTCCCAGAACTTACAGCCACAGCAGGTCTCTGCACAAAGACCCTCTTTCGGCCACTAGAGGGCAGCATGGGTGTGAAAATGCAGCCTAGGAGCCTGCGAAGATGAGCTCCCAGGGACTGTGCAATCTCTAAGCCTGATTGACATGAAATAGCTGAAATCTCTCTCTGTCAGCGCGTTCCCAAGCCACAGGCAACCGCAGCAGGACAAAGGAGTGGCAGCCTGGGGGGAGGCAGCTTGGCCTCATTGTGGGAGGCCTCCCCTGCCCTGGGGGAATTTGCTGTGGTGAGTTTGAGGGCTGTGAGCTAGGTTGCACTGGCAAACAGGCCTGGTCCCAGCCAGGGGGAAGGATCCTACCTGCGAAGTATGTGCTGGGGGAGAGCCCACTTCAGCCTGGGCCCAGCTAAGGAACAGGGCAGGGGAGCTGTAATCACGGTGGCTCAGGGATCCCTCCTATGCTGTGAGCGTCTGCGTGCCCCTGTTCTAACCCGCTCCCCATGCTGGGCTGTGCCATGTCTCTGTAGCTGAGAGGTGCTGGCACAGGTAAAGCCAGGGTCATGCTCTGGGCCCATGAAGTCTGTAGCCAGTGGCTTCTCCTAGCGTTCTGGGGGTTAAGTGTCAAAGCTAATCTCTGCTTCCACTGAAATAAGACACATTCTGGCCTTTTTCACGGCACAGGGCCTGCGAAATGGAAACCCAGCCCTGGGCTGAAAGCTTTTCCTGGTGATTCCCTGGTTTCACACCCACACTACAGCTCGGCATAAACCCACAGCACGGACACCGCCATGATGATGGGGAGTCGAGGGGGGGCTGCTGCTGAGAGCACTCGGGTTGCCACAAGCTGCCTCCCAGCTGTTAAGAACTGAACCAGCGACTTTACTGAGCAGGACAGGCTGCCTGCTGGAGTGGAGTGAGCACAGGCCTGATGGCAAGGATCTCCTGCCTCTGCCCTTGCCTCCGCAGCTTTGATGGGAGGACACAGAATTTCTCAGTGCTTCTAGATTTCAACCCTATGATTTTGGGCCTCTGAGTGCTGCTGCTTCCCTGTGAGATACGACAGTGAGGGCCACTCTAAAATAACGGAGTCAGTGGGATGGACAGAACCGAGCTAACAATATGGACCTACCATGCAGCAAGGTGGCTGTGGATAATCTGTAGTACAGAGAGGAGGGGTGGCACAGGAGAAAGATGTGGTGGTGGTGGTTGGGGGGGAGAGAAATCGAGAATGACAGGAGAGGAGCAAGGTGGGGGAAATCGGGAATGACAGGGAAGAAGCAACAGCCTAGTGCTGGGGAGGATGGAGAGGTAAGGGTGGGGTGAACAGGTGGGTGTGTGGAAGAGAGGAAAAGGGCTGGCGAGGGAGAGAGAAAAGTAATGGAGGGTGGAGGGAAACCTGCAAAAAGACACCCACCCCCCACCCCCCGGTTTTGATGGTAGGGCACTGAATTTCTGTGTGCTCTTAGATTTCTGCCTGGAGGGCCACAGGAACACTGGTCTTATACGCGTGGTACTGGCTACCCTGGATCCCCGAGTTACAGACCTGGGGTAAGAACCTCCTCTTGCCCAGAATGCTCCCAACACCCTGCAGTGGCTGGGGTCCAAAGTGTCCGTTAGCTCCCTATCCACGGGATCCCAAACCTGGTGCTGTCCATAGTGGTGATCGCAGGGCACTGGAATTAGTTAGGTTTGGGGGGCGGGAGGGCAGTCGCAAATGGGTTCCCTGGGCCCAGTGGGAGAGGTGAAGGCCAGGTGTGTCTTGGGAAGCCCCCAACTGGGCACCCAAGCTGGAGCAATCTCCCTATGTGAAATGTCTCCCTGAAAAATCCTCCCTGGCAAGAGCCTTGAAAAATGGGCTGGTGCTTAATCCCAGTGAGTGGGGCTTGGCAGGTCTGCTGAGGGGACGATTTGCAGTCTGAGCAGCGTCTTTGCACCCTGATCACTCCCCTTTGCAGCAGGAGGAGGCAATTCCACCTAGCAGAATCCACTGCTGGGGCAGGGAGTCCGTGTGCCAGGCGGAGGGCCTGCTGCCTGAGACGAATGGAGCTGCCCTAAATGTGACTCTGGTGGGCAGGCTGTGGATAATGCAGCCCCACCAACTAATGGGAAAGGGACCTTTGAAACGCTCCTCCTTCCTTCCTCCGGATGGCCACTTGACAGCTCATCAGCCACCACCTTCCCTCTCCCCCTATGCCCTCTGCACCCCACTCCCTAGCAAGGACATGGTAGGCCCAGGAGGAGGGAAGAGCTGGTAGTGGAGTGGCAATGGGGTTTGCCCAGGAAACCCCTATGTCCCCTCCCACCCACGTGGCCCCCTCACTATTGCTTCAAAAAGAAGGGAAATTCACTGACCCCAAACGTCCCCAACACAGAGGGAAGGTTGCCTGGCGCTGCTGTGTGCTCTCCCAGGACAGGGAGGGTGTGACTCTAGGCATGGCTGAGTTAAAGTACCATCCCACACCCAGCCTACCTTTGTCTGCCCCTTTCCACCACCCTCCTCAGCCACAGAGCTGGCTATGCACTGGGACCAAACCAAACCTGATCCATCCCCCCCGAAGCCTGGGGGTCTGAGGGCGCATGTCACAGTGCTCCACAAGCCTGAGTCAGGGTCAACTGAAGCCAGTGCCCTAGATGGAGTCTTTGGGAGAAGGACAAACAGGTGTTACCATTGGGCAAGTCTTCCGAGATTTGTCAGGAGCAGGTGAAGTGCCGGAGTGTAGTTTGAGTTCAGCGAGCTCATGTTGGCTAAGACTACCCTTAATCCTAGCAGAGACAAGAGCTAATTCCCCCTGCCTCTCATTACTCTCTGGTACTTTAATGGGGAAGGATACCTTCAAATGATCTGACAGGGCCATTGCTCAAAGTGGGCAGAGTTAAGGTTGTACAGGGGTGTTGTATAGACGATGTTAACTCTCTCTTTCCTGGTATTCAGAGGTTTAAGTTTAGTGACCCTCCAGGTTTAGGGAGGACATGAGGCAGCACTAGGCCACCTTCAATGAAGGTGGCCTAATGAAGGTTTAATGAAGGTTTGGGGCAGTTAATAGTGTTAAGTGTGTGGCTTACATAGGGTCCGGCTCTGGCAGGTCACCGTGAGCTGCCTTGCTGTGCCATAGTGTTACTGCATGGAAGAGAGGGTCATATCCCCTGCAATCCCCAACTACAATGGGGTGAATTAAGGACACTTTCTGTTGGGTGTTTGCTGTGAATTTCTTGGTTCTTAGGCGATCCAAGCCTTGACCCTCTTGTGCAATTTAAATGTAGAGTTGGGTGGTTTAGGCCCGGTCTGTGCTATGGGGGTTTCAGCAGTACAGCTCCGGCACTGTAGCTATGCTGGCACGGTGTAGTTTGTAGCGTAGCTGCAGACTACGGAAACGGAAGGGGCTGTTCCGTTGCTGTAGGACCTCCACCTCCCAGCATGGCAGTAGCCAGGATAGGTCAGCGTTGCTACAGCACTCGGGTGGATTTTTCACACCCTGGAGCATCATTGCTATGTCAACCCACGTTTTAATTGTAGACCAGGCCTTGCTTTCATTTGGTGGGGGCCAGAAAGGAAAGGAGCCGCTTCTCTCCTGGGGGTGTGGGGGGTGAGACTGGCTGTCTAATGAGCCCCAAATCATTGTATCTATACTTTAATTGGACTCTGAGATCAGATTATTATGGGCCCTGCTGCCTGTGATTGTCTTCAGAGAATTCTAACAGCGTGTCTCATCCACCTAGCAGGCTGGTTGCTAATAACATCTCCTGTTCCTGTCCTGTTACCCAAACTTGGATTCAGGTTCTTTTCAGAGGCCCTTGGGCAGGGGGCGTTCTCAGTGAGTGGTGACTCCCCTGTACTGGAGAAGCCTGATATCCAACGTGTGGGAGTGAGCCCTGTGCTGGACAATTTAGCTGTGGCCAGTAATGTTCCCATTCTGAAGGCTGAGTCTGTTGGCCAAGTGTCTGTGGTGTCAGGTGCCTGCCCTGCTGTGTTATCAGAGCTGGATTCTCTGAGGTCAGCAGGGGCTTGTGTAAGAAACTCAGCCCTGGCCCAGAGCCGAACAGCCTGCCCTGAGCCTTTATACAGAACTAATCATTGAAGCTCACGTTTTCATGGTGCCTTTGTCTCAAAGCACGGCACAGACTGCATCAACAGGAATTGCTTCCTGCCCCCCTTGAAATGCAGCCACCTCTGAGATGGAATGAGCAGGAGTGCCATTTAGGTAGGGCGGTGGGGAGGGGCAGATGCCCCCCTCATGCTTCATACCGTGTGTTAATTTTAGGAACAATACATATATTGTGTCGTGATACCACCCAGGCTAGAGCTCAGTAGGGGGGAGAGAGGGAAGAGGGCTGGGACCCAATGGCCTGAGGAAGAGGGGGAGGAAGATGGGAGCTCATGGATACTGCAGAGAGGGACTGGGTACTGCAGCCCCTTGAGGAGAAGGTTGATAGGGGAGGGGCTGGGACCCCAGCAGCCCCTGAGGCGGCTCCGCTCTGCATGAACATGCCTCTCCCTCAGTTACCTGAGACTACCGCCGCCGACCCGCCCTGGAACACCCCATCTGCAACCCGCCCACAATATAAACCCTAGCATTGCCCCAGAATGGCTGGGGTCAATGCAGGCGTCTGGTTAACACATTCTCCGTTCCTTGCCAGCGTGCCTCAGCCCCGAGCATAGGTGCTGGAAGTAGGGGTGCTGAGGGTGTTGCTGCACGCCCTGGCTTGAAGTGGTTTCCATCCTATCCAGGGTTTACAGTTTGGTTCCATGGCTCTCAGCATCCCCCTTATGCAAATTGTTCCAGCACCCTCGGCCCTGAGGGGGCACTGTCAGATTCACAGGCCTCCTCGCAGAGCGGCACCCCTTAGTACGGTGCTGGAGCTGTGAGGGCAGCACAGGCCGTGATGGGAGAGCACCCCTACAGACTCACCCATCCTGCTCCCTGGCGTGTAAAGAACATGACACCCCTCCCCCCAGCTGGGAACAAGATCTTCCCTTGTGCCCTGTTAATTGGAGTGCCTTCTTAATGAAAACATTTTCTCTCCGGGTGGGTGTTCAAATGGGTGTTTCTCTTAGTTACCAAACACTGATGAGACTAGGGTGCAATGGGGTACAGCTGCACTGACAGGCACCATAGCGGGGCTGAAAGCCTTAGGTGCTGCTGAGAAGGGTTAACAGTCTGGCCTCCACTCTCTCCAGCGTGCTTGGGGAAGCTTTGTTCATTGGAGTATTAAATTCCACAGCTGTAAATAATCTGCCACGGGAGAGATTATCAAGGCCATGGGAAGAAGCAGCTTTTATTAATAAGATCAGGTCTGCCTGAGAAGGATCACGTAGCCTCTCCCTACCCTTTCCTAGCTGTTCTGTTCCTGCCGTCCCCATGCCGTCTCCCGGCCGTCACTCCTCTCGGAGATCTTCAAGACTTGGCCTGTTTGCAGACGATCCCCGTGTGACCAGGAGACCTCTCCCTTGCCCAGCATGCAGGCCTGGCAGCTGAATCCTTGTCTCGGGTTCTTCTGGTTCCTGCAAGGCGGAGCGAGTCTTGCCGGCGCTGGTCAGCAAATAAGGCTCATTATTGTGATTGGCCGTGCAGCCCAGTAACCTCTGGCTGCCAGCATTCCACGGGCGGCTCTCCACCTTGTCTGAAAAGTCACCGTGGTTTAACATGGCTGGCTCCCATGAACAGGGACGGGGAATGGAACCTCCCCCAGTGCCTGTTTGAATCCAGCCCAACTAGGAGGCTGTTCAGCAGACTAGGAATGAGACACCAAAGGCTTCACCGCTAAGACTGCCAGTTTTCCTGAGCTTGCCCAAACAGCTGTCCTCATCTGCTGGATTTTCAGTGGCCCTGTGTAGCATGAGACGTTGGTCTCTGTCCAGGGCTGTGGATTTCTGGTTCTCATCTATCCAATTATTTCGGTGTCGGAAATAGCGGTGACTGGCAATAGTGCAAAGACTCCATGGGACCCAATTCTCCCCTGCCCACGGAGACTTACGCTTATGAAAAGAGTTGGGCAAGAGCTCCCAAATCAGAATTGTCCACTCACTCAAACCAGTCCAGTAATGGCCTTTTCTCCCCACTTTGCACCCATGGGAATTTCTCAATGCAGAGAGGGCGAATCTGGCCCAACTTGCTGATGTTCATGGATAACGCAGAGAGGGATTCCAGGGAACAGGTGAAGGCATTTCTGGCAATTCAAAGCCAGACAGTATCTGTGTCCAGGGGGGATTTCCCGAGAATTGTCATAGGGAATCAAGGTTGATGTAGGAGAATCACAGTGATTTGAGATTGGATTCGGTGACCCAGCCAGCCTATACCCTCGGGATGAATGCATTTTCCCAAGTCCTGGGGCTCTCCACCTCATCTCTGTGGAGAAAATTCTATAGCCTAATTCCATCTCCCAGCAAGGACATTTCTCTTCAGTCTATCTTCTCCTTTGATCATTTTTACCCTGTTCCTCCTCGACCCACCCCCATCAGTAACTGGAGGCAAGCACAACCTCAACAAATGTAGAGCACAGATGACTTTAGGGTTCCTGCTCAGAGGATGGATGGATCAGGATCCATTGATCATTCTCACCTCATGAAGATGGCGTTTGTTGCTTCCATTCCCAGTGGGTTTGCAGGAATGTCCCACTGGTGTAGGACCTCCTTAGCTTTTGGTCTGACTTTCCTCTCATTCATTGTTCTTTCCACTTAGATGGCGCATAGGCTTGCTCCTTCCCCTTCTCGATAGGGGTGAATTTCACTGCACAAACAGAAATTTCTTCTGCTCTTGAGGTGTGTCTCTCCTGCTATTCTGTACAAGAGTCCCATAGTCCTGATTTTTGGGGGGCTGCATCAGAGTATTAGATGGTTCCCTAATCGCAATTCAGTAGCTTTCCCAGCTTGGACTTTGGACTTTTGGACACACTTCCTAGCAATCTGGCTCTGTGCCATCCAGTTGTACAACCTCCCTGGGAGTTCATTTTTTCCCCTCAGATGTCAGTTACAAATATAACACCATCTTCTCCCCCAGCATCCCCAAACAAGCCCCACACTGCCGATTGCAACACATGTTAATTTGAATGGTCCCACTGCCGTGTGCTGCTCGAATGGCTCATGCTCCCCCCTGCTGGGCTTGGGACAGAGAGACTTGCTGGAGCTGAACAATCTGAGATCTCTGTGAACTCCAGCCAGTTCCCAGCAGGGAAAGCAGTTTAAACTGTCCAGTACCTTTGCCAATTACTTCTAGAGAGGGGGGCAAACCCTGCCCAAGGCTCTGGGAAGCCGGGGCCCACTGGATGCCTGGTGGTAGTGGTTGTTATTGACCCTGCACAGGCCTGAGCTCCAGGGAGCATCTGAGAAAGTGCTGAGCAGGATGGCAGAGTTACGACCCCTCCAGGGACACCTGGTGTGTCGGGCGGCCACAACAGGCCCAGCCCTGGAAGGTGACTGGGGTGGCAGCTGAGCGTTTGGTACCTCATGGGAGAGAGTTTGTAGATATCCTTAGAGAAGAGGAGTCTGCCTTCCCCTGTTGTCTAACTAGCTGGGGAGGAAGAGGGGGGGTGGGTCATGTGAAAGGATCAAGGGTGTCCGAGGGGATGGTCAGCCCCTGGGGCAGGCACCTTCATAAATGGAGAGAAACGTCTCCCTGCGCTCAGAGGTGTCTGGAGTCCTCCTGGCATGTCACAGGAGGGGATTCCAGGACAAAGACCTCTCCTGTCTCATCCTATCCCCAGAAGTCAATGCTTCCTGGGGTGAATGGCTCACGAAGCATGAACTGATTTGCAAGAAACAGCTCCCTTCCTGGGCCACCCACCCCTCCGGTGCTCGGGTCGCAGAATGGCGCCGTCCTGCAGGAAGGGGTCTCTGGGATCCATGCATGAGAGCTATTGACCTAGGTGGCACAAAGTGGGTGTTACAGTACCCCCAAGTGGTGATCAAAAGGTCCCCATGGTTTTCTGAAGTGAGGGGAAGGGCACCTTCCCATGAGTTTTTCTGGGGAAGGGGAGCGTTCCCCTTGGTGGGAAGCAGTTCTGCGGAGAGGAGCACTCCTTTATAGGTCAGTGTCTACTGACTCAGTGCTGTTCTCCCTGGCAAAGAGAGCTGTTATGGAGTTCCTCTCCAGGGAAGTGTTTGGAGAAACCCTGGATGACTCCTAAGCGGGTGGATGGTACTGGGGGAGGATTGTCCATGCGTTTGGGGGAGGGCAGGGGGCTGTGTGCTCAGCTGCTGCTGAATTTTCCTCTAGCTCTAGTGTTTCTGAGGGTGGAACCTCTTCATGCCAAGTGACAAAGGGGTGTGGAGGGGTAACAGAAATCTCATGGGTCTGATGTGTACATTCTGATTTACCAAAGACTATTATGTGAGGCCTCAAATGAAAGCCAGGGTCACAGTGGTTGTCAATAGCATTGTGAGGTGTGTGTACAGGTATTACAGAAGGAGATAAGTATGTACATTGAAAATATGGTTTTAAAGTCTGTATCGAGGTATCAGTCACAAGCAAAGGTGAAAAACAGGTTTTCCTCCAGACAGGAGATAGGAAATTCTCTCTCTCTGTCAGATGTAAGCATTGTAAGCTAACACAAGAGATGCCCGTTTGCATAGGGCAGATGGTAATAAAGAGATGTGAAGGCAACAGGAATGGAGCACACAGGACAAAAGAAGCCACAAAGTGGGGGGGGGGGGGGGGCAGTTATCCTGCCTAGGAGCAACGGCAGTCAACGCTGTGGGGTGTTTCTAGAAGGCAAAGAAGATGCCCCAGTTCCTGGACCCAGGAAGGAAACAGCCAGTGCATGCGCATTCATGAAAGCGGGGTCTCAGCCAGCCTTGGTTGAAAACACTGTAGAGGATGTTGGGTGAGAGAAACACCTTTAGACAGGAGGATAACCTGTTAAGTTTAGTCTCTAGAAAGCGTGTTATGATTTTGTTTTATTTGTAACCATCTGTTTCTCACATCATTCCCCCATCTCTTGAATCTCTGTTCTTTGATAATAAACTCATTCATGTTGTCGCTGTAAATATATCTCAGTGCTGTGGTGGTTGGACCTGAGCTGACTCTTCCAAGCTGTCGTGGCCTGTTCCTTTGGGGACAGCAGGCCTGGTATGTCTGGGAGTGTTCAGTGGCAAAGGGGCTGGCTGCTGCGGGGAACATTTGGAGAAGGCTCAGGGGTTGGTGTATGCCATTCGCTAACCTGCACAGTGGGAGCGCAGCCTGCAGAGGCCCGGAAGGTGCTTGCGCTGCCTGAGGCTGATGGTTTCAGGGCGCTGTCACAGCAGGCAGAGCCCGGGCTAAGGGCAGGTGCCTCACAATCCTGGGTACCCCTTAGGAGCGTCACAGGGGAGAATAGTCCTATGCTTGGGGAGGGTAAGGAGCTGTGCTGCTGCTGAATTTCCTTCTGGCTGTAGTGTTTCTGAGTTAAACAACCCCTGCTCAGCCATACTTGGCACGCTAAACCTGCCACAGGGGTTTTGGCACCAAGCAATGGGTTTTTCCGGCTGCTTTCAGTCTCACTGGAAACAGCCTCCCAGTCCCAACTTGGAGCTGGTGTTTGCATTGCTAGGGATTGGCTGGCAGAGGGCACTTTACCCGCATTGTAGGCAGAAGTAGCAAATGGAGAGTCCTATGGGCTCCATTGCACCTTGCAGAGCGGAGCAGAGGGAAGACTTGGTTTCATACCTGCATTGTTGTGAATGGCTGCAAAGCTCCAGCTAGCACATCCTCAGCCACCCAACTCAGCACTTTGAATTACAAGTCAGTGTCTTCCCCGTTCAAGCTCTGACCGGGTGCCTCAGAAAAGCAGGGGTGAAAGCTTCAGAGATCACAAGTGACATGGCCCCTGGCTCTGATGGGTTTCTCTCAGCACAAGACCACCACACACTTTGGAATGATGGTTCTTCTCAGGAGCAGAACAGAAGGGAGTGCAGATAAGGAGTGAGGGACGTGCGGAGCTGTGGAAGAGGAGGTTGCACTGAGCCTCTCAGAACTTCCTGTCCCATGCTTTAAAGAGAAATAGCCCACTTCTGACCTGCAGCCTCCTGCTATTCCAGTCTTGGGCTCCCCCCACCCAGCTCTGCCAGTGCCCCTCACCCCTGAGCTGCAGCCCCCCTGCTATCCCAGCTCTGGGCTCCCCCCATACAGTTCTACCAGTGCCCCTCACTCCTGATCTGCAGCCCCCCAGCTATCCCAGCCCTGGGCTCCCCCCCACAGCTCTGTTGGTGACCCCTCCTCACCCCTGACCTGCAGTCTCCCCTTTTAGTGTAAGAATCTGACCCATTTTTCATGCTTTCTGTCTCTCATCTCCTGTCCCACACATATGACATATGCAGCCTGAGTGCTCTCTGTTTGATAAAGTTAACCAGGGAGCAGGGACCCAATGAGGCCCCAGTGACTCAGGATGTGGAAATTCAGCCTTGTGCCAGGGAGAAGGCCAACTTATATAACTGGCAGAAGTCTCCAAGGGAGTGTGCTTGCAGCACGATTGGCTGTGTGTGAATGCTGCACTTTTGCTCACACTTGCCTCACACGTTACTTCTGTGCTCACAGTGGTCTCTGCATGCTTACTGTGTGTGTGTAAGAGAACGTGACATCAGTTAACGTTAACTGAAATTCCTTTGCTTCCAGACATTCATTGGCACTTGCAGGAAGTACCTGGACACACGCACGCTGCTTTATTAAAGCATTTGTTATTTTTTCCCTGGCTGATGGGCAGCAGGACTGCCAGCCACGTGCTCTGTGCTCAGGCCCAGTTTGTGGCCCCATCCCAGGAGTGTTAGTTTTGCTCTGCTAATGTGCTGATACTCGGGTTTGCATGAGGGGCTGGCCTACTCCTTCCCAGGCCATTCTCCCTGCTGGCTTCACTCTGTCTCCATCCCTGTGCAGAAGGCTCTGGGTGTCTTTTGTGATGGGCACAGCCTCAGGTCTCCAGTGGGGGTGTGCGATTCAGGGACTTGGCCCATATGTTGGCACCATTCAGTCTGCGCTTGGTAACACAGCTTTCTCACCCAAAGAGATTCCTTCTGGGCTTCAGGGTTATCCCCCAATTGATACCCAGGAACACAAACAGAATTTTGCTAAGGAGGGGGTCCAGGTTACCTGCTGGCTGCTTCAAATTTGAGTAGCGTTGTGACCCCATGCATCAGGTTGCAACACCACTCACTGGGATTTGACCCAGGCTCCCATCGGTCATGGCAGCAGTGAAGGGGCTCTACCATTACGCCCCCCAGCCCTGGTCAGGGGCCAAAGGAGGGGGTGCATGGGCCTCCTGCCTCCCCCCTGCATTGAATCCCTGCTGATACCCAATTCTCCCTCCTTGCAGTGGCAGTGTTAGAACTTGGAGATCAGACAACTCTTCCTGTTGTCTGACCTATTTCCGCCTGGGTTTTTATACCACGCCCATCACCGTGGCATCCGAGCACCTTCCAGAGATCACTGCCCCAAGCAGCCTGTGGGCTAAGTCCCTCCCTCCTTTCCTCAAGGCAGTCAGCTCCACGCAGTATCCACCTGCAGCTCACTTTGTCCCCACTTGAGCCCAAACTTGCTGCTCTGTGGGGGATGCGGGTCACTTCCTGGGGGCCAGGCTGGAGATGTCACCATGTGTGGGAATGCTGGGTTGTGTTCTGTACAGCGCAGAGGTGCAGTCTTGGAAAGCGATGGCTCTGTCTCAGGGTGGGATCACAGAACGGTCATAGCTCAGCTCACAGGATCTGCAGACGCACCAGGCAGAGAATGCATGGACCTCTCCCATCAACTGAATCCTTCACTATTTACTGTCTGTCCCGCTTGGTTTCTGACCCAGCAGCCAGCTATTGTGATGATAGTGAAGCAGAGGAGCAATGCAGGATCAATGGTATATTTAAGGAAACAGATTAAAGTGGGGGAGGAATCCTAGAAACAGCAGCAAGGAGGGAAATTGGGTGAAGATAGCCATAAATAGCTCGATTGTCAGTTGTGTCTGCAGAGAAGCCTGCAAAACAGACAGTGGCCACACGGTGTCACTCAGGGGCTGGGATTCTTGTGGAGGCAGCATTTAATAGCTGGCCACTGAAACAGGCCAGGGACAGAGATGCAGTGATGAGGGTGGGTGAGACAGAAATGGGGAGGGGAGGGAGAACCAGAGAGGCTGGGACAGGCGTGAAGGGCAGAAGCTATTGATCGGTCCCCCAGGATCGGTCTTGGCCTGGAGAATTCTACTCCCTCAGCTGTCGCCAGTTGCCCTCCCGGGGACCTGATTCTGGCCGGCCTCCCTCTAATGTTTAACGTGCTTGGCCTAAGCGAGTGGCCAGCAGCCTCCTCTTAGCATGCTCGTGCTGCGCGACACTGTGATCTCCCTGGGACCCCGGCTCCACACCGACAGCTGCTGAGTTTTATTACAAGGCGAGAGCCACGGGGCAGCCCCAGGTGTCTAGGAAAAGCGGCACTTTGACAGCACGCTCCATGTGCGGGATTCCCATCGTGCAAATGGGTGCCACATCTGGTGTCAGTCGGCAGGGCTGACGGGGAGCGAAGGCAGCTAGGAACCTCAGTGTAATGAAAGGACGTGGACCTGGGACGGGGCCATTTGAAATGACACCTCATTGGCTACTATTAGTGTTTGTATTGCTGTAGGCCAACTCTTCCTGCAGGAATGGGGGGGGGGCTTCTGTGCCTCTTTCTATGGGATGGAGGGATGCTTAGTGAGCCAGATATCCCATGGGTAAGTGACATGAGTTCTGTTAGGTCTTTCTCAGCTGAGTGGCTAGGGTCCTGCCTGGGTCACCCGTGTGGAATGAGTTCTGCTTGGCCTCAGCCTCTCTGAGTAACTGGCTGGCATGAGAACAAAGAGATTTCAGCACAGTGATGCAGACGGAACGAAATCAGCCGGGTGTGTTGGCGCCAAGCCTGCTCTTCCTCAGGGGAAAGCCTGTGAAGGGGGCGGAAGCAACTGTGAGTACAGAGCAGGAAAATGGGTTAGCAGGCAAGTGTCATAGATTGAATATCCCTGCCCACAGAGCCTGGCATCAGACAGCCCCTAAAACAAGCCCCATTGTGCTCTCTGCCTGCCATCTCCTTTGTGTCCAGCACTGGGTATTAGGGACCCTTTTAGCATTGCATTCTCCTGGAGGAAGTGGAGGGGGGCACGGATGCACAGGGACAGCTGGCTGGCACGGATGCAGCAGTAAATGATGTCTCCATTATGATGCTGAAGTGAGCAGCACCCGTGCTTACCTCAGGTGCAGTGCTCCGTGCTCTGCCTCACGTACAGAGACGCTGTCTGTCCTCCAGCTATTTACTGTTAGCTCATTCTGCACACACTGCCCTCCCCAGTGGGTGGTTTCTGTTCCCTGGAGAAAGTCAGGAAGTGTGTTCCATTCAGCTTTAGTAACCAGCAGACTGCAGACCTGCACACGCTTCAGACACATGTGCACACACTGACATGTGTGTGCATGCACAAGGAGTTCTGCGAGATTTACCACGCACCCCCACTCCTGCTTTGCTAGGATATTAGGTCTGCTGGCTGAGTGGACCTCGCCGTCATGGAAGAGGTCCAGGGAACAGACAGCTTGCAAGAAAGGAGAGGCCTGAGCTGATAAGCTTCCATTGTCTTAACTCAGACCACTACACCTCGCTGCTCTGAACACAGGCTTGGGAACTCTTGGGCTCTATTCCTGACTCTGGCACTGTATGACCTTGGGCAAGTAAATCCCCTCCACTGTGCCTCAATTTCACACTCTGTTCCATGGGGATAATGATCTGGAGAAGGGGTGTTATAATGGAGAACTGGGAAATCCAAGGTGTAAACAGAAGAGGGAGGACTGCTCTGCTGCCATGGAGAAACAGCTGGATGATGGGAATCAAGGGTTTTGGTTTGTTTCTTCCTACCCACTGAGATGGGCTGTTGAGGTTGCGATGCTGATAGGTCTCTAACTTTACCCATGCTGGTCAGTTCAGGGAGATGGGGCTTGTAACTGAGCCAAGTCACTGCATAGAGACTGCAAGGGCTCCAAACTAAACGGCCCACAAGCCACTGTCTTCTGCTCCTCATGGTAAGGAGCATCTGCCCTGGTGCATACCAACGTGGGAGCACAGCACTGTATGTTTTCCCCATGCCTAAGAGAAAGTGAGAGCCTGGGGAGATGGGAAAGGGCCCTGAAGCTGTCACCACTCTCCACTTGTCAGTGGGAAAAGGGCTGAGTTTGTACCTGCCCCCTCCACCCTTCCCTGCAAAAATGCTCCTTGGCCGTGTGTAGAATTTGATGGAGCACGGGGAACATGCCAGGCTGCTGCATGGGGCTTGGGAGGCAAAGAACTGAAGTGTTGCCAGCTCTCACAATTTTATTGCGAGTCACCTGCTGGTTGGTGTTCTTCGTAAAGGCCCAGTTCCTGGAGTCATGTGATAGGGGAGAATCTCAGCTGTCACTTAAAAATAAAAAGTGTTTAGCCCTCATGGTTGCAGAGAAACACTTGAAACGGTGACCTGGGGTGCCCTGAAGGCACAGAAGCCAAAGAAAGATCCCAGTTTTTGTTTCTTTAAACTCTCATGATTTTTAAGCCAGTCTCGGGATTTGCGAACACCCTGGGGAAGGCTGTACTGGGTCACCTGGCCCATCCAACAAGTGCTTCTGCTGGCCTGAAGTGAGTGACATTTGGAGGGCAATTCCGGGAGAAAGGGTATGAAACCCCAGGCCAGGGCTGGTGCCTGGCCATGCAGCGGGGCTCCATGTTGTCACTGGGAGACTGGGTCCTTGCTCCTAGGAACCGAAAAGCAGCCCCAGACCATGCAGCTCAAACGCAAAGCAGGGGACAAAAACTCTGCCCACCACAGTCCTGGGAGACCTGGAACCAGAGGAGGAGGCTGGGGCGGAGGGGGGGGCCTGTATGTGGTGGATGGGGACAGGGGAGCGCTAAGGGGGTGTGTGTGGAGGGGTGAAGGGCAGGGGAAAGGGGCGCTGGGGGGTCCATGGGGTTGGATTGTCTGGCGGGGTGGCATAGCACCCCCGCAACAGGCAGGTCCCTGGGTGGGGGGCGGGGGTCCCTGCGCCGTGGAGCAAGCAGCCACCCCGCGGAAGGGGACCGGGCGGGAGGCGAGTTCGCGTTTGCAAACTAGGGGGCAGTGGCCGCCCGATTTTATGAATGGAGAAGCCGCTGGGGGAGGGAGGGAGCCGGCGCCTCTTCCCTCCCCCGCCCATTAGCATAGGCCGGCCCGCCGTTTACATGTCAGGCTGCACGTTGCAGCTCAATGATCCAACAGTCACCAGCCCTGGCGGCCGCCCAGCGAGTCAGCTGCTTCCGAGCGGCGCGGGAGGCAGGGCACGGGGCAAGCGCCGCTTTAAGGTGCCCTAGCGCAGTTCCCAGCCGCGGGTGCTGGGGACAGATTTTGCCCCATGCTGCCCAGGGGAGGGTAGAAAGGGCTCAGATTGCCCTGCACGGGGGTAAAGCTGCGGGGGGCGGGCAGACTGGGAGCCAGGACGCCTGGGGTCTAGACCAAGGGCGTGTGTCCTAGTGGTTAGAGCAGGGCGCTTGGCGCCAGGACTCCTGGGTTCTATTCCAGGCTCTGTAAGGGGAGTGTGTCCTAGTGGTTAGAGTCGGGGGGGGGGGGGGCTGGGAGCTAAGACCTGTGGGTTCTATTCCTGACTTTGGGACCAAGTCCCTTAGCCTGTTGGAGTCACAGTTTCCCCCTCCAAAAACTGGAGATCAGGCTGCTGAGCCACCTTTGTCAAGTGCTTTGAATGTGTTATACTAACCTAGAGGACAAGACAGACTCTGCCCTGTGGACCTTCCACCTCCGTTTTGGCCCTGGGCCACTTTGACAGTCAGGCCTCGTTGTGTGGTTTTTGTGTGTGAGATTTGAAGAGATTTGGGACAAAGTGTGCATGGCTTCCATTTTCCTCTGATGTAAGAAGGCAAAAACACCTAGCTTACTCCCCCACTTCTATGTTATGCCTCCCCTGGATTGTATGAGAACCCCCAGAAACCTCTTCCCCGCTGCTTTTGGGGAGCTACACATGCAAAGGCTGGAACCCCCTCTCCCACTTCCAGGAGTTTCAAATCACCCTTTGGGCTGAAAAATGCATTTTGCTATGGGTGGAGAATAAATAGTTCAGCACTTTGGAATAATTTTGGAGATTCCAGATTCAGTCATCGCATAGGGCCATACACGTGGCAGTAGCTTCCAGTTACTGATGGGATTTTGGGTGGGATGGGGGCGTGAAGTTCAACATTAGCTGTCCCACAAGAGAAAAGGTTGTGTGAGTTATGGAAGGGGTTTTATGTCTGATTCAAAGCTCATTGAAGTCAATGGGAAGCTTTGGATTGATTTCACTGTGGTTTGGATCAGGCCCACAATCCTGGCAGAGTCAGTCTCTCTCCTTTCCCAGCAGGAAGAAAACCGACAGTCACTGGTTTTCCCCCACTTGATTCACGGTGTCATGTGGGGGGTAATAACATTTCTCAGGAGGCAGCTGGCTGAGTTGGCAGTTTGAGTTTATGAGGCTTGGTTTTCCATGTCTGGGAGGTCCTGGGGTAAAGAGGCTCTGAGGGGGACTTTCAAGAAGACCCCCAAGAGCAGGACTCTTTGCAGGAGGAAGAGTTTATTTATTTTATCTTTATTTTCTATAAGAGCCTTTGTTCTAATTCTTGGACTGCAGCCAGATCACCTTGTGCTGCGATCATGTCAGATAGCGTGAGATGGGGCTGAGTCAATGGCGCAGATGCCTTGGAGTGACCCAGGCTGCTATGAAAAGGGGTGGCTAGATTGCACAAACTGTCCGCAGCAGGTGATTTTTGCAGTGGAGCCGAAGCACCTGTTCTGAATGCTGAGCTGATTTCCCGGCATGGTAACAGTAGGGGCGGTGTTGTGCCACAGAAAGTGGTGTTTGGGCCTCAGCTGGTCTCCTGCCCTCTGCCTCAGAGTGAGGCCCCGTCGCAATGGCCCAGTATGGGTGTTGGTGAGGAAGGAATTGTCTTGGATGAAACATAAAACTCAGCCCCTGACCACGTGTGGTAATTAAAGGTCCCATTGTACCTTCAGTATAATTTGGACACTATTCTGGGGTTCTGGTTTTAGTCCAACCTGGGTAATTCTAGCTGCCTGACCTAAATTCCACCTGAAGAAGACCTGACGAAGAGCTCTGGGTAAGCTTGAAAGCTTGTGTCTCTCATCAACAGAAATAAGTCTAATAAAAGAGACCACCTCACCCACCTTGTCTCTCTAAATTCCACTGAAGTTTCAACTGAAGCAGTTGTGGAGCGTTGCTGTGGGCTGTTAAGCAGCTGCTGCATCCCACCCTAGAGGTGGCTGCATTTCAGGGGTGACTTTAGTGATTTGTTTGTCTGTTTTCTAAAATGCTATGGGATCCTTCAGTCAGAGCAGTGCTTGAACAAAGCAAAGTGGCATTATTTTTAACAGTGACATTCCATAACCTGAAGCCTGAAGGATGAGGCAGGAAAATCAAAACAAGGCCCAATAGTGCCGGAGTTGCCTGGATAATCCCCTTATTGCACTACAGTACCAGCCTGGTGGGGCACATGTCTGGCTAACGCCTTCGCCCGGCCTATCGCAATGAAATCCTGACTGGCAAGTTAAAATGAGCTTTTCACTCTGCTACAAGCCCACTGAGCATAACACAAAGTTCTGGAGAGTGCATGGAACAATCATGGCTGGTCTAGTGGGCCTTTGCCACCTTTAGTTTCTGTTACACTCTTCTCAGAATGGAAGTACCAGTTATTTGGGAGGATTATTATTACTGATTTGCGATAGTGCCTCCTTACATGCTATGTGCTTTCCAAACACGTGGCTGGTCCCTACTCAGAGGAGGAGCTGAAGCTGTTTGGTCTCCATGGATCAGCTCCGGTCACCCGCACTAGGAAAGTGACTCCAAAATACACAGCTCGTTGCCAGACATGTCGCTGCTCCCTGCAATGCAGTTCCGCATTGCCATCCAGTGCTGAAGGGAATACGCTCATGGTGTGACTCTGAGCCACCGAATGGCATGCGTGACGGGGTTTACGGGAAAAGGGTCACTGCGTAGTGCTGCACTCAAGGAATTTGGCAGGGCCATGCTAATGATCAGTAGCTTTGTTCAAATATGCCCACAGCTTTTGGCCTCTCTTCACAAAATTCTGAGAAATGAATGAATAATAATAAAATTCAGGGGAGTGGAAACTAGCAGGAGAGGGCCCAAAATATTTCTGCCCGTTTGTCAAGCCATAAAAATACTTCAGGCTGCAAACATCCTCAGTTCTCTTGTACCTCAAACTGCGTGTCTGAAGGCAACAGAGCCTACTCAGGAGGCCTGTACGGCTCATGTATACTGTGCTATGCTACGCTGCTCATGTGCATGCGTGTATTGCTCAACACGCGTGACCTCTTCGGGAGACACATGCTACTCTATGCCATAAGTGACAGGAAAAAGAGTCAGATGAATGGCCAGCAGCATTTCCAAGTCATGGGGTAAGGAAATCAGTCGGGGCTTGTTAGCCGTGTTATTGGAATCTTGATCATTTGCTAAAGGTCACGAGTTTGGTGAGTGCAAATTGTCCACTTTACGTCCCCTCAAAAACTCAGAGGCCCAGGACCAAAGAAACCAATGGGAGAGCATGGAAGCAGGACATTCTGAGTAGAGGACCCTCTATACTGGACTTTGTTTTCCCAAACGGTCCCATAGAGCCTGAGTTTGTTGGCCTTCAGGCATCTCCTAGCATCTCCCCCCACCCCCATTTTGGATAGCAGCTGACAGGGATGGAATGCCCAGACCTGCACTTAGGACACCCCCGTGTAATAATTATGAGCGCCCAGCCTTTCTAATCCAACGAACTAATTAGGAGTTGGCTGTCACCGCGGCTGGATTCACCTGGCTTGAATTCGGCAATCAGGTGCTTCTTGTTTCACGTGACAAAATCCTTCAGCTTCCCCAGAGCCTAGGAATAGCTGTGAGGGATCACATGGCCGCCTTGTGTGCACTCTCGTTGCACCGTACTGTCCTTTGGCAGGCATACTGCGTCATGAAATGGATTCAGCGTTCTGGGAGGCAGCTGAGGGGTGGATCTCTATGGACAGACAGGTGATTCAGTCTCATGATGTGGCAGCAGCAGAGATGCGCTCGGATAAGAACCGTGGCAGTGACTCCAGGCCCCTCTAAGGGTGATATGGCCCCTCTCCAGGGAGATAGGAGCTGAACTAGAATATCAGGGAGTTTGAGTGATCTGCTCTGTCACCACACTGAATGGGGAGGTTGGGATGATTCCCTCGCCTCTGATAGAGCCCCCCACCTCACCCCTCAGATTTTGCTAAAGCCTCCCTGTCAGAGAGGGCTAATCTCTGGGGCAAATACTTCAAAAGCCCCAGTGTCTTGCCTTTGGAATAGACCAAGTGTTTTCTAAGATTTTTCTGGAGGACAGTCCTGCTGAATGGTCTTCACTCCTAACCCACCCCCATTTCAGATGGCACAAGCTGGCCACTGGGCTGTGCCCCCGCTCACCTGGATTGATCGGTCCATCAGCCCTCACAGAGAGAGCGCCCATCACAACACCTCATTCATGTTGTTCTAGCCATTCCTTCAGCCCCCCGCTGGCCAGGCTGTCAGTGGCACCCGACACCCCATGGGCATGGTGCACAGCAGCCCAGAACCCCGGAGCTCAAGCGATCCTCCAGCCTCAGCCTCCCAAGTAGCTGGGATTACAGGTGCGGGCCACTGTGCCCAGTTGTGCCACCGGTACAGGAACAAACTCCAGTGCCCCTAGCATCAGTTGGTTTGCCCTCTGGTGCTGCCTCCCTCCTTGGTTAATTGCTCAGAGGAAGCACTTCTATTCCAATAGGAAAACCAAATGAATGGAGGCCCCCATCCCTCCACCCTGGGGAGGAGGCTTCATCACAGGCTATGGGGAAAAGTTGTTGTGGCGGCATCGTGTAAAAATGCTCCCACAGCACAAGGCAGCTTCATCCCGTCCCGTTCACTGGGGGTTGTTCTTCATCAGCACAGAGTTTAATGCTAAGCGGGCTGCTAAGAACCACGCCATGGGTTTGGTGACAAGGGTGGAGGAGATGGTGACTCAGGGCTGTCTGTGAGGATGGGGATGTGGCCGTGGTGTATTCCCAGTGTGCCCTCGGTGGTGGAGGATCCTGGGGGAGGCTACGGTCAGGGAGGAAACCCTCTTCAGGAGGTCGCAACGACCCTGTCATGGCCATGGTGACCAGGAGGGAGAAGAGCTGAGCAGAGAGATGAGGGCAACGGGCCACAGCTGCTGCAAAAGCGTCTAAGGGAAACTGTGCAGCCTACGGGAAATTAGTGCTCACGTTTACAGAGCATTCGTTTAGATTAAACAAGACGGCTAAGAGCTCCTCAGCTGCCTGGCGTTGGTCACCATGGTATTAACTGGCTTTCTAGGGCACTGCTGATGGAACCAGTGCAGCCGCTGGGTTGGTGTGGGAAGACCTGGCACCCAAAGGGAGGAGGGTGCAGCTGGATGGAGCAGAGGTGCCTGCGGAAAGGCCTTCTGTGCACCAGACACATTCCTGATAGTTCCTCCTCCTCTCCTGCTTTGCCCGTTGCTAATTCTGCTCACACAAACCAGGGCAGAGCTCCCAGCCCTCTATGTACATTTAGGATGGCCAGTTGCAATGAGATACTAGGTTGTCTCCCATTCAGACATTATTAGGAGAGCTGGTGTGGGAGGTGGGGGGCTAGGTGGCTCAGGAGAGGGTGGGTCAGGAATGGGATAAAGAGCTTTTGCCTTTCTATTTGCTGGTTCTTATTTGGCTGAGGTTGGTAATGACTCAGTTCCCAGCTGAGGGCTGTTCCATGGCCTGGGTCTGAAAAGAGTTGGCCGGGTCTCAGTCCCATGTGTCTGACCCGCCAAATCTGCCATCACCACCACTGGCCAAATGGGTCTGTGGCTGATCCACAGACTATAGCTGCCTGCCACAGCTCCTAGCTAATGAGTCCTGCCCTCTAGCTCAACTGGTGCTTTGGAGCTAAAATTCGGAGATTTAGCCAAGGGATTGTTACAATTGGCTCTGTACAATTGCCTCCTCCATTGGCAGGATCAACTGGGAAGCAAATAATGTAGTGGTGCCTAGATATATATATTTAAAAAACCATCACTGACCAAGCCTTGCTCTGTGCAACTGGCAAATATGCTTCCTGACCAGCTTCGGCACACAGCTTTGCCTTGTCAGGAAGGCCATGTATAAATTACAGCTGACATATGAGAAAACGTATGTATTTATTTCCATGAGGCCTATATAAATTGGAACCATCTTCCGACAAGAAGTGCTGAGTTCAGCTTCCTGATGCAAAGTGGCAGTTACAGTAAAAAAAGACGGGACCACCCACCATCTAGAGAGAGACTGATCCAATCCTCGGAATCTGGGGTGCACCAGCAGGGAATAACCAGGAACTGGGGGTCCCTTCAGGAGGGAAGTTTGCCCAATGCAACAGCCAAAAAAAAAAAAAAAAAGAGAGAGAGAGAACCCGGGGAGCCACCTTAAGAGCTTTCACTCCCTATGACAAATAGGGTACATGAGGCAGCTCATATACCATATTCTATAGCCAAGGAAACCTTAACAAAGAGCCACACGCTCTCACGTTTCGCTTCAGGCTTCTCCCTGCTGCAGCTGGTGCTGAGTTTTTAAAAATCTTTGTGTCATTATTTCATCCCTCTTTTGATTCAGCCACAGAGGCGAGGTGATGCCAAACCAAAAGAATGGGTGTTTAAACAGAACTCGAGATTGACGCGGCAGTGTGCGTGCAGAACAACAAGCCTTTTGACATTTCATATGATCGTCTACATGGCTCCATTCAGTATATTTCCCCTCTGTTTTATTTGGATGTACAGAATTAGCCATTCACACCCCCTGGAATTACGTCTCTTAACACTTCCATTCTGAATTCCCTCCATATTTGTTTAGTGTGGGGCTTATTAACTCAGCTATGAAAGCGCAGGCTGGGGTCAGGTTTTGTGTTGAAGGCTGGAAATGGTCTTTTTATTACTTCTTTGTGAGTGCAAAATTTGATTCTGCTGATTATTGTCAGAAGAAATTATCTATCTATTGATCTGTCGATATAGATATACAATTGTTTCAGGTGGGGAGAAAGAAAAGGAGTACTTGTGGCACCTTAGAGACTAACAAATTTATTTGAGCATAAGCTTTCGTGGGCTAAAACCCACTTCATCATGGTGCATCCGATGAAGTGGGCTGTAGCTCACGAAAGCTTATGCTCAAATAAATTGGTTAGTCTCTAAGGTGCCACAAGTACTCCTTTTCTTTTTGCGAATACAGACTAACACGGCTGCTACTCTGAAACCTTTCAGGTGGGGGTAATTTTTGGTAAGCCTAGTGAAAAAAAGGATTTTTTTTGAATGGAAATGTGGCAGGGCTTTAGCCTTAACATTTGACTAGTTTGTGTGTGTGTTTGTGTCTCTATGTGTACACATGTCTGTGTGAGACATAGCATGTCTCTGTGCCTGTATCTCAGTGTCTTTTTGTCATGGGCTTAGTGGAAACAAATATTTACTGTATTATTTTCCAAAGCATTTGTGCAAAGTTAGAAAATTAACTAAATCAAAACTAGCTTAGAAAAACCAGACAAATGACACTGGACAAAAAGAGAAAGAAATCCAGATAAAGTAACTTCCTCAGAAATCATGAGCCAACATCACCATCCTGAGCAAATGTGGGAACTTCTTGGCCCAAGTTCCAGACTAGATGGGTGTTGCTATCATGACAGTTGGCATGCTCTAGGAAGTGGTTGTATGTGTTGGACGCTGCACTGGGTTATGCGTAATAGCCTGGGAGGCTCCCTAGAGATACTATCCATGACACCATTTCCCTTGGGGCCTGTGGTGGCTTTGATGGAAACACTTGGTCGATGGATTTCCCTTGTATGTGTCTTCGTCACCTGCCCTACTGCCTCTTGAAATAATCAATCAAACGTAACAATCAAAACTGCCGTATTTCACTGCTGCCCAGTGTTGATTGGCAGACACACGATAAGCAGCAAGGGATTTGTGAGTGATAATAATCCATATGGAGAGCTCTTCACCCACATGGGCAGTAGAACAGGGCCCTCCAGCATCTCCTGGGGTGCTTAGCAACACCTCCATATTGGAAAGAGGTATCTTGGGATGCTGTGTTGCCCTCGAAGAACCCCATAGGCCTTGGAGAACATTCTCTTGGGACAGGAATCTCTTTAAATGCAATAAAGAACAAGAGGGACAAGAGAAACCGCGTCTTGTCCCCTACTCGCTCTTGCATCAGAATCTTCTGTTCGTGACATCTCAGCTGGTTGTCTTGGAAATGAGGACAAGGTCGCAAACAGGAAATATGCCCTCAGACGGAGAGCAAGGGTGGGTGAGACTCTGAAGGAGCAATTCTTTGCTTTTTTCCTTCTAATGTCCTTAGACAGGATGCAGACCTCCCTTCTATGGAAGGAATATACAGGATTGGGAGTCAGGGGATGCTGTTGTCTTGCCGTGTGACCTTGGTTGGGTGAGTTGCTTCATGTCACTGTGAGGTTCTCATTACACATGCCTCGTATGGCAGCTTACCTGGTACAGATGCCTACAGTCAGACCCTCTCCTCCAACTCATGAAATGGTGACACACAATCAAGCAGCAGACTTCACTGGAGATGCCTTCAATCACAGCCCACAGTGTTAACTTATCGTGCTTGTTTATACCTTTTTCTTTTGTGTGCATTTAGTTATAGGAGAACCTAGAAATGCTGCTGTGCTTAACGGTCTGTTGGTATTTCCATTAGGAGCCCAGACTGGAGGGGATTATGGAGCTGGAGTGTTTGCAATGAGCCTCAGACAGAGACTTGGCATAGAGTTTCGGAGCAAATACAAAGGTCTTCAAATGGCTAATGGTAGTTTTGAAAAAGGGAACATTTTTCACATGCTTAGTCCCTTCCGTGGACTTAAGCTGCCTTTCTCTGCTTTAACAGCAGCAAAAAAATGGAGCAATTCACCCGAGCTATAGCGATGACCCGCGATAATTGCACAGTGATGGTACCATAAACTAAGGCGTGTCCTTTTGCCTTAAGTGAAGTCATGGTCAGAAACGTGACTAGGTAAAACAGCCCCCTTCACTCACCAGGTCTGCTCCTTCTGGGCTTTTGGGTCGTATCTGTGGCTTTACTGACACTATTACCATATATTAGATAAACCCAGGACCCCATTATGGTCGATGTGGTAAGAGACAATCCTTGCCCTGAGTAGCTTACAGGGCAGGGGAAAGGAAGGGTTATTATTCTGTTTTACAGCTGGGGAACTTGGGTGCAAAGAGATTAAGTGACTTTCCCAAGGTCATACAGCAAGGTCAGTGGCACAGCTGGGAACTGAATGAGGTGTTCTGAGTGCCAGTGCAGTGCCTCAATCACAAGACTCTCTTGACAGAAACAAGTTCACACAATAAGCAAGTTGACAAGCAAGGGAATAACAAGCAGGAGTATGGAGGTGATATTACCACTCTATACAGTACAAGTGAGATCATTATTGGAATACTGTGTCCATAGGGATGTTGATAGATTGGAGAGAGTTCAGAAAAGAGTGATTCAAGAATGATTCAAGGTCCGGAAAACCTGCCTTATAGTGAGAGTCTTAAGGAGCTCAGACTATTTAGTTTATTGAAGAGAAGGTTAAGAGGTGATTTGATCTCAATCTACAAGTATAAGAACAGCCATTCTGGGTCAGACCAATGGTCCATCTAGCCCAGTATCCTGTCTCTGGCAGTAGCTGGTGTGAGAGAGAATGAACAGAGCAGGGCAATTTCAAATGATCCATCCCCTGTTGTCCAGTCCCAGTTTCTGCCATTTGGAAGTAGTAGGGACACCCAGAGCATGGGATTGCAGCCCTGACCATCTTGGCTAATAGCCATTAATGGCCCCATCCTCCATGAATTTATCTAATTCTTTTTTGAACCCAGTTAACTTTTGGCCTTCCCAACATCCCCAGCAACGAGTTCCACAGGTTGACTGTGCATTGTGTGAAGTAGTACTTCCTTTTGTTTGTTTTAAGCCTACATGGGGAAGAGATTCCTGATTGTAGATGTTTTTTTAATCTAGCAAAAAAAAGGCGTAACAAGCTCCAAAGGCTGGAAGTTGAAGCCTGACAAATTCACACTAAGGTGGACATTTTTAACAGTGAAAATAATTAACCATTGGAAGAACTTCCCTAAGGATGTTGTAGATTCTCCATCACTTAAAGCCAAGATTGGAGATTGTTTGAATAGCTCTGCTGTAGCTCAAACAGAAATCATAGCCTTGGTACAGAGATTACGGGGTGAGGTTCTATGGGCTGTGTGTTATGTAAGCGGTCAGCCTAGATGAGCCTAATGGTCCTTTCTGGCTTTATGATCTGTGAAGTTTGTTACCCTTGCAGGAGCTATGGGAGAGTAAGCCAGATTTTAATTCCGCCTCATGTGTCACAGAGAAGGAATCGTTGTTCCGGGAAATGAGACAGAGGGAACCCCAGCTAGGTTTTCAGATCCTCGGAGGAATCTGCAAAACCAGCAGCTAGACCTTAATAAAGATCTTTTGAGTTGCAAGCGGAACTGAAGGCTCCTCAGAGGCAAAGTCCAGTGTGGGAGGACCACCACCCAGCCTAGAAACGTGCTGTCCTTGCTGATGGCACAGGTTGGCGTCTGTGCTGCCACCTCTCTGCTCACTGCTCAGTTCACTCAGGGTGGCCGCTGCATTTAACTGTAAGAGGATACAACTCCCCGTTTAAGCGGTGCAGAAGCCTTGTGTTGTTGCTCTGTGGAGGCGTGAGTTTCATGCACCAGACAGAACTCTTCTGCGTCAGTGTGTAATAGGGGTTTCCTCCTGCCCTTGGGTGTGTGTACAGCCCTGTTTGTGTAACGCAGCACTGCCGTGCCCAGAGGGAGGTGCTAGGAAACGCCGTTGCCTATAGAATGTAAGGTTCTACGCTGGCACAAAATCTCGTTGGTCCCCAAAATTCCCATGGATGGATGGGAACAGAGTCTTTGCTCAGCTCCTCCCTGTTCTGAGAGGCCCGGTACAGAGTTCACACAGCTGTGAGGCTTCCAGTCCTGTTTTGGGGCTTCCCAACTGACCTTGAGGACATGTTCAACATTCTGGGGCAGATATGGCCCTGCACCTTGTTAAATGGGTGTGCAAAATATGCACCACCAGGCAGGGGCTGTACGTGTCAGGAGCAAGCCAGAACCTCAGAGATAGTGGCACAACTTATGCTTGGATAAAAAGAGCAGTGACACCCTTTCTGCAGCCAATAGGAACTTGGAGGCAAAGGACTCCGTGTAGATGGTATTCTAAGGAGTGAAGGCAGAGGATAATGTTCCCTAGTAACTGCAATGAGTATTGGGTCTGACAAGGAACCTGCTCCACTTGGCTAAGTAAAGACGGAGAGCATAATCTCACCATGTGCCCCAGGGAATCATGCTTCCCCAGGAATATCCCCTCTGACACCACGTTGGCCTCATTGGCTGGGATTCTCTTGTCAGGCAATTCAGGAATCACAGAAAGAATGTGAGGGAAAAACAGCTGGGAAACCCCGATGGGGATCATATGTCTGCAAATGACGCATCTTTCTGACAGTGAGATGCCCACAGGGATCCCGGGGAGGAGAACAGCCCTGTGGAATGTCACAGCACTGTTCAGCTAGGGTGACCAGATGTCCCAATTTTATAAGGACAGTCCTGATATTCATTGTCTTATATAGGCGCCTATCACCCCCCCCCACCGTCCCAATTTTTCACACTTGCTATCAGGTCACTTGCTAGCTGGTTCAGGGGACAGACTGGCCTCCAGCTCAGTCCCACAGTGCAGCACAGTAGGGGTTAGGAATCATCCCACTAACAACAGGATTCTCACTCCTCGGGCACTCAGGGAATGGGTCCTGGGGCCGGAGAGGTGCTGTGGTCCATCCCCGGGAAGAGGGTGAACCTCACATAACTCAGCATTGACCCAGCCACGCAGCTGAAGGAGAATGTTGATGGATCCTGTGGAGGGTTCTGGCTGGTTGATGTAGCTGAGATGTGAGGCTCTGCCAGGAGCGGAGGGAATAAGATGGAAGGAGGCTTGGCGCTTGGTCTACTTTGGCCCCGGAGAGACCCTGCAGGCGAAGAACAAATAAGTTACCATTCAGTGCTTCTCAGTGTGCCTGCTACATGTTGCACTGTCCTTAAACAGGACAGGTCCCCAGGAAATAACCACTGGGCAAACCCAGGCATAGTGCAAACACACAGCCAAAATGGCTTCTCATTGCCATGCATCAGCGGGCATGAGGGAGAGTGAATTATAACAGCCAGGCTCTCTGCTCCCTCCCATGTCACTTCCCATCAGGGGCCCTAGGCTAGCCTCTCTTATTCAGTAATAGCCAGAAAGGAAATGGCTGGACTACCCCAGCCAGAACAGTTCTGCATCCTTCTCCTACCCACAGAGCTGGGCAATGCCAGTCCAGCCAATACTGGAAGAGTCTTCCTCCTAACGCTTCTCTCGGGTGTCATAAGGAGGGGCCTAGCTATTCTATGCACTGACCAAGACTAATGACCTTATCCCGGGATGGTCTCAGGCAGGTACCACAGCAGAAACCAGCTCACCACTCGGCACAGCCAACTTTGTAAATGCTGAGATGAGGAGAATGGGGAGAACTGCCAGCAAAAATATGCCCACTGATTCATGGCAGTGAGAGGCTATTTTGCCTGAGAGTTCGGGACTATGCCTGGGTTTGCCCAGTGGTTATTTCCTGGTGTAGGACTGCCAAAGCTGGTGGTGCTTTGGTAGTATCTTATGTCAAAACGCCCTCAGCACCCAAGCCCTGAAGAGTTGAACCTCATCCGATGAAGTGAGCTGTAGCTCACGAAAGCTTATGCTCAAATAAATTGGTTTGTCTCTGAGGTCCCACAAGTACTCCTTTTCTTTTTCCTCATCTCCAACACTCCTGCTTTGCTGTTTTCTTAGATTGCCAGAATCCAGCTGCCCTCCCATTAAGGAGACCATTAGATCGCTCTTGTGATAAATGAAGAAGAGGTAGCTTCGTTCTATGGACAACCAGCCAGCCGTTAGCTGTAAAATCCCTCTTGGTGTCTGTTCTCTGCTTGCTTTACCTGTAAAGGGTTAACAAACCCACAGGTAAAAGAAAAGGAGTGGCCACCTGATCAAAAGAGCCAATGGGAAGGCTAGAACTTTTTAAAATTGGGAAAGAAGCTTTCCCTTTTTGTCTGTTGTGTCTCTCTGGGAAAGAGGGGAACAGAGGACAGGAGGAATACTGTGTAAAGCTTTAAGCCAGGTATGAGAAATCATCAGATCATACCTAAAATTAATTATTTAAAACCCCCCAAATATGTAAGTAAATTAGGAATGTTTAGATTGACACAATCAGGTTTATTTCTTTATTTTGGCTTGTGGATCTCCTCTGTGCTAACACCAGATCCTTTTGTTTGCTTGTAACCTTTAAGCTGAACCCCCAAGAAAGCTATTTTGGGTTCTTAATTTTTGGAATTGCTCTTTTAAAATCTAGCAAAAGCCTAAGTTCCAGATGTATTTTCTTCCCTTTTATTTGTAATAAAATTTATCTTTTTTAAGAACAGGATTGGATTTTTGGTGTCTGAAGAGGTTTGTGAATGTTGTTTGATTAGCTGGTAGCAACAGTTAATTTCCTTTGTTTTCTTTCTCAGCTCTTCCCTGGAGGCGGGGAGGGGGTGAAAGGGCTTGAGGGTACCCCACAGGGAGGAATTCCCAAGTGCTCCTTCCTGGGTCCAAGGGGTTTTTTTGCATTTGGGTGGTGGCAGCATTTACCAAGCCAAGGTCAAAGAAAAGCTGTAACCTTGGGAGTTTAATACAAGCGTGAAGTGGCCACTATTAATTTTTTAAATCCTTGCAGGCCCTCACCTTCTGCACTCGAAGTGCCAGAGTGGGGATTCATCCTTGACAGCTTTACTCTGTGACTTGGAGAGGGAGGGAGAATGTGCACCTTTCCTGTCTCACCCCTTTTGTTTCTGCCAGGGTTGGTTCCAGGCACCAGCTTTCCAAGCAGGTGCCTGGGGTGGCATTGAGAATGGGGCAGCAGTCCATGTTCCGCGGCGGCAGCCCCGCTGCTCTTTCGGGTGCGGTGGCAATTCGGCAGCAATTGCTTGGGGCGGAAAAATTGGTAGAGCTGCAACTGGTTTCTGCTATGATATATGGCTCTACACATAGTCCTTCCTAAAGAGGAGTAGAGCTGGTGAGATAACAGGTTTTCCCCCCCTGCAGAAAATGTCAAGTTTTTGGCAAAATATTTAAGCCTAAATATTTTGATTCTGTGCTGCCCCATGGGAGTTGTAGTTCCAGGTTTCTTGTGCTCCGATTCTCCTCTATAGGCCAGGCTCCCTGTCTCCCATGCTGCACCTTGGTCTTGCTGTTGGTGAGGATGGCTGTTGCCTGACTGCAGTGCATGATAGAAGATGAAAAAGTCCATTTGGGGAGCTCAGCCCATAGAGGAGAATGGGAGCTTGAGACCCCTGAACCATAACTCCCGTGTGATATCAGAGTGGCATTTTGGATTCAAGGTATTTTTGTTTTCAGGCATTCACTTTTTCAGCAAAACATCAACATTTTCCACAGAAAGATACTGTTTGTGAAAAATGTAATTTAATAAAAAAAAATCTAATTTTTGGGTGCAAAACAGTTTTAATGGAAAATTTTTGACCCGAACTAGAGTGGCATTTAATAAAGAAAATGGTTATTAATACAAAAAGAAAAGGAGGACTTGTGGCACCTTAGAGACTAACCAATTTATTTGAGCATGAGCTTTCGTGAGCTACAGCTCACTTCATCGGATGCATACTGTGGAAATTGCAGAAGACATTATATACACAGGCACCATGAAACAATACCTCCTCCCACCCCACTCTCCTGCTGGTAATAGCTTATCTAAAGTGATAAGCTATTACCAGCAGGAGAGTGGGGTGGGAGGAGGTATTGTTTCATGGTGTCTGTGTATATAATGTCTTCTGCAATTTCCACAGTATGCATCCGATGAAGTGAGCTGTAGCTCACGAAAGCTCATGCTCAAATAAATTGGTTAGTCTCTAAGGTGCCACAAGTCCTCCTTTTCTTTTTGCGAATACAGACTAACACGGCTGTTACTCTGAAACCTGTTATTAATACAGATGGCAAAAAGAAAAGAAAAGAAAGACTTCCCCACAATTCAAGTCCCAGCTTTGTCTGCTTTTGTTTGCCAGGGTCTACTCTATACCCTCTCTGGAATGCTGTGCACAGAGACATCTAGTGACTGAGTGAGGTACTGCAAATAAACATTTCTGCAGTTCCCTTTCTTTTCGCAGTTCTGAGTCTTTTATTTCCTTTGGAGAGGAGTCACACTCTGGCGCACTGGCTGAAAGACGGGTCACTGGCCTCGGTGTGGCAGACAGCACTAGACCGTGAACTTTGTGCTCTCATGGTTTTGTTTGTTATTTTTGCCCCCAAAAAAGCTGCAAAGCTTTGCACCGGGCTTCATTTGTGGCTCTCGTTGAAAAATGGAGATGTATTGCCACTTCATGACTTGGAGTCATTTCCAGAAAACAAGAGGGGGAAAAGTTGCCTTATGGAAAAAAGAAAAGCAGGAGGTAGAGCCCAGCCTACAGGTGCTGGCTGCTCATCTGCAGAGAGCATGAGCCCCACAAAGGGCTAACTAACTTCCTTGAAAGACTGTTTGCATTGATACCTAGAGCTAACGCAGCAGGATCATGAGGGAGACTCTTGGTGCTACTGCAAAGAAAGACTCACAAGGTTCAAATATTTCTCTGAACTTTCTCCAAACCCTCTGCACTTCAATAGCCTGGAAATGGGGCTGGAGCCCTCCCAGCTGGTGATATTTCAGTGCTTCTGCTTCCAAGCAAAACCAGGACATCACATTGAAAATAAGGACCTCCCTCCACTCTCCTCACCAATAAACAAAACTAACCAAGCTCTTTTGAAGCTCAAAAACATTTCAGGGGTTTGGTCTTACTGTATCTGGCAAGGTTTCTCCCCCCTCGCTTGGCAGTGATACTTTGATTTACTGTTTGATTACTTTCTGATTAATATGTTCATGTCTGTACACCACTTTGGACACACATATATGCCTTATACTAAGCTGGAGTCCAAGGAGCTGCCCTGATATACACCAGCTGGGGATCTGACCCTGAATCTATATTACAAACACATGCATACCCACAAAGCTACATTCCAAAAACATTATTAAAGTTGCAAAGTCAAGTACTCAAAAAATAAGAATGCCAGAGTGAGGGCTGTCTGGGCAACCTTAAGTCACCCTCCTTGCATATATGCATTATGATACAGCCTTTAATTACATGATCTCCTACTACTTTTCCCCAGGACCCCTCCTGCCTCACTGAGTGCACTGGCTGGACCTTCTCTTGGGAGGGATCAGGGTTGGGTAGTGCAGGAAGCTGCTTTTTAGGGCCCTCTTTCTTAGTCTGATGCAGACATTGGAGGGTGGGGAGTGAATAAGGCAAGGAATTGCCATTTCCCGGCTCCTCATCTGATTTGTCTCTTTCCTGTCATGGCCTCCGTTTCCTCCCCTCTCCCCACATTCCCATGCCCACTGGCTCCCAGTTCATCTCCGGCTCACAGACCCAATAGGTTTGCCCAGCCAGTCCCAGTTCTCCCCCTGTACCTGGGCTCCTCATCAGATCTGTCTCCCTTCCCCTTGCCCTACGGGTTCTTAGTCCCAGTCTCCTTGCCTGGCCAGTTGCCCTTAATCCAAACCCTCATCTTATCTCCGTCTTCCCCCACCTATTGGCTCCCAGTCCCCTTGCCCTGTTTCCCCCCAGCTCCCAGTCTCCTTGCCCAGTCAGTCCCAGTCTCTCCCAAACCCAAATCCCAGTGCCTTTCCCTATCTCTCCCCTGCTAGTTCTCCCCCACAGACTCCTCGTCCCAGTCTATTCCCTCCCTTTGCAGCTCCAACTCTGGTCCCTTTGGCATTTGAATCAGGCAGCTTCCTTCGCCACACTTCCTGGGACCAGCAAGGAGGTCATTGAAAGCACAAGAGACACAATCTCCCTGCTCTCAGGTCAGGTGCCCGGACTCAGACCCAACAGAGCCCAGAGCTGCAATTGCAGGGAAATCCTGCTCAACCCCAGGCTGAGCATGCCCAGTGTGGATGGAATCTTCAGGGAATTTAGGCGGTAAAAAAGCCTTTACTGAGCATGTGCAAACTGATTTTTCAGGAATTTATAATTTGGCCAAATTCTCTACACCTCCCTGACACAAAGACCCACCTGCCAAATTTCAAGTCCCTGCTCCAAAGCACGGCGGGTGGGGGAGAAACAGGCGGGAGAAGGGAGCGGGCGCGGGCGTGCACCAGAGCTGTTCAAAGAAAAGGTCATCAGAATTTTTTAACCTGGGTAAAACAAACGTATTTTTCCCTACCCTCATTCTCAGGAGAGACCCTAGCTATTTTGCTGGCTGCGATGAAAAACATTTTTTGGTGCCCTCCCTGAGTGGCTGAGCAAAAAAAAAAAAAAAAGCTGAAGTTGGCTGCTCAGGTCTGCTTGCCCGCCCTAGAACTGCCCTTCTTATTTTCAGAAACGGCTAAACGGTTTTGGCTGACATTTTCCAAAGAAATTCTGCCTCAGGCAGATACCCCGCCTGGAAAATTTCTGCTCAAACAGTTAAAGTCTGGAAAATTATAAGCAACTGAGACCAGGTCTGATATCGGGAAGTGTTGGGCCAGCCACACCTATAAAAGCTATTAATGGTGTCCGCTGGTAAAGTGGTGGTCATGTTTGCCAAACCTAAGACGATAAGAAGGAGAAAACTCTTCACGTCACTTTCTTTCTTTGCGTCCCTCCTTCCCTGAATCTCGAGTAATTAATTGGAAACACACTCACCCACCCAGCTTACCAGCTGCAATGGAGATCAGGGGAACAACAGTAGCCTAACCCATGTGGTTCAGTGCCAGTGCTCAGATCCTTACAATAGCTTCTAAGCATTTTTCACAACTTGATGAAATAGTAATTCCACTGCCTTTTTTTTCTCATTCCTATTGTGTCTGGGTTCCATCATGCTAAGGGATGCATGACACCAAGAGAACATGAAACTGCCCAGAGTAGGAGGGGAACCACTCAAGTGGATCGGGTAAATGCAGCGAGACAGGGGGTGAGATTTCCAGGCAAGAAGCAATTTTGCCTGCTTTAAGGCAATGCCATAAATACAGAGAGATCAGTCAGCTACATATCCCCTCCTTGTCAAGCGTGGACAGTCTGGCTCCCCAGTGTCTCAAAACGGTAGGTCAGATCAAAGGATCTGGCTCAGGCTCAATCTCACTCAGACAGAGGTGATGTTGATTGGAAGGCCTGGTTGGCAAATTTTGGCAGGAGTGGTAAACTCAACCCAACTGGAATCCATCTGTCCCCATCTTGTCCAGATGGTGCACGGTCCCAGGGTTGCTGGAATCACAGGAGGCAGCAGTGTCAGACTAAATCATTTTGGGGTCCCCTGCACTATGGAAAATTGGGCCCCACCAATCTTCACTCAAACTTGGCCTCGCCACTCCCCCTCCGAGTGACATTGCAACATTGTGCACCAGGTTGTAACACCACTTACCCAAGCCCGGTGGTTGGGTTTCCCCTGAGATGCGGGCCCTGTGCAAGTGTATCGAGTGTACATTGGTTAACCCAGGCCTGTGTCTGGAAATGCCTTTTCCTCATCTTCAACTGCTCTTTCCTCTTGGGCTGGGACCTAACTATGGAGATCCAGGCTTCGGTCACTGCCTAGGTGAATAATTGCAGCTTGCTGGGACTAGGGCTGACTTTGAAGGCCACATGGAAACTCCAGCTAGTGACAAGCCACTGAGCTGTCATTTAAATAGGGCAGAGTGGCAACAGCATAACCCGCCAATGCTCTGCTCTTTGCACTGGCTGCTGATCCTGCATCTGGCCCAATTCAGGGTCTTGAATTTCATCATGAATGGGCTAGGCCTCAGTTACCATCCTCTGACCTACCCACTGCGTTAAGGCTGATAAGATGCTGACGTATTAATTGACAGAATACGTGTTCAGACACTGTGCTATGGTGCGGAACCACTCAGAAATACTGGCAAATGTTAAACAAACAAATAGCCACTGAGTGCTGGAGATACATTCGCAGGCTCAATTAGTCATCACAGGCCCCTGCTGCTTGCTATTTCGGGGCTAATAGAGAGTGACCAATGAGCTATAGTTCTTGCTAGGCAACCTGTGATTTTAATATTACCAACTCCTCTTTAAATTGTAAGCTATTGGCAAGGACTGGCCTCTATGGTCTGAATAGCACTGGGCACATTGTCGGTTCTCAACAAATAGCACTACTTGTTCTTTTTTCATGTACCTCTTTTGATTTTGCAGCACCAATCTCTAACTCTCAGCAGTTCACACAACTGAGGCTAATGACAACCATTATTAATATTACAATAGCACTGGTGGCCTGCGCTGGGATCAAGGCCCGCTTGTGCGAGGTGCTGTACAAACATAAAGTAAGAGATGGTCCCTGCCCTGAAAATCTTACAACCTACATTGACAAGGCAGACTGCGGAAGCATCACATTCTCCATTTCACAGCCGGGGAAGCAAAGCACAACTAAGTGATTTACACAGGACCACATGGCCAGTCTAGGAACTGAACCTACATTTCCAGGGTCCTTAGCCATTGATTTAAGCCACAGGACCGTTCTTTCTCCTAAAGCAATTGTCTTAATTGACCAGCCTTGTCAAAGCCCAGCTCAGCTTTCCACATTTACAGCACCTTTCACTGGAGGATCCCAAAGTGTTATACAGACAGGAACGAATTCATCATCTCGGTCAGTATTGTTATTCCCATGTTATGGAGGTTCAAACTGAGGCACGAAGAGATGGCAATGACTTGCATAAAGTTTCACAGTGAATCTGCAGCAGAGCCAGGGGAAAAGAACCCAGGTGTCTTGATGCCATAAATACAAAAAAAGACCATTCGTCCTGCCCCCCATGAGATCTGACAGGGAACATTGGAGTCTCCTACCCTTTCACACTGACAAAAGTTAACCCTCATCCTAGCCTGTTTGCCCATTCTCCTTTACAAAGCTGGGTGGCTGCTCAGCCCTGGGAGCTGCAGGCAGTGCCTCACACCAGTCTCAACCATCTGCCGATGCTTCTAGTTCTTAAACTCCTCATCAAGGTCTGGGTATGTGACTCTCCGGCCCACACTAGCCTTCTTCCATCTGTTCCATTTGGTACCGATTTGTGTCGAGGAAAGAGCGCTCTCAGCTGTGCAGGCATTCCTGCCAGGAGAGGATTGATTCAATTTGCAGCTGTGCTTTTCTCTTCCTGCTCTTAGACTCTTGTTCTTGGACAAGGGGAGGAGGAGGAAGGGAAGGTCAGAAAACAGCAGAAAGAGAGAGAGAGATGCCTAGTGAAAGGAGATGTCTGTACTGAGTGTTACTCTTTTGTAGCAAATGATTGCACCATCCTCCTCACCTTCTCTTCACCACCCGCTAGCTGAGGACATCCTTCCCTCTGGAAGATGAACGAGGGACCTTGTCGGAAATCCTTTGCTTATGTGGCAATAGCTCATCCAGGCACCAGACTGATACCCAGGAGAACTAGCCACCATCTCATGGCACTGCGGTTGTTTCATCTACATCCCAGGCTGCTTCTGGTCCCCTCACATGGTGGGGGATACAAAGTGTGGGGAGAACAGCTTACCAGCAGATACACGGAATGGACCCTTCTCAGAGGGCAGCTTCAACCCTTGAATACAATGTGCAGTCCTTAGAGCTGAACTGGGGTAGGATATATGGAAAGAAGTGAGGTAGATAGCGAAGTTGTGGTGCATTATAAATACCTAGATAGAGATAAGTCTTCACAATGGGAGGCTAATTGGAGATGACTTTGATAGTAACACTCCCTGTTAGGAGCCAACTGACAATACTGAATGGCGGTGATCATTAGGCCACACCATCTGGCTCTTCTGTCCCCATCTGACTCCTTCACTGCAGTAGGTCTGACTCCAGAAACTTTTGTCCAAGGGAAGTTTTGAGCCAAAGCTTGTTGCCAGCAAGCTATGAAGTTGGTGCAGCAAGATCCACAGGTGGCTGGAGATGACTGGAGTGGAGGTAAGTTCTGTTCCCATTTGGCAATTGTAAAAGGCAGGGGGAGAACCTGGTAGCAGATTGTTTCATAGCCTTGCATCACCTGTTGTCCAGTGGAGAGCACCCCAATGGAAATTTCGTATGTATATGAGTTGAGTTAAAAGCCATCCTTATGGGCTTGATGGCATCTCATCTCTGACTGGGGAGAGGGCGGGGCAGTAAAGATTAGTTTTGCTGACGCTAATGGTAACTTTCCATAGAAGACTCTGCTAAATGATCTGGCATGCATTGTCCATGGCAAAGGATGCCAGAGGAAGAGGCAGGCTAATGAAAAAGGGGTTCTACTGAATTCTGAGCCCTCAGAAATGATATGGGGCTTACTGCAACCTGGTTTGTTCCCCTAGGGCTGATGGCTACTGGACATGATGGAGACCCCAAACACGTCAAAATATTTCCCTATTGGCCATTCCCTATTGCAGCCCCTGCCTCTTAAAGGGGCCATTTTGAATATTAATTGTAAGGCCCTTGCTAACATTGTCTCTTCCAAGCAAACATGAAGAACCACAGGCTTGGTTCTGCTCTTGCTAGAACTGGTATCACTTTAATGACTTCCAGGGAGTCACACTTGTACAGTAGTGTAAGCAAGAGCGGAGTGGAGCCCCAAGGACTTGGGTCATACTGGGACAGTGCAATGGATTCCCAATCAGTCCCTGACAGAGACATAACTTCCTTAGCAGCTGGGAGCCTGGAGATAGGATGAGAAATGAGCACTATAAGGGCCCTGGCCTGCATTTAACCACACTGGAGCATAATCAGACTGCCTTACGTTTTACAGCCTAGACATATGCTATGAAGAATTATTTTCCCAGTCTCCCTGACAGTCCTGACTTGCAGCTGGAGAAATGCTTAGGATCCCAGTGTCTCATCATGGTGGAATTTCAGCTTATGTGCTTCCCATGAATCCTACAGACAGGGATTCTGGGGAGGGGGATGTGTGAGAGGTGCATCCATAGAGACCCCACTCAATACCTTTTAAAGGTAGCACCCAGCGAGGGGAAAGTTCTCTCATGAGCTTGTCCCCAGTTGCCCCACAGGGTGTTAACGGACTTTCCCCAGCTGGCAGGGGGGAGATGCTTGTTATGTCAGATCTCCTAACCAGGGACCTTTGCCTCCTTTCTCACTCTTGGTGTGGGAGTGAGCGTGCACATATGTGGAGATGCATCTCTTACAGCCCAAGGTGATGGCCACACGGGAGGGTGGGAGGGAGGGTTGTTCCACATTTTGGGCACAATGAAGAGTAAGAAAGAGCCTACAGATGGCAAGCCTGATCTTGTAGGGTACAGAGAGCCTCCTATGAGGTGCAGAGGACCTGGGTGTGGAGAACACTCAGCATCTCACAGATAGGGCTATGCAGTCTCAGCTGGGTTTAACTGAGCTCATACTGTAGCCCCTTCTTTACTTTCATGGGAGGTAGGAGCCTGGGGGCTGCTTTGATGACACAGGAGACCCCAGTGGTGCTCCCTGAACAGACAGGTTGCATCTCTCAGCCTCTGGCAGTGCAGAAGGGAATATTCCATCCCTTTCCTTTCCCATCTAAGACTACAGCACAGAGACGGTCCTGAAACTCAAGGGTCACTGCAGAGCGAGGGGGACTCAGTCATGAGCAAGCAGAGGTGGGTAGGTGGGTGGGTGGCACTGGCTGGTCACTACGAGATTACAGGTGCAGCCCCAGTTTCTCTACCATAGGCAGCTGCGTCAGGAGCAAGAGGCGGAGAAGCGGCCACCCGGGGAGTGGAGCGGGTGCCAGCAATTACTGACCCAGGATGCTGCCCCCAGGGCAGGCAGGAAGCTGAGGAAGGGGCTAGGGAGGAAAGTCTCTCTCCTTTCCCTCTGCAGTGCTATAGCAGCCAGCCTGTGCTGACGACCTGCCACCCGCTCCCAACGCGTGACACCCTCCAGACTCCCCGGGGATTCAGGGTCCCCCAGCGCTCGGCCTGCCGGGGTGTGGGAGATGGAAACACACAGAGAGGGAGACAATGATCGCCTCTTGCTGGGGCAGGCAGGGCTCCTTCGCAGCCCGTCCTGCTGCCGGGGAGCACAGAGCGGAGCGCAGCAGGCAGCCGCCCACAGACAGCGCCTGGAAACCTTCCCCCTGGGCGGGCGCGGATCCAGGGGGCACAGCAGAGCCGAGGGATCCCTGCAAGGCTCGCTCACGTTGGCCCGGCCCCCCGCGAGCCCGCAGCGGCTGCAGATGCTCCTGCGGCAGCCCCGCCCGCGGGCACAGACCGCCTGGCTCTGGCTTTCCCCAGCGGGCGGTGCGGACGGCCGGCTCTGCACGTAGCGCATGGCGGCGGCTCCCCACCTCCGCGGCGCGGCGGCGGCGGCAGCACGTGGAAAGCCTGGGGCGGCGCGCGCGCGCGGTTTTTGGCCCCGCCCCCTCGCCGCCGCCGCTGCTGCTGCTGCCGCCGCCGGCCCCGCGCGCCGGCTCTTCCCCCTGGCCGTCGCGCCCAGCTGGGCCCGGCGGGGGATGACTTCACCGCGCGGAGCGGAGCCAGAGGGGCAGGGGGGAGCCACCGCCTGTGCAGCAGCCAGGGCTGCTCCCCCGACCCTCCCCCCCAGTGCCGCGTGCCTGCAATGTGCGGGAAGCGCCCTGCTGGAGGCCGCCCGGCCCGGGCACAGAGGCTGGGCTGAAGGGCAGTAATGCATGGGGCGGCCAGGCCTGGGGCAGACCCATAGCTGGTAGTGCAGACCTGCCACGATCCGGGTCTGTATTGGCACTAGAGGCGCCCCTCCCGGTGCAGGCTGGGTCCCTGGCGTTTGCTTGCTCACGGTGTGGGGAGGGCAAAGGGGGAGATGGGGAAATCTGTTCATTCTCCTGCCAACATAAATAAAGTTTTCCCATCAACGAGGAAGGAGGGGGACCCCCCGGGCAAACCCCTGAAGCGGGCTTTGTCGGAAGCCGGGATACTTCGGGGCCACACAAATACACTGAGCGGATTGATTGTCTTGGTACTGGGTCAGCTTGTGTTATTTGAAGACTTTGCAGCCCCCCAGAGATCTCCCGTGGTGTGCAGGAAGATTTCTTTTTCTTGGTGCAATTTAGTATATTCAAAAGGAGAAACTTATTAAGGACCCATTGAGCATCAGGTCCCGCAAGTATAGATTTGTTTCTAGCAACCTGCTTAGCATCAGAATCAACTCAGAGTATTAACAGATCCATCTGTGAATGAGTCCCCCAGTGATCCAGCTGAAAGGAAGAAGCCATGTACTGTGAAAAGCTTTGCAAGGGGCTGGGGCTCCCACCATAATTTCCACTTTAGCTTGTGATAAAGCCCCTGTCCCAGGGCTGTGGGTGCTGCAGAGAGAAAGGGGTGATGAAGGAAAAAGAAAAGAATTGATTCCTCAGGCTCTCCCTTAATACAGATATGCTTTCACAGAGCCAAGGACGCAGCCCCTGGGAACAACTGATAGGAAAAGCAATGGAGTTTGTTCCTGAAATAGTTTATTACTGGTGCACTCAGGTGTCCAGCTTATGTCCTCTGAAATGGACCTCTACTGGAGGGGCTTGCCCCTCGGGAAGTTCTTTGGCATTTAGTGTGAGCTGATCCATCCCAAAGGCAATATATTTGCTGTTTGGAAAAATGTTATGAATAAACCCCAAGAATAAGTCCTCATTAGCAATACCGAGAGGTGTGTGTGTGTGTGTGCGAGAAAGAGAGATTCCATCAAAGTCAAGGGAATCACCCCAACCTCCCCTTTAGATATGGTGACAGAATTTTAACATGTGAGACTTCTCCAGCACGTGACTGGTCCCTGTGCTGACTATCTGTACCAAACTAAAATGCATCTCTTGGGCTGTCACTAATTTATAACATACAGTGCTAATGCACATACATTGTAAGTGCACTGGGAGGGGGAGATGTGGCCAGATGTTTTAAGGCAAGCAGTGGTTTACACAGACAAAAGCCACCTGTGTCCATGATGGTGCTGGGATAGCAGTGTCAGTTTACTGATTGCAGAGCCATTGCAGCATGTCATCCCTTCCATTCATAAGGCATCCGTGGACGTGCATGCACACACACACAAACTTTGCATGGATGAGGCCCTGGACAGGTCCGTTGCTACTGTATTTTAAATAGTACATGAGCTTTGGATCTCACCTATTTCCATTGATCCCAGTTGGGCAGGTGAAGTGACCCAGTATGACACGATAGCTCAGTGGTTTAAGCATTGGCCTGCTAAACCCAGGGTTGTGAGTTCAATCCTCGAGGGGGCCATTTAGGGATCTGGGCCAAAAATTGGGGGATTGGTCCTGCTTCGAGCAGGGGGTTGGACTAGATGACCTACTGAGGTCCCTTCCAACCTTGATATTCTATGATTCTATGACACGTTGGTCTGTTGCTTTATTAGTAATCTACCTTACCTGAGTGCCAAAGCAGCATTTTGGAAGAGGAGGAGGTGGTGCAGTTTGGCTTGCTCTCTCCACCTGTCTGCCTGGCATTTGTCTTCTGGGTGGTTTCCTTCCTCCCTGTAAGTGCCTGTCTGACTCACGGTTGAATCCTTTCCTGGACACTGCTCTGGGAGTTCATTCTGCACACAAATTTGTGTGTGTGTGTGCGCGCACGCCTGCTCCTCTGTCAGCTCTGTGTTCTCTCATTCCTGAGCCGCTTTCCCCAGCAATAGTTACATGTCTTCCCTCTTCTTTGGGACCTTCAGAAGGTTATGTACCGAAGTCATGCCACCTCTTTCCTAAGGATCAGAAACTTCATTCTTCCAACCTCCGAGAGCTGGAGCCTCTGGGAGCCTTTTGCATTCCTCAGGGGCATTCGTCCCTTTGGCTCAATACTGAACTGATGCCCCAGTGCGGTGCTAGGGGTGCTGTGCTGCAGGTAGTGCTATCTTTTAGATGAGATCTAAAAGGGACATCTTGACCATGTCAGGTCACCATAGATCTTAGGGTGTTTTTGCAAGATTTAGAGGAGCTGGTCCTGGCCAAATTCCAACATGGCTATTTTCATCCTGCCCCTTTCTAAATTCCCACTGCATTTTCAATTGGATACTTTATTCACTTCCTGTCGCACACAGCTGTAGCTTGCGTAGGTTAGGCACGTGCTGTTAAATAGCTGTTGTGTTCTGCCCTAGCGGTGGCTGCATTTCAGCTGTGGGCAAGGTGAGTCTTGTGTTTATATAGTTCACAAAGTATTTGGGGATCCTTTGGGACAACAGGCATCACAGAATGCTATTTTCCTCTGTTTCCACTTCTTCAGCGTCATTCCAGTATCAAGGTACTCTGTGCTCCAGCCAAGGCCTCCCATTGGCATGAGCACAAAAGAAAGGAACAAAGAACATGCATGTTATAGCATTGAGAACTTAAAAGGCTCAGGCATTCAGCCACAGAATTATCCATTACTCTAGCAGCCTGGAATGGACTGAGCTGAATGACCCTGATGGAATCAGCTCTCAGTGACCAATGGAGTCAAAGGCTAATGTGGGGTGACCATAGACTGGGCCCATCAGAAGCAGAGGGAGGGCCCATGAGGCCTGAACTTATGGTGGATGCCCCGTGGATTCAGCTAGGTAGTGGGAGATGCTGTGTGTGTGGAAAGACCTAGGCTACACTTTACCTCACATGTGGCTAATTTAACTATTGCCCTCCTAAATGAGTTATTTTGCTTAGCATCCCGATTGATATTCCAGTCTCTGTGCCCAATCAATTCAAACCACAGGATGGATTTTGATAGGAGATGTCACAATTTCAGGGTAACTGCACCTGTGTTTCCCCTCCGTGGTCTACCATGGAGCCATCTCTTCTCTCGGGTGGTGACCTGACCGGGGGTTGTATGTCTTCACAGCTCTCTGAATTTAAGCTGTACTATCCACAGCAAGCCTGACTGCCTAAACAGGCCGTTGCCGGTGCTTTGGTTTCTCCCCAAAGGCTGTGACCAGTGTACTGCTTGCAGTTACAAGTTACCACACTGCTCCTGCTAAGCAAGCACATTTATTCTTAAGGTGAAAGCGTTACAGAGAAAACACATTACAAAAACAAAAGAACCAACAGGCATGCTAAAAGCTTACCCAAAGTCACCCATCAGTCTTATGGGGCCCCGTAGGTCAAGCCCTTCCAACCCTTCCACAAGGATTGAGGGTCCCTCTTGAACTGAGGGGCCTGTCCCTTTGCTGGATCAGGAATATGATCCTGAATCATTTAAAACTCAGGCCATTTATCCAAATGTCCTTTATTTGCCTGTTGGTCTGTGGAGAATCCAGTTTGAACTAGTATTTACCTAGTCCTACCTCTCGAGAGAGGTGGGGGGTTACAACCTGGCTGATTTGCCTTAATCCCCACCCACTGTTGTTAGTTCCTGGAGGAGCTATGGCAGCCTTCCCCCAAGGAGGAGAACACAAATCGTACACAAGCCAGTCATTTAAAACAATGGATCCCCGAGGATCCTGCATGGGGATGCAATGTCTGTCACAGATTATAGCTCCGTTAAACTTTCAGTCCTATGGTGCATACGCTGCTCTAGTGTGCCTGGCGATTGCCCCAGATAGTCTGAGGCTATTTCTATACTGCATAATTGCCTGGGATCCTGGGCAGACGGACATGTGCTATCTCTGCTTGAGCTAGTGCTCCAGAAATAGCTAGGAGGCTGTTGTGTCACAGGTGGTGGGCACAGGCAGCGGCATGGGCTAGCCACCCAAGTTCAGACTCAGGGGGTCCTGCAGGCTTGTGCTTGCGTGGCTAACCCATGCCACCGCCCGCGCTGCAATGTCTGTGCTGCTATTTTTAGCAGGCTAGCTGGAGCAGAGCTAGTGTGCGTCTGTCTACCTGGGCTGGGAGGGGAGGCTTGGTCCCAGCTGCAGTGTAGGTATACCCAGTGAGGGACCCTACCATGCTTCTCCAGTGGCTGTCTACAACACTCCCCCAGAGATTCCCAGGGCTGCTTGGCTCTCCATTACTGGCCCATTGCTCCTGGAAGCTGGCTCATCTCTCCCCAGTGCTGTCTCGGTGTGTTGGGCATGCAATAATGCCCCAGTCAGCAGTGGGCATAGGGGACATTCAGCTCCTGCTATTCGTGACTAGCTGGAAGAGGCTGGCACTGACAATGTGATGTGCCATCTGGCCACAGAGATGCAAACTCCTGGGATTTCCCTCCCAGCACCTCACACATGCCGCACTCTGAGGCACACAGCCAGCTTGGGGCCAGGGGTGAGGAGTGGGGAGAGGATCTGGCTCAGCAGGCATTGGGCATGCTGCAGCAGCACTGAGAAGGCAGAAGAAACCCTTAGCAACTCTTAGTCAGAACCTAGCTTGGGAGCTCCTACTGTACGTGCAGCCTGGCACTGAGACAGGGTGTGAGCATGTGTTCGTTTGCAAGGGAGAGCGGTGATAAATGAACCCAGGTAATTAATTCCCACTCCTGATTGTATGTTTGCTTTTCAAAGTGTGCGCCAGCATGAAACAACTCCGATTCTGATTTATGGAGTTCCTTGGACATGGCCCAGGCCTGCCTCTACCGGACATATTCTTTTATCTCAGTTATTTAACAAGATCTGTTAATGGAACCTATCGGAAGGCCTGAACTCAGGACAGCATTCATAGCAAACAGATTATTCATGAAGTATCTCTGAGTTGGAAGTGTCTTCCGTTAACATAGCTGCATCCACACCAGGGGTTATGCAGACCTAGCTGTGATGCTCAGAGGGTGAAATTGTTCACAGCCCTGAGTGATGTGGCTGGGTTGATTTAATTTGTAAATGCAGACCAGGCCTTAGTACCTCCGCTGTATGAGCTGGATTCCTTGCTTGGGGAGGCTGGTTCTCCAAAGGCTCCCACCTTGTCTCTGCATATGCCCTGCAGACAGCTCTGAATCTCTATTTCACGTCACATCTCTTCTTCCTCTGACGTGGTTACTTAACACAGCCTCCTGGCTCTCAAGGCATGTCACCCCAGGCTTGCTTCCCTCTTCACACCCATAGCCCTCTCTCTCCAGGTAACCTCAAGAATACACCTTTCTAAGCCTCCCTCTCAAGCTTTCAGAGTGGTTCAGTGGTGGCGGCCCAAAGAGAACAATTAAAATGGCTGGGGGGAGGGACTGAGATGGCCCACCTTGTCTGTGCTGGAGAGGCACAAACTGCCTGTGGAAGCCAGAGTCACATCAGGCGTCTCACTGACAGGCCGGGCAACCTCCTGCAGGCTCAGAGACCCTGCACGTGAGTGGGACCACCCTGATGTGAGCTGAGCCTGAGCAGGTGCTGTGTCTGGAAGTTACCAGGAAGGGGTCTGATTGACGTGGGCAGGCAACCAAGCTGAAGGGTCCAGAGAGCCTGCACGTGGCTGGGACCGTCCAACCTGTGGGCTGAGGCTGAGCCTGAGCAGGGACAGGGATTGTGGGAGAGCGCTGGCTGCAGGATCAGGTTACAGCTGCTGGTGGAGAAGCCACCCTGGAGTTGCTCCCTGCAGTAGAAGGGAAGACCCTGTTTTTCTCTAAGGTCACTGGGCTTGAGACTAACCTGTAGCCCCGAGCTCCACAAAGACGAGACTGAGCCCTCAGACTCAGCTGCACTGGTGAGGACTGACCGCCAGCTGAGCCTGGGAGGGCCTACTGCACTGGAAGCAAGGGATGGCTAGGCCTTGAGGTCACCCGAGGCCCACTCCATCCAGAAGGGGGTGAGAATGGCTTCTTGGTGAAGGGCACCATCCTTCTCCTTGACCTTACCAATCAGCTAAGTCACAGTGCCTAGAGCAATGGGGTCCTGGTCCATGACGAGAGCGCCTATGTGCTATGGGAATACTAATACTAACAACAATTCCTGTTGTTATTTCCTCGTTGTGAGCTTTGGAGTACTTACAGGACGCAGTTACCTTTTCACCTGCCTTATTTTACCCCTATCGTTTCCTGGAATAAAACATTTGCTTAACCTTATCTCTTCGTCCTTGATTTCTTGAACTGACACATTTTGTAATGTTCTAGAGGTTGTAGGGGTTATCTGGTAGTGTACACACCTGGCCTCTAGGAGGAGGTATTGAACACAAAGAACCCAGGGCTCATGGGTCCCAAGGTGGGTTGCTGAGACACTGAGGAGGGGGAATAAGGGGCTCCACCACTCTTGGGGATTGGGATGCCCCAGGAGGGAGCTACATATGCCGTTACATTAAAAAGCAGTTGAGCAGATGATGATGCTTCCACACTGATGTCAAGGGAAGCCTTAGGAGTGAACTGCTTGACTGGAGGTGACGAAGGCCTGGGTGTCTGTGGTAAGGGTTGAGCTAGAGTGTTTCCAAATACCTTTGGGAAGGTAACAGCCTCTCTGGGACACTGCTCACAAACCCACAGGCCCTGTCTTTGCTTCTTCTCTGGAGGAGGCCAGACATCAAATCCTTTGGTCAGTATAAATCTTTGCACCTCCCTGCCAAATGCATATCTGGACTGATGGATCTCTCACTGCTGCAGGAGGCAATGATTCTATTCTGAACTCTCAGGAGTTGTGCTGAGGTAGCGCCCAGGAGCTGAGTCAGGGATCGTGGCCCCGTTGTTTTAGGTGCTGTTCAGCCTCATAACAAAAAGACAGTTCCTGCCCCGAAGACCTCACAGTCTAAATAGAAGGCAGTGATAATGCTGTGATTATGAACAGTGAGATCAGTGGCAGGCACAGCATACCAACTGCCTGACCAGTGTCAAGTTTTTTCCTAGGCATCATGGCAGAGGAGAGCCATAAGGAGGGATGTGGAGGAGGACAATGAAGTGGTTTTGCAGATGTTTATGGGCAGCCGCTCCTCGGTACAGAGGCCGGGGCTCCACTTCTCAATATGCTACATTTGAGCCACTTTGGCAGGGCAACATCTATTCTTTGCATCTTATTCTCTTTCACTTAAGGGCAGAGTTACTCCACTGAAGTCAAGGGGAGTTACAGCAGTGTAAGCAAAAGGAGAATCTGGCCCTTTAACTCCTACTGTGAGTTCTGGAAATGATTAGCAGACCAGTCACTAGACACAGACACTGGTCATTCCCAGGTCATTTCTGTCTCGTATAAGTAACATTTAAGACACTCAGCTAAAGCGTCAGGGCTGCCCTGCTCTTCATAGAGTCATCGGCACTTGTGCAAAGTTAGTGAGTATAAAATGCTCAGACTTGAACATGCCCACACACCCTCTTTGCATGAGTGACCATGTCTCCTCAAGGTGCAGGGTACGGGGAGAATAAGACCCAAGCATTCACGTAATAATTCCTTAAAGTAAACAGAGAAACAGAACAGAAACAAACAAAGAGATTACATGCCACAGAGAAACAAGGTAATGTGTGTTCCAGGAGAACCAGCCCTCACATGACTGAGAGCAATCTCATAAAAGTCTGCACAGGCCAGGTGGGAAAGAAAAATAAAAAAGCCAGAGAGGTTAGTGCTGGTGAAACATGCTGGCTTGACAGCCCTAGCAACCGACAGTCTTGGTAGCGCCAGCACAATTTCACTGCTCCACCAAGGGGCTCCAGTGTTGTGAATGCCCCAGAATGGTCTCAACTCTCTTGTTGGTCATTCATTCTCCGTGTCTTTCCCTCTGCCCACACACAACTGCCCTATTCCTTCCTTGGTAAAGGGATGATACCCAAACTATCCTGCTTGATGTCTGGCTGGCAGAATCTCCATCAGGGAACTTTTTCACACATCAGCATTGTTTCTCTCTGTCCCAGTCCCTCTCCCAGGGTAATGGCTGCAGCTCCCTCCAGTAACTGCCTATTGGCCATCTGCACATTGATACTTGGCATCTGGCCTGTGTGGATGGTCCCCATCCATCCAGTCAGATTTCAGGAATTTTCCAAGTCATCCACTATGATCTTGCAACTGAAATACATCACTGTGCAGCTGGGAAGAGTATGTGACTGACGGCACATAGTAGGTTTTGCTTTGAAACTCTGTTCCTTTTGAGTCAAGCTATGTGGTGCAATTGTAAAATTTCCCTAATTTACCAATGACAACAAAAATCTCTGCTGTATGAGCAAGCCATATACTGTGGAATGCTCGTTGCTAGAAAATGTATCTTCCCCCGCCATTTAATTAAAGGTCTGTATTGTATGTTGGAACAGCTCCCAAGGGCAGAATTAGCCATGTAGAGGGTTTTCTTTCAGAGGGGACTTTTACTGTATGATGGATAATCTGGGAAGAAGTTCTTAGTCACACATCCTTAGATCTGCAGATTTGACCAAGTGGTTCCAGTAAGCAAACCGATCTTTGCAGGCCTGTAAGAAGGATGTTTTTGAAAGCAGAATCAACACTAGTTCTACCCTACCTGCTGCATTTTCTAGTCACTGTACTCTACTCTGTGCTTCATATGGGTGCATCAAACTTTGCCACATCACTCTTTACTCCCTTTTCCAAGTCATTTATGAATATGTTGAACAGCACTAGTCCCAGTACAGATCCTCTCCATTCTGAAAACTGACCATTTATTCCTATCCTTTGTTTCCTCTCTTTTAATCAGTTACTGATCCTTGAGAGGACCTTCCCTCTTATCCCAGGACAGCTTACTTTGCTTCAGGGCCTTTGGTGAGGGGCCATGTCAAAGGCTTTCTGAAAGTCCAAGTACACTATATCCATTGGACCACCTTTGTCCTCATGTTTGTTGATCCCCTCTAAGAATTCTAATAGCTTGGTGAGGCATGATTTCCCTTGCAAAAGCCACGTTGATTCTTCCCCAACAAATTGTGTTCATCTATGTGCCTGGTAATTCTGTTTTTTACTGTAGTTTCAACCAATTTGCCTGCTACTGAAGTTAGGCTAACTGGCCTGTAATTGCCAGAATAGCCTCTGGAGCTTTTTTTAAAAAGTGGTGTCATATTAGCTATCCTCCAGTCATCAGTGCTCTTCAGTGAGTGTTACCCTCTGTGCCTGATCCAGAGGGTGAGAGTCAGCTAGAGATGCCGCACAAGAAGTGCTTTAGCTTGAGCTGTAGAGGCGCTTAGCTTTGGAGGTCTCAGGTTCACTCCCTATTGATGACCATGAGAATGGTCAATACATCACATGTTTCTAGGAGAGCCAGAAGAGAGTGCTTCCTGAATGTCCCAGCCTAATGATGGGTAGATGCCAAACAAACGATGTCTTAGATAAGAAGTGAGGAATAAAGATAAACAAAACTTTATGGCTGAAATTAAACCACCAATCCAAGATGGATAGTGGGTAGGGTGCAAATATTTCTCCCTGTAACAAGCAACAGGAACCTTCCTGAAGGCAAGGAAAACACAGCATGGAAAACAGCTGCAGAAATCTCCAGGGTACCATCTTCATCAGATCTTATATGAGTTCTTCAGGAAAAAACTGAGAGCTAAGCGTGTCATGTCTCCTCAGGACTCAACCAACCAACCAACCCAAAAGAGATCCTAAAATATGTCCCACAGTTCTATAGAAAGTTCTTCAGAGACAGCCTGAGTTTCACATCCTGGCTTTTATTCATGCTCATGCAATCTTTGGTGCCTTGCTCTAGTATTTATGCCTGCAGGTGACGACATTTGCATGCGAAAATGCTGTCACATGTGCACTGATGCTGCAAAGCACTTAGGCACATGAAGAGTACCACTGAAATCAGGGCTGAATGCTTCAGTGCTTTGCTGGATTGGGGAGGTAGTGCACAGGAAAATATATGTCCATGGAAAATTGCAAGAGTTCCGGCAGAGGCTGGGCTGAGACCCCATTGAAAACCGGCCTCGCAAATGTCTTGAGAAAAAAACCAACTACAGGAACTGCTAAGTAATGGGTTGGCAACTTTTACTTAACTGTCCTCTCTGGAGGGTGAGCCACCATTGCTCAGACGGTGACCACAATTGGCCACTGAGTTGCACACAGAGACTGGTGTGGCGTGGAATGGAGACTGACCTCACATGAAGCTTTCAAGGACCTGATGGCCAATGACCTTTTCTGTTCCTTAATGATTTTCCAGGATCAGTGAACCCTATAGTCACAGGGACATTTTTTCCATTGGGAAGGTGGGGGAAGGGTTCTACCAAAATCCTTATCAGAGTCGCTCCAATTGTGATGGTGCAGAGCAGATCCGAGTGGAAAAACTAGAGACCAATATGGCTGTGAAGGAAACCTGAAAAAATGCAAACCAAGTGTAAGTGATGGAGAGCTGAATGATTCTGCAGAGAGCCTGGAACAATAACTCTGAGAGGTGTGAACTGCCCCATTCATCTCACCGTGAGGTAAACTCAAATGCTCAGTCATGATCATTTAAATGTCAACATCATTAACGATTTCTTTCCTCGTGTATAAGAGAGGAGAGGGAGTAGATCCACAGAATTGACTGAGAGTGACCTTTCATTTTGGCGTCACAAATGTGTGGCGTTTTGTGAGATACCATTATTGGTTTCTGTCCCCAGTCAAGAAGGAATCAAGGAGTCTAGCAGAGCCCATGGGGATATTCAGGACTTCTTCAGGGCAAAGGCCAAGGAGCCTAATGGATTCAAGGGGCACATGCCAATGTATTTTGAACATCTCCCATCTATTGTGAATAGCACCTCCTTTCTGGTGAGTCACCTGGGCAGAGCCCATTTTGTGGGTGGAGCTTGGAAGAGGACCTCTGCTTTTTTCTCCCCCTCCTCGCTCCAACCTGACCCCTGTGTCTGAGAGACCGAGTGACTCAGCGGTTCTCATTTGGAAGGCTAGAGCGTTCTGAGCGACATAGCTGAGCTTCGTGAGTCCCTTGGCACGTGGAATTCCATTGGTCAGTGGAGGATGGTTAGGGACTGCATTTCCCAGCTGGTAAGGACAAAATGGATTCTCACTAACTCCTCTGCTATCAGCGCATTCAATACACTTCTACTAAACCGCAAAGAACCACCCAACCCTTTGGGATTAGCTCAGCCCGTAAGGGGATTGAGGACGGGATGGAGTAATGTGACCTGCTTTATTCTGGAGGCACAAGCAGGGGTAAATCTCTTGCTGCAAAAACAGTACCTAATAGCAGAGCCAGGGCTAGCAGTCCCAGAAGCCCAGTGACCTCTCCCCAGGGACTAAGAGAGGATGACTTTCAAAAAGCATTCCCCTGTTGCACATGCACAGTTCTGGCTGTTCAAAGAATTGTACCCACCCTGTTTGTGCAGAAACACTGACTGTGCACCTGCTAATCAGCAGAGCTTGCCAGGGTCAGTCCTTGAAAAGTGTGTGCGGAGGTGCCTTCACATATAAAGCTGTGCACCCATTCTAATGTCAATCATGCAAGCAGTGGGCTTTCGGGGTGGTTCTGTACATTCTGTCCCTTCTGTGTGCAGATGCTGGAATCCATTAATCCTGCACACAAGTGCGAGTGCTCGAACAGGACATGGTCAGTTGTTTGTGTCTGTGCAAGTGGAGGCCAGTGTGCAAATCAGGCTTTGGAGGTGAAAATCCCAGCCCTGGGAGGGGGGTTTCTGGGGTGTTAGGAACCAGCCTGGAGAATGTGGGAGGAAAGACTGAAAGAGGGAGTTCAGTGGCCTTCCCAAATGGAAATACAAGAACTCCCTCTGAGTCCTCAAGACCCTAGGCCTGAGTCACCACTGCCCTGCAGCTTGTGGGGCAATGTACAGCAGCGCAGAGTGGGTGGAAAACAAGAAAGGGAGCGTTGCATACCTGCTTTGTATTGGCTCACGAGGTGCCGGACAGCAGTGAATCAGGTCCTCTGTTGGCCTGCTGGGTTTTATTTAGCCATGAGAGGGCATGGTCAGGTTTGCCTCATGTGCACAGTGGGCCCTGTCTCCAGCCAACAAGGAGCACAGATCCATAGCAGCTGGTAAACAAGTGTTATTATTAAGGGACCCTCAGGAAGAGGTTAAGAAATACAGTGTCGCCTGTGGAGAACAACTGGCAAATAAACCGTTGTCCCTGGTCTCCAAGGAGGGCCATGCACTAAGGAGTCTCCTGTGTCCTCTGTGGGAAAGGCAAACCAAAGTCCTCAGGGTGGTAATAAGATGGTTCCCTGGCCTCACAGGAGCAAATAAACAAGTCCCTTCTTGCCAGGGTTAGATTTCCAGGATGGCTTCTCCTTGGCTGGGCCATGAAAGCTCCCCTTTCTCACTGATGGGAGTAAACAAACACTAGACTTCATCCCTTGGCTTCAGGACAGGCCCATGTAAATCCCCTGATCAGTGTAGGAGGAAGTGCCTCCACCCTCTTTATGGCTGCCTCTTCATGAGCCCAAGATGAAGGCCCCTCCCTTCAGTGCCTGGAAGCTCAGGCAGTCTTTATGGGGTGTGGCAGGTACCTAGCGAAGGAGTTTAACCCCTTCACTGTCTAGCTAGGCACATATATCCCATTTCAAGCCACCATGTATCTCCTGCCACCAGAATGCGTCACTATGGAAGCTATGGAAGCCATTAAAATGCCTAAGAGGTTATTCAAAGGAGGAGAAGGTACACAAGGTCAGGGGAAGAAGAGCACCTTCCTGCGCAGATGCATGGGGGGAATGGAGATGGTTTATTCGCTCCAATTTGTAGGGATTGTCTATATTACATTGTGACCTGAACTTCTTGAATTTCAAGGAGACTCAGTGGCTGCAGAGTTTGCCCAATGGGCATTGCCCCGATGCCTCCTGTGTAGTCACCTCAGTGAGCATGAAGGGAGGATGCTCCAGCAGTACTCCAGGGCCAATACAGAGCAGAGGTCTGGTGAATGGAGGAGACAGACAAGGAATCCCAGACTGCTCTGAGGATGGCCATCTTATAAGCACCTGGCCTCCTGTGGTGTCCCAGAACCTCCTTTTCCATTATACCAGCCAAACTGAAGGATACAGACTTCCCAGCTGCACATGGGACTTTATGTGGTTCATTTTAAAAGCAAATTGTCTATAAGAGAGAACCTGGGAGCTTGCAGAGAGAAATTGCTCAAGGCTCCCTTTCACAGCCAGATAGAGGCAACTAGTTAACTGTTGGTGTGATGTCCATATAGTACCACATCATAGGGCTAGGACAGTAGACTCTGGAAGCAATAGTGCTGAAGCACTGTAGTGAGATTGTACTGGGTGTTGAGAGACTATCAATATTAATACACCTAATGGACTCTAGCTGATAAGAAGCTTGATACTTGGCTGCATTTGTTGTCAAATTCAGCCCACTTTACAAGCTACATTAACTAGGTGATTCCCTTTCTGAATATAGCATAAGTATTCTGCTTTTCTGTGGTTTTATAGGGGATTTTTAATTTAGTAATCGATATAGGGTATACAGCTGTAGCAACAGTAAGATCAGGATTAAGGGACATCAGCAGAGCGATTGGGGTGACCTTAAACTAGAACTGCAGGGGGGAATAGAAGACAAGATTGAGGGACATAGGCAGAGCTGTGTGCGTGATTAATCCAGGGTAGGAATAGCAATGGTTGCCACAGATCAGGATTAGGTTGCGTCTGCAGAGCTATTGGGGCAATACGATGGGGTGCTGTAGGGGAGGAGTGAAGTGGATTGGCAGAGCTGTACAGGATGCATTTCCTAGCTGAAAGTCCAACTCTTTTGCTGTTTGCCCACCACTAATTAAGATGCTGCTGTTTAACGATGCCTTTGAAAATATTCTCCTTTCAAAGGAGACAAACGTTCACATATGCAAGAGACTGAGAGTGCTGGCGGGACCCTGGCAGAGTGTGGGGAGAGGGTGGGCAAGCTTCCCTGGCTGAGCTCTGCCAATGCAAATCTCCACATGCAGCTGAGATGAGGCCAGAGGAAACCAGGAGCGTTTCCGCTGGGTTCCCACAAGAGCAGGAGCTGTGGCTGTGCCTCCCATCACGTCTGCCCACATGCAGCAGAGTTTGTATAAGGCATGGATAATGGTTACTCATTGATGGCTGGCACAAATCCTAATGGTGCAGCCAGGTGTGGAAACTGGCCTCTCTCTCGGTTTTTGTCCTGATAATGACAGACCCTATTTTAAGTGTAAGCTCCTACCTGTGGTTCACAGGGGGCAGGCAGAGCATTAGTGACCCTGACCGCCAAATAGGGGGTAGCAGTCTGAGTGGGGCCCGTTGTGTGTCCGTGGCAGCACTAGCCACCCTGAGGCTCAAACAGCTGGCAGTGGGAAAGGGTTATGCCATCACCGTGGAGACTGTGAAAGACCAGGGGAGCCATTTCAGCTGTCCATTTGCTGATAACCCAGCAGAGCCTTGGCCCGGGGGGGGGCGGGAGGAAAGCACATGCTGGCCCCCAAGTGGCACGGCTGAATCTGGTCTTCCACACAGAGTGGGAACATAGCATATACTGGGGAAGCACCCTTCAATCCTTCCTCTCCAGCCACTCAGAGAAGATTTCCCCCTCTGCCCAAGCCTCCATGCTGACTGCTCATTCCCTTCCACGCTGCTCTCCTCCTAAGCACCGTGAAACAGCCCTCCAGGCCAAGTTCTCCACCTTCACCTTCTCCCACACGCCCTCCTGAGACTTTGTTCCTCCCAAGTTCTCTCCTGGTTGCCGCACCCTTAATCTCATTCTCCCACTCCAGGCTCCGTGACTTCTTCCATGTCACCCCACCCTCTGGGAGCAGCCTTCCTGCCTCCTCCCTCTCCTTCAGGTGCCTGCGGGTAAGCCACGCCTGTCTGGGCACCCACAGCTTGCCCTGCCTGGGCTTCCCCACTGGCAGGGCTTCAGGACAGCTACAGTTCACCTGTTGCAAAGTGCTGTGTGCACTCAGGGCACAGCACAAATGACAACGAATCCTAATCACCTTGTGGGGAAAACAAATCTGCCCTGGAAAATATAGCACTGAAAGAGGAGGAGGAAGGAAGCAGCAGCATGCCAAAGAAAAGGGGTAGGGAAGAACTAATGGAGAGGGGGTCCCCCCATATATATTTGGGGATGAGGGAGCATTCAGGACCTGCGGGTTTCCTGTTGTTTTTCCTGGGCTTCCCTTCCCAGTTAGCTAACTCTGCCCTCCTGTCATCTCTTTGCACGGCCAGTCACTCGGGTATGTCCACATGGCAAGCCGAATCTGGTAGCAGTGAGTCTCTGAGACCAGGTCTACAGACCTGCTCAACATAGCTGTGTAGATATTGGGGCTCAGGCTGGAGCTTGTGCTCTGAAGCCTGGGGAGGGGGAGTCCCACAGCTGGCAGGGTGGCTCCAGAAGCCCGTCGCTACGCTGAGCGATAGAAGCACGGGTTTCTTGCTGACTCTATAGACACTCTGAGATACAGGAGAGATGCCTGCAAGCCTGGCTGTCTGCTTAAGCACCTTGGCATGCCAAGGAGAGGGTATATGGTGACCTTCACCATGCACGTAAACACTGCCTCAGCCAAACAAAGGGCATCCTCCTTAGAGCAACTTGCAGCTATTGTGGGACTCACAGCCACAGCACTCCTCCCACAGAAACATTGCGAGCCATGCCAAGCACCTTGGACATGACTTACACTCTGCCCAGCCATGCCCCACTCTATGGGTAAGTCTGCCCTGCAAGGAAAGGTGTGGGTGTAGCATGGTCAGGCATGCCCAGGCTAGCTTTAATCTAGCTAGCTCGGGGACAACAGTTGTGTAGATGCAGCAGCATGGGCTAGCAGCCAGAGTGCAAGCTTGCCAGGAACCCAGGGTACATACTTGGGCTGCTAGCCCATGATGCCACATCTGCACTACTAGTTACCCATGCTAACTACATTAAAGATAGCAGGTGTATACACCCCATAATGAGGGACACTTACCTGCAGCACTGCCTAATATCCCAATGTTCAGCCACCACACCTGCTTGGAGTGACAATCATCACCACCCACATTCAGCTGATTTCTGATGAATGCTTACGGAAAAGAAAAACCCAGCATAAGGCAGGCCATAGTACAGGGTGGAATGTGGACACCAAGCATACAGAACAGCTCATCTCTTAAGCATGGGTCAGTGGGAATCACCTATGAAAATGAAAATTAAGCATTTATTTCATCCTTTTGTGTTGCTGGCTGTTATCCAGAAGTTGATTCAAAATTGTCCAATGAGCATTTCATGCAAACTTGTTTTAGCCAACCAGCTGCTTAGGAACTAGTTGCTTCAGCGATTTACTGTAAATATGGAGTGTAATTAGCCATCCAAGTCTTGTGGTATTTTGTCTGTTCCCTGATTGGAAGACTGTAATTTTTACAATGATAAAAAATAAAAAATAAAATCAAAAGAGCTCTCAGGATAGTTGCACAAACCCGGGCGGTGCTCCACCTCAACACCAAGGATCTCAGGACCCAAAATACCTGGCCCTCAGGGTCAGCATTTTCCATGATCAGCAGCTAGCAGTATGGAAAATAAGTTTGTGGCCAGGGCCAGACTTTCCAGCTGTGAAGAATGAATGAACTCACTGTGGAACCAGCTGTTTTCAGAGTGGAGTTTCCCGAATGAATTACGCTGGGCACGCCAGTAGTACCACTGGAAGTGTATAACAGTGCCCAGGTGTTTCCCACCTTGCCTACTGCCCTCCATACGTTGGTCCATTGTCTTTTTCCCGTTTGAGTTGCATCTGATTGTGTCTCGGCTTTTCCTTCTGTGCCTGGATTTCTTCTCTTTTCAATGTCCATGTTTTCCACCCATGGAACCCTCCCTAAAATTTCATCATTTTAAAATGTTTCCATTTGTCTCCCCCAGTTTTTTTGATTTAATCTTATATTACAGCCATGCTCCAAGGCTGTATGCTGGGGGCCAGACAGACACAGGAAGAGAGAAGCCCTGCTTCAGAAAGCTGACACTATAACCCCCACCCCCTTTCCCCAAACCTCTCTCTCTCTTCTAGCCCATTCTGTTCTGTCATTTAGCCTTTCTCCCCTTTCTATTTTTGCTTTCCCTGTTTCACTTGCTCATCCTTTCCCCTCTGTGTCCCATGCTCTCCCTCTCTTTCTACTCACCTGTGCTCCTCTCCCATCCCCTTAGTCCTCTGGCCCCTCCCTTCCTCACCACCAACCCCCACTCATTTTCTAGAGTGGGCGGGAGGAGCTTCCCACCTTCCCATGGCAGCTGGGCAATGTTTCAGCAGGTGAACAAGTGGCAAAGTGATGTTTGTGTGGGACCAGTGGGACGGTATTTGCTCAGACCTAGCTGATTTAACAAGAATCATAGGCATGGGGGGAGACACTCCTACTTATCCCTGATCTATGGCCTTTGTCTGTTCAGACAGCAAGCTCTTCGGGGTAGGGGCTGTCACTACGTGTATGTACAGAACCTGGCACAATGGGGCCTTGATCTCAGCTGGGGCGTCTACTTGCTCTGTAACACAAATAAATAAACAAATCGGAATCAGGTTTGGAGGGGAGAGAGCAGTCTCACCTCCCTCTCTCTCGGCTGCTGGGAATGAGATGATGCCCAGCATGCATGGGGGAAACCCCAGCTGACAATCAATCCAAACAGATATGAATTGCAACAACCCAGTGAAAGCTGCCATTCCTGTTGGCAGTTCTGTCATCATGGTTTTGTTTAGAAAGGTAAAGAGAACACGCAGAGAGGTGACAGCTGCACAAAGCTTCCCTCTGTGTGACTCAGTCATCCCTACCTTTGCACAGGGCACTCCTGCATCACAAGTGATGATGTCATCTGAGCAGCTTTCAGGAGCACCGTGGAGTTATTAGCAAAACAACCGAGGAGATGATAAGGACAAAGTTCAATGCACTGAGCTTGGCCTCCCCGTGCGAGTGAATGGAGGGGAAGGGAAGAGGGGAGATAAAAGACCAGGCCCTTTTTCATTCCCCTGGGGAAGATCCCACACAAGCAGTCAACAGCACAACAGGGAAACCAGCCTTTATAATGCTTCCATGCCTTAGCCTGCTACAGCAAGACTGAACACGGCAAACCACCTCCCACTGGCCAGCCATGACATCCTGGGGCATCTCCCCAGTTGATGTCAAGTGTCCTAGCACCACGGACTCAAATGCAGTTATGACAATTGATACCAGCTGAGGATCTGCCCTCACTTTTTTGTTGGACCAGACAACCCCAATTACTTTTGCACCAAACCCTTCTTGTTTCCTGTGATGCTGGCAAACCCCTTTGGCCAAACTCTCCTCTCACATCCACTTGCGTAAAACTGGTGTCACACCATTGATCTCATTTGAGTTACATCTGATTGACACTGGTGTAAGTGAGAAGAGAAGCAGGCCTCTTGTGTCCTGGCAAGGTCCCCACTTTGTGTGTTTGCTCCTATGAAAATTGCCTTCCACTGGCTAAAATGGCTGCAAAACAGAACTGAATGAATGCAGCTACCCCAGAGATGAAGAGCAGGTACTGGCAATATTCAATATTTTCATTAATGACTTGGATAATGGAGTGGAGAGTAGGCTTATAAAATCTGCGGATGGCACCAAGCTGGGAGGGGTTTGGAAGCACTTTGGAAGACAGGATTAGAATTCAAAACGATCTGGACAAATTGGAGAATCGGACTGAAATCAACAAGATGAAATTCAATCAAGGTAAGTGTAAAGTACTGCACTTAGGAAGGAAAAAATCAAATGCACAACTACAGAATGGGGAATAACTGGCTAGGTGCTAGTAGTGCTGGAAAGGATCTGAAGGTTACAGTGGATCACACATTGAACGAGTCAACAATGTGATGCAGTTGTGAAAAAGGCTAATAACATTTTGGGGTGTATTAACAGAAGTGTTGTATGGAAGACACAGAAGGTAATTGTCCCACTCTACTTGGCACTGGTGAGGCCTCAGCTGAAGTGCTGTGTCCGGTTCTGGGTGCCGCACTTTAGGAAAGAGGTGGGTAAACTGGAGAGAGTCCAGGGAAAGCAACACAAATGATAAAAGGTTTAGAAAACCTGACCTATGAGGAAAGGTTAAAGAAACTGGACATGTTTAGTCTTGAGAAAAGATGACTGAGTGGAGACCTGAGAACAGACTTCAAATCAGCTAAAAGCTGTTATAAAGAGAACAGTGACCAATTATTCTCCATGTCCACTGAAGGCAGGACAAGAACTAATGGGTTTAATCTGCAGCAAAGGAGATGTAGGTTAGATATTAGGATAAACTTTCTAACTATAAGGGTAGCTAAACTCTAAAATAGGCTTCCAAGGGAGGTTGTGGAATCCCCGTCGCTGGAGGTTTTTAAGAACAGGTTAGACACACACCTGTCAGGGATGGTCTAGGTATACTTGGTCCTGCCTCAGTGCAGGGGGCTGGAGAAGATGACTTCTCAAGATCCTTCCATCCCTACATTTCTATGATTCTATCTCTGGGTTGTTCAACTTCTTGATGATGTACCGACTGAATTTGCTCACATATAGCCTTTCCCATTTAGCTTCGTCTCTGGAAATCTCGCTGTGTTCTTGCTCCCTAACAAAGACTGTGAGCATAGCCAGCTGACGATGGGAAAGGCAGAATGGAATAGGTTGCTTTTCCCTAGCTACATTAGCTCTGCTGTCTGGCTCGCAATGTGTGACTGTGTTTGTAAAGTGAGCAGATGTGACCAGGCAGACCCATGGTAAGCAGAGTTGCCATGGGCAGTGCTTTATGGTACCAGCACCTAGCACATTTACTGGGACTCAAAGGATCTGACATTATTTAATAGGGCCCCACGTCCCCGGTGAACTGCTGGACTCATAGCACTGAACAGTGAAGGTCTCAGTTTATCCACAGAATGGCAGAGAAGGGGCTAATTTCCCACACGCGCTGTCTCCTGCTGAGATCCATCAATCTGAGATCCTCGACTGGTGTAAATGGGCATAGCCCCACAATCAATGGAGCTATCCCCATCTGTGGATCTGACTCATAACTGGTAAGGACCATCCCTGGAGGCCAAGAGGAGGCTCTGTAGCCTATTCAGCCCTTGGCTTTTCTGCAGACTGCCTGCAAAGATGCCAGCTAGTGCCAATGGCAATCGTGGGCTTTTGTGACATGGATGCCTGTCCACTAGGAGCACAACAGAGTTTGTTCAATGGCCATCGGATGGGAACAACTTTTGGTTGCCACCAATTTGGGGTCAGATTAGACCCAGTGACTGAGGCTCTGTTTGCCATTTCTGGTTTCCTGAGACATCCACCCTCCCTGAGTCACAGTTCAGCTTGGTGTCAGGTTTGCTTTTCTCAGTGTAATACTTCAGAATGATGTGTATGGGAAAAGTTGCTTAAGAACGTGCTGGGGCTCCGTGTCACTCATCCCCTTTGGTAATGAAGCCATGAGGGGAACCTGCTGCCGTTCTAGAGCTCAGGATTTTTACGAGTTATTCAACTGCTTCTGGGGAGCTGGTGGCATCGTCTCCAAGCAAGACGAGAGCTTCGGTTTCACTGTGAGTGCACATAATAAAACCACTGTGTAATTAATTCATGCTACACAATTCAGGGGCTGCAGGTCAGGAGTGAGGGACCTGAGCAGAGCTGTGTGTGGGGATCCCTGGGCTGGGATAGTGGGGGGCAGTGACAGGACTGCATAGGGGGATGTTGCACAGTGCTTCCCTGCCTAGATCCAGGTACTGCTTGCAGCCCCCTTTCCTCATTTTCAAGCACATACAAAAAGCAAGCCCTGGTCAGATTTGACTCTCTGCTCCTCCCCTAGTGGTGCAAGGCTGGGGCGAATCCAGGCTGCTTTCAGATGGCTGTTGGCATGCTAGTGTGGGGAATCCCAGACTCCAGATTTGTTAGCAACTGTTGCCCATTTACAGCAGCCAGCATAACTTGTCTGTGTCCCAGCCTGCCTCCTTCTGCCTTACCTTCACCCGGCCCCTCTCCCAAGATGTGCACAATGGAACTCAGTCTCTCTGAAAAGCCGCATTTGCATGTGGGGGCCAATAACTATGCCCTATGACTCATAGATGAGATGGCAAAAGCCTCTTAGACCCTGCCCCGGGCTGGGCTGCTGCCCTTGGGACCTGATGGAGTGAGCCCAGAGGAACGTGCATGGCCCTGCTCTCTCTTCTTATTTAAAGGGATGGGCTCCCTTAAAACTAACGTTAAAACAATCCGGCTAATCCTCAGGCTGTACCGTCAGATAAAGCAGAAGGTCAGTCTGGACCCTATGAAATCCTGCTAGGAATTCACACATCCAGGCTGTAGCACTGTCTCTCAGGTCTGGCCCGCAGCTCCCCCGATACCACACACACTGGCAATCATGCCAGTATCTGATGGGCCCAAATAAGGACTCAGATGAGACCAAACTCATATTCCCTCCACTCTGAGGCAAGATTTAAACCTAAAGGGGGTTAGGCCTGGTCATTGCTTGGAGGAGAGGCTTACAATCAAGATGCAGGCGCTGCAGGAAGAAATGGCATGCATGATTCATTAGGGGGCACTCGTCACCTTGAGCCAGCTCTGAGCCGGTGCCCCATGGTGTTTGGGAACTCACCCTAGTTAGAGAGGCCTTATTTCAGATGAGATGCCAAACCTGCTTTCTTTGCTGCATTAAAGATCCTGTAGCATTTGTGCAATATATGTGGGGTTAATCCTGGCATCCTGACTAAATTCTAGCCACCTGAGTTTCTCCTGTGTAAGGGATTCTTCACTTTTGGCCCCGTGGTACTGCTGTGCACTGTTAAACAGCTCGCATGTTCCACTCCAGATTTGGCTGCATTTCAATGTGGATGGAAGAGCTCTCAGTACAGTATATAATTTGTAGTGTAAAGTTTGTTGAGAGCTTTGGAACCTTTGGATCGCAGCAGCTAGAGCTAGCAAACTGACCTACTAGGTCCTGCGACAGCATGGAGATGGAAAAAGCTGTCCAAATGCAATAGCTGGTGGATGGAATGCGTCACATATTTAACAGCTGTTAATGGTTTTGCTGCCTAGTGGCTGGAGGCCTGGAAGTAGAAGCTCCGCTACAGTGAATAACTGAGAAAGGAACGAGAAGTTTACAAGCATAAATTCTGTAAGTGCCAAACCTGCTGTCTCTGCCCCAAGTGACGTCTGCCTCTCTCTGCCTGTGGCATGTTTCACAGTGCCATCACAGAATCTTGGTGCCGTGACCATTCCATACCAGGCCATCATACAGATACAACACCTAGCTAAGGAATTAACCCCCTGACCTGCTATTATTCATTCAGAGTGAAGTTCAGCCCCATGACGAGCACCCACAACAGGTCTTTCAGCCCCTTTAATCCCCCTTAAGCCCCCTGGGTTTGTGCAGGCTCTCTGAATCTCACCCTCAAGCATTTCAGTGCCTCAGTCATTCGGAGAATGGGTTTGGATAGCCAAGTGACTATTCCAGAGTGTATGAAACTGCTGGAACTTTCCTATCACAGCAGTGTCACCTGAACGCCCTTAGCAGTTACACTACTGAGAGGTGACTCACGGCTTCCGTTCATCTTGTTTAAGAAGCTGCAAGTCAGGGTGTTTCTCCAAACCCCTTCATTCGGGGAAATTGGGCTGGAAGCCTCATGAGAGGAGCATCTCTCATGAGATTCCAGAGGCGGGGTCTGGTTCCAGCTGGCACAGGAAATACACCGCAGAGGTGCATAATATTGTATGAAAATTCTTAACAAATCTCCATGATTTTTTTTTTAAAAGCACAAAATCTCTGGCCTAGGAGATTGGGGTCAAGGTGGGAGGTTGGGTGTGAGATGATGGGGCGAGGGGGCGGATTTGGAGATTGGGTTTAAAATTTGAGGTGAAGTTGGTTTTGGAGGAGGACTGAATTTGAGATTTGGGCTGTCGGCCTGGGTTTGATTCTTTTTATCTTAACCCCTTTGCCCATCCTTAATTAGCAATGATAATGTGAGAGCCAGGATCCTTGCAGGGAGGGAGCCAGACCTGGACTGCAGGGTAGAACTGAGGGGAGTCTCGGTACTTTGTTAACTCTGCAAGGGCACTCAGACCTGCACACTGCTGAGAAGGGCTGAGATGAATAGAATGCAAGTGGCAAAAGCATGATTTGTACAGGAGAGGCTCCGTTAGGTCAGTGTGGGAAGCTTGTGTCCTTGATTGAAAGGTCATGATTTCTTTTCCTTAAGCCACAGGGACGCAGGTTAGCTGGTGGCTGGAGCCACGGCTCAATAGAATTTGGGCCAACCCAAGATTAAAATTTGACCAGAGTGCTTGGAAAAGAGTGGGCACCTGGATCCCACAGTGAACCACCACAGGGTCTGTGGTGCTAACCCAGAGGCGCTGGTCGATGAGCTGTCTGAGAAGGCTAACGTGCCGGAAGGCACATGCTGCTCTTGTGTTTTCTGAGCACCAAGCCATAGGAACCAGGTGCAGGCCCTGTGAAGGGAGGGCAGGGGCTAAGCAGTTACCATCCTCTGTTTTATTCCCTACCAGCTGATCTGGACTGTATTCAGAGCCCTCAGCTGACGTTTGCTCAGCCTGCCAGCAGAGCCGTGCGTGTCACTCAGCACCGGCACATGCTGGCTCGCACGCTGCTAGCCGCACGTACGTGCCCTACAGCCCAGAAGGACCTGGCAGCCGTTAGTGTCCCGGTGTTTCTCCCACTCTTGTTGTCTGGCTGCCAGTCCACATGCAGTTTGGGTTTTTTCCCAATTTCACGAGCGGCTCAAGGCGAGAGAAAGAGGACGCAAGGGGGAAAGAGTAACCCATCTGTCTGTCTGGAGAGAGATGCCCTGGCTACCACGACTCTGGAATTGCCTCCAAGGAGTCAGTTCCCCACTGTCTGGATCATTGTCTTAGTTTATAAAGGGGAAGAGGATGGAATCTACATTTCAGCCACCCGCAAGATCCTAGTGCCGAAGCAGCATTAACTGACCGATTGAAAACTCTTTCCCTTGGTAGAGGCAGCTGGGGTTTTCAGTGCCCGCCTGTTCCACAATTCAACTCCGAGGATGATTCCCACAGGAATTATCCCAAGACATGCACAATACCCCATCCCATTCCCCCAGCTTCCTGACTGGAACGCAGTGCACCTTGGGACCCTGCCGCCAGTGTAGAATTCTGAAGCCAGTGCAGAATTCTGCCTATTAAGCACTTTCAGCCCATTGGAAGCACTTTCAGCCAGCGCTCTGGAATCCGGACGAACTCCCTACAAGCTTCTGGGTGGAATTTAAGGTGTTGGTTTTAACCTATCAAACCCTAAATGCTTTGGGCCCCGCTTGCCCGAGAGATCGCCTCTCTCCCCATGACGCACCACCCTGAGATTAGCAGATTCACTCTAGCCAGAGTCCTCTTGTAAAGCACGCGGGTTTGCTGCCCCGGTGTTCTCCCAGAAGGCTCTGGAGCTCATTTCCCCACTTAGTTTGCCAGGGCTCAGATTTGTAAGCCTTCTGGCTTGGCAGTTTTTTTCTTGGGCTATTGCAGACAGGGTGGGGGTTGTGGGGTTTGGTGGATGCTTAGGGACACCAATAACACAGTGAGTTTAATAAAGGGGACTGCCCCTTTCACAGTTCTGGAGTCTGGCCTACACAGACCCCAGTGATGTGCCGTGAGCGTTATTATTTGTATCACACATATTCATATGTGTTTGTATTTGCCTCTCCTTCCAAGCTGTTGTATGTTTCAGTTTCACTTCAGATATGTGGCCCATTTCCATGGCCACATCTAGGGCAGAGTCTCTAGTGCTGCCTCCTCTCTTTCCATTTCTAGTGCAGAGATTTTCTAACCTGAGGTCTGGGTACTAGCTCCCTGGAAGTCTGTGCTGGTCGTGGCTTGTTCCTTGCATTCTTTTCTGATAGAAAGATAGTCTGCTGTGTCTTTGTGATCGTGTTTTTTAGGGCACTGTGATGGATCTCAATGCTTTCTCCTGTGGCTCTTTCTTCACTAGGAGTAAAAGTGCGAAGAGCGACCATAAGGCCAATGCCTCAGGACTCAAGAGTGGCATAAATGGAGAATAAGTGTGTGCATGCGTGTGCTTAAAATCCACCCTGGCTCACAAAATGCTGTTCCTGCACTGGATCATGGCTGTTTGTACCCCAGATGTGGGCATGCCTTCCTGTTTCTCCTCTGGTTTTGTGCTTTGTATCTCTAACCCAGGAACTTTACCAGCACTTTCTTTGTTGTTGAACCGTAGCTCCCAGACACGCATTATCCCCTCTCCAATGATCTTTCCCATGTCGACTGGACCCACTGGTATTGAAATTATGATTAGAAGAGTCACTCCACCAGATTACAATTACAACCCATAGTTCAGAGTGCGTCTTGCTTGTTTCCATAATGCATGTAGAAACAATAATTCTTTTGTTTCAGAAAGCTCTGTCGTCCTCCATTATATTTGCTGGCTGGAAGTACATTCCAGTCTCCTGCATAGCGTGAAGTCCGTTGTACTGGGGCGGCTGCTCACTGAGCGCCCCTTCGTGGCCAGGGGTAGCTCTGCAGGCACCCTGCCCGTGATAGCTCCCTCTTGCGGGCCCCATAAGCACTCCACGCAGTCTCTGTTGTGGCTCACAGCACAACCTACCCAGTTCACCTAGTCCTCAGAGCCCTTCCTCACAAAATAATCCAAATTAAGCTCAATGAGTACCCAGCATAAAGCCCATAATCATAATTCAACAGTTCATACTGATTTCTGGTTCTTCTACCACACCCAGAGTTCTTCCTCTTGCAGTCTGCTCTACCGCAAGCCACCAGTCCCAACCCTTTCTGGAGGTACTCAGCCCTCTGGCCCTGGCTTCCTTCAATTTCAGTGTCTCCCCTGTTCCGAGGGAGGAAGACAGTCTATATACTGCCCTCCTCCAGAAAGCTCCTCCCAATGGGCTGGAAGAGAGGGAAGCCCTGCGCCACCCTATGCTGTAGGACTCCTGATCTCAGGCCCTTAAAGGAACAATGTCCTGGGCTTCCCCGCAAGTCCAACTCCTAATTCCTTGGGACTGCTTCCTCAGTGCTGCTACCAGGCCATTTTCTGGGCGTTTATGCAATTCGATACCTGAAACAGGGTCTTCTGCCCCCCCTTGATTCTTAAGGGGTCGATACACCCCATTACACCCACCTCGTGAGCCCTGCCAGTTTTGAAACTAGGAGGTTGGCACCTCTTCTTGCATGAGTGGAGACTGTTAAGTTCAAGCAATCACCTCTGAGAGTAAGAGGCACATTTATGCTCTCTGAACTCAAAGTCTCTGCACCCTTCAGTGAATCCATGAGTTGCTCTCCAGTACCATCCTTCTTCTATGGTCTCTCATGTAGGACATTGAAAGAGATTCTCCTGTGGTGGCCAAGTCTTCATTTCTCTTCTCAGGTCCCTGAGGTCATGCTTATCTTCCTATAGAGGTAACATTTGTTCCCATGTGGTTGATAATGAGATGGAAATCCCCAGCATTCCGCAGGACACCTGGCCACCTTATGGTGATACCCTTTGTCCCGGCACCCAGCAAGGCAGCATGTATAATCTTATTTTTCTTATCTGTGTCATGGGCCGTGTAAACCAGGCGCCTGGCTATGGAATCGTCACGGAGGACCACTTGCCCCTTCTTTCTCTTTGGCTTTTTTAGGTGGCTGCCTCTTGGTCATTGGTTGGGCCATTGACCTCCCTTCAGAGTTTGATCCTCTTCTATCTTGCCAATGGCAGACTTCCTCTTACTGATATTGCAACTAAATGGCTTCATATGCATTTCCCTGTTACTCCTCTTACAGTTTCCAATCGTCATTGATTCCACATCCCTCCACCTGCCTCTCTGCCCCACCCCTGTCCCTTTTGTCTCTGTCGGGTCTGACTTCCTTCAAGTCTCCGAGACTCCAGTGGCCAAGCAAACCTTCCCACCTTTTCCTTCAGCTTGGATTTCAGCCCTATGTATCCAGCATGGTCTTCATTCACAAACAGGAACATTACACACGCTCCATGTTGAGATGCCTGGGGTTGTTCAGTAGCTGTGCTTAAAGGTGGCGGTTGCTTCTAATGCCAAGGCACATTGCTGCTCATTGGAACCTGTAAGCATGGAGGTCTCTCCTCCATTGCCCACCTCCCGCTTTCAGGGAGTTTGCCGTTTATTAACTCCTGCTTCCGCCAACTCTCTCCTTGTATGGCTCCTCAGAAACATACATTAATGAAGTTTCACAATATCCTGGTGCGGTAGGAACTGCCAATATCCCCGAGAGACACAGAGCGACTATGGCATTTGCCCAAGATCCCACTGGAAGCCTGTGGCAGAGACAGGAATTGAAGGCTGATCTCCAGAGTCCCAGTCCTGTGCCTTAACCACAAGATACTTCCTCCTCTCGTCAGGATGAGTGCCTCCATCACCAGCAGGAGAAACTGGTGGTGGTGGTGGGGGGGTGGGGGGAAGATTCTGTAGACACAGAAATAGCTGGGTCATCAGTGGTGATGGAAAAGGACAAGGAGGTTTGCTGATTGGGATTAATTATGAGAATGTGCCTGGGTGCAGAGATTTTGTTTCAAAAGCATGTGTGTAAATAGACAAAAATAATCGCCTGGAAGGTCTGCATCAGAGACCCAGGGAGGGTGGATAGTGTAAGGGAGAAAAGGAGACAGGCCAGTGCTAGCTCATCTCTGCAGAGAGCTGCAACATCTGCCCAAAAATAGCCTGCTGCCCGTGATGCCAAGAGCAGCAAACCTTTGATAAACAGTTTATAAATAACCCCGGTGGGAAAGATGTCCCATCTCCCTCCACGGGACTCTTGTTTGTGTTGGAGTCAGTGTTTGCCTTCCAGTGACCCTGCCAGCTTTCCGACCGGCCCTATCGCTCATGTGACTCTCACTGCCAACACACAGGCCGGTCCCAAGGGAGGGAGAAAGATGCTCTCTAATTTTTGCTGCACTATGAGGCAAAGGTTTGGAATGGGCAGAAGCAGAGCTGGGGAGGAAGCCAGGTGGGGCACAAGACGTCATTTAGCTCTGCGGCTTCACACCCTCCGGGTGGCACAAGGGCACTGATTGTGTAAGAGGACAGCGCAAGCTGGTTTCCTGCAGGAAACAGAAGTCAGACCCATAGAAAACTGGCACGTCCCAGAGAGCCACAATGGTCCGTCTGCCAGGGGCAGCCAGCTCTGGAGGCTAGCTAGTTTTGGGAGGCAGCGTGTGCCAGTGGCCCGGGCACTGGGCTGGGAGCCAAAAGGACTAGATTCTGGTCCTGGCTCTGCTACTGATGTGCCAGGAGTCAGCGTCCCCATCTGTAAAATGGGGATGAGACCGACACCCCTCAATCCCCCCCATGTAAAGTGCTTTGGGATCTAAAGACAAGAACTGAGACCCCTTTCCCAGCAGGAGGCTGCCCCTTAGCACTAGGTTACTAGTAAATCTCTAAGTGAAAGTGTGTGTTTGGGGGGGTCCCCACTCAGGGGGCACAGATCTAGCCATGTACCATCCATTTTCTGTGCAGGCTTCTCACGTGTACTCACACACACCACGCCCACCAAGCTATATATAGCAGCTATGCTTATCTCCTCGGTGGCCCAGTGGCTCTCAACCTTTCCAGACTACTAGACCCCTTGCAGGAGGCTGATTTGTCTTATGTACCCCCAAGTTTCACCTCATTTAAAAACTACTTGCTTACAGAATCAGACATAAAAATAGAAAAGTGTCGCAGCACACTATGGCTGAAACATGGCTTACTTTCTCATTTTGACCATATCATTACAAAAAATAAATCTACTGGAATATAAATATTGTACTTACATTTCAGTGTGTAGTATATAGAGCAGTATAAACAAGTCATTGCCTGTATGAAATTTTAGTTTGTACTGACATTACTGGTGCTTTTTCTGTAGCCTGTTGTAAAACTAGGCAAATATCTAGATAAGTTGACGTACCCCCTGGAAGACCTCTGCATACCCCTGGGGTATGTGTACCCCTGCTTGAGAACCACTGCCCTGGCACATGCATGTCCCTTCTTGTTCAGTACAGACGTGCTGGGCTGCTCACCAGCCAGGCCCACCATACCAAGCCACCTCAGGGGGCTGGAAAACAACTCATGTTCTCCAAGACTGCGCAGCAAGGGGATGGGGTGAGATGAAGGCGGTCCTTCTGCGAGCACAGTCGCTCCGACATGGTGATCCTTGGAGAGCATTTGCTGTTCTGCTGCCAGGTGCTGGAGCCAGCTAAGGTAATTAGGGGGGAAGCGAAGAAGGTGCCCTCTTTAATGGTCACCAAACCAGCTGCTCAGAGGAGCTGGCAGGGCTCCACGCTGCAAGGATATTAGAATTCTCCTTCCTCTTGTTGAAGAGACTCCTGAGTTGTCTGCTCAGAGCACAGAGATGAAAGAGAGACCTTCTTTGATGTGTTCAGTGACAGCCTCTCTACTGCTGAGGATATAATAATACTTAGCACCTCTCCAGCGCCTCCCAATGCTATTATTACTAATACGCTTTACTTGTGTCACTGTAGCACTGAGCTACCCCATTTGGACTCAGGCTCCATTGGGCTGGGGAGCTGCAGAGACCTGGCTCCTGCATCCAAGAACACTCTTTCTTAACACAAGAGGCAACCTGTGAAATAGGGAGGAAAGGGCCTCTCAGGTAGGTCATTATTATTTATTGTCCCCTGTTAGAGATGGGGAAACCGAGGCACACATGCAGAGTAAGGAGCTAGCTCATGGGCACATCAGGCTGTGTAGAACCCACAACTCCTCCTCCAAGGCCCACACACTTAACAACTAGACATGGATGATTCTGATACTCTCCTTCTGCCTTCATCTAGTGTCTGTGAGGGTGTTGGTTGGCCTGATAAAGCACTTCATCTGAAAACTAGATTATTTGCTGCCCTAGGGTCCTATCTCACACAGCCCCCTCCTCCGCTACCCTCTGCCCCCAGGCACCACTGGGAGTCACAGAACTCAGACACTGAAGACAGAGCAGCCCCATTCAGTTCCATTTACTCTCCCTCCGGACGGCCCGTGGAGGATTGCTCTCTACAGTCTGTTCTTTGCACCATCAAGGTTTAAACCCCTAAGCGATGGGTTCCCACCGTCTCCTGGCTCCCATCTCACAGAGTGTTTCCTGATATTCAGCCTGCATTTCCCATAGTAGTTTCATCCCTGACTCCTAGTTCTACCCCTTGGCTTGTTCTAGATAAAGTCCTCTCCCTACATGGAGGTCACACCTCTCAGTCTTCTGCCTTTGCTACGTCCTTCTTCCTCTCCTTTCGATCACTCCATGCCCACCTTGTTCTGACTGCCTTCTCCAGCCAGAGCTTGGAGAGTGACCCTGCCGTCAGATGTCCTGACAGGACTAGATTTACTGCCTACAGCTTGGGAGGCAGTGGGGGAAGAGGGAGGTGCAGATTGTACCGTGTGCCCAGATCCATGGAGCACGAAGAGAGGCTGATGGAACTCACTGTCTTTGAAGGGTTTGGGGAGCAAGTGAGTCCAGAGAGCTGCTATTGAGAAGTCCTCATGCTATTTGTTGGCATGGGAAGGGCAGGAGCAGCCTGGATGTGTGACATTGATCAATTCAGGCATCAGTGGCCACAGAGTTTGGGAGCTCCCCTCTGGGCAGTAACCTCCAGGATCCTTTGCAAACCAGGTGGCCCTTTTCAGGCTTTCTTCTGGGCAGTCAGATGGACCTGCTACCCCATACTCTCAGCTTATCCTTCTGCTGCTCATGCTGTTTCCCAGCTACCTGTGTCTGCTCATCAATGCTGCCACCTGCAGTGTCCCATGCAGTACTGCGCTGGGCCCCGGGGGCTCCGAGGGAAGCGTACCAGGCAAAGGAGCATTTCTCCACGAGTTTGCCATCTGAGAGGGCCACATGCACAGCACAAAGGGAAGCAGCTGGTTTGACTCTGAGTTCACATCTGGTGTCCCTTCATTCAGCTTCTTTGGGCTGCATTGACCCCAGCCTGAACCCATGCAAGTCTGTCTGTCGCCTCAGCATGGTGCGGAAACATCACAGCACCTGGGGCTCAAAGGGACAGGACTAGCTAAATAATGATATACAGCCATACAGTTCTACTGTAATGCCTGGCATATTCCCACTGGAAGGATCTGACAATCTGGTCACTAGTTCCGGTGAATGCTGGCTCTTTGCATTTCACTCATCTTGGACAACTCAAACAGACGCGTTAGTTTCACGTCCTGCTTCGCCTATCCTGAGATGCCACTGAATTCAGGTTACAAACCCTGCAGGGGTTAAGTGCAATCAAAGGCTAGAATATTTTGCGAGAATGTTTCTGTTGCTACTAGGTTCTGTAAAACCCTTTTATTTACAAAACCTAAATGTTGCCGGTAAAGTATCTGACAACTTGAAGCTTTTGCCAGTATCACTGATGTTTTTGTGTAGGAAAATGTTCTTGGAAAAGCTCCTAGAAGCTCAGAAATGGGTCACCGAGAGCTCAAAGAATAAACCTAACCCCGAGCTGAGAAAAGCTCTTTCCAGCTTCATTAATCTCTCCAGTGCAAATGATGGAATCCCGGGGCCAGGAGGAGAGAATGGATGCCACCATGTGGCAGCAAAGTCCCAAATATGAAGCTCATGAGCACTGATGGAGAAGTTCAAGGACACCTGGCGTAGTGCCCAGGGCAGAGGAGAGACTAAAGTCCATTCTAATGTATCACTCACTGAACATGCAGAAACTCCACTGGGAACTATGCCCTGATGTTAACATGATGATGATCTGTAATACTAGCACCTTGTGCCTATCACCACACACAACTCTCAATCATCTCAGATCAATCATCTGCTCTGTGTAGGCAATATTGATCCTACGAGTTTGCAGCCCAAGGAATTTGCCACAGAAACCACTGTTTGCCACAGAATTATGCCCCAGAACCCAGTATCTCATTATCCAGAATGACAATATGAGGGATTAAAAACAAGCAAATTAAAAAAATAACAGGAGTTCTGGAAGGGCTAGAAACGCCATGGCTTCAAGGCATAAGACAACTTCTAACTAATGAGGATTGGAGAGAGACTTTCTTGGCGAGCAGATTATTCCATAACTGCCTGCTGTGGGGCCACATGCATCTTTCTCTGAAGCAGTTGTTGTTGGACACGGTGGGAGACAGGATACTGGACTAGATGGGCCCCATGGCTGATCCAGTCTGGCCATCCCTATCTCCCTATGTTCCAAGTTTTCATTGTAAAAAAGTGTCTAGCCTCAAGGTTATGAAGAAAAGCTTAAAAGTGTGAAACTGATATTAACAAATGCAGCCACGTCTTCCCTGAATCCGCAGAATGCCTGCAACAAGAGTGGCAAGAGGTGTGTACTGTCCTTATTCATCCCAATAAGATATTAACTCTGAAACCTAGTGATGACAATGCACATGTCAGAGTTGTTTACTATTTCTTTGCTGGTAATTTTAGCAGAATCTTTCCGCTAATGTGTTTTTAATCCCACAATCCCTAACTGCCTTCCAGACCAAACCCTAATGCTCCAACTCTCTGACAGCTGCCCAAACTTCCATATTATCGATACAAAAATCACTGGCATATGGAAAACTGCAAATGTGTGAACAACTTAAAATACATTGAATTTAATATAAAAAAGCATAGTGTGGGGAAAACTGTCCTGAATGGATTATTTACTTGCATATGGGATTCAGTAAATATTTTTGTCTAAAAAAGTAAATGAAGCTGCTCCAGAATTTCCAGTCTGCTGCACCAGATTGCTGCAGAATCTTAGGTCTAACTCAGCTTGGAGCACATGTGGCCCTACTGTCTTTCTGAATTTCAAAGTGATGATCTGGTGGTCCTGTCTGGCCTTAAACTCAATGACTATTATATTTAAAAGCCCTTGGTTAACAGAGAACTGGGCCACATTCACCCTTGGTGTATCACCTTCACTGAGGTGAATGGAGTGACACCAGGGATTCATTTGGCCCATCATCTTTAGAGCACTGGGACAGGTCCTCAGAGGACATAAATTGACTTCATTGGAGCTATGCCGATTTATGCCAGCTGAGAAGTCAGTCTATTATCCTGACATGGGACGAGCAGGCCCATCCCGGCACATACAGGATAAACGCGTGAGTGTATGATAAGTGCATTTTGGGTCAGAATAACTGCCTCTAACTGTCTCCAAATGGAGGCCATATTGAAGACAACACCACAGTGCCCTAGAGAACAAGGTGGTAGTGCAAAGCAATGTCAAATGAAGCAAGATCGTTCAGCAGAAAGTAAGTCAGGCCTGGGGTGGAGAGGAGACAGATGGGCAAAGCCACAGTAGGAGAGAAAGGGCTTGCGGGGAGTGGACACCAGGCAGAGTTGGGAGTGATTGGGTTTGTGTTGCAGAAAAGCAGCTATATCCAGATGCGAGTTCCAAAAGGAGAAGGAGATCATGATCTATACCAGGAGCGCACATGGCTGGCACGGGAAGTGAATATTAAAGAGCTGCCCCACGATTTCTGAGGTATCCACCGCTTCCACCATATTTCCCTCTTGCCGCTTGGGCATGGAGCTTGTCCCCATGGCTCAGGGTCACCACGGACAGGAGCCTCAGCCAGCTTAAACCAGAGCAGCAGCATCGTTGACTCAGACCCCCCGGCTGCGAGCCCAGGGGAGTGTCGCCACAATGCAGAGTGGCTGCTGTGCACATTCCTCCTGTGGTCGCCCCAACCAGCCCGTGGCTCAGTTTAGAATGGCGCAGGGACAGCTGTAAGTGGCACTCGGAGGCCGAGCAGTGTCCATGTCTGTATCCACACAGCTCAGAGCTCGGGGGATGAGTCATGTGTCTGAGGGTTTGTGTTGTTTTGTTAGAGACATTTCTGCAAAATTACTAACCAGTTAATTGCTAATGTCGCCAATGCAACATGAACCTAACCCGCTGCCCCAGACCAGGAGATATTGCCTCAGAGCTGGACAGGGGAGAGCATCACGTTTCCAATGGAGGAAGCCGCACCCCCAGGTTGAGGAGTGGCCCTGAGGCTGCTCGGTGAGGGAAGGAGTGAAGGAGTATTATTTGCATTAGATCTGGCCCTCACTGTGCCAAGCACTGTGTGAGCACAGAGTAAGCCAGTCCCTGCCCTGAAGGACTTACAGTCTAAAGAGACAGACAAAGGCTGGGATGGGAAACAGAGGGAGGGGTCAGTAAATAAAACCCAGGTCTCCTGATTCTCAGCCCAGGGCCCTGGCTGCTGGACTGCGCTGTCTCTCATGCTGGATCATGGAGTGTTGAATTCGCCAGATCTCACGGGGACCCGCCCTTCTCCCAGACTTCACCTCCCATGGCTCCGCAGCCCGCCTTCCCTGTCAAACCTCAGAAGGGCTCCACTGTCCTCAGGGCCCTCCACACCTGTAGCAAGGGGGTAACAATGTATTCAGACTCAAAAACCCACTGTCAGTGCCTTGGTTTTAGAAAGGGCAGATGCCCTTCATCCACGCAGCCAGTCAGGGGAAGCCAAAAGCTACATACTTACTCTCCTGATGTTTCTTTTGCTGGGTCCAGGTTTGCAAGGGTCCCTTCCCCCATGCCTGTCATCTCCCAGACACGGCGGGACCAAAGGGATGTGGCGAGGGACTCACTTCTTCAGTCGGCCCATGCTGGGCTGGCTCAATGTAGAAGCAGCAACTCACCTGAGAGCAGGGGTGCTGGAACAATTTGTAGAAAGGTGGTGCTGAGAGCCATGGAACCAAACTGTAAATCCTGGGATGGATGGAAACCGCTTCAAGCCAGGGGGTGCGGCAGCCCCCCTAGTTCCAGCACCTATGCTTAGGAGGACTTACCTCCTACCCTCAACCATTCCTCCAAGGTGTCCCTATCCCTGCAGGTCCTAGTGAATCCACAGGGTGCTCTCCCAGTTGATAATCGACAACACAGGCCCTGCTCCCCCTCTTTACACTTCTGTTCAGGAAAGAAGGAAGAGGCAAGTGAGTGAATCCTAAAGGCCAGACAGGTGAGGCAAACAGGCATCATCTTGGGGTTGGGGTGGAAGATAGAGGGGGAGAAGCCTGGCGTTTTTACTGCCTTGCCACCAGCCCCAATACTTTCCACACTCCAACAATCAAAGGGCAGCCTGTGTAATTAATACTATTTAGGCCAGGTTAATGACAGAGGGAAATGTCTTTTGTCAGCCCGGCTTTGCCCACTGGCCCTGATTTAGCAACATGAAAGCATTTTTTCTGATTAACTGTTCAGTGAAGGAGATAAAAGAGATGGCCATGAAATGTTTTCTTTAATGTGATGAATGTAAAGGGACTGTTAGACCCGGGGAAGGGAAAGAGAGAAAGGGAGAGAATGAAGGACTGAGAGAAAGGAGGAGAGGGCTGGGATGGCAGGGGGGCTGCAGGTCAGGGGCGAGGGGCATTGGCAGAGCTGTGTGTGGGGAGCCCAGGGCTGGGATAGCTGGGGGTCTGCAGGCCAGGATTGGGGTGCATCAGTAGAATGGGGTGTGGGTGGGACGACAGCAGTGGAATACTTCGAAAGAGGTCGCAAAGCAGCAAATAAAGAGAAGCAGGCGCTGTAATTGATTTTGATTTTCTAAAGGTTTTCGGTAAAGCCCCTCACAAAAGGTGAAAGGGATTACAGAATTTTACATTTCACCCTGGGTTGTGAATTAAAAGTTAGTTGGGAGAGAAGCAGCAAAGAGAAGTAATAAATGGACAGTTCTCAGCGTGACAAGAGGTTAACAGTAGGATGTCCAAGGAATCAGTGGTGTTCAATATATTTATTGAAGGGACACTGGCAAGTTAAAGGTTTTATTTAAAACAAACTATATTGTCTTTTCTGTGCCTCATAGGGACTCCAGTGGACTCCCTTAGGATCATTCAGCTGGCCTCTATTGGTTTTGAATGTGCTATTTATGCTGATTGCTTAGATTTTTTGTGTCTCTCAGTTTTGTCAATGAAAATAGGCTAATCAATTTAACTTTGTGTAGAATCAGTTACTAGTAAGGGCTTGACTATATTAAGAAATTGACTGCAATAGCTATTCTGGAGTAGTTCCCGGGGTGTGGACACTCTCTTATTCCAGAGCAAGTGTGCTTTTCTCCAGGTTAGAATCATAGAATCACAGAAGATTAGGGTTGGAAGAGACCTCAGGAGGTCATCTAGTCCAATTCCCTGCTCAAAGCAGGACCAACCCCAACTAAATCATCCCAGCCAAGGCTTTGTCAAGCTAGGCCTTAAAAACCTCTAAGGATGGAGATTCCACCACCTCCCTAGGTAACCTATCCCAGTGCTTCACCACCCTCCTAGTGAGGTTAGCTTAATCTACTTCCCTACCTTATTCCAGAATAACTGCCCGCTGTGGACACCCTCAATTTTCTCTCCCTGTCTTACATGTATTATCAAACTGCAGCAATGGTTAGGGAGAAGGATGGGCTAATATCTGAATGAAATAAGTAATAACTCAGAGGAGGAAGGTGAGGATCCTGGAAGCTTTCCCACTGAGGCTACGCTTTTCAAAACTGTGTTTTTAAGAAAATGTAAATGTAGGAATGAAATCAGCCAGTTCTATTCCTTTGACTGGGGAAGAAGGAGGGAACATACAATACTAAATTATGTCGGTTTGAATACTCTAATGAAGGGAAATTGGGTAGCAAGATAAAAGATGAAATTCACAATATATAGATGCAAAGTAATGGCCATTGACAGGAACAGAATAAAATTCATGTACAAACTGCTCATTCAGAATGAGTTGTAGCCATAGAGGTAAACAACTTAGTTGTCCTCTAAGGCAGCTCAGTATAGGGTGGTGGTGAAAAAACCAAAGACAAATGAAATGTTAGGCTATACTCAATATTATATTGGCAATTCTATGAGCAGATAGTAACGTCCTCTCTTGTAATCCTGCTTTTGGGTCTGGCCACCTCCTCTCCAAAGGGACAGAACAGAAATAGAAAAGGTCTGAAAAAGGCAATGGATACACTGAAAGGGAGCTGAGGCTTCAATACAGATGAGAGAAATGAGGACTAGTTGCTGCAGAAAAGAGATGTGACAGTGGGGTATAAAATAATGAATGGTAAAAGGGCAGGTCAGGCCCTTGATTTACCCTATCACAATAAGATAAAAGGACACTCAGTGAACGTAAAAGGGCAATACGTTTGGGTTCTTTAACCTGTAGACAAAGTCATAACAAGACCCAATAGCGGGAAGCTAAAGCCAAATAAATACAAATTAGAAATGAAGGCACAGATTGTTAACATTAAGGACACAAATGATCAAGGGATGTAGTGGATTCTCCATCTCTTGGAGTCTTCATATCAAGACTAGGTGCCTTTCTGGAAGACATGCTTTAGTGAAATGGAAATTGTGGGGATCAATACTGGAGTAACTGGAGGAAAGTCTATGACCTGCACTATATAGGAGGTCAGATTACATGATCTAATGGTCCCTTCTGGCCTTAAAATCTATGAATATCAGAATAAATGGAGAAAAGGCAATCTAAAAAATGTAGTATGTAATTAACCTGTGCAAATCTCTGCTACAGGATAATAGCCAGGTCCAAAACAGGATTTGATACTTATATGAATGAGAACAGCATGCATAGTTCCATTAGCAAGGATGAAAATGATGAGGTCTAACAATCCTCCAGCTTCAGGGCATAAACAGCTGTGGGAAGAATTGTCCCCTATTGACATTGTATTGCACACTTAGGAGCATTATAGGGAGGGTTATCCCTTTATCAGAAGCATCTGCCTTTGGCTACTGTTAGAGACAGGATGCTGGACTCGAAGGAACCCAACAAGGCATTTTGCCCTAGATGTGTAGCTAGACTTGAGAATTCCTGAGTTGAGAGCATTGTAAGGAGTATGCCCTAATGCCCACCTGTATACATTCATACATGGGGCCCAAAAGCCAAAGCATCCTTGTCAACTACAAAGGCTGTGGCAGGCCACAGTGGGAGAAGGGTTCTCACAGTCCTAGACCAGTCAGTGATTGAAAGATACAGACCAAGACTTTGAATTGCACCTGGAAATGAATTGGCAACCAGTGCATGGAGCTTTGGTGTGAAGGGCCCATGTCAAACTACCCTACTGAGAAGACATTCAGCATGATCAGCAACTTCCAGGTGGCCCTCAAGTAGCCCCACACAGAGCATGGTGCAGTAGCTTAGCTCGCAGGTGTGAGATAAAGGCCTGCATAGCCATGGCTAGGCTGACGTCTGACAGAAAAGGACAAAATCATTTAGCCAGCTGAAGAGGAAACACACCTTTCTGACCACTGAGGACGTCCAGTGCAGAGGAGAGTCCAACAAGCCACATTCCCAGGTCCCCTTGATGATCAAAGGTCTCACCTCCATTGTTGAGGGCAAAACCACCGCTCTTCTTCTTCAAATTTTCATCATTGTACTTAAAAGCATCTCACTTTTCCTCCTGATCAAAATATCCCAAACATCTTTCTTTTATAGTTAAGTTATGGGTACGTTTTGCAAATCTGAAAGCTAGCACATTTAGTCAGAAACGCCCGAAGAGCATTTCTCCCAGTGGTTGTCTCCTGCCAGGAGAAGGTTCCTAAGAGGCCACATGGGAACCTCAGCTCCTCTTCTCAGATTATTTCCCTGATTTTTATGACATTTTTAGTTACATTTCTTAGCAACACTAGACTAATGAGCTGCAATCCATCCCAGTGACCACTAGGCAAACACACAGCCCAGAGCTTTGTCAGCCAATCAAATCCCTTCTTTGGTTATGCCTCTTTTATAAGAAAAAGTAACTTCTCGGCATGCATTTGGCATGGTATCTACACCCTGAAGTGCTGCTTCACCACTGGCATGAAAGAAATAACGTAAGTACAGTACAGTAGGTTAAAAAAACACCTACAAGTGATCATTACGTGGTAGTGTTTTCACAGAAAACAGTAAATCTGTCATCCTGGGGTAATCACTGTAAACAGTTTTTATTTTAAAACAAATAAATAAACTGGTAAGAGTCCCCTATTAACAGGTGTTGTCTACATACTAAGCCTGGAATTGCAGCCCATAATTGACAGTTGTCTATTTATTCTATATGCTATTTATAGTCTGTCAGATGGTTGAGTCTCAAAATTGCCCCCCTAACTTCTGTTGCTTTGTAATTCATATATTTATGGTCAAAATTGTAATAGAAATATTAAATCAAAAATATTAGATATTCTGTGATCCCATGTGTTGCTGTCATCAGTGTTCTACAGGCTATGGGGCTGGGATGTCACAGTCTCGTCTACATGGCAGAAGAAGATGAGAAAGTAAAATGGGAAAGCAGACAGACTACAGATGAGACAAGGGAAAACTCCTCCTTTGTTTCCATGTATTCTTTTTTTAAAGATTTTAGCTGCGCTACGCTGGGAAACAAGTTAAGGAACAGTGGGCTAGGTCCTAAGTGGTGTAAATCAGAATAACTCCATTGACTTCAGTGAAACTGTCACTTTGTTTACACCAGCTGACGATCTTGTCCCATGTTTAAAAGACTAAGACTGGTAGTTCCATTTCAACTTCCCCCTATCCCCCAATGGTGGTGGCCCAAGTCAGGGGTGAGGCATATTGATGCTGGAGAAGTCACACAGTGTCATTAAAAAAAAAGAAAAAAAAAGAGAGAAGCTGTCAAGTTTGCTGGAGTAAGTGGCAGTGGTTTGGATATGACACATTCGCTGCAGCTGAGTCAAACCCATCCTGGGCTGGGATCTGAGTGTGCTTGGTTCTACAGCTGAAGGCAGATGAGGAAGAGGTTCTACAGCCAGGGCCGGCCCACAACATTTTGGCACCTGAGGCGGGGAGCTCAAATCACGCCCCCATGCCCCCTTGCTTCGGCCAAAATTTTGAAAGGTCTCAATTCTGCCTTCTTCCTGTTCTATTCCTCTCATGGTACTGCTCTGCTACCTACCCCGATAAAGGAGAACTAACAACTTAAAATGCCTTGTTCAAAAATTTGAAGTAACACTTAACTTTCAAACGCCTGAACAGCAAATGTAACTTTTCTTGTCTGCATAGTAAACACTGGCATTTTTATCTGTTTGAATAATCAAAGTGGTGCTTTCTGTGCCTTCTTGGTTGTAAAGATTTGAACTGTTTCCTGCTGAAGGTCCACAGTCTGGGCCAGCTCATGCTCTACTGAGATGGTTGCAAGGCCGACCAGCCTCTCCTGTGTCATTGTGGAGCGTAGATGTGTTTTTATTAACTTCAGCTTGGAGAAGCTGCGTTATCCACTGGTAACTGTTACAGGAAGTGTTAGAAGTATGCGCAGAGCAACAAAAGCATTTGGAAAGAGGGTGGTCATCTTATTTGTGCACATATATTCTAGAACAGCCTTTGGGGTTGATCCTGCTGAAATGTATCTTGAAAGGGCTTTCAGTTCATCCCCTAAATCACTCGCATCAATATCGCGCATGTCATCATGTGTCAGCGCTGTCTCTAGTGCCCTGCATTGCTGGTGTAGGTCTTCTTCAGGTATAGTGAGGAGTTTTGGAATATCATACAACATCCCAAATATACTGCTGTGTTCCTTGAACTGCGTGAAATGTTCTTCAGCTGACTGTATTGCACAATCTAGCACCTGGTTAAAGAATTCAACTTTGAATTGTTGTTTGGGGTCTCTTATGGGATTATCCCGTGCCTCGTAATCCAAATGTCGTCTTCTTCGGTGACTCTTATATTCTTGAATGAGTGGGAAAATAGCTTCAGTGTGAAGTTCCTCTGCCAACTTCTGTGCACTCTTCAGAACGTTTTGAAAACCCTCATCTGACCAGTAAGACTGTAGGTATGACTTTGCTTTGTCCAATTGTTCCATTGCTCCAGATATATCAAGGTCAACACCTTGGAGTCTCTTGCTTACAACATTTATTTCAAACAGTATGTCATGCCACAACACTAAGCCACACAGAAATTTGAAGTTATGTGTGTTTCTGGTGATTTCATTTCCCTCTGCCACTGTTTTCCCATGAACAGTTCCTCCATAATGGCAATTATGGCATCATTTAACTTCCCAATTTGTTGTTTGATAGGCTTTATCGCCTCCACTTGACTTTCCCATTGTGTGGCACTCAGTGGTTTCAGTGTCAGAGAGGATGTTCCCAGATGTTGCCTCAAAATTTGTCATCGATGAGTTGATGTAGAGAAATATACATAGATGCTTTGAATTACATTAAAAAATTCAGCAGCCTCACTAGAAGCTGATGGTGCATCACTGACCACCAAGTTCAACGAATGAGAACTGCATGGGACAAAAAAAGATCGAGGGTTTAACTCTCGGATCCGTGTCTGCACTCCTCTGTTCTTTCCTCTCATGTTGGCACCATTATCGTAGCCCTGACCTGTCATGTCACCTATCGCAATTCCCATATCTTCCAGCTTTTTAAGAAGCACATTTGTCATATCAGCTCCTGTAGTATCATCAATGTCAATAAATTCTAGAAAATGCTCTCTGACAGTCACCATTGCAGGGACATTTTCACTAGGTTCTGTTGTTGTTACAAAATGCACCATTAAAGTAATTTGTTCTATATGGCTGATGTCAGGTGTGCAGTCCAGAATAACAGAGGAATATCTTGCAGACTTCAGATCTGCCACAATCTTCTGTTTGACTTTTGTTGCCAGTAACTGTATGATCTCATTTTGAATTGTTTTTCCAAGGTAGTGGTGTGTGTACATTTCTTGGGTGGTGACTCTTCTTAGATGCTCCTGGAGTATAGCATCAAACTCAGCCATCAGCTCCACAGTTTTAAGAACTTTTCCATTGTTTGGCACATACAGCTGATCTGAAGTGCCACACAGTGCTAGGTTTTGGGTAGCAAGCATTCTCACAGTGGCAATGAGCCTTTTCTGAACATTTTGCCAGTAAAGAGACTCTGATGCAATCATCTCTTGATGCGGATCATCTATGGTGGCCTTTAACTTTAGTCTCATCTCAAGCTCTTTCCACCTATGTAATGCTCTCTGGTGATTTGCTGCCTTCTCATGGCATGCCTGATTTCTAGCCAGATCTTTCCAGTCCTTGGTTCCTGTAGAACCCAATGTGGCTGGAACATTAGATTGGAAGAGTTTGCAACACAAACAGTACGCAGCATTCTGGGTTTTTGAGTACATAAGACATGGCCTCACCACTTTGTCACCATTGGGGATTTCACGTCAGTAATGTGTTGTATGGAAACTTCTATTTTCATTGTCTTTGGGGAACATGAAGTTTTTCACTTGCTGTGGCCCATGCAGTACAAGGAAGTCCCTCAGGCTACTGCTCAAGTGGGTCCACAGTCCTGGATCATCTAGACTTAAGGAACTAAACTCAGCAGCAGCTGTTTCTTGTGCCTCCACCACACTCTTCTCTGATCTACGCTTTTTTCTTCAGGAATGTGCATGGTTACATCCATTTGAGATGGAGATATGGATGCTGCAGGAGCTGCCAGGTCACCTGCACTCTGACTAACTGGAAGATCAGGCATCTCCTCACCAATCACATCCTCACTGGGGCTGGAAGGCTCACCGTGAACATTTGTGTCTATGTATCTCAGGCGAGCTCCTTCCTGCTTAGATAGAAAAGCTTCCTTTGCTTTCTTTCTTTTTCTGAATGTTGCCCCAGAGTGGCATTTTCTTCTTTCACTCATGACTGCTGTTCTGTGCCAGCTATAGTGGCTCTCAACACTCAATTGAAGGGGACAAATAAGCATCCTGGTAGCAGGCCCTGAGTGAGGGAAGATATCAGCGTCTTAAGGGCCTAACTGGCTCCTGCTACTTCAGTTGGCTGCCTGTTCTCCTCACGTGGGTTCAGGGAAGCAGCAGGAAACAGGAAGCTCCCTGAGAAGCTGGTGTTAATCAGTCCAGGCTCCTGGGGGTACTAGAGGGGTACATAAGAGGCTCCTCCTCCTCCTCCTCCTCTCTCTCCCTGCAGCTCCTGCTGCTTTCTGTTATTCCCTCTCACCTTTTCTCTGCCTGCCTGTTATATCTCTTGTGCCCTCCTTCCTCCAGCACAGCACTCCACCATCTCTGTGCATCTAGAGCAGAGAGAATACATATGCACCAGCCACAGACACCATTTTCTACACTCTGGGTCCCAGTGGTGCTCCCACAGTCTGGCACCTGAGGCGGCCGCCTCAGTTCGCCTCATGGTAAGGCCAGCCCTGTCTACAGCCATGTGTACTTCACTCGGAAACAGTGGGATTTAATGAAATTTAATTTAGTGGGTAACTTTAAAAAAATCCTCTGGCCTGTGTTCTGCCAGGAGCCAGGCTAGGTGATCATAATGGTCCCTTCCAGCCTTAACACCTATGAACCTATGAAAAAGAGCTTGTAGCGGGGTGGTCACCCCCCTCCGGCCCTGAAGGGGTTAAAGCAGCCTTGGAGAGGGCTGTGGCTGGGAACAGCTAGGCTGATTGGGGGAAGCAGCCACAGCTGGCCCTTATAAGAGGGCTGTGGGCCAGAAGCTGGAGGAGTCTCACTCTAGCTCTGGAGTGGGAAGGGCTAGCTGCCTGGGAGCAAGGTACTTGAGGTAGAGCAGTGCTGGGGAATAGGGCAAAGGGAGCTGGGGAGCTCCAGCCTGGTAAACCCCCAGTGTGAGGCCTTGTTGAAGGCCTACAAAGGTACTGGGGCTACAGAGGTGCAGCCTGGGAATAGGCTGAGGCAGCTGGTCCTAACCCCTTGCCAGTGATGAGTGGCCTTTACAGACTGCAGTCTGCCCCAATGAGCGGGGCTAGATGATGACTGGCAGTAGCCACTGAGGCAAGGTGGGTTTAGAGGGTTGGGGGTTCCCCTGGGAGTGGAGACCCAGAGTGTGGGGGAACTGCTGGGGCAGAACCCCAGGGTAAAGGGCACCAGGGTCCAGGAGGGACACGGGGCCAGTGGCAAGTGAGACATTGGCCTGCAGAGGGTGCTCCAATGCTGGAAAAGAGCTAATTCCCAGGATGACCAGCAGGAGGTGCTGCACTAGTGAGTCATTGCTTTGCTATAGAGCCCCATTGCTTTCCTGAAAATGCCAGATTGAAGGCCCCTTCCCATTACAGCCTGAAATCATTCATACTGGGAACGAACAGGTTCATTCTAAATCTGCGTATTAATTGTGAACTACAAGTAATTTTGGATCGCAGCTGAGCACCTCATCGACCTTAACTGCAGTTACACTACTCAGCAGATGTCTCACTGTACAAAGCATGCCACTGTGATTAATGCGCTAGCCAAGGACTCAGGAGATCTGGGTTCAGATTCTGGCTTCCTACATGACTGTAAGCAAGTCATTGCATCTCTCTGTATCTCAGTTCCCCATCTGTAAAAGGGGGATAATGACACTTCCCTGCCTGATGGGGATGTTGTGAGAATAAATACAAATTTTTGCGAGGGTTTGTGTACTATGCTGATGGGCACCATATAAGTACATAGATCACATTTCAGCTTACGAGGATTAGATAAAGGATATGATTTGTAATCGATGAAAGACCAGCAACATCGTTTTGAAAAAGATTCTCCATTTGGCTTATATTTAATAACTAAGGAGGCCAATTAATGCTTCTACTTTCCACCTGTATATAAGGATGATACGGTTGAGAATGAAGAGGGAGTTTTGGGTGTGTTTTGTTAATCATAAGAGAGCTGAGCCAAACTGTTTTATTATGGTGTTTATATACTGGATAATTTTCAGGTTGTTTTTCCCAGACTGCTAATGATGTGGATGTAGCTGAGCCATGGGTAGCCCCAGGCACTGTTCAATGATTCATCGAGGCATTTCACTTTTACCACAGCTCATGTGTCTGTCATACCCTGGGCCAGATCAGAATATTGAATATTCTGAAGTTACATTCCTCCCACATGCAAAGACACTTTGGGGTGGATACAGACCAACCTTGTGTTCCTTCCTGTTTTGATTAAGGTAATCACAGTTTGGAAAAATGTAGGAAATAAGTGGGACTTCAGTGATGCACAGCCGTGCTGCTGGTCCTCTGCACAAACGGGGTGAATTTCATCCCAAGACTTTGTAACAGCATATGTACACCACAATTTTAAAGAGCAAGTGTAAATTTTCACTAGCTCAATATGAGGACAAAGTCTAGAAAGAGACAATATTTTATTTTTATTGCAGTTTGTTCTGTAACCTGATAAAGCATGATCTCCGGTGTAGTTGCTTTTAGGTTTCTATGGTACATCTAGAGAATTCCCAAGGAATAGCAGCAGATCTTCATAAAACGCTATTTTATAGAATCATAGGACTGGAAGGGACCTAGAGAGGCCTCTAGTCCAGTCCCCTGCACTCCTGGCAGGACTAAGTATTATCCAGACCCTCCTTGACAGGTGTCTGTCCACATATCCATTTGAACACTTTTTGTGCCAAGTCCATTTGTGCCAACAACTGTGAAAGGCTCTAAGGGCCTGACCAAAAAGTAGAGAGGAAAGTGGCCAGCCCTGTCTGGTATCCCAAGCAAGGCAGAAGGCAGCTAACAGAATAAGAGTGCTAGAAGTTTTTAGCTGAGGTGGTATTATATAAAGATATAGTTTTATTCCTAAATTTGGGCCAAAATTAAAGGGTTTAAGGTGTTTGAAACAGATAATTGCATTCTACCCTGTTAAATGCCTTCTTCTCATCTGAGGGCATGAAACAGACAACATGGGTAATGTCTTTCTCAGCTTATATCACATTCAAAGCATCTCAGATTTTCTACCCATATAGTCCCCTAATAAAATTGGCTTGAGAAGAATGGGTTATGGATAGAAGGAAGGTTTGGAGTTTCTAAGACAACACTGTCATTTGGATGTTGACGTCAACATTGATGCAACATATAGTCTAGTACTGCTGACCTATTGAGTGACCTCAAATAATCATTTCACCTCTGTTTCCTCTCCTGCTCTCCGGCTGTCTTGTCTATTTCGATTATAAACTCCTCATGGCAGGGACTGTCTATTCCTGTGTTTGTACAGTGTCTAGCACAATTGGACCCCAACGCCTCTAAATGATACTGTGGTTTTAACAATACTGTAGGACTATAGCTTGTACATAGCAAAAGATCCCTGTCTATTTTGTTTACTTGTGTCTTGTAATACACAGTAGCATTTTATCTGATGCCATGCAAGGTCACTTTAAGAGAAGCACAGGAGGAGGGTCATGCCTCATTTTGGGATGCTGCTGCAGTCCCTGATAGATTCTGCAGTAACACACTGAGCAAAGTCAGGCTGATTTGCTGTCCTGTGTATAACAATACCAAACCTCTCAAAGGAGGACTTGTCCAATTCTACCTTTAAAGCAAATCCAAAGAACTCTCTGGGGAGGAGAGACCATCAGCTTAGGTCTCAGCAGAGCAATCTGTAACGTACCAACTCGGGGAAGCTGGAGATTTAACAAAACAAAAACAATGCTCAAAGGTTTCAGAGGAGCAGCCGTGTTAGTCTGTCTCCACAAAAAGAACAGGAGTACTTGTGGCACCTTAGAGACTAACACATTTATTAGAGCATAAGCTTTCTTCGGCTACAGCCCACTTTATCGGATGCATAGAATGGAACATATAGTAAGAAGATAGATAGATAGATAGATAGATATATACACACAGAGAAGGTGGAAGTTGCCATACAAACTGTAAGAGTCTAATTAATTAAGATGCGCTATTATCAGCAGGAGAAAAAAACTTTTGTAGTGATAATCAAGATGGCCCATTTAGACAGTTGACAAGAAGGTGTGAGGATACTTAACTTAGGGAAATAGATCCAATATGTGTAATGACCCAGCCACTCCCAGTCTCTATTCAAACCCAAGTTAATGGTATCTAGTGTGCATATTCAAGCTCAGCAGTTTCTCACTGGAGTCTGTTTTTGAAGCTTTTCTGTTGGAAAATTGCCACCCTTAAATTTTTTACTGAGTGGCCAGAGAGGTTGAAGTGTGCTCCTACCGGTTTTTGAATGTTATGATGCCTGATGTCAGATTTGTGTCCATTTATTCTTTTGTGTAGAGACTGTCCAGTTTGGCCAATGTACATGGCAGAGGGGCATTGCTGGCACGTGATGGCATATATCACATTGGTAGATGTGCAGGTGAACGAGTCCCTGATGGTGTGGCTGATGTGATGGTGTCACTTGAATAAATATGTGGACAGAGTAGGCAACGGGCTTTGTTGCAAGGATAGGTTCCTGGGTTAGTGTTTTTTGTTGTGTGGTTGCTGGAGAGTATTTGCTTCAGGTTGGGGAGCTGTCTGTAAGCGAGGACTGGCCTGTCTCCCAAGATCTGTGAGTGAGGTATCATTTTTCAAGATAGGTTGTAAATCTTTGATGCGCTGGAGAGGTTTTAGTTGGGGGCTGAAGGTGGTGGCTAGTGGTGTTCTGTTATTTTCTTTGTTGGGCCTGTCCTGTAGTAGGTGACTTCTGGGTACTCTTCTGGCTCTGTCCATCTGTTTCTTCACTTCAGCAGGTGAGTATTGTAGTTGTAGCTTGATAGAGATTTTGTAGATGTTTGTCTCTGTCTGAGGGATTGGAGCAAATGCGGTTGTATCGTAGAGCTGGGCTGTCGACAATGGATCGTGTGGTGTGTCCTGGATGGAAGCTGGAGGCATGTAGGTAAGTATAGCAGTCAGCAGGTTTCCGGTATAGGGTGGTGTTTGTGTGACCGTCGCTTATTAGCATGGTAGTGTCCAGGAAATGGACCGCTTGTGTGGATTGGTCTAGGCTGAGGTTGATGGTGGGATGGAAATTGTTGAAATCATGGTGGAATTCCTCCAGGGCTTCTTTTCCATGGGTCCAGAGGATGAAGATGTCATCAATGTAGGGCAAGTAGAGTAGGGGCATTAGGGGACAAGAGCTAAGGAAGCGTTGTTCTAAGTCAGCTATAAAGATGTTGGCATACTGTGGGGCCATGCTCAAAGGGGAAAGCATTCCTGTTGGAGACTCTCCTTAAGGGCTTAATGCTGCCCGGTCCGTGGCAGTGCACTCCCTTCCAGGAGCTATGTGGGAAGCACACCTGTGCAGGTCCATTTGCCCCCACCTCCGCAGGCACTGTGGGGTGCATCAGGCTAGCAGAGCCGGTGCTTCACCTTCTGGCTGAGGCCTTCTGACCATTTCCTCCCCAACCAGGGTCCCAGATGACACAAACAGAACAGTCTGCAGTCAGCAAAGGAGGTGAAATAAAAGCATAAAGGAAAAGAGAGAACCTGCAAGCAGCTGCCATCAGGATATCGGCCTCTCTCACTTCACAGGGCCTTGCAAGAATCAGTCCACCCCAGAGCCCACTGGGTCTCCAGTACACGTCTCAGTCTCTTTCCCCTTCTTAGCCCAGGGGGCCTGCATTCTCCTTTCTGCAGGGGCACAGGCTTTGCTGGCTGTCAGACCTCTCTCTGAGATACCACTGGTGAGCTCAACAGCCTGTTCCCTCCCTGGGTTTGCCCCCATCTGAGTTTCAACCCTCCTTCAGTCCTGGCATGGTTTGTAGGCGTGGAGGGGAGGTCCTCCTCTAGCCCAAAGCAACTCCTTAACCCCTTCCATGCTGGCGCAGGCTTTGTATACCCTCTCACAGTGCCAATTAAATCACCAGGACTGCTTGAGGAATAAGGGAGACAATGCAGAAAACTGCCCAGATTTCATGTCATGCCCCACAAATTGGGGAGTACAAGGCATAGAAAGATTGTCCAGTGATTAGGGAACCTAGCCTGGGACTCAGAAGAGTTCAATTCTCTGCTCTGCCACAGATGTCCTTTGTGACCTTGGGCAAGTCACTTAGTCTCTCTGTGCCTCAGCTCTCCATCTGTAAAATGGGGGTGACAGCACTTCCCTACTTCCTAGGGGTTCTGTGAAGCTATGTATGGTAATGGGGGCTATCTTAGGGCCACAGATAGGAAGGCTGAGAGTAGTGGGGTGAGGAAATTTCATGAGAAGACACTCTTGTGTTTTGGGGCCATCTTCCTGAATTCATAACTTTGCTCTGTGCTCTGACACTCTGAGTTTGAATAGTTAATTCCCCTGACTTGTCTACGATTTTGATCTTGACGTCCTGTTGGTTTTTATGCATTCAAATTACCTGGCTCCAGGCTGTGCTGTCCCATGGGGTGCTGTTGGTTAGACTAGAAACTTTGTACCATGCAGAGAGATTGCTTTAGTAAGCTTAAAGGGGGGAAAAACATCCCACAGTGAGACACTGAAGATAAAAATCCATTGTTACATCTGTTTGCACTTAAAACGATCGCCTAAAAAGTTAAACACATAAGTCAATTGGGCATTTGGTGAGCGATGAACAACATTTTCCTCTCCGCTGGTGTGACAGTTCTGAGCCACGGCTCAGTAGCTGGGTTGGAGCTGCAACCAAAAGAATGTGCCAGGAAAACAGGGCTTGTTTAACAAACAGAATGCTGGCTGGCTCTGGTGCGGCAGCCCTCAGACTGGTGGACTAGTCGATAATCCTCAACCAGACAGAGTTCTTTACAATCGTCAACCACATCAGGTCACATTATCCTGCAGCCCTTATCCATGCTGGGCCAGGCCATAATCCTCAACTGTTCCAGGTCACCCTACAGCACTCAAATGTCCTGAACCAGGAAGTAATCCTCTGACATGCCTGGTTGCTATGCAATCCTTGGCCAGGCCAAGTCACCCCATGATCTGTAGTTACTGTGCGCCAGGCAGTAAACTTCAGAAGCTCTGGGTCTTATTAATGCCTCACCACCCCAGGCAATACAACTTGGAAGTGCTAAGTCTACTTATCAGCCACAACACAAAACAGTGTTCACAACATGATACACAAAGGGAATAAATGATCACAGAGAAGGCCAGAACACTGGCCCAATCATCCCCCAACTCGGCCATTGGCCAAGGACCTGGAAAGCAGGATAACAATCCTGCTTCTGACGCTTTGAATCAGCCCTTCAGGAGGTGGCACTTTATGATAGCACAGGAACATCGCAATGGCCAAGTTGGATCAGACCCAAGGCCATCCAGTCCCGTACCCTGTCTCTGACAGTGGCCAATACAAGATACTTCAGAAGAAGGTGTCAAAACTCCACAGTAGGTACATGTGGGACAATCTGCCTCCACATTAGATCTCACCTGGTCTGTAACACAGAGATGGGTTTAAGCCCTGAAGCATGAGGTGTAATAGCTCTTCCAAACTTTGTTATTATTTATAACTCTGGATATCCTCGATGCCTGTATAAAGGTCCAGTCCCCTTCTGAATCTTGCCAAGTTCTTGGCCTCAACAACGTCTTGTGGTAATGCGTTCCACCGTGTAATGTGTGAAAACATATTTCGTTGTATCACTTTTGAATTTTCCACCTTTGAATTTAATTTCCCCTCGTTCTTGCATTGTGAGAGAAGGAGAATAGACTTGCTGCATCACCCGTCTCTAGACTATTCATCATTTCATACATTGGTTTAATGTCCCCTTTTATTTGTCTCCTTTCTAAGATAAAGAAGCCCTGTCCTTTCAATCTCTCATCCCATGTGAGTTTTTCCATACCCTTGGCCATTCTTGCCCATCTCTGAACCCCCCTCTAGTTATGCAATAACCTTTCTGAAATGGGTGACCAATATTGCACACGGTATTCCAGTTGAGGCTGCACCACTGATTTATAGAATGACATAATATTCTTTGTATTATACCCCATCCCGTTCCATATGCATCTGAATAGCTATTTAGCTATTTTGACCCCAGCTGCACATTGAGCAGAGGTTTCCCTTGAGCTGTCTGCAGTGACACCCAGGTTGGTTTCCCGAGTTGATACAGCTAATTTAGAATGCTGTAAGGTGTCTGCGTAGTTTAACTTTTCCCCTTCAATGTGTGTTATTTTGCACTTGTCACTGAATTTCACCTGTGATCATGTTGCCCATTCACCTAGTGTGGTTAGATCCCTCTGACCTTCCTTTGATCCCAAATATCCTAAATAATTTTGTGTCATCTACAAATTTTGCTATCTCACTGCTGTCTCCCCTTTCCAGATCATTAATAAATGTATTAAACAACATGGGACCTAGTACAGAACCTTGAGGGCCCCACGGTTCACCTTTTTTAGCCACCAGCAGCAAAGAAGAGCTAATGCTTCTGACAAGGCTGGTTTGAAGATGCAGATGGACAAAGGGTAAAAGCACATAAGCCCCAAACTCCAGCCTGGAGCAATCATGGGGTGTTGCACTCATTGTGGGACATGTGGAATGGCAGAACCTAAAAGTTCAACCAGGCCACTGTATGCAATGGTGGAGATGCAGAACTGGGCTCAGACAGGGCCTGTAATAATGATATGATGGAAATCATGGCAATACAAAACACTGAAGTCTGTTCAGGTAACAGCCAGAGAGAGACTACAGTCCACTCCACCTGCGCTCAGCCCCACTGTATAGTCAGCTGCTATGGTTGTGTTCGTGGTTGGGTGACCTCTGCAGACCTGAAAATGCCAGCTGCCCAACAGGCCCCATGTGTCACAGTAGAATAGACAGGGGAGGGCAGGGGTTTATGTCCTGTTTGCTGGGGGGAGAAGCGTGCACAGACATTTCATGAAAAGCCAGTGCAAGACCGTGCATCAATACATTGTGTTTGTGCATCACTACATTGTGTTTGACATTTAAGGACTGATCAAACCCCTTGAAGTCAAAGTAAATTCTCCTATTGACTTCAGTCAGTGTGGGATTGGCCTCTGAAGCAGTATAAGTACATTATTTCTCCCTGCTGAACTGCCTACGAATCCTGAGGGTATGTCAGTGTGGACCTTGCAGCTCCAGCGGAGACTTGTCTCGCCATCTGAGCTCAGACCCAGGCGGGCAGGTGGGCTTGAAAGCTACTATTTTTAAGGCCCTAGCTAGAACCCAGCTAGTGTGAGTCTGACTGTCTACCTGGGCTGAGAGGCTCGCTTCCAGCTGCAGTTTAGTCATACCCTGACTCTCCTCTCCTAGACTAGCCTGAGCTCAAGAACAAGGCTCTTGCATGCTTTGGAACTTACATCAGATCTTCCTTTTGCATCTGGATTTAATCACCGGACTGCTTTTCCTACCTTGCACCTTCAAGGTGGGCTGGTGGAGCCAAGGAGAGACTGTGTTATCCACAAGCATCTAGTAATCGCTAGCTAAAAGAAAATGTGCAGAAAAATTGCGGGAAATTCATTAGATTTTGTGGAAATAAGCATGGATTTTGGCCAGGTGAAGGCCCCAGTTCAGGAAAGCACTCTTATTCAGAACCACACTTACGCACAGTGAAATCAATCGGATTTAAGCACATGCTTAAAGTTAAGCTTAAGCATTGTCCCGAATAAGGGCCTAGAAACAGAATTATGAGTGAAATTGCACATTTGGGGCCTGAGCATGCAAACTTGTCTCAAGTCGGAACGTCCTTACAGCACATCTCATTGACAAAAGTCAGATTCTTTCCCCAAACAATTAGCACCTGTATATTTAGGGTCCAGTCGATGGCTCCCAAAATGAGAAGAGGTGAGTTATAGGTCTAAAGGTCTTTCATAGAATCATAGAATATCAGGGTTGGAGGGGACCTCAGGAGGTCATCTAGTCCAACCCCCTGCTCAAAGCAGGACCAATCCCCAATCAAATCATCCCAGCCAGGGCTTTGTCAAGCCTGACCTTAAAAACTTCCAAGGAAGGAGATTCTACCACCTCCCTAGGTAACGCATTCTAGTGTTTCACCACCCTCCTAGTGAAAAAGTTTTTCCTAATATCCAACCTAAACCTCCCCCACTGCAACTTGAGACCATTACTCCTTGTCCTGTCCTCTTCTACCCCTGAGAATAGTCTAGAACCATCCTCTCTGGAATCACCTCTCAGGTAGTTGAAAGCAGCTATAAATCCCCCCTCATTCTTCTCTTCTGCAGACTAAACAATCCCAGTTCCCTCAGCCTCTCCTCATAAGTCATGTGTTCCAGACCCCTAATCATTTTTGTTGCCCTTCGCTGGACTCTCTCCAATTTATCCACATCCTTCTTGTAGTGTGGGGCACAAAACTGGACACAGTACTCCAGATGAGGCCTCACCAATGTCAAATAGAGGGGAACGATCACATCCCTCGATCTGCTCGCTATGCCCCTACTTATACATCCCAAAATGCCATTGGCCTTCTTGGCAACAAGGGCACACTGCTGACTCATATCCAGCTTCTCGTCCACTGTAACCCCTAGGTACTTTTCCGCAGAACTGCTGCCTAGCCATTCGGTCCCTAGTCTGTAGCTGTGCATTGGGTTCTTCCGTCCTAAGTGCAGGACCCTGCACTTATCCTTATTGAACCTCATCAGGTTTCTTTTGGCCCAATCCTCCAATTTGTCTAGGTCCCTCTGTATCCTATCCCTGCCCTCCAGCGTATCTACCACTCCTCCCAGTTTAATATCATCCGCAAATTTGCTGAGAGTGCAATCCACACCATCCTCCAGATCATTTATGAAGATATTGAACAAAACCGGCCCTAGGACTGACCCTTGGGGCACTCCGCCAGATACCAGCTGCCAACTAGACATGGAGCCATTGATTACTACCCGTTGAGCCCGACAATCTAGCCAACTTTCTACCCAGAAACCCAGAAAGTTTAAAAAAAACCCATGAACATAACATTTGCAGGATTTTGTCAAAGAAAGCGACATTTTCGAGAAAAATCAAAATCTGTGATTTTTAACCATTTCCTCCGTTCACCATTAAAGTAGGTCACGGTGCTGGTCATTTTTCCAATGCACCAGACTACATAGTTCCTCACTACAAATCTTTTGACTCTCAGTTACAGCCCACAGGGTCTCCCCTCTCCATTATGTACTGAGGCTGGTCTAGCAGGGGTCCTGAGCACACAGGAGGGATTATAACTTCTGCCTTTAATTGCTCTTCCGTTGCTTCCCGTATGTGTCTGAGGAGCTGGAAGAGGAAGGGTTGAGGGAGCGGCCTGAGGGCTCTTCCGTGTCCCCAAGACAAGCTGGAGACCTGTTTGCTCCAGATCGCCTTGGCTTGGCTGGGAGCTGGGGGCCCCTTGCCATCTGGCTGTGCCTCAAGGTGCTGCACAGGAATGTGCCATGTGACTGCAGCTCCAATGCCATTGACTTTAAAGCTTGATTGTAGCCAGGATGATTGACAGTCATGTGACACAAGGTGTGCCGCAAACAGAGAAGTAAAGGGGAGCTGGGAGAGGGCCGCCCTGGGTTCAAGGGCACTCAGAGATCATGGTGAGGCATGTGATCTACGAACCTGAGCATAATAGGACGTTACAGAGCATAGTCCTACCTATGGGGCTCTTTAGCCCTGCAAATCCCAGATATGTACACAGGAAGCAGACCCATCATATTCCTCCCAAACTAAACCTGGGGCAGTCCTGCTTTGGCACCGGATTTGGGGAGCTCACAACCTGCGCTGGCCACACAAGCCAGTAGTGAAACTCTCTTTTTAGCATCTCTCCCACAGCATTGATGTCACTGTGCATAGCCACTGCCTTGCAACATCCAGGCCAACACAGCCATGAGCAATGCTGCGCCCTGGCATTACGCCACGGCACGCGGGGGAATGATTGCAAGCCTAAATCCTGAGTCTTGCTTCTGACACAAGAGTGACCCACCCTGTGTTATGTCCCTTTCTAGGGCTCCATAGGGTGATGCTCAGTCCACGGAAATAAAAACCATAGGTGGAGGGGAAATGCCAGCAGGGCTGAGAACTGGGAGGAATACCCTGGAAGCTACAATGCAAGCGAAACCCTTTGCACAGCCCATCCTTCTCAGGGGTTTCTCAGACCCACTGTCCCCAGCATGGGGTTTCCTGCAGCTCCACGTTTCAGAGCAGGCGATGGCAGACAGTCAGTGCTGATATAAATGGTATTGGATTGCCTGCAGTCACTCTCCCACAGGGCAGAGCCAGGAGCATGAGCAGGGTCGGGGAGCTCTGGTATGGAGCTTTCAGGCTAGGCTTGGATTTTGTTGGGTGCGTGACAAGAACCAGGAGGAGTTTATTTTAACTAAGGGGGTGAGTTTTCACCCCTTGGACTGGGGCAACCTGATCTTTACTCACCAAAACTTCTTTTCTAATGCCCCTCCCTCTGCACCCTAAACTCTCTTTGTAACATTTCTGCTCCCAGCCTCCGAGTTTGGTCAGAGGCACAGACCAGTCCTCTCACTGATATATATGAACTGAGTTTCATTGTTTTTGCAGTACCCCAGACTCTGCCCAGCACAGTGCATGCTATTCAGAGGGTGGTGAGTAACAACCCAGCAAGTGCCCGTGAAGGGCTCCAGCCTGCTGCACCACTCCTTTGCGGCTGGACACACACAGCTGCAGAGCTGAGCTCGCTACCTCTACAAAGGGGAAAGCTTATCAATGCAATTAAGATAGTGGTAAGTTCAGAGACTTCTTGTTCACCTCATTGGAAACAGATGACTAATTAAAGGTCAGTTTATGTGTTTAGGTTCCAGGTTTAGGATGCACCATTTGTCTTTGCTATTGTGAACATGAGCAATCTCTGTTTGAAGTGACTGTCATATATACTTGCAATACTGGGTCTGGTTTGTAGGATGTTGTCAGGACCCTTGTTAAAGATGTATCTGGGAATATAACATTTCCCTTAATGCCTTCTATTTTGCTCTGTATGTTTGCTGTGAATTAAGAGCTTGATGAATAGAGGGGGAAAGTTTTCACAAGCCTTTATGAATTGGAGAGGAAGGATGGGCTTGTAGGTCAGGCACTGGGGCCTGGGACCCAGGAGATTTTGGTTCCAATCCTGGTTCTGTCAGACTCACTGTGGGGCCTTGGGCAAGTTGATTAATCTCTCTGTTCTTCAGCTTCCCCTCTGTAACACAGGGAAAATAGTATCTTTCTCCCAACTTGTATCTATCTTGCCAAGGTTGTAAGCTCTTGGCAGGGATGGTCTCTTGCCACATGTATGTATTGAACATAATACTCTCGGGCCCCAATCTCAGTGGAGGCCTCTATGTACTGCTGTAATAATCAGCCATAAGAATCGTAATTTTCTCAAATTTGGAATTGAATTTTGTTTGAGCCACCTTCATAGCTCTCTCATTCTCTGTCCATCAGCATTAATGCAGGAGAAGTTTTGTTCATCAGAAGTGAAGACGGGTCCTATTGCAGAGATGCATTCATAGAAACATTCACTAGAGGAAGTACTTTAGGACCGCCAATCAGAGAACAGAAACAATACCACGTGACTTAGGTGACAGCTCAAATAATGAATTCAGAAAGATGGTATTGTGATTAAAGACACTGGCCTGGGATTCAACAGCTCTGAGTTCAATTCCCAGCTCTAGCACAAACTCTCTGCATGATCTTGGACCAGTCACAATCTCTATGTCACAGGTTCCCTGTCAGTACAAAGGGAATAATAATCCACTCCTACCCTGCTAGGGGGTATATGAAGATAAGTGCATGAATACTAAGGAGGCAGGCTGATACTGTAGCAATGAGAGCCACAAATGGCTAGACAGGTGCTATTCCTCCAGTAATCTGTCTATGAACAGTACACGTGGGAATCCGTGGGCTGAAATCCCTTCACAAACTTCCCACCAGGTAATTATAAATAGCAAATGGGTAGAACTGGTTTGAAAAAGGAGTTAAGTTTGCCAAACTGTTCACAAAGAATAATTCAAGCAGCTGTACTGTGTATGCAGGATGTCACGCATGCATATTTATTGCTATTTCCTGCTTCTTCCATGTCCTCACATCCCCTTTTATACTTTTAACTAATTCAGAGAGGAATGAGTGATGTTTGTCCATCAGCCTCAGCAGGTTTGGGATCGAGTACCGTTCTTTCCTCTGGTGGTTGGTGGAAGTTGATGGCTTGGAACCATCTTCTGACTCACTCTTCAAGTTCCTCTGGATGTCAAGTGGTCAGATCAGCATCTGGTTCAGGTCTTTCTGGGGAAGTTTGCCAGTTCATAGGACCGGTCTGAAGCCACGCAGTGCCCAAGGCAGTTCCAAACTCATTGCTTCTCCCCACCCCATTGTTCCCCTCGCAGGCCTCTCTGATGGCCATGCAGCTCTTCTTCCACTGCACACCTCAGATTTAGGGCCTGTCACTGCTCACAGCCCCCTTCCCGCTGCTTCCTGCAGGGGCAGAACCTGGCCAGCTTGCTGTGGCTTGGTGAGCTGTTATTTTCACCTCGAGGCTGTCATCTTGTGCTCCAAAATCTAGGTTTCCATAAAAGAAGCAACCTCAGTCTCTTCCCCCCTTTATGGTTGCTATAACTTTAAAAATGTGAACTGATAGAACTAAAAGGAGTGAGTCTGCAGACAGCTTGAAACAAAAGCAGCAAGAAGCATGAACTACCCTGTATTTACTGCAGTGAGATGTTAACTCTGGTTTCTAATGATGGTACTGGAAGGTCACCATTGTCAGCTGGTTCACTGCTCATCAGAGTGCACAAGAAAGAAGAGGGGTGATGGGATTTTGCAGATAATCCCTTTTTGGTGTTTAGTGGGTGGAACCTAGGAAAGTACCATGACTAAACTCCTGGCTTCATGACAACACCCCAGCTGCATGCAGGATGGAGGCAGCCATGGTGCCCTTACTGTGGCAGATGGAAAGGCTGACTGGAGTGGTGTGGTTAGCATGTGTCCCCTTCCCCATTCATGTGCCCCTGGTGTGCCTAAGAGGAAAAGGGCTGTCACACCAATGCTAGCATAATAGAAATGGTCTAGAGGTGGCCCAGGGATGCCATCTGCTCTTTCAGCTCCTGGCCCAGGAAGCATTGTCTCTTTTAAGGATTCCCCATGCATAGGAGGATGCACTAGACTGACAGTGAGCTGCTCGTCTGGGGCTCCAGAGCGCACTCTTCCCATTACTGACAAACCCAGTCTCCCTCCCTTTCTCATCTCCACGGGGTGAGGCAACACACTGCTGGCAGATAAATAACCACCATGCTGGGACTCACGGTGGTCTGGGGGATCCAGGGCCAACATCACCCAGCAGCCCACACCTGGGTACAGTTTGCCATCCTGTGGGTTGCAGACAGCACCCCTCCTTACCCATTTCCTGGCCCTTCCTTTCACCCATCCAGGGCTCCCCTTCCTCTCCCACTCTGGCCTAGCCACAGTGCTTGGAGCAGAGACCTAGCCCGGCCTTCAGCTCAGCAGAGACCTTGGAATTTACTCTTATTGCCCTGCTGCAGGGTCATGTAGAAAGACTTGGGATGGCTGGAGGACATGCTGAGTTGTAGGGCCACACTGAAAGGGGGAGTGCTGGTGGCTTTCTCCCCTCCCCAAGTACTTTTCACTGGGCTTTCCCCTCTTCAGACACTAGGAACCACTTCAGCCCCTCCTCCTCTTTTATCCTTCACACTAAGGAAATTAACCTCTCATGAGAACCATCTGGCTTTCAGATCCTTTCTGCTCCTGTTCAGTACTTTGACTGCCTAACCTCTACTCTGCCAGCCCAGTCATATTTCAATCCCCAGCTACTAAGTACCCAGACTTGCAGCAGCCTGAAAACCCCTTGCAATTTATTTCTCTCCAACTACCAGTGCATCCGCTCACTTCTAAATGGAGCTGGTCCTTCCGGGTGGGGCTCACCTGGTGGGCAATTCACACCCCCACCACTCCAACCACACAATAAGGTTCTTACATCACTTAAGGACATAGACATCAGCTTTGGTCCATCTCCCTCCTGGGGCTGATGCATCTCAACTAAGATTACAGACCCTCTTCCCTGATTAAAGAAGGTTCCCTCCTCATGTAATTCCCTCAAATTAACAAATCAAGTAGATAATCACAATCACTATTCAATTTCTATTGCTAGAGCCTCTTTCATCCCACAGCACATTGCAGATTCTATATGCGCAATGCCATGGAAATGCAGGTACCACTGGGATGGAGGGGGGTAGCCAGACCCCCACCTTGATATGTAGCAGTGCTGAGGATGGGGGATAGTTTGGTTAAGAACACTACCAAGGTGAATTCTGCCCCTCTGAACTGTTCCCCACCCTCCCAGGCTAATTAATATCCCTGCAGAGGAAGCAAGTGCAGAGATTTTCAGGTCTGGGCTGAATGATTGCATGATCGTATGGGATGTTTTGGAGGATACAGTGCAGGACAGGAAGCTGTGTGTTTGTAAGGAGAATTAGCTGTGTGGTACAAACCATGGGTAGCTCCATAACAAACAAGCAAAGAAGCCCTGGGAGGCTGGGTCAAATCTTAACTAGGAGGAGGAGACTGTGGTAAATAAGCTCAGAGGACGTTACTGTCTCCACAAAAGGGTTTCAAGGTTGTAACTCTGTAAAGAGCAAAAGAAAGAGAATCCCCTCCTGTAATGGGGTCCCAGTGGGGATTCCAGCACCCCTTCTCTGTTACTGTCCAGGACCCCAGAGTGTGTCTGCATTAGCATATTTCCTGGGATCAGGGCAATTGTATTCGATACCTGTTCTCCCACACTGTGTGTGTTGGTGTGGCCCACTTCCCTGCAGAGGGACTATTGGATAGTGCATTTCTCAGGCAGTGGAATGCACTTGCCCTTTGGCCTTTGGGGCCACACTGCCTCAGTGGGCTCCAGGAGAATGGTCTGCTGTTGATTTGTGGATTTCCTATCCCCATCCCTCTGAAGTGGATCCTATGTGAGGAGTGGTTAGTGAGTGTCAGGACTCAGTACCCAAGGGTTAATGGCACCTGCGTCAGGTCAGGTGAGGCTCCTGTGTGTGTTTGGGGGTTTGAGGGCTTCACCAGGAGAACACTGCCCTGCGTGTGCACAGAAGGCATATAGTGAAGGATGCCAAATAGGTTATTTCTTTATTGTTTGGGAGCCCTCCTGAAAGACTTTCATGCTGCAGGGGAGCTTTACCAAATAGCAGGCTCGTCAGAGAGAAGCAGCGTTGCCTAGAGGATCAAACTTGAGCGCCAAGAACTTCTGCAATCTAATCCAAGTTTTGCTCTGGAGTCTATGGGTGACTTTGACCGAGTCATTTAAGCCCAGATACCACAAAGGTACTTAGGCTCCTAACTTCTACTGATTTCAATGGAAGTTAGGCGCTGAAATACCTTTGTGACTCTTGGCCTTAGAGCCAAACTTTCATAAGTGGTCTCTAATTTTAGGTGCTTTCAGTGCCCAACTTGAGACCACTAAAGGGTCCTGATTCTCAGAGGTTCTAAGCACTCACAACTCCAGTAATATCCCTGGGAGCAGCAATATTCAGCACCTCTGAACACCAGCCCATTCTCCCACCTGTAAAACAGGGATAATGACATTGATTAATTAGTTAATCGCTTAGGAAATGTGCAACAAAAGATCAATAATAACTGCAGTTGAGTAAATATTTAACAATGGATAATTTGTCAGACAGATTCCACCCCTTTTGTCAATCTGCAGAATATTCACAGGTAGGTGTGATCTCCCTGAATTTGTTTGTTGATTTAGTTGATGTGATAAATACCTTTTTTGAAATTTTTCACTTGACTGATGGCAAATATTTGAAATTCCACACGTGCTGCTTTGCGGTGACTCGTCATGTAAGTCCTGTGGTATTGTTTCTGTTCCCTGAGTGGGTGCGCAAACAAGCCCTTGTGCCGTGAGTACTTGTGTGAGCACTTTTCAAAATTAAGTTTCTGTGAATGCTGGCACACGCAACTCTGAAATGTGAGTCCTGCCAACATTTATGCCAGTAAATTCAATTTCTCAAATCCTTTTGGAAAATGAATGCAAAGAGGGTAAATATAATCACACCTGGATGGGTCATCAGCCGGGTTTGAACTCAAGACCTCCAGGGTCAAAAAAGACAATGCTGCTACTTGAGCTACAGGAATAACTCTGTTAGGAGTACTAGGTTTTTATCCTGTGGTGGGCCGGCCTGTAGAATGGGCTGTAACATCTACTTTGCCAGTGTGATACAAGAACACTTCCCAAATGGACTGGGTGAATATCCCCGGGACCCATTTTTGGTTATTTGCCTGTCCCTAACAAGTCATAATGCCCAATGCTGTACGAGTGCTATGCATTCTTAGTGAACAAAGTGTATTTCAAAGTTCCAGTCCTCTCAGTGTTTCAGCAGAGGCAGCCCTCTTCACAGCCTCTCTTATTGGGCTAATGTACGTACAATGCTGTATAACTGCAATTTAATGTCTCCCTGCAGTGAAGCCATATGCTGCTGTGAGGCTGTGATGTCACCATCATGTACCTGGCAACGCACTGTCATGTCATAAGAAGAGGTTCACGATGACTTTGTGGCTGGTTCGAGCAGAAAGAGACACTTCTGTCTTTAACTCTAGCAGTGGGGGAACACGGACCAGGACAGTTGCTTTCTATAATCAGGATTTTTATTCCCCCCCGCCCCATGCCTGCTCTGAAGTAAAAGGCCCTATTCCAGAGTAAAACGTGGGAGGAGGCGCAGAAGTGACAACAGTGAGGTATGGGCCCCTTAGCTAGGTGACTGGAGCAGGGGCTACAGCTGAACTCTCAGTGCTGGAGCTCCGCACAGCTAACTCCCAGCCAGAGGCTAGGACAAGGCATCAACTAGGTGCTGGTACCAATTAGCAGCCTCAACGGGGTTATTACAGGACAAGCTCTGTTTAACTTAACTGCTAACAGACTGGCTCTGTCAGCTGGAAGGAATCACAGGCAAACAGACTTAATGGCAGCCTGGGGGAGTGGGGGTGGGGAGAATGGTCCCTTCCTTTCCTATACCCAGTGTATTTGATACAGTGCAAATGTAACCGTCCTGTGAAACATGTGTACAAGGAGGAGTCAGAAATCATTAAAGTCGGGTGTATTTGGTCAATCCAAGTTTTGCTGAGTGACATGAATCCCATGGAACTTGCTGGCCCTTTGACACAACAACCTCATGGGGTCCTCTTGTCACCAGAGGCCAAGAACAAGGCCACACAGCTGCTCAGCATGTACGAACTGTGTGAACTGAAAGGATTCGCACCTGTACTTTCTTACAGACCTAGTGTCACTGTTGGGGGAGTCTGACAAACAAAGCTCCCAGGCTAAGGACCTGGCTCCCATTCTGACCATGTGCTGTTGGATTCCACTGTTAGACCTCGTTCTCTCAGCATGACACTTGCCAATCCTGACTCCGATTTGGAAACACGGCACAGCCTGGACTGGGGACCCTGGAGTTCTGCTGAAGACACCGACATGAGTGTAAATGGATTAAAACACAACCGTGGCTGGAGCAGCTCCCTGCAGCACTGCTCAGCATGGCCAGCCTTTCACTCCCTGTGCTTGATTGACGGTCGATGGGAAGGGAGAAGCACATCCTGCTCCATGTTTCCCTTACACACTGGTCTCTGGCTCCCGCCTTACGTGAACCAATGTCCAGTGAAGTCAGTGGTAAGATTCCCCATTGAGTTTAGTGGGTTTTGGATCAGACTCTTTTTTGCATATGGAGCAGTCTTGGTACCACCTTTCTGAGAGCAGGAATATCATCAGCCCTGTTAAAGGGAAGGCGCGGGGCAACGGGGGCCGAGGGCTGGGGGGAGGCTGCACAAAACCAAGCCCTACAGTGTTGCTCACATCACAATTGCACTGGCATTGATCTGTCATCTGTGAACTCTCCTAGCTGAACCAAAGGGCCCTACCCTCTCAAACGCTGCATGACTGAGATTGGGAGCCTGAGTGAGGGGACTATTTGACTTGCACACATGGACACCTGGCTTCAGGGCTAGCTCATCTTTGCCTCTAGTGACAAAATCAAAAAGCCTCCATGAAATTTGGCCTGATGATGAATCCTGGAGCTGCTACCAGGCAGAACTAGCATCTCCAAACAGGGTAGCCTGCCTCGGGATCCCGAATGGATAATAATGCTAAATGGCCATGTGTGTGAAAATGCCCTACGCTAATGGGCGCTGCTGCTGCTGTGACACCTCATCTAGACAGAGATTGATGTCATTAGTACTTAGTATTTGTTAAGAGCCAACAGCGTACCTGTTGCTGAAAAAGACACAGAAGATATGTCCAGTGTACTGTGCAAACTTGACATGCTTGGAAAGTGTTTGAACTTGCATTTGACTGAAGTAACAGAGGTCGGGGTGAGAGGCCTGGGCGGAGCTGTGTGAGGGGAGCCCAGGGCTGGGATAGTGCGGGGGCTGCAGGTCAGGGGTGAGGGGCACTGGCAGAGCTGTGTGGGATGCCCAGGGCTGGGATAGCGGGGGACTGCAGGTCAGGGGTGAGGGGCACTGGCAGAGCTGTGTGGGATGCCCAGGGCTGGGATAGTGGGGGACTGCAGGTCAGGGGTGAGGGGCATTGGCTGAGCTGTACCAATCTAGATGGCATTTGCAGTGCAGAATGGTGCATGAAATGATGGGTGGAAGTCACCAACAAACAAAGCATCGAGGTGCATTAGCACAGCACACCCAGCTCCCTACTTACTGAGGACCCAGTGCAAGGTCCTGGCTTTTAAAAAATGCTTGAAAGGACATGTCAACAAACAAACCCCACATGCACACAACCCCCCGGTCCCAAAGAATGCTCAAAGTGCTGTGGAATTCCTTTAAGATGCCCCAAATCTCCCCTAATCTTGGTGTCAGGATTCAGCATTTCTGATGTCAATAGTGTTTGGTTATAAGCAGCGGCATCATGCTAGGTTCTCTGTGGGTCAGAGGGAACACTGGATTCAAGAGAGGTGTTATAATTGGTAGCGAAGAGCAGCTGAGATGCTCAAGCAGAGCTCTGACCACAGCATGTGGCTCTTGCTTTGAATGGTCCTACTTCCTTTGGAAAAGAAAACCAAAATGAAGATCTGAAGGCGTTGTGGATACGTGGAGCTGCACAATCCCTTCTATAACCAGTGGGGCTCTGGGGCTGGAAAGGCCCCATGCTGCTGGGCTTTGCAAATGAACTGTCCCTGGTAAAGTCTGTTCTGCAGTCTACAAAGAGGATGTGGCAGCGTGTGCAAAAACAGGTAGGGAAGAGAAGAATTGCCCCCGAAGGAGAAAAAGTCCAGTAAAGCAGAATGGACAGAGCATCTGAATAGGAAGCAGTTTTCATCAAGTATTTCCTCACCCGCCACACCACATGCACATGGCCACCCCCTTTGATAAACCTCCAGGCTGCGGCCGGGAAGATTATGAGAAATACCGACTGCTGGGAAATGTAGATGGGATGGATCCAAATAGCTCTGTCTAGATGTGATCTTTGAACAAACAGGTGCAACATTGAGACACCAGCACGAGACAGCCCAGCTAATAATGCAAACAGCTTGAACTTGCTCACAGTGTGGGGGAAGGGCCTCCCCGAGAGTAGCCCCAGGAGGGAAAGGAAAGGGTTAAAAAGCTAATTGGGCCCCGCACAGCACATCCGCCACCTCACCTCGTGTGACACAAGTCATGCGACCGGGGGAGGGCAAGGAGCAGTTTTCTTTCTCTCCTGTTTGCTGAACCTCTAATTATCATTTCTGTGCAAGGCAAGGAGATGGAATTCCATTGTGCGTCAGCTGGGAGAGCCTTCTGAATGGGGTTTTTCTTCTTTTCTTAAAGGGGACAGTCCTTCCTAATCCTCTTTCTCGCTGCGGATGGAACTGCTCTCCTTCAAAAGCCTTTCCAAGAGCGCCTGGGTTTGTAAATGATTTTAGCCGCCATGCAAGTTGCTGGGCTGATGTCTCCCCAGGGTCTCTGTTGATCCCCAAACGGCTTCAGCACAGGCAGGAGAAGGGCAGGTGTATCATACCCCTTGCCTCAATTCTGACTTACAGAGACCACCTCTAGGGGAGAGAGGGGAGTTCAGCCTCGGTGGCCTGTTCACTCCTTGGCCGCTCTGCTGAGGCTGTCAAGCAGGGGGCCAATCAGTGCTGGTTGTGGAGGTGTGTTCTGTGAGACAGACGCTTGTCCACTAGGAACTGGTCCATGTTCCCCCCGTCATTTCACACAGGCCGTGAACAGCAATCTGGTGGTAATAACTGTGGGTCACTAGAAAGTGACCTTGAGGTGAAAGACTTCATATCTCATTACTGGTTCCCTAAGCCATCAACCCACTTGGTCTCTTTGAATCAGAAAATGGTACTGAACCCGTTTGAGAAAGTTCACTGCTGGCTGGTGTTCAATCTTGTGTGTTTCCCAGCAGATACGTGGGAACTATAATTAAAATCCTCCATGACTACTAAGTGCTGGGACTTTGCCATTGATGTTATGTGATTAGGCAGGAATTTATTGATTGCTTTTTTCTGCTGTGCACGTTTTGTAGCTGATGCTAACTCTGATTCTTCTTTCCTCCCCTCCCCCTTTATGATGTGTGTCTAACCTTAGCCATTAAACTTTGCTTTTTGTCCTGTCCTTCAGGGTCTGCTGGTTATTTCACTCCAGGGGTCACAGCGTGCAAAGGCTTTCACTGCAAAGTGCTACCCCTTTCTTTCCCCCTTCTCTGTCACTTTTAAATAGATTACATCCGAATGGTCCAGCCATGTGATTGACCCCACCACGGCTCTGCAGGGCTAGTTTCGTCCATCTCCTAGCATCTAAGAGGTTATTTGCTACTTCCTGGCAAATTGCTTCATCTCCTTTTCCTCTATTACAATTTGACCTTTAGGATTATCTTCCTCATGAAGCAAACTCTCCACTCCCACTTCATTTCCTAGTCTAAATCCCCCTAATCAGACCAGCCAACCTTCAGCCTGAGAGGCCAGTTCCCCCAGATGTCGCACAGGGAACCAGCATGTGAATGTACAGAAGAGTGTTGTCTAGGGGAGCGTGTTTGTCAGCATTTGTGTGTGTGTGTGTGGGGGGCATCACTCTGGTAGCAGAGGAGTGGGACTACACTGACCAGACCCTTAGCTGCTATCAGTGTGGAGCTCTGGTGAGCTGAGGCTCTGGCATCAGGCGTGCAGAAGTGCAAGTATGTGTGTGATTGTATGTGTGACTCCAGCAACAGCCCTGATGACTGCGGGTGCAGGTATCTATTTAGGGGTGCACATACAGGCATGTCTAACTAGTGTGGGTACATCCCACAGACCTCTAAGGTTATACATCTGCACGGGAAGAGGCAGCAGGATCAGTTTTTGGAAGCCTGCACTTCTTTCTCTATTATTTTAGAACAAAGCCTTCCATCTGACCAGTGTGAAGAAGAGAGAATGCATGCCCTGTCACTTACATCTGTGTCACACCCCAGCATTAAAATCTCAGCGCTGCCATGAAAATGACAAGCCTTCAGCTTCCAGGACCATCATGAGCCTAATTAACATTTTACAGGCCCATAAATGTCATTTTTGGCACAAGGTCATGTATATGACCTGTGTGGGAGTGGCAATCCATCCAAACCTTCCCCTTGAGGGGACGCTGCTGGCTGTCCCTGGAATGCACAGGAGATGGGAAGCAAAGCTGGAGAGGGGACTGTGGCTCCTGGGTAGGTAGTGACCCTTCCCAGCGGGCACCGTTAGATAAGGAGGCTTTGAGTTATTGACCTTAAGACGCTGCGGTTCTGTGCTGGGTGAGTGGCAGAGCTCTGCGTAGCCCCTGCATGCTAAGAGGTGTCATAGCATACGTTGCATGTACTCTCACCACAATAGCACTGTTCCGGAACGCATTCTTTTCATGTCGCTCTCATTTTTGGCTGGCAAAAAGCAGTCTTTCCCGCCAGTGATTACATACCATGGTGGCCTTGCTGATTCCCAGGATGGCTGTACGAAGACTAACAGCTCTGCCAACCTGTCTTGCCAGCGCACTCAAGTTTGGCAGGGCACCTTTGTGGTGTGAAGCCGGCTTAACATAGAGGGCAGTGTGTGAGATGTACGTACTTGTTTATAGTGGCATCTTTCCCCTACCCCTACCAGTATCACAAGTTTATTTAATTAAAGGGTGAAGGAGGGGGCAAGGTCTAGCAACCCAGGAGACCTGCCTTGATCAGCTAAGGACTGCCATAGTCTCTAGAAGGCAGATGGGGCTAGATCCTTCACTGGTATAAATTGGGATAGCGCCTTTGAAGTCAATGGAGCTGTGCTGATTTACATCAGCTGATGATCCGGCCCATGGTATACAGCCTGAGGCCCAGAGGCATGCAGAGAGGATGGGTAATTTGTGACTCTCATGACTTGGGGATAATATGGTTAAGTACAGGGGAGGAGGAGGAGCAGAAAGTAACTGGATTTCTGGATGCCCCTCTGTGCCCTGGCTAGAAATGGATAGCTACAGTTGATCAAGGCAAACCTCACAGCCCTGGGGCAATAGCTGCCAGCTCTGATGCTGTCCCGCTAGCCAAACAGTGGAACCCACAATGACAGAGGATTTGTAGGAGCATCATGGGGTTGTGGCATATGTGTCATTAGGAAGGAAGAAGGGAAAGAATGGAACAAAAATAGGCAAGGCTACCAGAGCATTCTCTAATGTGCCAGTCAAGGGCTAGGGGGTGGCAATGCTTGATCTGAGGGAGGAAGACCAAGGTGCCTGCTTTTGTGGCCAGAGGAGAGGAGACAAAATTGTGATCCGCAGGTGGGCAGGTTGGCAAGGAGTGAGTTATCAACATTTTGGCTCCTGGGCTGGTAAAGTGTGTGTGTGTGTATGTTGCTGAGATCTCTAAGAAGCCTGGCATGAAAGGAAAAGCGTGTGAGAGAAATGCCAATGGACTAAGCAGAGATTACAGCAGAGCAACGCCATTTGCCTGAAGAAATGGTAAATGTTTGGATATCTCAGGCTGGGGAAGAACAATGGCTGGAGGGACCTGAGAAGCAGTTAGGGCTCAGTTCTGACTTGCAAGCAGGGCTTATGTTTGGATTTGGATTTGATTCTGCTGGTTGGCACAGGAGTTGCTGCATTTTCAACTTTTCTCACCTCCCAGAGAAAATCATGGGAAGGGGATGAGTGGGGTGGGCAGAGTCAGCTTCCACCTGAGGCCCTGGCAGACTTTCCCCTCTTCTGCCTGTTCTCAGGGTCTGGGTAATGTTGTCCCTACGGGGTGCACCTCCAACTTGTTTGCCATCCTCTTCTTCCTGAATTTCTCCGTGCTGAAATGTTCTCAGTGGGGCACAAAATTTGCTCCGACTCAGGGGGGCGTGGCTGGGGATTTTCTGAAAGGTCAATGTTCACATGCAGATTGCAGGGATTTATTTATATTTTGCTCTAACTACAAAGGTTTTCCTGGATGTGCACGTGTGCGTACGTATCCAACGGGTGCCTACGTATGTGTGTTTATGTATGTATGAGAGACAGAGGCCTGTCTGTTCACTTCCTTTAGTTTTCTTTGATCTCTAGTTTTCCTCTGGCATTCTCCCATCTCCGGGAAAAAAAAAAAAACCAAGACAATAAATTTCCTTTTCACTCAATTCCGTTTCGCTTCTTCCTGTCTGCCCATGCTCTTGGGGATTTCAGAAGAACAGTCCTCACTGACATCATTCCCTTTCTGATCGTGCCAGCCATTTTTTAATACCTTTGTTGTTAGTGTTCATATTAAAAATCGCTTCCAAGGCATGCGTGTTACAAACATATGGTCAAACCCACTGACAACGCCAAATTTTTCAACCAAAGGGTGTGTCTGCATTTGGAAGTTTTGCACCATTAGTGCTACACCAGTGCACGGTAATGTAGACAGGGGTAAAGGGAGTTTACCCACTTCTCCTTTGGGGAATATGGAGTTTACTCACATCTCATTTGGGGAATAAAGTGTTTTCACACGCCTGCTCTCCTGTGCTAAGCAAATGCTGGCTGCACGGCCACCGCGGCTGACATGATGTGTTATCTACCAGCTGGTTACACTCAGCAAAGGATCAGTTGAGGAAATTGTGGCCTGTAAAAATCTGCAATGAGCTACCCAGTGCTACAGCATGTGTGGACTGGCTGAGTATATTTGCCAGCCATTAAAAACATCCATTTATTTTTTCAACTTTATGCAATATACTAACCTAAACCCAATTCAAAATAAGGACATCTTTGCACATCCTTAGTGCTTACTATGCCACAGTCCAGCCATGAACACCAAAATGCTTTGTTTACCCACTTCTTTTTTTTACCACGGCCAGTGCAAAACCCCAGTGCAGACACACCACACCGGTCTGGCAAGTCACACTAGGGTAAATCCCATTTTACATCAGTGCAGCACCCTGGGGTTGGCATTGAGGCAAAATCCTGGCTACTGACGAGCCCTCAGGGGGTTGAGTCATCCAGAGACAAGAGTCGTTGCAATTGTTTTGGCATGGGGAGGAGTGGGGAGATCAACATGAGGCAAGCAGGTAGAGTTCTTGGAAGAAGTGGGGGTTAAGGATGGATTTGGAGGAGGGGAGAGAGAGAGTGTGGCAGGCAGGAAGAAAGAGGCTGTTCTGAGTGTAGGGGCTGCATGAATGAAGGTGTAAAGTTAGAGTGAGTGGGACTGAGGCAAAGTCTTTTCAAGTGAGGGAATACAGCAGTGTGCCCAGAGGGATGGGAGACAGAGGGGAGTGCTGGCTGAAAGTGAGGGATCAGGGAAAGTGTCATGGAGGACAGGAAGTGGGATGGAATGGGGTCGCGGTGACCGGCTGAGGTGTTTGGGACGTTTGACCCTGGAGCTGAGCCTTTTTACACCAGATGGAGATTGGTCCTCAGGAGACCTCGTAGATGGAAAGAGGAGTGAAGGAGGAGGAGATGTGATAGGGGAATGAAGGAGAAGAAGAGCTCTCAGCTGACACTGTCAGGATGGTCAGAGAAGATGGGGAAGGGGCAGGGAAGTGAGGTTAAGGTAGGAACAGGAGGTAAAGAGGAGTCGACGGGGAACTGTAAGAGTTGCCCAGGGAGGAGCAGTGAAGCTATCCAGAAGGGGGGAGGGGAGAAAGTGAAATGCTCCAGCACTGGCTCCTGGGTCAAATTCAAGGTTTCAATCCCCATCTCTAAAGCCTGCCATGGGGCTGCCCCATGTTACCTGAGGGAACCGCTTCACCCTGCTCAATTGCGACTTCCCATGACAGCTGCACACCACTGGAACAGTGGGACTCAAGAGTCACATGTGCAGGAGATGGGCCCTCACCTGGGCCCATCAAACCGGGGTCCCTGCCTCTTGGAAGAGACGAGAGTGACAGTGAACCTCCACTCCAACGGGCCAGCTCCCCATGATCCCTCTGTGATGGGTTACCCCCCGGGGTGCCACTTGGAATTGGGGTACCACTGAGCTCGCCTGACCCACCAGCCTGGGTTCCCTTTACACTGTGCTGCTATCCCACACACACACAGGTAGGGACACACCCAGCTGCAATTTCACACAGATGCTGAGATCAGCTCTGCATGGGAAAGCTCAGCTAGGGAACTGCCCAGCACTCAAGTGCACCTCCCCCCCCCAGGGTGTAAACCCAAAATTGTATCATCTTGCGCTGCACAGAGAACTGTACAGTGTAAGCTCATGAAATTTGCTCCCTCCCTCAATATGGAGGAAGATATGCACAGCTTCCCCCCGCCCCCAGTTATGAATTCCACAAACTGGTTTTAGAGAAAACAAAAATAAGTTTATTAACTACACAAGATAGATTTTAAGTGATTATAAGGGATAGCAAACAGATCAAAGCAGATTACCTAGCAAATGAAACAAAGATGCAAGCTAAGCTTAATACACTAAAGAAACTGGTTACAACTAGTAATTTCTCACCCTAAATGTTGTTTTAGGCAGATTGCAGAGGTTCTTCAAGGCAGGCTGCTCTTGTTTGCAGCTTAAACCTCCAGGTATTTCTTTCACAGGCCAGACACCTTCCCAGCCTGGGCTCAGTCCTTCTCCCCCATTTTGTCTCTGTTTCTTAGATGTTCACATCAGTCATCCTGGGTGGGGATTCAGTGAAGAACGAACCCTGATTATGTTCCTCCCCTGCCTTAAATAGGTTTTACATATGGCAGGAATCCTTTGTTTTCCAGTGTGGTTCCCCTGCCCCCTCCCCCAGTGGAAAAATACTGGTATTCTATCATGGAGTCCAGTACCAGGTGACTTAACCATGTGACCCTGCAGTGTCAAAGCAGCCATGAGTCAGAGGTTGTTTGTAGCATCCAACGAAACCTTCTCAGGAAGGTAGGAGATTAGCATCTTCAAAGACCTATTGTTCTCCCTAATGGTCCATTGATTGGTCCCCAGCTAGCCAGCCAGACTGGTTGCATTGTGTCTGGTGGGCATTTCCCAGGTGCAAACACTTTTGTAGTACAGATGCATAGTCAATTAACTTTAGATACATAAAATATACATGCATACAAATAGAATAATCATATTCAGCAAATCATAACCTTTCCAATGATACCTCACATGACTTATCTTGCACAAAACATATCATAGTTATGCTATAATCACATTATAACTATGTTTCTATGAAGAATATGGGGTGTAGTGTCATATCCTCTCTCACAAAGAGTCCAGAGAGGCAATTCATGGGACTGAGAGATTGGGAGAGAACCATGCTGGGCAAAGACCAAGTCAAGGAAGTGAGCAAAATAGAGATTGTGGGAGCCTGAATTCCCCTCCCCTGTCCACTCCTAGGGCTGCTTCTTCCACCCACTCTTTTCTGAGCTTGCTTGGTGTGGACAGATCTGTCTGCTGAAACCTGGACTGGGATCACCAATATCTTCCACTCGGGCTGTCAAAGCACCCTTAGAAGGGAATTAATGGCTATCAGCCACTACAGCCTGGCCTGGATTTGAACCAGAGATCCAGAAATGAAGGGTTCTGTACCACACCATTCCCGTTCCCCTGGGTCATTCAGTCCCCATAGGCCTCATTTGTGATGGTGTTGTTCAGTAGAAGCAGTGCTTCCCACCCCAAAACAAATGCCCTGTGGCTCCAAGAAAGAGCTCACCTGGCAGTGGAAACCCAGGGGGCTGGGTCAAAACTTGCCAGATACTACTGTTGTCTAATGAAACACCACGGCTCTCCAAAAACGCAGTGTAACATAGCTGAAGGTCTCCTCCATTTTGCACGAGACATTGGATAGGTGAGGAGTTCCTCTGGTCTAAGTGAATCTCAGTTTTTGTTTTTTTCTTGCAAGGGGATAGGGGTAAAAGGTAGAGCAGCAAGTATATTAAACAGCCAATTGATGGTTCCCCTACTCCCAAAACACCAGCGCTGAAGACAGCACACCACCACCAACTCAGGCTTTTCTTCTTCTTCTCTTGGAATGTGGCATGGGCTATGTTGCCCTTGGGCTGCTCCTGGCTTGAGCATTGGAGCTACCTGGTTTGGCAGCACAAAGGATGCCCAGCTGCCAAGCTCTTGGGTAGGTTTCTTGTTAGACGTAAACTTTCTCCTTTATCAAGTCACTTGTTGTACTGGAATTGTTCTTCACACAACGCACCGTCAACCTGTGGAACTCATTGTCAGGGGATGCTGTGAAGGCCAAAACTATAACAGCGTTCATAAAAGAACTAGATAAGTTCATGGAGGATAAGTCCATCAATGGCTATTAGCCAAGATGGTCAGAGTATGCAACCCCATGCTCTGAGTGTCCCTAGCCTAGGGGATAGATCACTCGATAATTGTCCTGTTCTGTTAATTCCCTCTGAAGCACCTGGCATTGGCCACGGTCAGAAGACGGGATACTGGGCTAGCTGGACCATTGGTCTGATCCAATATGGCCATTCTTATGTTTGGCTTTGGAAAGGGGGGCAATTTGCTGTTCTACATTTCCCCATGAGCACATATACGGCCAGCTCCTCAGCTAGTATAAATTGGCACAGGCACACTGGTTGAAACTACAGTAAAGAACAGAACTGTCCGACACATAGATGAATGTGATTTGTTGGGGAAGAGTCAACATGGTTTTTGTAAAGGGAAATCATGCCTCACCAATCTACTAGAATTCTTTGAGGGGGTCAACAAGCATGTGGACAAGGGTGATCCAGTGGATATAGTGTACTTAGATTTTCAGAAAGCCTTTCACAAGGTCCCCCACTGAAGGCTCTTAAGCAAAGTAAGCTGTCATGGGATAAGAGGAAGGTTCTCTCATGGATCAGTGACTGGTTAAAAAGTAGGAAACAAAAGGTGGGAATAAATGGTCAGTTTTCAGAATGGAACAAGGTAAATAGTGGTGTCCCCCAGGCATCTGTACTGGGACCAGCACTGTTCAACATATTCTTAAATGATCTGGACAAAGGGGTAAACAGTGAGGTGGCAAAATTTGCAGATGATACAAAACTACTCAAGATAGATAAAACCAAAGCAGACTGCGAAGAGTTACAAAGGGATCTCACAAAACTGGATGACTGGGCAAAAAAATGGCAGATGAAATTCAATGTTGAAAAACACAAAGAAAGGCACATTGGCAAACATAATCCCAACTATACATATAAAATGATAGGGTCTAAATTATCTGTTACCACTCAAGAAAGAGATCTTGGAGTCATTGTGGATAGTTCTCTGAAAACATCCACTCAATGTGCAGCAGCAGTAAACAAAGCAAACAGAATGTTGGGAATCATTAAGAAAGGGACAGATAATCAGACAGAAGATATCATATTGCCTCAACATAAATCCATGGTACACCCATATCTTGAATACTTCATGCAGATCTGGTCACCCCATCTCAAAAAAGATATTGGAAAAGGTTCAGAAAAGGGCAACAAAAATGATTAGAGATATGGAACAGCTTCCATATGAGAGATTAATAAGACTGGGACTTTTCATCTTGGAAAAGAGATGACTAAAGGAGGATATGAGAGAGGTCTATAAAATCATGACTGGTGTGAAGAAAATAAATAAGGAAGTGTTATTTATTCCTCATAACACAAGAACTAGGGGTCACCAAATGAAATTAATAGGCAGCAGGTTTAAAACAAACAAAAAGAAGTATTTCTGCACACAACGCACAGTCAACCTGTGGAACTCTTTGCCAGAGGATGTTGGGAAGGCCAAGACTATAACAGGGTTCAAAAAAGAACTAGATACATTCATGGAGGATATGTCCACCTATGGCTATTAGCCAGAATGGGCAGGGATGGTGTCCCTAGCCTCAGTTTGCCAGAAACTGGGAATGGGCAACAGGAGATGAATCACTTGATGATTACCTGTTCTGTTCATTCTCTCTGAAGCACCTGGCATTGGCCACTGCCGGAAGACAGGCTACTGGGCTAGATGGACCTTTGGTCTGATCCAGTGTGGCCGTTCTTATGTTGTTATGTTCTTATGGCTCCATTGTTATCAATGGAGCTGTGCTGATTTACACCAGCTGAGGATCTGGCCTATTAATTTCAATGGCGCTGTACCAATTTATACCAGCTGAAGAGCTGGCCATATATGCTCACGGGGAAATATAGGACAGCAAACTGCTCCCTCCCCACCCGAAGGACATTGCCCACTTTGGTCAATGGTGCTGCACAGATTTACACTAGCTGAAGGTCTGGCCCACTGATATCATGGGAACAGTGCGGATTTATACCACCTGTAGATCTAGCTTATAGTCTGTTCCTGTCATTTGTGAAGCCTTATGTGCCCCTTCCTCTTATGGTGGTATCCTTTAGTTGGGGACCAAGGAGGCAGCTGTGCAGACCAACAGGTTGGGCAGTTAATGACAGACTCTCCATCTGAAAAGGGGAGGGACAGCCTACTGTCTTGGAAGTATATGAGTAAGCCTCAGGTTTGGAAGAAATTCTGGGCGCTTGCTCCCTAGGCTAAGGCGTGCAGGGCAACTGGTACATTCTGTCTCAGGGAATATGGGGCAGGGCCAGTGCCAGTTGTACTTCTGAGTCAGCCTCCTTCCATGCATAGAATTAGAAAGCCATCAGTGCTGGCAAGGGCAGCCAACACTGGGTGATGAAATGGACCAATAGGCGTGGGAGTAAAGGACACCACACTTTGCTTCATGCAAAACAGATGGGAGTTTCCAGGGTTCTCTTCTTACAGGTGAACTTCAGCCCCATGCACATGGGACAGCACAAGGCCCATTCTCTTCTTAACGCTGAGGGCTTAAAATGGTGCACATCGGCCTTATCCTGGCACTGTGCACAGGGGAGAATTTCATCTCCCCGTCAGTAACAACAGGCTCTCTGTCTCATGGCAGTGGGGCCTTCTCTGGTTCAAGACCACTCCATGCTTCTGTGGAACCCCACAAGATTCAGTTCTCACCCCTCCACTCTCTTTCTTTCACTGTCACTGATCTCTGTCTGTAAACTTAGCTATTGCTTTTACCCTGATGATACTCTGCTTTTCATCTTTTTCACCTGCTGGCTTCTCCATTACTCTCTTGCCTTCCTCTAAAGTACGATTTTCTCCCAGCTTTCTGCAGTTAAATGTCTCGCTTCTCTTGAGCAAGCAGCGTACCCCCAACAGAACTCACTCTCTGTTTTCCTCTAGTTAGATCTCCTGTCTGCAGCCACTGGGCCCGATTTCCCTCTCCCTCTTCCTGGTTCCATTGAAGTTGAGGGAGTTATACTGGTGTGAGACCAGGATCAGGCCCATTGTTCGTACACCTGGCGTGAACTTTGACCCTCAACTTCCTCCACACATCTCCTTAATTGCAAACCTCACCATTGCCACTTTGACCCGGCACTCAGAGGCCATGATGGGGGGTAGGGTGTGTGTGTCATTGCATGCGTATGCTGCTGCCTGGGCTCCACCATGGCTGGAATACTCACATCTAGGGCATTGGGACTCCATTGACTAAGGAGTTGAAATAGTCAAAGTCCCCATTCTCTAGCCTGCAACACGTGCTGAATGCTGTGACTCACCCCATCACCCCATCCTCAGATGTCTCCACCCCATTGTTCATTTAAAAGTCACCCTTCTTGGTCTTCAACCCCTCCATGGCCGCACTCCAGCTGACCTCCCAGACCTTCTCTCTCCCTGCTCCCTCCTTGCTTTTCTCTTTGGTTTGCTTTCACACAATCACGCCACTTTCAGAGCGAGAGCTGTTCCCTGTTCCCTCGGCAGTGCCTGCCTCCTGGAACTGCCTCCTTGAATCTCCCGTGTCATAGCTCAGCGGGCCTGGAAACAGCTCTTTCATCACTGGCCTCTCCAGCCAGTCCCTTCTCTCTCCCTTGGCTGTTGTTCACTTGGGGTTTGGTGAGACAATTGTGTGTGAACAACGACATTGCGTGGCCCAAAGCTGTACTGTGGGATAGGAAGTTTCGCAGGGCAGGGTAGCGCAGAGGCCTGTCACATCCCTCTGCATCTTCTGGACGTTTTCTGAGCAGAGCACCAATGTTCTCACTCATCACCTTGAACAAAAAGGTGGTTGCTACTCGCACGTCCCAGAAGGCTAAAGGGCCTCAGAAGGGTTAAATCTCTTGAGTGTCCAGAGAGGAAGTTCTTGATTAAGCTTGACTGAGGTCGTCTGCTGTCTCCCTCTTGCCAGCAGGTGGCAGGGCAGCTCTTTGAGTGAGGGCCCCCACCCCCCCACTTCCACAGAGGCCCAGAGCTGCATGGCCAGAGGTAACCATGCCATGACCAAGGAAAAGCTGCAGTCCAGCAGGGAAAATGCAACAGCCTTCACCTGCTCTGCGATTCATTCAAACCAAACAGACAAGCAAATAAAACTTCCCTCTCCCCACAAACAATAAATCAAAGTGCATGCCTGGCCTTTTGGTGGGGTTTGGTTTGGACCCACTTCCTTTGCTCTCTGGAAGTTAAAGCCAGACACACTTTTGTGCAGAAGGGCCATGAAAAAGCAGCTGAGCCTGGAAGGGAGAAAACCCCGTTGGAGTTACCCTGTGACTCCTGCCTGGCTCAGCTCTGGGGCAGAATTTATAGGTCAGATCCAGGGGCAAAGCTTATGGGCCAGCGCCTCCGCTGGTATAGGCTGGCACAGCTCCACTGGTGGGCCACATCCTCCGTTGGGGGAAATCACAATAGCTCCACTGACATCAATGAAGCTCTGCTGATTTACACCAGTGGAGGATCTGGCCCAGTCCATTTTGTGTCAGTCATTGCATGAGTCATCTGGCCTGCTCCCGCTCCAGGTTGTAAAACTGTGTTGAAGGCAGTGGAGTTAGCCCAGCAGGAGGTCAGACTCAGGCTCCCTGCCTTGGCCATGAACTGCTGACTGGGAACTCCCATTGCACTCTGGTGGGGCTGCTTATGCCTTGGGGCTGGGGAGTTCCAGTCCTTACAGAGAACAGAAATGAGTGAGTGGGGTAAACCCACTGGGGTGAAATTCACCCCCATACAAAGGTGTGTAAGGCTGTGTGAGGCCCCTGCACTGCTTAGATCCCAACTTAAGTGGTGCATAGGCCTGGGGTGGGCCCTCTGCACAGGGGTGAATGTCACATTAGAAGAGCAAGAGGCTGAGCTGACTGCTTTCTGATGAGTCGCTGACCCCTCTCTGAGCCTTCCCATCCAGCGATCCAGTGACCGCAGCAGCATGAGTCCTCGGGTGTGTGTCCTTGCTGCTCACCCACTACCACAACGGAGAGGAAAGATTCTTACCCCCAGTAGTTCCCACGTTCATGGCAGAAAGCAAATCATTTTTCATCATGTCACCTTGAATCCTTTGCCAGATGGTTTCCCTGGGGGTGGGAGCCATCTCTTTTACGCAGGAACAAAGCAAAAAGCCAGCAGTGCTGTTTGCTCCTCCCTGCTCCTAGCTGAGCTGACCAAGGCCACTGAGCAAATGCGGGTCGTGGGCACCTGCATGTCAGATCAGCCCCTTTCTGATCTAAATATCTTTTCAGTCATGTGCATCTGAAGCTTTGGAATCCTACTGGTACCTGTCATCAGCTCTCTGCTGCCGAGGGAGTCTTTCTTCTTACAGCTCTGACCCTTCTGGTTGTGCATAAAATGAAAAGAAATAATTTAACCTATGATAGCTTGAGCCTGCTGGCCTCCAGGGCTCTGTGTACACCTCAGGCCTTTCCCTCAGGCCATATCGATGCTAGGGAATTTTAGGAACATAGGAGTGGCCATATGGCAGGCGTAGTCAATAGGCAGACCGTGGGCCAAATCTGGACCGCCAGATGCTTTTGAACAGACCTGGAAATCTTTTTTTACTTATTATCATTATTGTTATTATTTTTTATTATTTTCTTCTTCTCTGGAGTCTGGACTTTGACCAAGAAATTTGGACCCTGACAAAAAATAATTGACTACTCCTGCCATATAGGATCCTCCTAGAGGTCCATCTAGCCCAGTAGCCTGTCTCTGATGGTGGCTAGCACCAGGTGCTTCAGAAGAAGGCGTAACAAACTCCACAGTAGGCAGGTATGGAGTAGTGAATGCAGGGATTTTTTCTTCCTAACCCCGATCATTCTGAGGCTGGCTTGTGCATTAGGAAACTATTCCCCCTCCCCTTTCTCCCACCAGTTCCACTGCACTAGCAGCAGCCCTGGTGCTGACAAGGCTCAGGTGGTGTCTAGTGTTTTTTCTAAAATTGCCTAGAGAGAGCTCTAGTGTGGGAGGTTATAGTTTGGTGAGGAGTGGGAGTCTTCCAGAGTTGACATTGGTCCACAGAGCTTGGCATCTTGGTCCTGTTTCCCCTCTCCATTCCTGTGGCTTTACACTGGTGTAACTCCACTGACTCCAGGGGTGTTCTCCTAAAGGAGAGAAGACTCTGGCCTATTATTTGTCCCCCCTTGACGGGCACTTTTATTATTATGCACTCTTTGCGTGACAGTCGCGCCTGCTGGGATCAGGGCTCTATTGCGCCATATAAACACACAGTGAGACACAGTCCTGCTGAAGAGTTTAGGAGCCAAGACAAAGGGTAGGACGCTCAGGGAGAGGCCGCGCCTTTCCCAAGCTCACCCAGCGGACCAGTGACAAAGCCCAGGTCTCCCGTGTGCCGGCTCGGTGCCCTCTCCCTTGGACCCCACTGCTTCTCTCCTCTAAGGGAAAGAACGAAAAGTTCAGCCTGCACCTTTTTGGTTGTTCAGCATTTCTAAATTCTGACCATTTGCCCCCTGGTTCAAAGTAAACCTGCCTTCTCTTTCTCCGGCTGTTTAACATAGATAGAGCAAACCCGGATCCCACCCTGGTGGGCACAGCTGGAGCGCACGGCATGGGTAATTATTAATCAGCGGGGCTCCCAGTCAGCACTGAGGCAGCCCCTGTCCCCAGAACACAGAAATGCCAAACAATGCTTATTCAGAACAGGTGACTGCCCGGCGGGGGGGCAGGGGGCTGCCTGCCCCTCCGGCTCTCTGTTTCCCCTTCTGGGTTCCTGGAAGCCCCCATGGTGAAGGGTGGGTCGGATCAGCCCTTGGGAGGGTCCCACAGTATGGGGTGTGGGGATCGCTTAGGAGGCGGGGGACAGAAGGGCCAGTCAAAGCCGTTGAACTTTTCACTCCAGCTCACAAAGGTTTCCAATGGCGTGAGGGAAGTGGGAGAGGCAAGCAAGATTTGCAGCAGGAAGGATCTGGCCTGTTGGATTCAGCTGCAGGTTGTTAACAAAGTTGCAAGCTCCTAGTCCCTCTCTTTGCCAACTCTCTCTCCCTGACCCCCACCCCCAGTAGAAATACCCCAGGGCGGTTTCTTTTCTTTTTGGTATGAATGTGATGATCTTTCCGCTCCGTGATTGGCCAAACAGCTTGTCATCAGGGACACACCTCCTGGATAGAATCCACCCCCTCCCCCCACTGGGGAAAGCTGTGCCTTGTAACAAGTGGGCGTAATTACATCAGTTACTCACTAGAGCACAGGCCTGCTTTAAGTTTTTTGCCTCTCCGAGCCTGTGAGAATCTGGCAATCTTTAAGGGCTAGAAAATGCAGCGTTTCAAAGACTCAGCGCTGTGGGGGATATCGCTCAAACTGCCCTCTCCCCTCCCAGGGCTTAGGCTCCTGCTCACATGCAACAGCGAAATCCTTTCCATTGTGGCCACTTACATGGCTACCTCCGTGCACAGCAAAATGCAACTGGCCCCTTTTAATGAGTCCTGGCAGAAAGCAGCAAAAAGGGGCACCCGAGAGTAAGAGAGACCCCATAAGAGAACAGACCCAGCTGAGCAAAGGCATCTCTGTGCCAAAGTGAAATACATTTCATACAGCAGCAAGGCCCTGCAAGACAGGGGCAGGCCTGTCAGGGGAGGGGAATGGCCCTCAAGAAGAGAGTTTGGGTGCAAAGAGGGGGTTTGTTGGACAATTGACCACCCTCCGAGGGGTTGCTGCATTTCTGTGCGTTTTTTTCAGAAAGAGCTGAGTGCTTGGCTAGGAAACTATTGGATGTGCTCTGTAGGGCCAGATCCTCGGCTGGTGTAATTCAGTGTAGGACCACTGAAGTCAGTGTAGCCATTGCTGATTGTTGGCTCCACCTTCTCGTCTCATGAAATGCCTGAAAGGGAAAGTGCCCATGAAAGGGAGAGTGAAAGCAGGGTCCTTGCCATGGCAGTTGGGCAGAGAGCTCCCTCCCACGCCTGGTCAATTTCACGTTTGCAGGGACACACCCCTTTAGAGTGAGAAAGATGGAGCAAGCGGCCCCTGTGCTGGTTTAGCTGTGCAGGCCCGCTGGGGCGTGGGGTTTGGAGCTGGTAGAGAACCAGCAGGGAGGATTAAGCCTCCCTTGGCAGCTTTCAAAGGCAAGTTCGCATCAGTATAAAATGCAAACAATTCCATCAAACTGGCGAGTGAGCAAATGGCCCCATTGCCACACCAAGCATTTCCTGCAAAGGGACCTGTGCTGTGAGATGCTAAATGGGCTGTTTGGCTCGTCTGCTATAGATGGAAAGCCATTCATCCAGGCTGGATTTAACTAGTGTCTTTGGACCAGCCATTCACTTTATAAATAGGAACAAAGAGGGTTGATGTATCACACAGGTCTTAAATGTATTCAGAACGTCCTTCCACAGTATCAGATCCTCTCTGATTGCATAGTCACCTCTGCAACATGGGGGTTATGTCTTATTCCTGGGGATCTCTCAGTGTTGTGGGCTGTGGCTTGCCATGGGGCTGAGATTGCATGAATATGGGGTCCAGTTTATTTCAGCAGCCAGGAGAGGGCTACCAGGGAGGCCATATGCAAAGGGGCACTGGGAGGGATCTGCATTTTCAAGCATGGCCTCTAATTTTGGGTGCCTCTTTTTTTGGGTACCCCCATTTGGATGCCTAGGGTCCGATTTTCAGAGGGGAAGAGGCACTTACAGCACCACTGGAAGTTAAGAGTTGGCACAGGTGCTTGGCACTTCTGAAAATCAGGCCATCTGAAGCAGGCACCCCAAAGTCAGAGCACCCAGAATGAGTCAATGCTGTTCAAAATTGGAGGCTGTGTCTTTGGAGCTGCAGAAAGCAAGGAGGAGGTGCAGGCAGCCAGAAAGCTAAATTACCACAGCACAGGCCCGTTCGAAGGCCAGCTGGGCATTTCCAGCTTCCCCAAATACCTTATTCTCCTCTGCTTTAATCTCCAGGTCTGAGGCAGAATGCCAGCTGCCGGAAACAGACTTTTTGTTACACCACGACATTCTGAGCCCTTGCTCCCAAGCACACGCTGCCGTGTCCAGTGCTTAGACACCGTTTTAAACCCAACCTTTACAACACATGAATCAGGAATATTTTTTTTCATAATCCTTAAGATTCCCTGCAAGTAAACGATTTGCAAGCCATGACGCTTCTTTCCCATGGACCAAATTGTAATAACTATAGAATAATGTTAGTAACAATAATTATTAAAACCTCATTTGCTTTAATTCACAGCTCACAAAACAACAGCCCAGTGCAAATCCTCATCAGCTCAGTAGATAAATAGCGTGATTTACTCTGTCAGCATTGGAGAAGAGACACACACCACAAGTCAGTTATCTCCAGCCATAAACAAACTGGAGTGGCTTTGCCTTTTAAACAGGCTCCCTTCTCTCCCGTGGAGTGCTGCTTTCTGCCTTACGTAACCCTCTGGGCAACTCCACTGACCTATTTTGTTTTAATAAACTTGAGCAGTTTGAGCTATGCACCCTTGGCTTCTCAGACGTCTGTGCCACTCCACAGGGCTTCCTTTCTTGCCCTGCTTTGCAAAGCGGCCTAGCTAATATCTCGGGGAAAGCTAAACAAATAGCTTCCAAGTTCCGACACAGGGTGCAAGTGCCAAGCTTCCATTTTGAATGTTAGCCTTGGATGGGAGGGGAGAGGGAGAATCTTAGTTCACTAGGAAAACGCACAACCTTTCACAAACATTTTCTCTAACTACCTTATCGCCCCTTTAAGGTCATAAAGATTATACTTAAAAATAATAGCTGTTAAGTTCGTCAGTGTTGCAAAATATTTTATTAACACCAGGCATGAAACATGTCATTCCACTTTTCATTCTTTAGCTTGAAATCTCCTTTTATGTTCAGAGATTTGATCTGTGTGTTCTCCAGGGTAACTTTTTGATTCTTTCCCTCTTAACAGTTAATCAGACTTGGTTAATGGTTCATTCTCATCGGGTCTGCCAAGCCAAAAACCATGATGGGCTGAGAGGCAAAATCCTTGCAGGCATTAAAAATGAATTAAGAGGGTGAGTATAGGAGCTTGAATTATGGGGATAACTCTTTGTTGTTCTTTTGGGAGAAGAGTTTCTGGCTTCCTAATTACTGAGAGAAGTGGGTGGCAGCGATTCTCAACACTGCCTTCTCTGATTGAGTTGATTTGGAGCTTCAGTGATAGGCCTTTCCCACTGTAAAAAATGGCCACAAAAACTTGGTACCAGCAGAAACCACCAGAAAGTTTCTAATGGTCTAGAGCTTTTGTCTCAATTGGAATGACTGTAGATGGGCATTCTCCAAGCACAGCGCTGTGCTCTCCATCAGACGTAGCCTTGAAATCAGACGGGGACCATCTGAGCTAGGTAGATAGGCCATCTGAAGATTCCTTCCTCACACACTGCAGTGCGTCCACAGTGACGGAACAGATTTGGTGTCCTACTCATGCTATGTGCCCCATAAGTTCTCATGCTGGAGAACATACAAAGCTTGGGGAGAAACCTTGAAAGATGGTGTGATATCAATGCTAGATCTAATACAGAGCTGGAAAGTGTTAAAGGACAACAGCAAAGCTCTCATGAATATTGAGTTAATCCCAGATTCATATGCGATAAGCCCCGCGACCCGCAACAGGCTGCAGGAGGCATTCAGCACATGTATCAGTTTTATATAACCTTTTAAGAAACTCCTTTTCCCTTTTCTAAAATCCTTCTGGTGCTCCTTGCTTTCCTGAAGATTTACGGGCCAGTTCCTCAGCTGGTGTAATTCAGCATAGCTCCATTGACTTCAGTGATTTACAGCAACTGAGGAGCTGGCCCTTAGACAATTTTTCTTACCTGTAACGGATGTTTCCCCACAGACAAGATATATGGGGGAACATTTGAACAGGCAGAACCTGCAGAACTTTTGATCTGGCCCAGGTTGGCTCAAGTCTCCTGTGAGCTTCCCCTATGGTACTTAACTATAAAAAGAAGCAGAAGCAGGATGGTGAGAGACACTTGGTTGGAATGAAGTTGGCAAGAGAAATAATGGCATCTCACTCAAGCTTAGTTAAAGTGGAAAAACTTTTATCTAGAAAATGCCAAGTATAAACCACTAACAGACACTGTCCTTATTAGAGATGCCTCAGAAACAGGACAGTAGCAAGCTAGTTTATTGCCAGCTGGCAATAAAACCGAATGACTAAGGCCCTGCTTACACTACGACAGTGGTTCTCAATGTTTTCCATACTGTGATCCACAGGGACCCGCCTTCCCATCTAGCCGAGATCTAGCCAGGATCTCCCTCCCATTTAGTGAGACGAGGTGGACATGGTAGTTAGGAATCTTTGAGCTATCGTTTCAGGTTGATTGCAGAGGCAGGCAGGCATCGCTGCATAGGTTTATGCTCTATTCATATTCTGCAGATTATCTCCACAACCGTAAAGGCTGGAAACATTTTTTTCCCCATGTAAGGGTAAGAAAAAGAGGGGAAAAGGGAGGGTGGTCATGATGCTTCTGAAACCTGTTCCCAATTCTCTGGGGTTCCCCTAGGCTGGGAACCCCTGCACTAGGAAAATGACTTGTGATATGGGTGTCAACCACAACTCCGCCTCTGGCACCTACCCTGCAGTGATGGTTGAAAGTGGTTTAGCCACTACTAATGTAAACGAAGGTCAATTTTTTTTCAGCACTCATTACAGAATCTGAGCTAGATGCATGGAGGAATGAGACATTCCACGCACTTTCTACATCAGGTGTTGAAAATGGGCTAGCCCTGTCTACACTAGAAACCACACTGCTTCAACTTCAATGGAGGCATGTTAGGAGCACCATGGGCCATTTTCCTTGTGTAGACAGCACTGACTTTGTCCATTGGAAAAACACTATTTACAGCTAATAAAAGTTGTCTGTATTCTGAGTGGCCAAGGCCAGTTTCTAATGAGGAGAGATCTACACTGCATTCCTTCTAAATAGCAGTGTGGGACTATGTCTGAAGAAGAGAAGCTAGAACAGTTTTACCAAGCAATGCATCTATGGAGACAAATATGTCTCTTCCAAATGTCTAACCAAAGTGGGTGTGGAGGACTGCACAGAAGCTTTGCAGATCTATCCTTGGGATGGGTCGCCCATCTCAACCCAGGAGATGGAGCTTCTTCATATGGAACAAGCAGTAATTGCCTTGGCTGTTCCTGAGTGGCATAGGGTTCAATAATATACATTCTGATCTCACTGGACAGGACATTCGTATGGGGTTCTTGCCTTTCCTTTGGCTCCTCAGAGGAAATGGACACGCTCTCACAAGCGTGAAATTCTGATGCTCTATTCAGATGGAATTGAATGTCTCCCTTGACACTTGCTGGAAGCTGTGGGGACATTGCTCAGCTTCACTGGAGAGAGCAGGGCAGAAAGGAAGAAGATAGAACAGTTGTCTAGTTCTGGTAAAAATCACTGTGTTTGTGCACAAAGGATGGTACAGCATGTACAGCAACTCTGTGGGTGGGGAATAGGGAGCGGTCTGTACAGGCTAGAGCTTTCATCTCAGAAGCCTAGGCCCTGATTCAGCAAAATACTTAAGCATGTGCTTTACTTTAAGCACATGCATAATCCTATTCACTTTAATGGGACTATTCACATGTGTAAAGTCAGGCATATGTTTAAGTACCTCCCTGGAGTGGGGTCCTCAAAAGCAAAGACAGCCAATATTAGAAATGGAGCCTTAACAGAAGAACCTCTTTCATAGACTCAAAGGGAAGATCACAAAAACCCTATAAAACTAGTTTCAATCTCTTAGTGGGAACCATCTCCTTAAGAGGTGGTGCAAAGCTAACCAGGGCTCTAAAGAAGCGTTTGGACAGAGGCTGTTGACCAGTGTGATACCCTGAATGGTCACCCTCGTTACCTTCAGAGCAGAAGCCTGATGCTGCTTCAGGGAGATGATGGCAATGCCTTCATCAAAAAGCGTGGTGGGAAAATCCTAGGATTTTACTGAGGGGCTGTTCCGCAGATTTAATAGATGTCTTTTGATATAAGAATGGACTGTTCTTCAAGTTCTTTAATAGGAAAAGGGACATGGATGAGCTTCTGGGTTTTAGCAAGGTCTCAGTAACCATATCCTAGAGAGCGAAGCATCTGGGGTAACATCTGAAGATCCAGGTGAAGCGCTGGCCCCTGAGACAGAAGGGTGGGAACTTATAACAACAGAAACTTTTTTCCTCTGGACAGTTGGATAAAGTCTCTGACCCTGGCCCTTCTTGGCCATGAAATTGCCATGATGATGCTGTCTGCTCTCTTGGGTTGGGCTGTTTTTACCATTTACCAAGTAGGGGAAATGTAGAGAGAGGGCCTAGCAGGACCATGTGACTGAGAAGCTGTGACCCTAAGAAACCCTCAGTGCCAACTGGCAAAGGGTTCACTGTTCTTTAACGGTAGCCCCTGAGAGGCCTGACAAACTCACAGCGCCCAATGTATTGCTGTCAAAGTATTTATCTATAAAGAATGTTGTGTGAGATCTTCAATGAAAGCCAGGATCATGCTGGTCATTAATACAGCTGTCAAATGTATATACAGATGACATTTAAAAAGTTATGTCTATATACTGAAAATACGTCCATATAGTTTGTATCAAGCTATTACCACCCCCTGCAGCGGTGAAAAACTGGTTTTGTGAGACAAAGAGATGTATATTCACTGGTCAACCTAGTTCCTACATAGATTAAACCTTGTAAGCCGAAACAATGGAAGCCCCATTTACATATGAGTTAACAGGGTAATGGGACATCAAGAAGAAGAGAAGAACAGCAGGGGAAAGAGAGATTTGTCTAGAGGTGCACTTCAGAGGTTTACTGGACTATAACTGGGGGGACAGGGACACTTGTTAGCCATTGTTTTGCATCCATGAATGGTGAATCCCAGCCATATGGGTTGGTGATGTGAGAAACTAAAGTAAACAAGGATTTTAGCCTGTTAAATTTAGTGCAGACTAATAGCTTGTTATACTTTTGTTTTTATATGTAACCATTTCTGTTTCCATTAGCCTTACTCGTTATTCTTAAATCTTAATCTTTGATCACAAATTTTTGATTGTTTCACTATAAATATATCTCAGTGCTGTGGTGTTATAAAGGCCCTGATCCTGAGTTGTACCAATCAAGCTGTGTGTACACTGTTTCCTTGGGAACAGCCAATCAGGTAATTACTTTGAGTGTCCATTGACAGGGGCTGGATAGTACAGTGAGACATTTTCAGAGCGGCTCGGGTACATCTATTGTTAACTTTCAAGGCAAAGTAAGGGCTGGCAGAGCCTGGAGCAGATTGTTTGGATTGCTAACAGACACCCAATTAAGTACGAACAAGTATCTCTCTTGCTGTTGCAGGGGGTAACAAGGTGACTCACAGTTCTGGACACCCCAAGATAGTGTCACAGAAGCTAAATGCCTGGGGTACTCTGAGCTAAAGCTGGGAAGCTGGACAATCACATGGGAGATGAAGAGTGAGGATAGAGGACAGACCCAGCATTGGGGGCTGGAGCAACGCCGGAGGTCAGCCCATCCTCCTGGGAGAAGTGAATTTCATGCTGGTGAAAAGCGCTGATGGTAATCATGAAGCACGGAGAGAGGTACAGCATGGGTAAGCACAATGCAAGCTTCTAACCCATGCTGTCATCAGCATGTCTTGTTTCTTGATCCCTTTGCTGAGGCTGCCTACAAGAGTGCTAATTAGTGCTATTTGTGATGGTGGATTGTGTGAGGCAGAGGAGGGAGGGAAGCTGCCCATTAGGAATTGGACTAAGAACCAAATCAGACGACTGAACAGTAATGAATTTACATCACTGAAGGCCTGGTCCAAAGCCCAGTGAAGTCAATGGAAAAACTCAGTGACTTCAGTGGGTCCTGGATCAGGCTCTACAGATGAGCCTTAAACTGAAACTTCAGATGTGTATTTTGTATTTTCAGAAGGTTGGTTTAAAACCCAGTAGATCTGAAGCCGCTTCTGCTTTGGCTCCCACTTAGAGTTCAGGCTTCACATCATTGTTCTAGAGCTAAGTGTTCTACCAAAGGCTTGGATGGCCTTTTGGCGAAAGGGAGACGGTAGAGTAATCTCCCTAGGAAAGTGGTGGAAACAGACTGGACAAAATTCTGAATGTTTTACTAGGGAGCATTATTAATGTAGGGGTTGTACTAGTGATCTTACAGGACTTTTCTATCTCTGGACAATAATCATTTTAGATCCTTTCATACAGCAGGATCCCAAAGCACGAAGTATGCACTTTATGTGTGTAATCTCTCTCTCTATCTGTTAATCTATAAACACACATGGGAACCAGCTCTCTAAAGCTGAAATGCAGCTCCCTCTGGAGTGGAATGTGGCAGCTATTTAATAGATTTATTTAAAATGTGTCTACAGTGTTTGTTTGTGCATTGGTTTGAGTTGGTGAGTGTAATGCTCAGATACAGGCCTGTGTTGAGCCAGGGGGAGAGTAGGCAGAGGAAACACAGGGTCTTGTGCTATCGAGCAGACATAGATGTTTGTAACGGAGGCTGCCCCGTAATGCTGGAAAACACCCTGTTCTTGTCATTCCTGAAGCTGTTTCTAGTCTGCTGTTTGCCAACCCTTTACATCAGTTTACGTTTTCTGTTCTTTATTTCCTTTCTCCAGGACTGTAGATGCTATCTGGCTCCTTTTGTATCAACATAACTGAAATTCATGGCATGACCTCTGATTCCCTCTGTCCCACAGCCAGACTCCTGCAGGGCGCCTTTATCAGATAGCAGGGCCACCTATTGTTATTTGAAGTGTGTGTACAAATTTACCCAGCCTGGTATGCTGGCATCCTTACCTGATAGGTTCTCCTTTCTGGAGGAGCGAGGGCACCTCTTGGCCCCTTGAGGGCCGCCAGGGTCTTTCTTTACATAAAGAAAATATGTTGGCAGGAAAGTGGAACAGTTACAAATGTTTCTGCTATTTTTCCTCTCTAAGGGAAAATGCTCAGTCGTGTCACATTGTGTAATCTGGATTCACTGCACATTGTACTGTGTCAGATCAAGATGGCAGTTGTTGTCTATACACAGCCCCCATGATCATAGAATCTGAGCCTCAGAAACGTTGATGCATTTATCCTCACAGTACCCCTGTGACACAGGAAAGTATGGTTCTTCCCACGTTGCAGAAGGGGGGAATTAAGGCACACAGCAATGAAGCGACTTGCTCAAGGTTACAAAGCCAGTCTGTGGCGGAGGCAGGAACTGAAGCCAAGTCACTGGAGTCCCAGTTTAGTGCCTCACCCATAAAACTATCCTTCCTCCTTGGTTTCATCACTTGTTGGTATTAACATCACATGGAGCTCTCTCATGCCACACCATTGTAATCAACTGTGGTTGCATACAGACCAACACACCGCACTCGTCTGGAAACAAACCCAGGTCCTTCAGCACCACAAAGCACAGCTTCCTGCTGCTTAAGCTACAGGAGAAGTCCTAAAGCTGTGAGACAGTAATAGGCTGCGTGGTCACTGGGAACTTAGCTGGGGCCAGCTGCTAATGGGGTCATGATCGCTTGTACCATGCCCGTGTATTACACAGCATTCCATTATTACCTGTGTTGCTCATGTCATGTGTGTGTGGCTCATCTCTTGTAGTGTCATTTTGTGTCACGCTGTGGATGTAGCCAGAGAGTGATAAACATCACTTTAATAGCAGATCCTCAGAGACCATGGTACTGCGTGTGGTATAAATGCCTCGATAGACAGTTCAGAGGCACCTCTCATTAGGTGATGCAATCCCAAAGGCGCGGATACTCACACAGCAGTCATATTGTGCTCAGAAAGACATTAATAGCTTGATACCACCTGTTATGGCCTGACAGAATGCCCCAGCTGCATTGCATGAAAACTAGCAAGATACCAGGAAAAGACCAAGCTTACCCTTGCCTTCAGCTGTAGTTCCAGGTTGTTACTGTGGAGGTGGGATTTTTGTGACACCACCAAAGAGGTCTTGCATTGTGAAACAGAGCAGAGTTAAACCAAAGAC